>NC_086454.1:244134816-244799816 GCF_028390025.1 Pseudophryne corroboree | reverse complement strand
TGAGTCTAACCTGATGCCCACTAAGGCCATTCACTGCATGATTGAGGCAATGAAAGAGGTGTTACACATTTCTGATATAAATACAGGTACCACTAGAAAGGGTTATGTTTGGGGAGAAAAAACTACCCGTAGTTTTTCCCCCATCAGATGAATTAAATGAAGTGTGTGAAGAAGCGTGGACTTTCCCTGATAAAAAATTGGTAATTCCTAAGAAGGTACTAATGGCGTTCCCTTTCCCGCCAGAGGATAGGTCACGTTGGGAAACACCTCCTAGGGTGGATAAAGCGCTCACACGTTTGTCTAAAAAGGTGGCACTACCATCTCCGGATACGGCCGCCCTCAAGGAACCTGCTGATAGAAAGCAGGAGGCGATCCTGAAGTCTGTATACACACACTCAGGCATTATACTTAGGCCAGCTATTGCGTCAGCATGGATGTGCAGTGCTGCCGCCGCGTGGTCAGATAAACTGTCAGAAAATATTGACACACTAGACAGAGACACGATCCTGCTAACCATAGACCATATCAAAGACTCAGTCTTATATATGAGAGATGCACAGAGGGAAATCTGCCGGCTGGCATCTAAAGTAAGTGCATTGTCCATTTCTGCTAGGAGAGGCTTATGGACTCGCCAGTGGACAGGAGATGCAGATTCTAAAAGGCACATGGAAGTTTTGCCTTATAAGGGTGAGGAATTATTTGGGGATGGTCTCTCGGACCTAGTTTCCACAGCAACGTCTGGGAAGTCAGCATTTTTACCCCATGTCCCCTCACAGCCTAAGAAGGCGCCGTTTTATCAGGTTCAGTCCTTTCGGACCCAGAAAAACAAGCGTGGAAAAGGCGGGTCTTTTCTGTCCAGAGGCAGAGGTAGGGGAAAAAGGCTGCAACAAACAGCAGGTTCCCAGGAGCAAAAGTCCTCCCCCGCTTCTTCTTTCAAGTCCGCCGCATGACGGTGGGGCTCCACAGGCGGAGCCAGGTACGGTGGGGGGCCGCCTCAAGAATTTCAGCGATCAGTGGGCTCGCTCACAGGTGGATCCCTGGATCCTTCAAATAGTATCTCAGGGGTACAAACTGGAATTCGAGGCGTCTCCACCCCACCGGTTCCTAAAATCTGCCTTGCCGATTGCTCCCTCAGACAGGGAGGCGGTGCTAGCGGCAATTCACAAGCTGTATTCCCAGCAGGTGATAATCAAGGTACCCCTACTTCAACAAGGCCGGGGTTACTATTCCACACTATTTGTGGTGCCGAAACCGGACGGTTCGGTGAGACCCATTTTAAATTTGAAATCCTTGAACACATACATAAAAAAATTCAAGTGCAAGATGGAATCGCTCAGGGCGGTTATTGCAAGCCTGGACGAGGGGGATTACATGGTATCCCTGGACATCAAGGATGCTTACTTGCATGTCCCCATTTACCATCCTCACCAGGAGTACCTCAGATTTGTGGTACAGGATTGCCATTACCAATTCCAGACGCTGCCGTTTGGACTGTCCACAGCACCGAGGGTATTTACCAAGGTTATGGCGGAAATGATGATACTCCTTCAAAAAAAGGGAGTTTTAATTATCCCGTACTTGGACGATCTCCTAATAAAGGCGAGATCCAAGGAACAGTTGTTGGTGGGAGTGGCACTATCTCAGGAAGTGCTGCACCAGCACGGCCTGATTCTGAATATCCCAAAGTCACAGCTTCCGACGACACGGCTACTGTTCCTGGGTATGATTCTGGATACAGTCCAGAAAAAAGTGTTTCTCCCGGAGGAGAAAGCCAGGGAGTTGTCATCACTAGTCAGAGACCTCCTGAAACCAAAACAGGTATCGGTGCATCACTGCACGCGGGTCCTGGGAAAGATGGTAGCTTCTTACGAAGCAATTCCCTTCGGCAGGTTCCATGCCAGAATCTTTCAGTGGGACCTATTGGACAAATGGTCCGGATCGCATCTTCAGATGCATCGCTTAATAACCCTGTCTCCAAGAACCAGGGTGTCTCTACTGTGGTGGCTGCAGAGTGCCCATCTTCTAGAGGGCCGCAGGTTCGGCATACAGGACTGGGTCCTGGTGACCACGGATGCCAGCCTTCGAGGCTGGGGGGCAGTCACACGGGGAAGAAACTTCCAAGGACTATGGTCGAGTCAGGAGACTTCCCTTCGCATAAATATTCTGGAACTAAGGGCCATTTACAATGCCCTAAGTCAAGCAAAATCCCTGCTCCTACACCAGCCGGTGCTGATCCAGTCAGACAACATCACGGCAGTCGCCCATGTAAATCGACAGGGAGGCACAAGAAGCAGGATGGCAATGGCAGAAGCCACAAGAATTCTCCGATGGGCGGAGAATCATGTACTAGCACTGTCAGCAGTGTTCATTCCGGGAGTGGACAACTGGGAAGCAGACTTCCTCAGCAGACACGACCTCCACCCGGGAGAGTGGGGACTTCATCCAGAAGTCTTCCAGATGCTGGTAAACCGTTGGGAAAAACCACAGGTGGACATGATGGCGTCCCGCCTCAACAAAAAGTTAAAAAGATATTGCGCCAGGTCAAGGGACCCTCAGGCGATAGCTGTGGACGCTCTAGTGACACCGTGGGTGTACCAGTCGGTTTATGTGTTCCCTCCTCTGCGTCTCATACCAAAGGTATTGAGAATAATAAGAAAGCGAGGAGTAAACACAATTCTTGTGGTTCCAGATTGGCCAAGACGAGCGTGGTACCCGGAACTTCAAGAGATGATCTCAGAGGACCCGTGGCCTCTGCCGCTCAGACAGGACCTGCTACAGCAGGGGCCCTGTCTGTTCCAAGACTTACCGCGGCTGCGTTTGACGGCATGGCGGTTGAACGCCGGATCCTGAAGGAAAAGGGTATTCCGGAAGAAGTCATTCCTACGCTTATTAAAGCCAGGAAAGATGTTACGGCAAATCATTATCACCGCATATGGCGGAAATATGTTGCATGGTGCGAGGCCAAAAAGGCCCCAACAGAGGAATTTCAACTAGGTCGATTTCTGCATTTCCTGCAAGCAGGAGTGAATATGGGCCTTAAACTAGGCTCCATTAAAGTACAGATCTCGGCTCTGTCGATTTTCTTTCAAAAAGAACTAGCTTCAGTACCTGAAGTTCAGACATTTGTGAAAGGAGTGCTGCATATTCAGCCCCCGTTTGTGCCTCCTGTGGCACCTTGGGATCTCAACGTGGTGTTGAGTTTCTTAAAATCACATTGGTTTGAGCTACTAAAAACCGTGGATCTAAAATATCTCACGTGGAAAGTGGTCATGTTATTGGCCTTGGCTTCAGCCAGGCGAGTGTCAGAATTGGCGGCTTTATCATGTAAAAGCCCTTATCTGATTTTCCATATGGATAGGGCAGAATTGAGGACTCGTCCCCAGTTTCTCCCTAAGGTGGTGTCAGCGTTTCACCTGAACCAGCCTATTGTGGTGCCTGCGGCTACTAGGGATTTGGAGGACTCCAAGTTGCTAGACGTTGTCAGGGCCCTGAAAATCTATGTTTCCAGGACGGCTGGAGTCAGAAAATCTGACTCGCTGTTTATCCTGTATGCACCCAACAAGCTGGGTGCTCCTGCTTCTAAGCAGACTATTGCTCGCTGGATTTGTAGTACAATTCAGCTTGCACATTCTGTGGCAGGCCTGCCACAGCCAAAATCTGTAAATGCCCATTCCACAAGGAAGGTGGGCTCATCTTGGGCGGCTGCCCGAGGGGTCTCGGCTTTACAACTTTGCCGAGCAGCTACTTGGTCAGGGGCAAACACGTTTGCAAAATTCTACAAATTTGATACCCTGGCTGAGGAGGACCTGGAGTTCTCTCATTCGGTGCTGCAGAGTCATCCGCACTCTCCCGCCCGTTTGGGAGCTTTGGTATAATCCCCATGGTCCTTACGGAGTTCCCAGCATCCACTAGGACGTCAGAGAAAATAAGAATTTACTCACCGGTAATTCTATTTCTCGTAGTCCGTAGTGGATGCTGGGCGCCCATCCCAAGTGCGGATTGTCTGCAATACTTGTAAATAGTTATTGCTAACTAAAGGGTTATTGTTGAGCCATCTGTTGAGAGGCTCAGTTGTTTTCATACTGTTAAACTGGATATAGTATCACGAGTTGTACGGTGTGATTGGTGTGGCTGGTATGAGTCTTACCCGGGATTCAAAATCCTTCCTTATTATGTCAGCTCGTCCGGGCACAGTGTCCTAACTGAGGCTTGGAGGAGGGTCATAGTGGGAGGAGCCAGTGCACACCAGGTAGTCATAAATCTTTCTAGAGTGCCCAGCCTCCTTCGGAGCCCGCTATTCCCCATGGTCCTTACGGAGTTCCCAGCATCCACTACGGACTAGGAGAAATAGAATTACCGGTGAGTAAATTCTTATTTTCAGAAACTGCATGGCTGGTCTCTTGCACTCTTTTGCTCTAATACACCACCTGCTTTATTATTTATATTAAAAAACATTATGTCTCCATAATCCCAAAAACGTCAGTCTTCTTGGCAAGTGGTTTGTTCCTTTGTAAGGGAAAGAGAACAAACGTTCTCAAACATCGGTTTCTCAATTTCTTTTTCCTCTGGGAAGGGATTGTGGATTCGCAGGAATATCTGAGCATTTCTGTAATCGGAAAGCAGCGACTTTCTACAAATGTTTACGAATAATTCCAGTGATTTTGTCATTTTCTTCCAGTGATTTGGACCAATAATACCATTGATTAGAACGAATAATTCCTGTGATATTGAGGTGTTTGTGTCGCTTAGCTTAGCCATCCAGCGACCACAGTGCACCTCTTTTTCTCTTTTCTTTGCATCATGTGCTGTTTGGGGCCAATTTTTTGAAGTGCCATCCTGTCTGACACTGCAGTGCCACTCCTAGATGGGCCAGGTGTTTGTGCCGCCCACTTGGGTCGCTTTGCTTAGTCATCCAGCGACCTCAGTGCAAATTTTAGGACTAAAAATAGTATTGTGAGGTGTGAGGTGTTCAGAATAGACTGGAAATGAGTGGAAATTGTGGTTATTGAGGTTAATAATACTATAGGATCAAAATGACCCCCAAATTCTATGATTTAAGCTGTTTCTGAGGGTTTTATGAAAAAAAACACCTGAATCCAAAGCACACCCGAATCCGCCAAAAAATTTTCAGGGAGGTTTTGCCAAAACGCGTCCGAATCCAAAACACGGCCGCGGAACCGAATCCAAAACCAAACCACAAAACCCGAAAAATTTCCTGTGCACATCTCTAATATATATAAAACCAATTTCGAGATCAGCACTCACCCCTCAAATTGTATTACAGGCGCCGGGTGCCCTCATTAATGAATATTATTGAATGCACAGACATGCGCCACTCATGTCTGAGTCAAAAAAGAAGACAAACGCTCACAGAGTTTTCAACGTTTGTCTTCTTTTTTGACTCAGCCGTGAGTGCCGCATGTCTGTGCGTTTTATATATATATATATATATATACACACACACACACACACACACACACACACACACACACTTACTTTTGAAAAACCTAATGACCGGCTGCTGCGAAAACACACGAGGGGGAAGGCTAGCATGACTCTACAGCAACAGTCATAATACTGCATGCACAGCCCCAGCTATGTAATTATTAATTATATACAGTGTGCCACCCGGCGCCCTCAGCCCCACTCTATTGTCTCAGCTAGGATGTACTCCACTCCGTACCTCTGAGTCTGGCCAGCGCCGTGTCCCCGCCCGTCTGACGTCATGACGTCAGACGCCCGTGCGTGTGACGCATGATGCCAGAAACCCATGCGTGTGACGCGCGACGTCACATGCAAGTCAAGAGGCGGAGGGTAGGGGAGGTGAGCGGATGCAGGGACAAACACAGGATTTGTATGGGGGGGGTTCCGTATAAATGGGAGACAGACAGACAGAAAAAATATGTATGTACATGTATGTGTGTGTGTGTGTGTGTGTGTATATATTAGTGATGTGCACCGGACATTTTTCGGGTTTTGCGTTTTGGTTTTGGATTCGGTTCCGCGGCCGTGTTTTGGATTCGGACGCGTTTTGGCAAAACCTCCCTGAAAATTTTTTGTCGGATTCGGGTGTGTTTTGGATTATGTTTTTTTTTTACAAAAACCCCTAAAAAACAGCTTAAATCATAGAATTTGGGGGTCATTTTGATCCCATAGTATTATTAACATCAATAACCATAATTTCCACTCATTTTCAGTCTATTCTGAACACCTCACACCTCACAATATTATTTTTAGTCCTAAAATTTGTACCAAGGTCGCTGGATGGCTAAGCTAAGCGACACAAGTGGCCGACACAAACACCTGGCCCATCTAGAAGTGGCACTGCAGTGTCAGACAGGATGGCAGATTAAAAAAATTGTCCCCAAACAGCACATGATGCAAAGAAAAAAAGAGGCACAATGAGGTAGCTGTGTGACTAAGCTAAGCGACCCTAGTGGCCGACACAAACACCTGGCCCATCTAGGAGTGGCATTGCAGTGTCAGACAGGATGGCACTTCAAAAAAATAGTCCCCAAACAGCACATGATGCAAAGAAAAAAAGAGGCGCACCAAGGTCGCTGTGTGACTAAGCTAAGCGACACAAGTGGCCGACACAAACACCTGGCCCATCTAGGAGTGGCACTACAGTGTCAGGCAGGATGGCACTTCAAAACAATTGTCCCCAAACAGCACATGATGCAAAGAAAAATGAAAGAAAAAAGAGGTGCAAGATGGAATTGTCCTTGGGCCCTCCCACCCACCCTTATGTTGTATAAACAGGACATGCACACTTTAACGAACCCATCATTTCAGCGACAGGGTCTGCCACACGACTGTGACTGAAATGACTGGTTGGTTTGGGCCCCCACCAAAAAAAGAAGCAATCAATCTCTCCTTGCACAAACTGGCTCTACAGAGGCAAGATGTCCACCTCATCATCATCCTCCGATTCCTCACCCCTTTCACTGTGTACATCCCCCTCCTCACAGATTATTAATTCGTCCCCACTGGAATCCACCATCTCAGGTCCCTGTGTACTTTCTGGAGGCAATTGCTGCTGGTGAATGTCTCCACGGAGGAATTGATTATAATTCATTTTGATGAACATCATCTTCTCCACATTTTCTGGAAGTAACCTCGTACGCCGATTGCTGACAAGGTGAGCGGCTGCACTAAACACTCTTTCGGAGTACACACTGGAGGGAGGGCAACTTAGGTAGAATAAAGCCAGTTTGTGCAAGGGCCTCCAAATTGCCTCTTTTTCCTGCCAGTATACGTACGGACTGTCTGACGTGCCTACTTGGATGCGGTCACTCATATAATCCTCCACCATTCTTTCAATGGTGAGAGAATCATATGCAGTGACAGTAGACGACATGTCAGTAATCGTTGGCAGGTCCTTCAGTCCGGACCAGATGTCAGCACTCGCTCCAGACTGCCCTGCATCACCGCCAGCGGGTGGGTTCGGAATTCTTAGCCTTTTCCTCGCACTCCCAGTTGCGGGAGAACGTGAAGGAGGAGATGTTGACGGGTCACGTTCCGCTTGACTTGACAATTTTCTCACCAGCAGGTCTTTGAACCTCTGCAGACTAGTGTCTGCCGGAAAGAGAGATACAACGTAGGTTTTAAATCTAGGATCGAGCACGGTGGCCAAAATGTAGTGCTCTGATTTCAACAGATTGACCACCCGTGAATCCTGGTTAAGCGAATTAAGGGCTCCATCCACAAGTCCCACATGCCTAGAGGAATCGCTCTGTTTTAGCTCCTCCTTCAATGTCTCCAGCTTCTTCTGCAAAAGCCTGATGAGGGGAATGACCTGACTCAGGCTGGCAGTATCTGAACTGACTTCACGTGTGGCAAGTTCAAAGGGTTGCAGAACCTTGCACAACGTTGAAATCATTCTCCACTGCGCTTGAGTCAGGTGCATTCTCCCTCCTTTGCCTATATCGTGGGCAGATGTATAGGCTTGAATGGCCTTTTGCTGCTCCTCCATCCTCTGAAGCATATAGAGGGTTGAATTCCACCTCGTTACCACCTCTTGCTTTAGATGATGGCAGGGCAGGTTCAGGAATGTTTGGTGGTGCTCCAGTCTTCGGCACGCGGTGGCTGATTGCCGAAAGTGGCCCGCAATTCTTCGGGCCACCGACAGCAACTCTTGCACGCCCCTGTCGTTTTTTAAATAATTCTGCACCACCAAATTCAATGTATGTGCAAAACATGGGACGTGCTGGAATTTGCCCAGATGTAATGCACGCACAATATTGCTGGCGTTGTCCGATGTCACAAATCCCCAGGAGAGTCCAATTGGGGTAAGCCATTCTGCGATGATCTTCCTCAGTTTCCGTAAGAGGTTGTCAGCTGTGTGCCTCTTCTGGAAAGCGGTGATACAAAGCGTAGCCTGCCTAGGAACGAGTTGGCGTTTGCGAGATGCTGCTACTGGTGCCGCTGCTGCTGTTCTTGCTGCGGGAGGCAATACATCTACCCAGTGGGCTGTCACAGTCATATAGTCCTGAGTCTGCCCTGCTCCACTTGTCCACATGTCCGTGGTTAAGTGGACATTGGGTACAACTGCATTTTTTAGGACACTGGTGACTCTTTTTCTGACGTCTGTGTACATTTTCGGTATCGCCTGCCTAGAGAAATGGAACCTAGATGGTATTTGGTACCGGGGACACGGTACCTCAATCAAGTCTCTAGTTGCCTCTGAATTAACGGTGGATACCGGAACCACGTTTCTCACCGCCCAGGCTGCCAAGGCCTGAGTTATCTGCTTTGCAGCAAGATGACTGCTGTGATATTTCATCTTCCTCGCAAAGGACTGTTGGACAGTCAATTGCTTACTGGAAGTAGTACAAGTGGTCTTCCGACTTCCCCTCTGGGATGACGATCGACTCCCAGCAGCAACAACAGCAGCGCCAGCAGCAGTAGGCGTTACATTCAAGGATGCATCGGAGGAATCCCAGGCAGGAGAGGACTCGTCAGACTTGCCAGTGACATGGCCTGCAGGACTATTGGCTTTCCTGGGGAAGGAGGAAATTGACACTGAGGGAGTTGGTGGTGTGGTTTGCAGGAGCTTGGTTACAAGAGGAAGGGATTTAGTGGTCAGTGGACTGCTTCCGCTGTCATCCAAAGTTTTTGAACTTGTCACTGACTTATGATGAATGCGGACCAGGTGACGTATAAGGGAGGATGTTCCGAGGTGGTTAACGTCCTTACCCCTACTTATTACAGCTTGACAAAGGCAACACATGGCTTGATACCTGTTGTCCGCATTTGTGTTGAAATAATTCCACACTGAAGAGCTGATTTTTTTTGCATTTTGACCAGGCATGTCAATGGCCATATTCGTCCCACGGACAACAGGTGTCTCCCCGGGTGCCTGACTTAAACAAACCACCTCACTATCAGAATCCTCCTTGTCAATTTCCTCCCCAGCGCCAGCAACACCCATATCCTCATCCTGGTGTACTTCAACAGTGACATCTTCAATTTGACTATCAGGAACTGGACTGCGGGTGCTCCTTCCAGCACTTGCAGGGGGCGTGCAAATGGTGGAAGGCGCAAGCTCTTCCCGTCCAGTGTTGGGAAGGTCAGGCATCGCAACCGACACAATTGGACTCTCCTTGGGGATTTGTGATTTAGAAGAACGCACAGTTCTTTGCTGTGCTTTTGCCAGCTTAAGTCTTTTCATTTTTCTAGCGAGAGGATGAGTGCTTCCATCCTCATGTGAATCTGAACCACTAGCCATGAACATAGGCCAGGGCCTCAGCCGTTCCTTGCCACTCCATGTCGTAAATGGCATATTGGCAAGTTTACGCTTCTCATCAGACGCTTTCAATTTTGATTTTTGGGTCATTTTACTGAACTTTTGTTTTTTGGATTTTACATGCTCTCTACTATGACATTGGGCATCGGCCTTGGCAGACGACGTTGATGGCATTTCATCATCTCGACCATGACTAGTGGCAGCAGCTTCAGCATGAGGTGGAAGTGGATCTTGATCTTTCCCTATTTTAACCTCCACATTTTTGTTCTCCATTTTTTAATGTGTGGAATTATATGCCAGTATCAATAGCAATGGCCTACTACTATATATACTGCGCACAACTAAAATGCACCACAGGTATAGAATGTAGATGGATAGTATACTTGACGACACAGAGGTAGGTACAGCAGTGGCCTTCCGTACCGTACTGCTATATATGCTGGTGGTCACTGTGTCAGCAAACTGCAAAACTAAAATGCACCACAGGTATAGAATGTAGATGGATAGTATACTTGACGACACAGAGATAGGTACAGCAGTGGCCTTCCGTACCGTACTGCTATATATGCTGGTGGTCACTGTGTCAGCAAACTGCAAAACTAAAATGCACCACAGGTATAGAATGTAGATGGATAGTATATACTTGACGACACAGAGGTAGGTACAGCAGTGGCCTTCCGTACCATACTGCTATATATACTGGTGGTCACTGTGTCAGCAAACTGCAAAACTAAAATGCACCACAGGTATAGAATGTAAATGGATAGTATACTTGACGACACAGAGGTAGGTACAGCAGTGGCCTTCCGTACCGTACTGCTATATATGCTGGTGGTCACTGTGTCAGCAAACTGCAAAACTAAAATGCACCACAGGTATAGAATGTAGATGGATAGTATACTTGATGACACAGAGGTAGGTACAGCAGTGGCCTTCCGTACCGTACTGCTATATATACTGGTGGTCACTGTGTCAGCAAACTGCAAAACTAAAATGCACCACAGGTATAGAATGTAGATGGATAGTATACTTGACGACACAGAGGTAGGTACAGCAGTGGCCTTCCGTACCGTACTGCTATATATACTGGTGGTCACTGTGTCAGCAAACTGCAAAACTAAACTGCACCACAGTTATAGAATGTAGAGGGATAGTATACTTGACGACACAGAGGTAGGTACAGCAGTGGCCTTCCGTACCGTACTGCTATATATACTGGTGGTCACTGTGTCAGCAAACTGCACAACTGAAATGCACCACAGGTATAGAATCTAGATGGATAGTATACTTGACGACACAGAGGTAGGTACAGCAGTGGCCTTCCGTACCGTACTGCTATATATGCTGGTGGTCACTGTGTCAGCAAACTGCAAAACTAAAATGCACCACAGGTATAGAATGTAGATGATAGTATACTTGATGACACAGAGGTAGGTACAGCAGTGGCCTTCCGTACCGTACTGCTATATATACTGGTGGTCACTGTGTCAGCAAACTGCAAAACTAAAATGCACCACAGGTATAGAATGTAGATGGATAGTATACTTGACGACACAGAGGTAGGTACAGCAGTGGCCTTCCGTACTGTACTGCTATATATACTGGTGGTCACTGTGTCAGCAAACTGCAAAACTAAAATGCACCACAGTTATAGAATGTAGATGGATAGTATACTTGACGACACAGAGGTAGGTACAGCAGTGGCCTTCCGTACCGTACTGCTATATATACTGGTGGTCACTGTGTCAGCAAACTGCACAACTGAAATGCACCACAGGTATAGAATCTAGATGGATAGTATACTTGACGACACAGAGGTAGGTACAGCAGTGGCCTTCCGTACCGTACTGCTATATATGCTGGTGGTCACTGTGTCAGCAAACTGCAAAACTAAAATGCACCACAGGTATAGAATGTAGATGGATAGTATACTTGACGACACAGAGGTAGGTACAGCAGTGGCCTACTGTACCGTAATGCTATATATTATATACTGGTGGTCAGCAAACTGTGCAAAACTGAAATGCACCACAGGTATGGATGGATAGTATACTTGACGACACAGAGGTAGGTACAGCAGTGGCCTTATGTACCGTACTCCTATATATTATATACTGGTGGTCAGCAAAATTATGCACTGTACTCCTACTATATACTGTCTACAATGCAGCACAGATATGGAGTGTTTTTCAGGCAGACAACGTATACTGGTGGTCACTGGTCAGCAAAACTCTGCACTGTACTCCTCCTATATAATATTATACTGGTGGTCCCCAGTCCCCACAATAAAGCAGCACACTGAGCACAGATATGGAGTGTTTTTCAGGCAGACAACGTATACTGGTGGTCACTGTCAGCAAAACTCTGCACTGTACTCCTGTTATATAATACAGCTGCTCCCCAGTCCCCACAATTAAGCAGTGTGAGCACAGATATATGCAGCACACTGAGCACAGATATGGAGTGTTTTTCAGGCAGACAACGTATACTGGTGGTCACTGTCAGCAAAACTCTGCACTGTACTCCTGCTATATAATACAGCTGCTCCCCAGTCCCCACAATTAAGCAGTGTGAGCACAGATATATGCAGCACACTGAGCACAGATATGGAGTGTTTTTTTCATGCAGAGAACGGATAAAACTGGTGGTCACTGATCAGCAAAACTCTGCACTGTACTCCTCCTATATTAATATACAGCTGCTCCCCAGTCCCCACAATTAAGCAATAAGTAAAGCAAGCACAAATATTTGCATCAACAATACACGGAGAGGACGCCAGCCACGTCCTCTCCCTAACATTTCCAATGCACGAGTGAAAATGGTGGCGACGCGCAGCTGCTTATATAGAATCCGAATCTCGCGAGAATCCGACAGCGGGATGATGACGTTCGGGCGCGCTCGTGTTAACCGAGCCGTACGGGAGAATCCGAGTATGCCTCGAACCCGTGTAAAAAGGGTGAAGTTCGGGGGGGGGGTTCGGTTTCCGAGAAACCGAACCCGCTCATCACTAATATATATATATATATATATATATATACACACACACACACATACATATGATACACACATACACTGTTGCATGCAAGTGAGGGCATGGCAAGTAAAGTATAGCAGCACTTGCCCAACATATAGATGTAGATTAGGAACCCCCTCCCTTAAATAGATCCCAAGTCGTTTAATGATTTTTTTTATATGTATAGTACAGTATCCGCAGTATCTGAGTTGAGCACAGCAGGCACCCCCCTCCCCCTCCTCACCTTGTGTCCGGGACCGGAGCAGAGCTGAGGAGAGGAGTGCACTCAGCAGCTGCGGCGCTGTAAGGAACTATTGTAAGCGCTGCAGCAGCGTCTTTAAAACCGGATCCTCGTAGCTACCTCCTGCCCCCTGACTGGAGCCCGAGATCGGCGCGCAGGAAACCCCCCCGCCCGCGTGCGCGTATGGGAAGGGAGCGGAGGGGAGGAGGGAGAAAGTTGCAGCTCGAGCTGTCAGCTGTCAGTGACTGAAAGCTGCGGCTACGAGCGGCCTGAGGTGGTTCCGGCGGAGTCGAGCTGCGGCGCCCTCTACTGTCTTGGTCGCCTGGAGCTCGAGCTCCACCGGAACCACCCTCCCTACGCCCCTGCTTATGTTGTTTAAACAGGACAAGCAGGGCCGGTGCTAGGGTGTTCGGCGCCCCCCTGCAAACTATAAATTTGCGCCCTCCCATATTCCTTTGGCGCGCGCCGGGAAAAGGGGTGTGGTCTCACAAGTAAGGGGCATGGCCACACAGTAGTACCCCCATTTAAAATTACGCCACAATGTAGCACAATCTTATTAATCTTATACGTAATGCCCCACCTGTAGTAGTAGCGTCCTTATACATAATGCCCCTCCAGTAGTAGTAGCATCCTTATACATAATGCCCCCCGAGTAGTAGTAGCATTCTTATACATAATGCACCCACAGTAGTAGTAGCGTCCTTATACGTAGTGCACCCCCAGTAGTAGACGCGTCCTTATACGTAATACCCCCCCAATAGTAGTAGCGTCCTTATATGTAGTGCACCCCCAGTAGTAGACGCGTCCTTATACGTAATACCCCCCAATAGTAGTAGCGTCCTTATATGTAGTGCACCCCCAGTAGTATTAGCGTCCTTACACGTAATGGCCCCCCCAGTAGTAGCGTTGTTACACGTAATGCCCCCCTGTGGTAATAGCGTCCTTATACGTAATGCCCCCCCAGTAGTGGCGTCCATAGAGCGCGCGCACAGACATACCTCACACACACACACACACACACACACACACACACACACACACACTTCACACATATATACACACATATACACACCCACCACACACACACACACACACACACACACACACGCACACACACACACACACTTCTCTCTCACCCTCCACTTACCTAATCCAGTCTCCCTCTGTACAGCAGCCAGGTCCGTGTAGCTCCGCCCCCTTATGGGCCGTTTAGCCACGCCCCTACCGTCTCGTGTAGCTCCGCCCCTTCTGTCCCGTACTCGGCGCTCTCACAGTCACACAGATGAGATGAGGTGAGGGGAGGGAGGAGGCGTATCATGCTGCAGGTGCCCGCTGCCAGTGCCTGTCATACAGTGACAGACACAGCAGTGGCAGCAGCAGCAGCAGCAGGGGGGACAGGACGGCGCAGCAGGGAAGGGATGCAGAGCAGTGGAAGCGCCTATCTGTCCCAGCGCCTCCCTGCACTGCATCCCTTCGCTGAGCGGGTAGCGCCGGGCCTGAGGACAAGCACAGTTTAATAAACCCATCATTTCAGCGACAGGTGGTCCCATTGGAAAAAGCTCTCCAAGTTCTCTGAATCATAGCTAGCTACAAACATACCACCTCCTTCTTTGATGACTTTTCACATTATGCGAAGAGGCAAGAGGAAGAGGACAGTGTCAAGAAGGTGATTAACAACACACAGGCTTTCACCTCCACTCCTATACTGGTGTGGAAAGGACTTCAACCAAGCAAATATATAATTACCACATTACTGGACAAACTGAAAAACTAGGGGCAAAAGCCTCCAAATTTTTACTCCCTTCTCCATTTTCAGGGATTAAGATAATCTCGGATTTAATGCTGGGATGCAAATAAACTGGTGTATACCACATGATCAAGATATTTTCCCCTCCACGGAGTCTGGTGATTTATTTTGTGAAAATCTTGTGGGTTTGTTTTTTTGCATTTTATTTTTTATTTTTATTTACATATTTTGTGGCAGATGCCTTATTTTTGTTTTTCACAGCTCCCAGTTACACGCATGTGAGCATACCTGTGTGTCCCAGTTACACGCATGTGAGCATACCTGTGTGTCTTGCAGTAGTTTTAAAGGGAGTTGTGGTCATGCTTGTACTCCAAGGTGACAGCCAGTAGAAGCCTGCTTGGTTGCATCAATTACAGGATAACCATCAGGGCCAGCTCCAGGCACATTCCAATAAAGCTTAATGGGCGCCACTAGCTTGCGCCGCCATATTGGAGCCTGCACTGGAGCCAAGTCCCCGCACTGTGCAGCCGCAGTGTCCGTCCCGCCGCCCCGCCACCCACAAGCGCCCACGCAAGCGGTCACGGCCCGTGAGCCAATCAGAGCTCGCAGACCAGCAGCTAAGGCTCCTGATTGGTTGCCGGACTGCGAGCTTTGTGGGGACATGTGTATCTGGCACTGGGGGGGCATATCTGGCACTGTGGGGACATGTGTATCTGGCACTGGGGGCATGCCTGGCACTGTGGGGACATGTGTATCTGGCACTGGGGGTGTATCTGGCACTGGGGGCATATCTGGCACTGTAGGGACATGTGTATCTGGCACTGGGGACATATCTGGCACTGTAGGGACATGTGTATCTGGCACTGTGGGGACATATATGTATCTGGCACTGTGGGGGCATATATGTATCTGGCACTGTGGGGGTATATATGTATCTGGCACTGTGGGGGACACTGCTGGGGCACATATCATGTGTATCTGGCACTGCTGCGGGGCATATCATGTGTAGCTGGCACTGCTGGTGGGCATATCATATCTATCTGGCACTACTGGGGGGCATATCATGTGTATCTGGCACTGCTGGGGGGCATACCATGTCTATCTGGCACTGCTGGGGGCATACCATGTCTATCTGGCACTGCTGAGGGGCATATCATGTGTATCTGGCACTGCTGGGGGGCATAGAATGTGTAGCTGGCACTGCTGGGGGGCATAGCATGTGTATATAGCACTGCTGTGGGGCATATCATGTGTATCTGGCACTACTGGGGGGCATTCCATGTCTATCTGGCACTGCTGGTGGGCATATCATGTCTATCTGGCACTGCTGGGGGGCATATCATGTGTATATGGCACTGCTGGGGGCATATCATGTCTATCTGGCACTGCTGGGGGGCATATGTCTATCTGGCACTACTGGGGGGCATGTCATGTCTATCTGGCACTGCACTAATTGGGTCATTATGTGTATCTGGCACTATACTGGGGACATTATGTGTAAGGAACACTACTGTGGCTGTTATGTGTAAGGCTGCTAATTGTGTGCGTAGAGGGGGTGTGAAAATATATTTAATTATAGGCTGATAATATGAAATTGCGAGGCCATGCCCACTTTTCCAGGAGAGCGCGCCTGGAGCCAGCCCTGATAACCATACCCTCCAACTGTACCTTTTTAGCAGATACAGTACCTTTTTTTTATGGTCTGTGCCGATTTTTGGCTCTCCAAATTTCCATTCAAAGTATAGGAAAAGGAGTGTGGCCACATCCCCTTTACCCGTGGCCACGCCCCCTTTTCTGATTTGTACCAATTTTTATGTGTAAAAAGTTGGAGGGTATGGATAACCTCTGTACAGGTCCCTGTTAAGTACAATAGAAGGTTCTGCATATGACAGTACCGGGTGTGGTTCATCAAATCGACAGTGTCTAGGTCGACAATGTTTAGGTCGACCACTATAGGTCGACAGTCACTAGGTCGACATGGATGGAAGGTCGACAGGGTTTCTAGGTCGACATGTGCTAGGTCGACAGGTCTAAAGGTCGTCTGGTTCCCTTCTCACAGCGGGAGGGGGGGCACAACGGGGGGACACTGCTGGGGCGCACACTGACAGTAGAGGATCTTGCCATGGTGCGGCGCCCTCCGGATGGCGCCGGCGCCCCCCGGAAGGCGGCGCCCCGGGCAAAAGTCCTGCTTGCCCGTGGCAAGATCCGCCACTGATTGTAGGTGAGGGGTACAAGCATCATATGGGATTGTATAAAGATGTTGTGCATTGTGTGAAGTTAGGTTGTCATGTTTTGTTTCAGTGGGTTTCCATTGTACCAGCAAGGCAGTACATACTGTACGAGTAACAGATCCTGCACACTAGGGTGTCGCTAGTGTGGAGATGTGCCCCGTGTCCCAGGGCACATCGGACCGGCAGGGTGCAGGGGATCTGCATCCCCTGCAGTTCCTGGCTGTGGGCAGCGCTGGGGCAGCTTGTCTGTCCCCAGCGCCTGTCAGTGTGTGGCGGCGGCGGGTGTCTGGTGCAGGGATCGGATGTTTCCCTGCACCAGGCTTCGGCGGCGGCGAGTAGCGGCGCGGCGGCACTTTAAACTTGGCGCCGTTCTGGCCGCCAATCAGAAGCGCCGCCCGCGGATTTTTAAATCCGGCGCCGTCCGCGAGCCAATCGCGGCTCGCAGGGCGCCGGCCAATCAGAAGCGGGCGCGGCGAGCCAATCGGCGCTCGCCGCGTCACAGGCCCCACCCCCGGCATCTGACGTCAGACGCCGGGCGGGAGCCGAAGAGGTCGGGCGCGCAGAGGAGCGCGAAAGAAGACGCCGGGCGGGAGCCGAAGACGGAGGGCGCGCGGAAGAGCGCTGAAGAGCTCGGTTGGCCGCAGAAGAGGCCAAAAGACTCCAGGCTCGGGTAAGGAGATGTCCAGCGGCGGCTGGACGCGGTGAAGCGACGGCGGCGCCGCTGGCCAGGACGGGCCAGCGGCAGAGGAGGCCATCCCGGATTGAGAAGCGCTGCAGTGGTGGGAAGCAATGTAGCTGTGCAGTTCCCCACTGCAGCCTTCTCCACCAAGGTAGGCCCTTGTTAGGTGCCCCCCTCCCATTCCTCCCTAGACCACCGGGTGTTCGGGCATTAGGCCCGTGGGCACGGACGGGCAATAGGCCCGAGCGCAGATAGGAGTTTGGGGGTCATTATTTGGTTCGGTGGTTTGGGCATTAGGCCCAAGCCACCCTCTCCAGCGCAGTAGGCGGGCACTAGGCCCGGGGGCACATCAGGCAATAGGCCTTTGGGGCATTAGGCCCTAGTGTATTTTGGCCAATTAGGGTAACATAAGGTGACCCTGGGCACCAGGCCCAGGTCACCCAATGAGGGACGAGTTAGGCGGGCACTAGGCCCGTGGGTAAGGTCGGGCCTCGGGTCCGTGTGCAAATAGGGGGCGCTAGGCCCAATAAATAAGCAGTTCCCCCAAAGTGAATAGAGGTGGCACTGGGCACTAGGCCCAATTCACCCTGAGGTGTTAGGTAGGCAGGTCCGCTTGACCTGAGCCCCTGAGAAGAGAGTACGGGAGGTGGGTGAGCTGTGCGGCCCCCCACTACCGGGTGTTCTGAGTCGGGTAACTAAAGGGACAGCACCGTGGTAGTTGCTTGCACTGTGTATCGTGATGTATGCTGTTACTGTGCAGGGTAAAGTGTGAGCTTGTTAAGTGTGTTTAGTTTTGTTGCACCACACCCACAGAGCTAGTTTGAGGGCTCTGCCGTTGTAGTTAGTATAGGGGTGTTACACTAGGTTGGAGTTATGCCCTGCACGGCTGTTTGCTTGTTTGTTTGCCTCCTTACAGAGACCTGTAAGAGAAGAAGACGTTCGCAGTGCGGAACTGACGGTGAGTAGCATCTGTGTGTGTTTGTCCCTTGTCTGTCCCCGAGCGCCGGAATAGGGATTGCTCACGGACGTGAGAATCCCCTCCATCACACTACGCGCGAGAGTGCGAGTGTGTGAAATCTGGGTGGCTGAGGCTTTGTGCCAGTGATGACCTTTCACCCAACCGGTGAAGGTCGCTGTCACCCCTGGGGTATCCCCTTTTCCGGTTGAAGAAGGGTTGATACCCCCCTTAAGGTAACCTATTTTCCCTGACGTCCTAGTGGATGCTGGGGACTCCGTAAGGACCATGGGGAATAGCGGCTCCACAGGAGACTGGGCACAGCTAAGAAAGATTTAGGACTACCTGGTGTGCACTGGCTCCTCCCACCATGACCCTCCTCCAGACTTCAGTTAGAATCCTGTGCCCGGCTGAGCTGGATGCACACTAGGGGCTCTCCTGAGCTCCTAGAAAGAAAGTATATTTTAGGTTTTTTTATTTTACAGTGAGATCTGCTGGCAACAGACTCACTGCAGCGAGGGACTAAGGGGAGAAGAAGCGAACCTACCTAACTGGTGGTAGCTTGGGCTTCTTAGGCTACTGGACACCATTAGCTCCAGAGGGATCGACCGCATGGAACCGGCCATTGGTGTTCGGTCCCGGAGCCGCGCCGCCGGCCCCCTTACAGAGCCAGAAGCAAGAAGAATCCGGAAAATCGGAGGCAGAAGACATCAGTCTTCACCAAGGTAGCGCACAGCACTGCAGCTGTGCGCCATTGCTCCTCATACACACTTCACACTCCGGTCACTGAGGGTGCAGGGCGCTGGGGGGGGGGCGCCCTGAGCAGCAATAAAAACACCTTGGCTGGCAAATATATCACAATATATATGTGATAAATACCCCTGCCAGAATCCATAAAAAAGCGGGAGAAAAGTCCACGAAAAAGGGGCGGAGCTATCTCCCTCAGCACACTGGCGCCATTTTCTCTTCACAGTGCAGCTGGAAGACAGCTCCCCAGGCTCTCCCCTGTAGTTTTCAGGCTCAAAGGGTTAAAAAGAGAGGGGGGGCACTAAATTTAGGCGCAATATTGTTTATACAAGCAGCTATTGGGGGAAAAATCACTCAGTTATAGTGTTAATCCCTGCATTATATAGCGCTCTGGTGTGTGCTGGCATACTCTCTCTCTGTCTCCCCAAAGGACTTTGTGGGGTCCTGTCCTCAGTCAGAGCATTCCCTGTGTGTGTGCTGTGTGTCGGTACGGCTGTGTCGACATGTGGGATGAGGAAGGTTACGTGGAGGTGGAGCAGAGGCCGATAAATGGGATGTCGTCCCCTGTGGGGCCGACACCAGAGTGGATGGATAGGTGGAAGGTATTAACCGACAATGTCAACTCCTTACAAGGCTGGATGACGTAAAACAGCTGTGGGACAGCCGGCTTCTCAGCCCGCGCCTGCCCAGGCGTCTCAAAGGCCATCAGGGGCTCAAAAAAGCGCCCGTTACATCAGATGGCAGACACAGATGTCGACACGGAGTCTGACTCCAGTGTCGACGAGGTTGAGACATATACACAATCCACTAGGAACATCCGTTACATGATCTCGGCAATGAAAAATGTGTTACGCATTTCTGACATGAACCCAAGTACCACATAAAAGGGGTTTTATTTTTGGGGAGAAAAAGCAGCCAGTGTTTTGTTCCCCCATCAGATGAATGAATAAAGTGTGTAAAGTAGCGTGGGTTCCCCCAATAAGAGGATAGGTCACGTTGGGAGATATCCCTTGTCACGCACCTCGGGCAGCGGCGACCGCGCTTGTCCCTGCCGGTGGCCTGGTCTGCCCGGCGCCTCTCTTCTCCTGGCGGTCTCCGGCTTCGGCGGCGGGTCGGCGCGTCCCTCCGGCGGCTTCCCGGAAGCAAGGACGCCGCCATCATAAGCGAGGGCAAGGAGGCGGAGCAGGTCTGACGTCACCTGCCTGCTCCGCCAATCAGGCTAGGGCGGGGGATTTAAAACCAGACACCAGTCAGAGATCCGGTGCCTGAGTATCTTCATTTCTCCTGCGGAAGCTGTGATTCCAGAGCTCCCTCGTCCCTGTGATCTCCTGTGCCTCCAAGCATCCTGTGCCTCCAAGCATCCTGTGCCTCCAAGCACCCCGTGACTCCAAGTACCTCCGTGCCTCCAAGTACCTCCGTGCCTCCAAGTACCTCCGTGCCTCCAAACACCTTGGTGCCTCCAAACACCTTGGTGTCTCCAAATACCTCCGTGCCTCCAAGCACCCCGTGCCTCCAAGCACCTCGTGCCTCCAAACACCTCTGTGCCTCCAAGCACCTCCGTGCCTCCAATTACCTTGTGCCTCCAATTACCTCGTGCCTCCAAGCACCTCCCTGCCTCCAAGCACCCCGTGCCTCCAAGCATCTCGTGCCTCCAAGCACCTCCGTGCCTCCAATTACCTCGTGCCTCCAAGCACCTCGTGCCTCCAAGCACCTCCATGCATCCAAGCACCTCCGTGCCTCCAAGCATCTCGTGCCTCCAAGCACCTCCGTGCCTCCAATTACCTCGTGCCTCCAAGCACCTTGTGCCTCCAAGCACCTCGTGCCTCCAAGCACCTCGTGTCTCCAAACACCTCCGTGCCTCCAAGCACCTCGTGCCTCCAAGCACCCCCGTGCCTCAAAGCACCTCGTGCCTCCAAGCACCTCGTGCCTCCAAGCACCCCCGTGCCTCCAAGCACCTCCGTGCCTCCAATTACCTCGTGCCTCCAAGCACCTCCGTGCCTCCAAGCACCCTCGTGCCTCCGAGTGCCTCCCAGCACTCCCTGTACTCCCAGCACCTCAGTGCCTCCAACACCACAGTGTCTCCAACACCACAGTGTCTTCAATATCTCAGTACCTCAGCCTTCAGTATTTCTACAAGTCTTGTCTTTCAGGAGACCTTCAAGAATTCCTCTGTGCTTCCTGCTTGCCGTCTTAATCCTGCATGAGGAAGACCTACATCCGGCCATCTCTACTGCGACCCAGTAGCGGTTCCTCTTCCCGGTCATCGGAAGAAGCCCCGAGTCCACAACACTCCCAAACCAGGTCAGTGATCGTATACTCAGGCCCCATGGACCCGGGGAATCGGAACACGGACTCAAGTGCCATCCAGAACCTGGCTTCTCGAGTACAAAGTCAGGAAGCGGCACAAGGCCAGGTGATGCAGTACCTCCAGCAGTTGTCCGGGCGTCTGGATCAGATTCAGGCGTCTCTAGCCTCAGTAATTCCGGCACCTGTTCCAGTAGTCGCACCAGTTGCCGTTGCCAGCAATGTTCAACCATCGGCCGGTATCACTCCACGCCTTCAGCTGCCTACTCCGTCCCGCTATAATGGGAATCCTAAAAATTGTCGTGGTTTCTTGAACCAATGCGAGGTACATTTCGAGCTACTTGCACACAACTTTCCTACAGACCGGTCCAAGGTAGCATATATTATTTCTCTGTTGGAAGGTTCTGCTTTGGATTGGGTGTCTCCATTATGGGAACGATCTGATCCCATGGTTTCCAACTATACCAACTTCATCTCGTCCTTTCGAAGGATTTTCGACGAACCCGGCAGAATGACCACTGCTTCTTCCGACTTGCTCCGTGTTCGACAGGGCGCCCGTTCCGTGGGGCAGTACGTGGTTCATTTCCAGACCATTGCTTCCGAACTACGCTGGAATAATGACGCCCTGAGAGCTGCCTTCTGGAACGGTCTTTCCGACCGGCTGAAAGATGAGCTGGTTACCAGAGATCTGCCGGATCCATTAGAAGATCTGATTTCTCTTTGCGTCAAGGTGGATCTTCGGATGCAGGAGCGTGGAAGAGAACGTAGCCGTCCGGATCGTTCCAGGTTCCGGAATCCTACTCCTAGACCGGTGGCCTCACCTAGCTCAGATGAGCCCATGCAAATTAACAGATCCCGACTGTCTCCGGAAGAACGACAGCGTCGTCGTGAGGGTAAACTCTGCCTTTACTGTGGAGCCGCGGATCATTTTCTTAAGTCTTGTAAATCTCGTCCGGGAAACTGGCAGGCCTAGCTTGTTCCGGAGGAGTCAAGCTGGGGGTTGCGACAAAAGCTTCTCCAACTTCGGACTGTTTGCTTCCAGTGACTCTAGTCTCCGATTCAGTCTCCAAGTCTTGTGAAGCCCTATTGGATTCCGGAGCTGCAGGGAACTTCATTTCTTCCTTCTGTGCCCAAAGCTTGGGTTTAAAGTTACGGCCTATCGAGCGGCCAATTTCACTGACGGCTATCAACGGGACTAGAATTTCCAAAGGTCTTATAATGTGGCGCACGGGGCCAGTTAAGCTGCAGGTCGGGGCTCTACATCAGGAAGATTTGGAACTCTTGGTAATCCCAGAAATGCCCCATGATCTGGTTCTTGGAATGCCTTGGCTAAAAAGTCATAATCCCCACATCGACTGGAAGTCGTCACAAATTCTGTCCTGGAGTTCCTTTTGTCACACTAATTGTCTTACTCCTGTTTGTCCGCTCCGTGTCACCTCCAAAACGGATGAAGAGCACATTCCGGAGGCATATCAAGGATACAAGGACGTATTTTCGGAACAAGCTGCTGACCTGTTACCACCTCACAGGCCTTGGGACTGCCCTATTGACCTTGTCCCAGGGAAGACGCCACCCCGTGGTCGCACATAACCTCTGTCTCTTCCCGAGACTCAAGCCATGTCGGAGTATATTAAGTCCAATATGCTCAAGGGATTTATTCGCCCCTCTTCCTCCCCTGCTGGTGCGGGCTTCTTTTTCGTGAAGAAAAAGGACGGGGGGTTGAGACCATGCATCGACTACCGCGGCTTAAACGACATTACTATTAAGAATAAATATCCCTTGCCACTAATCACAGAATTATTTGATAGGGTTCGTGGTGCCCGCATTTTTTCCAAACTCGACTTGAGGGGAGCTTATAATCTTATACGCATCCGAGAGGGGGATGAATGGAAGACTGCCTTTAATACCCGAGATGGGCATTACGAATACTTGGTGATGCCGTTTGGTCTTAGTAATGCTCCCGCGGTTTTCCAGGGATTCGTCAATGAAATCTTTCGTGACATGCTGTATCAGAGTGTTGTGGTATATTTGGACGACATACTGATCTTTTCCAAGAATCTTGTCGAACACAGGACTCAAGTCAAAGAGGTGCTCCACCGTTTACGAGAGAATCATCTCTATGCCAAGCTTTCCAAATGTACCTTTGAAGTAACATCTATTCCGTTCCTCGGTTATATCATCTCGGGGACGGAGCTTCGCATGGATCCGGAAAAGCTGTCTGCCATTCGTGACTGGACTCAGCCTCTTTCTTTGAAAGCAATACAAAGGTTCCTGGGCTTTGCGAACTACTACAGGAAATTCATTAAGGGTTTCTCTACCATTGTTGCGCCCATTACCGCCCTGACGAGGAAGGGTTCTAATCCAAGTTTGTGGCCTCCGGAAGCCATTGTAGCTTTTTCTCACTTAAAGTTAGCTTTCATGACGGCTCCAGTTCTCCAACAACCAAATTTCGATGAACCCTTCTTCTTAGAAGTTGATGCATCTTCAGTCGGGGTTGGGGCTGTTCTCTCCCAGTACTCCTCTGATAAGAAATTACATCCGTGTGGCTTCCATTCTCGTAAATTCTCTCCGGCCGAACGAAATTACACTATTGGAGACCAGGAACTCTTGGCTATCAAATCTGCCTTGGAAGAGTGGAGATATCTTCTGGAAGGGGCTAAACATGTGTTTACCATCTACACGGATCACAAGAATTTGCTGTACATCAAATCCGCACAATGCTTGAATCCTCGCCTGGCGAGATGGGCACTTTTCTTTTCCCGATTCTCGTTCATTATCAAGTACCGGGCCGGGACTCTCAATATTAAAGCAGATGCGCTTTCCCGTTCACAAGTTTCCACAGACGAGGATGAACCTCCTGAGCGGGGTTTAATTCTGAATCCGGTTTCTGTCTCTGCTGCTTTAACTACTCCAGCTCCTCCTCCTGGAAGAATGTCCGTACCAGCTAGATTCCGGCCAGGAATACTACTGTGGGTCCATAACTCCAAGTTTTCCGGTCATCCCGGTGCCCAGAAGATGTACAAGTTTCTGCAAAGGTCTTACTGGTGGAACACCATGAGGAAGGATGTACAAGATTGTGTTAATTCTTGTCCCCAATGTACACAACATAAATCTCCTCGTCTGCCTCCTGCAGGGTTACTTCGTCCTCTGCCTATCCCTGTGAGACCCTGGACTCACATTTCCATGGACTTCATCACTGACTTGCCCTGTTCCAAGGGTTGCAACAGCGTTTGGGTTATCGTTGACCGTTTTTCGAAGATGGCACACTTTGTGCCTTTGACTGGTCTCCCGACAGCACCGAAACTGGCTCTACTGTTTATCCGAGAACATTTTCGTTTGCATGGATTGCCACAAGAGATTGTTTCTGACCGTGGAGTACAGTTCACCGCCAGGTTTTGGAAAGCCCTCTGTTCAACCCTACAAATTAAACTTAAGTTTTCGTCCGCTTATCATCCCCAAACAAATGGTCAAACGGAACGAGTCAATCAAGATCTAGAGACTTTTCTTCGTCTGTATCTCTCTCCTTCACAGGACAACTGGGTGGAGTTGTTGCCTTGGGCGGAGTTTGCCCATAACCATTTGTTTCATTCTTCCACTGGGGAATCACCATTCTTCGTCAACTACGGGTTCCATCCCCGTGTTCCAGAATTTCCAAGCCTTCCGATAGTAGAGGTTCCTGCTGTAGCGTCCACTCTACAACACTTTGGACAAATTTGGAGAAAGGTTCATGCTAATCTTAAGAAGGTTTCTGTCCGGTACAAGTTCTTCGCAGATAAGAAACGGCGAGCCGCACCTCAATATAAAGTTGGGGACAGGGTATGGCTGTCCACACGTAATCTCCGGTTGAAGGTGCCCACCATGAAATTCGCTCCAAGGTTCATCGGTCCTTACCCGGTGCTGCAAGTCTTAAATCCTGTGGTCTGTAAACTGGGTTTGCCTGCCCATCTTCGAATACCTAACGCCTTTCATGTTTCTCTACTCCGTCCCCTCATTCTGAATCGGTTCCACTCAGCATTCCCTAGGCCAACGTCTGTAGTGGCAGAAGCTGGAGCGGAGTTTGAAATCAAAGCTATTCTTGACTCTCGTTATCTTCATAAAAAATTACAGTACTTGGTGGACTGGAAGGGTTATGGTCCTGAGGAAAGAAGTTGGATTGAGGCTACTGAAGTAACGGCTCCTCGTCTGGTTCGGATCTTCCACTCCAGACATCCGACTAAGCCCGGGAAGTGTCCAGGGGCCACTCCTGGAGGAGAGGGTACTGTCACGCACCTCGGGCAGCGGCGACCGCGCTTGTCCCTGCGGGTGGCCTGGTCTGCCCGGCGCCTCTCTTCTCCTGGCGGTCTCCGGCTTCGGCGGCGGGTCGGCGCGTCCCTCCGGCGGCTTCCCGGAAGCAAGGACGCCGCCATCATAAGCGAGGGCAAGGAGGCGGAGCAGGTCTGACGTCACCTGCCTGCTCCGCCAATCAGGCTAGGGCGGGGGATTTAAAACCAGACACCAGGCAGAGATCCGGTGCCTGAGTATCTTCGTTTCTCCTGCGGAAGCTGTGATTCCAGAGCTCCCTCGTCCCTGTGATCTCCTGTGCCTCCAAGCATCCTGTGCCTCCAAGCATCCTGTGCCTCCAAGCACCCCGTGACTCCAAGTACCTCTGTGCCTCCAAGTACCTCCGTGCCTCCAAGTACCTCCATGCCTCCAAACACCTTGGTGCCTCCAAACACCTTGGTGTCTCCAAATACCTCCATGCCTCCAAGCACCCCGTGCCTCCAAGCACCTCGTGCCTCCAAGCACCCCGTGCCTCCAAGCATCTCGTGCCTCCAAGCACCTCCGTGCCTCCAATTACCTCGTGCCTCCAAGCACCTCCTGCCTCCAAGCACCTCCGTGCCTCCAAGCATCTCGTGCCTCCAAGCACCTCAGTGCCTCCAATTACCTCGTGCCTCCAAGCACCTCGTGCCTCCAAGCACCTCGTGTCTCCAAACACCTCCGTGCCTCCAAGCACCTCGTGCCTCCAAGCACCCCCGTGCCTCCAAGCACCTCGTGCCTCCAAGCACCCCCGTGCCTCCAAGCACCTCCGTGCCTCCAATTACCTCATGCCTCCAAGCACCTCCGTGCCTCCAAGCACCCTCGTGCCTCCGAGTGCCTCCCAGCACTCCCTGTACTCCCAGCACCTCAGTGCCTCCAACACCACAGTGTCTCCAACACCACAGTGTCTTCAATATCTCAGTACCTCAGCCTTCAGTATTTCTACAAGTCTTGTCTTTCAGGAGACCTTCAAGAATTCCTCTGTGCTTCCTGCTTGCCGTCTTAATCCTGCATGAGGAAGACCTACATCCGGCCATCTCTACTGCGACCCAGTAGCGGTTCCTCTTCCCGGTCATCGGAAGAAGCCCCGAGTCCACAACACTCCCAAACCAGGTCAGTGATATCCCTTAGGGTGGATAACGCGCTCACACGTTTGTCAAAAAAGGTGGCACTGCCGTCTTAGGATGCGGCCACCTTGAAGGAGCCTGCTGATAAAAAAACAGGAGGCTATCCTGAAGTCTGTATATACACACTCAGGTTATATACTGAGACCTGCAATTGCCTCAGCATAAATAGTGCTGCTGCAGCGTGGTCTGATACCCTGTCAGATAATATTAATACTCTAAGACAGGGATAATAGTTTGCTAACATAGAGCATATTAAAGACGTCGTCTTATATATAAAGGATGCACAGAGGGATATTTGCCGGCTGGCATCCAGAATAAATGCAATGTCCATTCTGCCAGGAGGGTATTAGAAACCCTGCAGTGGACAGGTGATGCTGCCTATAAAAGGCACATGGAGGGGGGCGTGGCCTAGCTTCCATGCTGAGTGGATGTGTTTTTCTATAAGCTCCTGAAGACACATTAATATTTTATTCTTCTGCCTGCCTGCTCCCCTCCTGAAGACCCCTGTGTACCTCCTGTGGCCCCTCTTACCTGGTGACAATCGCTGTGGAGGTCCCGCGGAGTCGGGGAGCGCTTTTCAGCCCTCCTGCGGATTGCGGCCTGGCCCCCAGCGTGAAGCCGGGACCTGGAGTTGGAGGGTGATCCGGGCCGGACATCCGGGGCTGCAGTTTCGGCTCTCCTGTGCCGCCAGAGGCCCCTGGGTGAGCTCTGTGGACCTCCGTGCGACTACCCCATCTCCTCCTCTGCTGCTGGACGGCCGTGGTGTGCAGGTGATTAGCAGGGAGACGCGACCCGCCGAGGACCGGGGAGCGCTGTGCGCCGAGACGCCTGCCGGGCGGGCTCTTACCCCCTCCCTCCGGCGGTTGCTCCCGGCGACCTCCCTGCTGTACAGCGGCGCGTGTGAGCGGGGCCGCTGAGCTCCCGCGATCACTCCCACCGCCGCCTGGCCGCCTCCTGCTGCCCCATGCTTGCAGTCCCCGGAGCTCCCGGCGTGAGGTCGGCGCTGCGCGGCCCTTGTCCCTTGACAGTCACAGGGGCTCCACTGCACGGGCTGAGCTGGCCAGAGTGGTTGCCCCGGCTGCTGAGGGGATAAGTTCTGGTCACAGAGGGAGGGGGAGGCACGTCAAGAGGGCTCCGGAGACCTGGGGATAATAATAACCCCTTCATAAACCACTGAATAACCTGGTCTGTGGCTTAACTGCCTACTGGGAGGGCTGCATTCCCCCGGAGCTCCTGCCTGCACATTTCTCACGAGCCCTGTTGTCAGCCCCACTCCGGCCGTCCGTCCCCCTGCTTACATACCTGGATCCCACACCCTGCTCCCCTGCGTTACTGGGGGGGGGGTGCCGCGGAATCGGGGGGTGCCGTTACGCGGAGTCTGTACTACCCCGGGGCTATGTGACGACCAGTTGGAAGACATAACCAACCTTCCTCTGTATGTTGTCATGCTGCTTACCCCAATGCCTGCTGCTACCTCCCTGATGTGTAATCTACTATAATGTGACCGGGCCGCGCGAAGGGGATAATGTGGTGCAACACTTGCTGGGATATGTCCTGATATCTCCTTTCATGAGGCACTGTTCTGGATTCTGTTCTCCCCACTCAGACAAATGACAAGAAGGCGCCGTTCTGGCAACTCATCAAAAGCTAAATCCGCGACTTCACAAGCTGCAGCCTTCCGTACTTTATTTGGCACTCCCGTACCTGACCCCTTAGCCTCTACGCTCCTCCCTGAATCCCTATCGTCAAATACTATGGAGGATTCCGGGGCCTCAACCTTTTCTCCCAAAAAACGCCAATCTGGATCTGCCAGCAAAGATTCCGCCGATATGGCGGCAGTCCTTCTTCAGCTACGCTCCCTTCCGACTCGTCAAGACATTCAGCAGGATTTATCTAACATGGAGAAGCGGATTCATGATTCTCTTCAGGCAAGTCTCTCTACCATCCAATCCGATCTCACGCAAGTAGCGAATAGAGTGGTTGACCTAGAAGATCACAGAGATGATACGGACTCTAAGCTCGCTGACTTACACGACCTTGTATCCCGATACTCACGTACCACCACTGAAATGAGACGCAGATTGGATGATATAGATAACAGGGGTAGACGGAACAACCTGAGGGTCAAAGGTCTACCGGAAGATGTTCCTCCCCAGGGCCTAGCTGCGGCGTTGTCTACAATATTCAACGGCCTTCTTGGTGCAGACCCCAGCTCTCAAATAATGTTTGACAGAGCCCATCGGGCTCTCCGACCGAAAGGAGCACCCACAGAAAGACCTAGAGACGTCATCTGCCGTCTGCACTATTTTCAGGTGAAAGAGACTATCCTACAGAAGTCCAGACAGGCCCCGAATATAGACTTTAACGGTCACCACATTCAGATCTTTCAGGACCTTTCATGGACAACGCTACAGCAGAGGCGTCTTCTCCACCCCCTTACAGAAGCTCTTCGGAAGAAGGATATCAGGTTCCGATGGGGGTTCCCTTTAAGTGTCCAAGTGACCCGTGACGGGACACGCTATGTCCTAGAGGACTATGAAGACGTCCCATCGTTCTGCTCTGCACTGGGACTGCCGTTCATATCACTACCTAATTGGACGGACCCCTTGCAGCTTCCCACTACATCACTACCCCGCAGGGAGCCTTGGAGAAAGGTGGGCAACTCCAGACGATGTAATCGAGCTGGCAAGACTGATGATGCCTCAGAAGCCTCGTGAATGTATGCATCACTTTGCTTTGCGATATCCCTTTTTTTATTTTTCTCTCGCATTCCCTTACTGAAAGCTCACATTGATTCCCTTACTGTTTGTTTAATGTACAGACTTAACCTGTTTTGGGAATGCTTACTGTTACTGTTATTTTAATGGTTGAGGTCGCACTCGAACTTTGTTTCGGGTGACCTGTGTATGTTACATAGACCGAGTGACGGGGAGGGAGGTGGCGATTATTTCCCTTTTTTTTTTCGCTTGCCTCCTTCCTGGCCATGACGTATCCCTCTAAATTACCCATTGAACCATTTATCATAAGATTGATGCACCCGTTATCACCCTTTTAACCCCCCTCTCTGCTGTACATTTTTTTTAGACCATGGGATGTCTAGTTCTTACCCATGGCTTTCAATGCAGAGATTGCTATAATATATTACTTAATATGTTATTCTCTCTTTTTTTTATTTTATTGTATATTTTTCCCTTTCTCTACATTGAGTTATTCGTGTCCCCCTTTCTTTCCTCTTGTGTTTCCCCATCCACCCCTTCCCTCACATACTACCGCCAACTTCAGGTTATTCTTGGTGCTACATCATATTGGAGCTGTTGCTATGATATATCGTTCAGTGAGTCAGTTTCTACGTTCCTCACATTATGGCTAGCTTAAAAATTGTCTCTTACAATGTGAAAGGATTAAATATTCCCGAAAAGAGGTCAGGCCTACTACATACCTTGCATACTGACGGAGCGGAGGTTGTTTACTTACAAGAAACACATTTCAAGAGGGGGGCCTCTCCGGGTCTCCGCTCTCGCCACTTTCTAAATGGTTACTTTAACGATTACTCCGGAGCGAAGGCTAGAGGGGTCGCGATTCTCTTTGCCAAGCATCTGAGACTGACGGATGTTTCCGAAATGCAAATTGGTGATGGGAGAGGGATTCTGGTTAGAGCTACCATAGCCCATCAGACATTCACTTTTGTTAATCTATACCTTCCCAACCAGGGCCAAACCCGGTTTCTCAGGGACTCTCTGGAGCTGGTTGAACAAAACCTGGTGGGTACCTTGGTGGTGGGAGGGGATCTTAACTGGGTCCTTGAACCCCATTTGGATACCTCTTCTGGGTCTCCGAGGACTACTCTTAGAGAATCCAGACGGTTTAGAGCTGTCTTACATGACTTTCAACTGGTTGACGCTTGGCGTCTTCTACACCCTTCAGATAGGGATTTCACCTTTTACTCGTCCCCACACAACTCCTATTCCCGAATAGACTACCTCTGGGTGAGCCATGCACATCTAGACCTACTGACTGATGCTACCATCGGCCAAATAGCACTATCTGACCATGCCCCAGTCACACTCACACTTTCTCTCCGTCATCCACCTACTAAACACTGGCGCTGGCGGTTCAATGAACAACTCCTTCGGGACTCTGTATCCCGAGCCCAGATTGAGAAGGCAATCGAGGATTACATTTCCTTAAACGCAACTGGCGATGTCTCACCGGTGATAGTGTGGGAGGCGCATAAATGTGTGATAAGGGGTAAATGCATACAACTGGGCACACACCTTAAAAAACAAAAGGCTGAGTGTAGAAACGCCCTGCTAGAGAAAATTAAAAAATTAGAATTGGCACATAAATCCACATTAGCGTCCGACACTTTTGCTGAACTCCAAACGGCGAGACAAGCTCTTAACACTTTGCTCAGTGATGGTACCCGCAGGGCATTTCGTAAATGTCGCCATAAATACCTTAGATGGGGAAACAGACCCGGTAAACTTCTGGCACGTGCTCTTAGAGCCCAGAGATCCTTGACGTATATATCTAAACTCACAGACACTGACGGACGGTCCCATGCTTCTGATACGGAAATAGCTGGGATTTCTCATACTTACTACTCGGCTCTATATAACCTGACCTCTACACGTACACCGTCTGCACGCATAGCTCATAAACGCGACATACAGGCATTCCTGGACGAAATTACTTTTCCGACTATCCCAATAGGCGTTGCGCAGGCCCTAGATGATCCTTTCACTGAGGAGGAACTGATGGCCGCCCTGAAGTCTTCCCCCAATGGTAGAAGCCCAGGACCGGATGGTTTCCCGATCACATATTTTAAGGCCTTTCAGGATAGGCTCCGCCCCCTTCTCCTACAGGCCTGCAATGCCATATCATCAGCGGCCCCTCTATCGGGTCAGTCCCTGAATGCCCATATTACTGTCATTTCGAAAGAATCCAAAGATCCGACACTCCCTTCCAGCTATAGGCCGATATCGCTACTGAATGTAGATATTAAATTATTTGCAAAACTTATGGCTAATCGCCTTAAACCATTATTACCAGATATAGTACACCCTGACCAGGTAGGTTTTGTTATGGGCAGAGAGGCAAGGGATAATACTATCAGAGTCATTGATCTGATAGCGCACGCACAGGCAAATGATGTTCCTCTTATGCTCCTCTCCACAGACGCAGAAAAGGCCTTTGATCGGGTGGACTGGGACTTTATGGAAGCGGTGCTCAGGCGCCTGGGGCTGGGGGAGGTTTTCTTGCAGAGGATTCTCTCATTGTATAGGGCTCCATCTGCTCGGGTTAGGGTGAACGGCGTCCTTTCCGAACCAATACCGATATCCAATGGCACGCGCCAAGGCTGCCCACTCTCACCTTTAATCTTTGTCCTATGTATGGAGGCCCTGGCCCGTGCGATCAGATGTAACCCTAACATTGTGGGCTTGCAGGTGGGCAAGATTGACCACCGCTTAGCCCTCTTCGCGGACGACCTATTGGCGGTCATAACGAACCCCTTGATTTCTCTACCCAGCCTTATGACAGAATTTACGCGATTCGGAAACCTATCAAATTTTAAAATTAACTATTCTAAGTCCACGGCAATGAATATTACGCTCCCACCTGCTACGGCTTCCCTTTTGGCGCAAGCATTTAAATTTACATGGCAGAAATCCCATATTACATACCTAGGGATTCAAATCCCCTCGAAACTCGATACCACAGTTGCTATTAACCACACCCCTCTCCTCCGCAAACTACGTCAGGAGATGGCGTACTGGCTCACGCAGAGGTTCTCATGGCTAGGCCGCATAAATATAGTGAAGATGAACATTCTTCCTAGGCTGTTATATCTCTTTCAAACCATCCCTCTGAAACTCTCTCCTAAGTTTTTAGCTGAAGCACACAAGGCGATAAGCCATTTCATCTGGGGGGGGGGGCGGAAACCTAGGTTCAAGCATAGCCATTTATCTAGACTGAAGTCTCAGGGCGGACAACAATTACCTATGATTTCTACATATTATCATGCCACACTACTGCATAGGATTGTCGATTGGTCCCGCCCCATTCCATATAGGAAACAGTGGGTTGACTTGGAGGCTTCTTCCACTAACCTTAATTTACAGGCAGTGCCCTGGTCTCTTAAATTTAGCCGCTCATTCCATCCTACCGTGGGGCCCACTTTAGCTTTATGGCGGACATTTCGTTATAAAAAGGGTATCTCGTCTAGACGGACTTCCCTAATCCCTATTTTCGATAACCCGCTGTTCCCCCCGGGAGAATCCAATACGATTGCTTCGAGATGGGAGAGAGCGGGTGTGACACGGGTGGTCCACCTACTTGCACATGGCGGACTCAAAACGTTCTCCGAGATACAGGCAATGGGCGATATACCTGCTAAGGACCACTGGTTCTACCTCCAGGTGCGCCATTTCATTGCCTCGCAGAAAGGAGCAATAGACCTTTATAAGGTTCTTGCTCCCTTTGAATCCATGTGCAATCAGGAGTCGGCCCCATCACATGTAGTGTCGGGTATTTACAAAATCTTACTGCAGGGCTGCTTCCCTGCTGTCCCTTCTTTCTGTGATGCCTGGGATAAAGACTTACAACATCGGGGAATTAAGATCCATTGGGATACACATTGCAAGGTTATGGCACAATGCTCCACTAGCCTGGAAGTTGTGGAAACACAATACAAATTATTGACGAGATGGTACAGGTGCCCCTCTCTTCTTCATAAATTTTACCCTTCAATCTCTCCTCGGTGCTGGCGATGTGGTAGGGATACTGGTACGTTGATCCATATTTGGTGGGATTGCCCGTCTATTGCCACCTTCTGGAACACAATTATTAAACTATCAACGGAGATTCTAGGGGGCCCAGTGTCAACGGGCCCGGACTTCTGGCTTCTCTCACACTCAAATATCCCCCTGTCTCACTACAAGAAGTCCCTCCTTAAACACTTAAATAACGCGGCAAGACCGGTGCTCCCAGTACATTGGCGGTCTGTTAACCCGCCGACAATATGGGAATGGTTCCAGCGCATTGATTTCTATATGCATATGGAGGATGTTTACTCTGCCGCCTTGGATAAATACTCCGATTATTTAACCACTTGGCTTCGCTGGATAGAATTCAAGACCACTAAGACATATGCTGATCACGCACCCCTGAATACACACTGACGATGGAGCTTGCTAATACCTCTTCCGTGGTTTCAGACTGATTTATGTATGTGACCTAATACACTTCCCCCCCCTCCCCTTTCTCCCCTTCTTTCCCTTGTCCACCCCCTTTTAATTGGTAATTGTTTCCGACTGTTTAATACCTCAAATACCATATGGCTACCATGTTAATGATTGATAGTGCTACGAAGCGCTTTCTTTTCCAGAAATCAGGTCCTCTGTTGTGCGATGTATAACGTAGGATGACATATTTATGTCTGTTAACCTCTTTTTTCTTCTTTTTCTCTGTTGTCATCCCTGTAACTACAATCACCAAGCTATGAGACTAATGTCTATGTTTCATTTTTGGACATATGTATTGTACTATATGGAAACTGTTTCAATTTACAAAATGAAAAATAAAGAATTAAAAAAAAAAAAAAAAAGGCACATGGAGATTCTGCCTTATAAGGGTGGGGAATTGTTTGGGGATGGTCTCTGGGACCTCGTATCCACAGCAACAGCTGGGAAGAATTTTTTTTTTACCTCAGCTTTCCTCACAGCCTAAGAAAGCACCGTATTTTCAGGTACAGTCCTTTCGGCTTCAGAAAAGCAAGCGGGTCAAAGGCGCTTCCTTTCTGCACAGAGACAAGGGAAGAAGGAAAAAGCTGCACCAGCAGCCAGTTTCCAGGATCAAAAATCTTCTCCCGCTTCCTCTGAGTCCACCGCTTGACGTTGGGGCTCCACAGGTGGAGACAGGTGCGGTAGGGGCGCGTCTCGGGAACTTCAGGGACCAGTGGGTTTGCCCACAGGTGGATCCCTAGGTTCTGCAAATAGTATCACAGGGATACAGGCTGGAGTTCGAGGCGACTCCCCCTCGCCGTTACCTCACCTCAGCCTTGCCTGCTGTCCTCGGAGAAAGGTAGTACTGGCGGCAATTCACAAGCTGCACCTCCAGCAGGTGAAATCAAGGTACCCCTCCTTCAACAAGGCCGGGGTTACTATTCCATAATGTTGTGTTACCGAAACCAGACGGTTCGGTGAGACCCATTCTAAAATTGAAAGCCTTGAACACTTATATACGAAGGTTCAAGTTCGAAATGGAATTGCTCAGGGCGATTATTGCAAGCCTGGAGAATTTCATGGTATCACTGGACATCAAGGATGCTTACCTGCATGTCCCTATTTACCCTCTTCACCAGGAGTACCTCAAAATTGTGGTACAGGATTGTCATTACCAATTCCAGACGTTGCCGTTGGTCTGTCCCCGGCACCGAGGTATTTACCAAGGTAATGGCCGAAATAATTATCCCATACTTGGACGATCTCCTTATAAAGGCGAGGTCCAGGGAGCAGTTGTTCGGCGGAGTAGCACTATCTCGGGAAGTGCTACAACAGCACGGCTGGATTCTGAATATCCAAAGTCGCAGCTGGTTCCTACGACGCGTCTACTGTTCCTGAGTATAGTTCTGGACACAGAACAGGATAAAAAAGGTTTTCTCCCGGAGGAGAAGTCCAAGGAGTTGTCGTCTCTAGACAGAGACCTCCTAATACGTATACAGGTGTCGGTGCATCAATGCGCGCGAGCCCAGGGAAGGATGGTAGCTTCTTACGAAGAAATTCCATTCGCCAGGTCCCATACAAGGATTTTCCAGTGGGATCTGTTGGACATGTGGTCCGGGTCGCATCTTCAGATGCATCGGCGGATAACCCTGTCTCCAAGGGCCAGGGTGTCGCTGTTGTGGTGGCTGCAGAGTGCTCATCTTCTAGGGGGCCGCAGATTCGGCATACAGGACTGGGTCCTGGTGACCACGGATGCCAGCCTTCGAGGCTGGGGGGCAGTCACACAGGGAAGAAACTTCCAAGGCTATGGAAAAGTCAGGAGACTTCCCTACACATAAATATTCTGGAACTAAGGGCCATTTACAATGCCCTAAGTCAGGCTAGTCCCCTGCTTCAACACCGGCCGATGCTGATCCAGTCAGACAACATCACGGCGGTCGCTCATGTAAATGACAGGGCGGCACAAGAAGCAGGATGGCGATGGCAGAAGCCACAAGGATTCACCGATGGGCGGAAAATCATGTGTTAGCATTGTCAGCAGTGTTCATTCCCGGAGTGGACAACTGAGAAGCAGACTTTCTCAGAAGACACGACCTCCACCCGGGAGAGTGGGGACTTCATCCAGAAGTCTTCCAAATGATTGTACACCGTTGGGAAAGGCCACAGGTGGACATGATGGCGTCCCGCCTCAACTAAAAGTTACAAAGATATTGCGCCAGGTCAAGGACCCTCAGGCGATAGCTGTGGATGCTCTGGTAACACCGTGGGAGTACCAGTCGGTGTATGTGTTCCCTTCTCTGCCTCTCTTACCCAGGGTAATGAGAATAATAAGAAGGAGAGGAGTAAGAACTATACTCATTGTTCCGGGTGGGCCAAGAAGAGCTTGGTAACCAGAACTCCAAGAAATGATCTCAGAGGACCCATGGCCTCTGCCACTCAGACAGGACCTGCTGCAGCAGGGGGCCTGTCTGTTCCAAGACGTACTGCGGCTGCGTTGGACGGCATGGCGGTTGAACGCCGGATCCTGAAGGAAAAGGGAATTCCGGAGGAAGTTATCCCTACGCTATTTAAAGCTAGGAAAGAAGTGAACGCTAACCATTATCACCGCATATGGCGGAAATATGTTGCGTACTGTGAGGCCAGGAAGGCCCCAAAGTAGAAATTTCAGCTAGGTCGATTTCTGCACTTCCTACAGTCAGAGGTGACTATGGGCCTACAATTGGGTCCCATTAAGGTCCAGATTTCGGCTCTGTCGATTTTCTTCCAAAAAGAACTGGCTTCACTGCCTGAAGTTTAGACTTTTGTCAAGGGAGTGCTGCATATTCAGCCTCCTTTTGTGCCTCCAGTGGCACCGTGGGACCTCAACGTGGTGTTGGGTTTCCTAAAGTATGGATTTAAAATATCTCACGTGGAAAGTGGTCATGCTTTTGGCCTTGGCTTCGGCAAGGCGTGTGTCAGAATTGGCGGCTTTGTCATGTAAAAGCCCCTATTTGATTTTCCATATGGATAGGGCAGAATTGAGGACTCGTCCCCAGTTTCTTCCTAAGGTGGTATCAGCTTTTCACTTGAACCAACCTATCGTGGTGCCTGCGGCTACTAGGGACTTGGAGGACTCCAAGTTACTGGACGTAGTCAGGGCCTTGAAAATTTATGTTTCCAGGACGGCTGGAGTCAGGAAGACTGACTCGCTATTTATCCTGTATGCACCAAACAAGATGGGTGCTCCTGCTTCAAAGCAGACTATTGATCGCTGGATTTGTAGCACAATTCAGCTTGCGCATTCTGTGGCTGGCCTGCCGCAGCCTAAATCTGTAAAAGCCCATTCCACGAGGAAAGTGGGCTCTCCCTGGGCGGCTGCCCGAGGGGTCTCGGCTTTACAACTTTGCCGAGCTGCTACTTGGTCAGGGGCAAACACGTTTGCAAAATTCTACAACTTTGATACCCTGGCTGAGGAGGACCTTGGTTCTCTCATTCAGTGCTGCAGAGTCATCCGCACTCTCCCGCCCATTTGGGAGCTTTGGTATAATCCCCATGGTCCTTACGGAGTCCCCAGCATCCACTAGGACGTCAGAGAAAATAAGATTTTACTCACCGGTAAATCTATTTCTCGTAGTCCGTAGTGGATGCTGGGCGCCCGTCCCAAGTGCGGACTGTCTGCAATACTTGTATATAGTTATTGTTAACTACAAGGGTTATTGTTGAACCATCTTTTGAGAGGCTCTGTTGTGTTCATACTGTTAACTGGGTATATTATCACGAGTTATACGGTGTGATTGGTGTGGCTGGTATGAGTCTTACCCGGGATTCAAAATCCTTCCTTATTGTGTCAGCTCTTCCGGGCACTGTATCCTTACTGAAGTCTGGAGGAGGGTCATGGTGGGAGGAGCCAGTGCACACCAGGTAGTCCTAAATCTTTCTTAGCTGTGCCCAGTCTCCTGCGGAGCCGCTATTCCCCATGGTCCTTACGGAGTCCCCAGCATCCACTACGGACTACGAGAAATAGATTTACCGGTGAGTAAAATCTTATTTTCTCCTCAGCTCGGTCGTCGGTCAGCTCCGAGAGGGAATCGCCGTGTCCGGATCCGACTGAAGATTGCCAGGTCCGTTGAAGGTTCCGGTACCTGAAGGTGAGAGAGAGCGGCGCCTGGTGAGTACCGAAACTACACCTGCACGGCAGCAGGCACCACCACACGCACCGCCGCACCTCTTACACTAGCAGAATGAGGGAAGAGCCCATGGGAGATACATAGTTGTATGAGAATAAACAGATATGATTTTAGCAGACATGGAGGTCTATTTACTAAGCCTTGGAGTCAGATAAAGTACCAACCAATCAGCTGCTATCATTTTACAGGCTGTGTTTGAAAAATAACAGCTAGGGGCTGATTGGTCTTTACTTTATCTCTTTCCACTTTATCTCTCTCCAATGCTTGAAACATCTCCCTTTTATCTCTTTCCACCTTCTCTCTCTCCAAGGCTTAATAGACTCCTTTGTGGTTGATCCTGAGCTGCTGGGTGGGGGGGCGGGGGGTACTGTCCCCCAGAGCCATTACTGTTAACAGAGTGCCATGTGCTGGCCCTGCCTTCATTGCTGCGCATAGGGGGCAGGGCTGCCTGATCCCCGAAGTGTGCTAGTGCGCAACACATCCAGAAGATGCTCCGTGCGGCTGTATACACGGCAGGGTGCCTGCCTGTAGTGTTCAAAGGATGCTATGGGTGGCACTGCCACAGCAATACCGGCTGCAGAATGCCTTCCAGGATACAGCTTCTTTGAGGCAACACAGGTGGTTAATGTGCAAAAGAAGAGAACCAAAAGAAGAGGAAAATGTGGTAAGGTCAATGTTGTAAAGGCTACATGTGGTGAGAGCGGTTTAGGGCAGGAGTGGGGAGAGGGTTGGGAAGAAGTTAAAGGAGAGGGCATGGTTTTCAGAGGAAAATGGGAGTTGTTGAAGTGGGAAATGGAAAAAAGCCACATCAAGATAGTTGGCAACCACTGTGGATGGGAGAAGAGGTTCATTAAAAGAGGCCAAGTGAAGCGGAGAAAGAAGTAGTCTGGTGGCAGCATGGTCAGAAGGACTACCAATAAGGATGTTACACTCTCCCAAGATGAGAGAGAGAGAGGATCAGAAGAGGGTGATGAAGCCAGTTGGAGACATTTTCATGGAATTGGGATATAGATTATGGTCACAAAGATGTGGATTTGGAGGAAAAATGGACAGTGTGTACCTCACAGGAGGATAAGGAGAGTGACAGTTCTGGGGGAATAACCCAGTGGTGCAAAGGACGGAAAGAAGGCTTCCCGCACTTCTTCTTTGTTAGCCCCAAAAGCGAGAGAGCGACAGAATAGAGATGAAGTGATCATGGACAGATGCCAGTTGTTTGCAAAGTGATATGGCATTACAGAGGAACACAGGAAATAGTGAGGAAGTGTAAATGAAAGATGTGGATGAGTTTGTTTGGTTTGCTGGTTTGCAGGGGTGGCCATGGTTTGAATGTGGAGCTGACAAGCAGAGAAGGGAGAAAAGGCTGAGAAACAGAAAGGGTAGAGAGGTCATCAATGGACTGGAGCTTTAAGGAAATGGGAATAGGGATGTGTAGAAGAGATGCAGAGATTGGACTTGACAGGGAATTTGTGGTACCCCAGAAAAATGTGTATGCTCCTTTAATTGTGAAAACTAGAGATATGCGGCGGGCACTTTTCGTGTTTTGGTTTTGGTTCTAATTCCCCGCTTGTGTTTTGGTTTTGAATTAGTTTTGCCAAAACCACCCTTTCATGTTTTGGTTTTGGATCTGGATGATTTTTGAAAACAACATAAAAATGGCTAAAATCACAGAATTTGGGGGTAATTTTGATCCTACGGTATATTCATTCTTTTCCACTCATTTCCAGTCCATTCTGAACACCTCACAATACTGCTTTTAGGCCAAAAGGTTGCACTGAGGTGGCTCTATGACTAAGCTAAGCGACACAAACACCTGGCCCATCTAGGAGTTGCACTGCAGTGGCAGAAAGGATGGCACTTAAAAAAACTAGTACCCAAACAGCATATCATGCAAAGAAGTAAAAGAGGTGCAATGAGGTAGCTGTATGACTAAGCTAAGCGACACAAGTGTGTGGCACAAACACCTAGCCCATCTAGGAGTGGCACTGCAATGGCAGACAGTATGGCACTTTAAAAAACTAGGCCCCAAACAGCACATGATGCAAAGAAGAAAAAGAGGTGCAAGATGGAATTGTCCTTGGGCCCTCCCACCCACCCTTATGTTGTATAAACAGGACATGCACACTTTAACAAACCAATCATTTCAGTGACAGGGTCTGCCACATGACTGTGGCTGAAATGATTGGTTTGTTTGGGTCCCACCAAAAGAGAAGCAATTAATCTCTCCTTTCACAAACTGGCTCTACAGTGGCAAGATGTAATCCTCATCCTAACCCCTCCCCCCTTCAGTGTTTACATCCCCATCCTCACAGAGAAATGATATTCAAACACACCACATCATTTAGGTGTCAGTGGACTGCTTATGCTATCACCCAAAGTTGAAATGACTGGTTTGTTTGGGCCCCCACCAAAAAAGAAGCAATCAATCTCTCTTTGCACAAACTGGCTCTACAGAGGCAAGATGTCGACCTCATCCTCATCCTCCAATTCCTCACCCCTTTCACTGTGTACATCCTCCTCCTCACAGAATATTAATATGTCTCCACTGGAATCCACCATCACAGGTCCCTGTGTACTTTCTAGAGGCAATTGCTGGTCAAGGTCTTCCCGGAGGAATTTATAATTCATTTTAATGAACATCATCTTCTCCACATTTTGTGGAAGTAAGCTCCTACACCGATTGCTGACAAGGTTACTGGCTGCACTAAACACTCTTTCGGAGTACACACTGGAGAGGGGGCAACTTAGGTAAAAATAAGATTTTACTTACCGATAAATCTATTTCTCGTAGTCCGTAGTGGATGCTGGGGACTACGTAAGGACCATGGGGAATAGACGGGCTCCGCAGGAGACAGGGCACTCTAAGAAAGAATTAGGACTACTGGTGTGCACTGGCTCCTCCCTCTATGCCCCTCCTCCAGACCTCAGTTAAGAAAACTGTGCCCGGAAGAGCTGACATTACAAGGAAAGGATTTTGGAATCCAGGGTAAGACTCATACCAGCCACACCAATCACACCGTATAACTTGTGATAACATACCCAGTCAACAGTATGAACAACAACAGAGCATCAGACAAACCTGATGCAACCATAACATAACCCTTATTTAAGCAATAACTATATACAAGTATTGCAGAAGAAGTCCGCACTTGGAACGGGCGCCCAGCATCCACTACGGACTACGAGAAATAGATTTATCGGTAAGTAAAATCTTATTTTCTCTAACGTCCTAGTGGATGCTGGGGACTCCGTAAGGACCATGGGGATTATACCAAAGCTCCCAAACGGGCGGGAGAGTGCGGATGACTCTGCAGCACCGAATGAGCACACAAGGTCCTCCTCAGCCAGGGTATCAAACTTGTAGAACTTTGCAAAGGTGTTTGAACCTGACCAAGTAGCCGATCGGCAAAGCTGTAATGCCGAGACCCCTTGGGCAGCCGCCCAAGAAGAGCCCACCTTCCTTGTGGAGTGGGACTTTACTGATTTTGGAAGCGGCAATCAAGCCGCAGAATGAGCCTGCTGGATCGAGTTACAGATCCAGCGAGCAATAGTTTGCTTTGAAGCAGGAGCACCCAGCTTGTTGGATGCATACAGGATAAACAGCGACTCAGTTTTCCTGACTCTAGCCGTTCTGGCTACATAAACCTTCAAAGCCCTGACTACATCCAGTAACTCGGAATCCTCCAAGTCACGAGTAGCCACAGGCACCACAATAGGTTGGTTCATATGAAAGATGATACCACATTAGGCAGAAATTGCGGACAAGTCCGCAATTCTGCCCTGTCCATATGGAAACCAAATAGGGGCCTTTATGTGACAAAGCCACCAATTTTGACACACGCCTAGCCGAAGCCAAGGCTAATATCATGACCACTTTCCACGTGAGATATTTTAACTCCACGGTTTTAAGCGGCTCAAACCAGTGTGATTTCAGGAAACTCAACACCACGTAAAGATCCCAAGGTGCCACTGGAGGCACAAACGGGGGCTGAATATGCAGCACTCCCTTTACAGACGTCTGAACTTCAGGTAGAGAAGCTAGTTATTTTTGAAATAAAATGGATAGGGCCGAAATCTGGACCTTAATGGACACCAATTTTAGGCCCAAAGTCACTCCCGACTGTAGGAAGTGAAGGAAACAGCCCAGCTGGAATTCCTCTGTAGAGGCATTCCTGGCCTCACACCAAGCAACATATTTTCGCCGTATACGGTGATAATGTGTAGCCGTCACGTCCTTCCTAGCCTTGATCAGCGTAGGAATAACCTCATCCGGAATCCCTTTTTTCTACTAGGATCCGGCGTTCAACCGCCATGCCGTCAAACGCAGCTGCGGTAAGTCTTGGAACAGACAAGGTCCCTGCTGCAACAGATCCTGCCCTAGAGGCAGAGGCCATGGGTCCTCTGTGAGCATTTCTTGCAGCTCTGGATACCAAGTCCTTCTTGGCCAATCCGGAACAATGAGTATTGTTCTCACTCCTCTTTTCCTTATGATTCTCAGCACCTTGGATATGAGAGGAAGAGGAGGAAACACATAAACCGACTGGAACATCCACGGTGTCACCAGTGTGTCTACAGCTATCGCCTGAGGGTTTCTTGACCTGGCGCAATACCTCTGTAGCTTTTTGTTGAGGCGGGATGCCATCATGTCCACCTGTGGCAGTTCCCACCAACCTACAATCTGCGCGAAGACTTCTTGATGAAGTCCCCACTCTCCCGGGTGGAGGTCGTGCCTGCTGAGGAAGTCTGCTTCCCAGTTGTCCACTCCCGGAATGAACACTGCTGACAGTGCTCGTACGTGATTCTCCGCCCATAGAAGAATTCTGGTGGCTTCCGCCATCGCCACCCTGCTCCTTGTGCCGCCCTGGTGGTTTACATGAGCCACTGCGGTGATGTTGTCTGATTGAATCAGCACCGATTGGTTGCGAAGCAGGGTCTCCGCTTGACTTAGGGCATTGTATATGGCCCTTAGTTCCAGGATATTGATGTGAAGGCAAGTCTCCTGACTTGACCACAGCCCTTGGAAACTTCTTCCCTGAGTGACTGCCCCCCACCCTCGGAGGCTTGCATCCGTGGTCACCAGGACCCAGTCCTGAATGCTGAACCTGCGGCCCTCGAGAAGGTGAGTACTCTGCAGCCACCACAGAAGAGACACCCTGGCCCTGGGGAATAGGGTGATCAGCCGATGCATCTGTAGATGCGATCCGGACCACTTGTCCAACAGATCCCATTGAAAAGGTCCTCGCATGGAACCTGCCGCAGGGAATGGCCTCGTATGACGCCACCATCTTTCCCAGGACTCTCGTGCAGTGATGCACCGACACCTGTCTTGGTTTTAAGAGGTCTCTGACCAGTGTCTTGAGTTCCTGAGCCTTCTCCGTCGGGAGAAGAACCTTCTTCTGGTCTGTGTCCAGAATCATGCCCAGGAAGGGCAGACTCGTCGTAGGAATCAGCTGCGACTTTGGAATATTCAGAATCCAGCCGTGCTGTTGTAAGTAACACTTCCCGAGAGCGTGCTACACTACTTAGCAACTGCTCTCTGGACCTCGCCTTTATGAGGAGATCGTCCAAGTATGGGATAATGGTGACTCCTTGCATTTGCAGGAGCACCAGCATTACTGCCATTACCTTGGTAAATATTCTCGGTGCCGTGGACAGACCAAACGGCAACGTCTGGATTGGTAATGACAATCCTGTACCACAAATTGGAGGTACTCCTGATGAGGTGGATAAACGGGGACATGAAGGTAAGCATCCTTTATGTCCAGAGACACCATAAAATCCCCCTCCTTTGCGATGACCGCTCTGAGCGATTCCATCTTGAACTTGAACTTTTCAAGTATATGTTCAGGGATTTTAAATTCAATATGGGTCTGACCGAACCATCTGGTTTCGGGACTACAACATGGTCAAATAATAACCCCCTCCTTGTTGAAGGAGGGGAACCTTGACCACCACCTGTTGAAGATACAATTTGTGAATTGCAGTTAACCCTGTTTCCCTCTCGTGGGGGGAAGCCGGCAGGGCCGTCAGTGAGGAGGCATCTTTTTTTTTTTTTTTTTTTCAAAGTCCAGCTTGTATCCCTGAGACACAATATCTATTGCCCAGGGATCTAACAGGGAGTGAACCCCCTTGTGGCTGAACTTACGAAAGTGTGCCCCCACCGGGTCTAGCTCCGCCTGTGGAACCCCAGCGACATGCGGTGGATTTTCGTAGAGGCCGGGGAGGACTTTTGTTCCTGGGAACTAGCTGTGTTGTGCAGCTGGCTTCCTCTGCCCCCGCCTCTGGCAAGAAAGGACGCACCTCGGATTTTCTTGTTTCTTTGTTCGAAAGGCTGCATTTGATAATGACGTGCTTTCCTAGGCTGTGCAGGAATATAAGGCAAAATATCAGAATTACCAGCTATAGGTGTGGAGACCAGGTCCGAGAACCCTTCTCCACACAATCCTCAGCCTTCCATATGCCACTTAAGTTGGCATCATCTGTCCATTGCATATTCTACAGGACACGTCAAGCAGAAATCGACATAGCTTTGCCTCTAGGACCCAGTATACTCATGTCTCTTTGGGCATGTTTTATGATATATATCTCTTAAGACAGCATCTTTAGTCTATATATATATATATATATATATATATATATATACATACTAGGGTCTTAATTTCTGCTGATAAGGTACCTGTCCACGCCGCCACAGCGCTATAAACCCATGCCGACACAATCGCCGGTCTGAGTAGTGTATCAAAATGTGCACGCTATCTGCAGGATCCCTGAGAATAGCTAGGGCTACCCTTTGGGCAAACGTGACACCCTAGGGGAAGATTCCCATCACATCCTGGCCCTAGTGGGGAAAGGATACTGCCTGAGAATTCTTTGTGGGAAGCTGCAGTCTCTTGTCTGGAGATTCCCGCTCTTTTTCCTCATGAGAGGAGGGAAATTTACCTCAGCATTCTTCCCCTTAAACATGTGTACCCTTGTGTCAGGGACAGATGAGTCATCAGTGATATGCAAATCATCTTTATTACAATAGTCATATATTGAATACTTTTCTGCCACTTTGGCTGTAACTTTGCATTATCGTAGTCGACACAGGAGTCAAACTCCGTGTCGATATCAGTGTCTATTATTTTGGATAGTGAGCATTGTGAGACTCTGAAGGTCTCTGCGCCATAGGGACAGACATGTGTATGTCTGTTCTCTATCTTTTGTGCAATAAATTCACCTTAGCACTTACACATATCCAAACAGGTGTCGACGTTGTCGACGGAGACACCCTCTCACACACACATTAGCTCCATCTCCTCCTTAGGGGAGCCTTTTAACTCAGACATGTCGACACACACGTACCGACACACCACACACACAGGGGATGCTCTATTTGAAGACAGTTCCTCCATAAGGCCCTTTGGAGAGACAGAGAGAGAGTATGCCAGCACACACCCCAGCGCTATTAACCCAGGAATAACACAGTAACTTAATGTTAACCCAGTAGCTCCCCTCTCTTTTTCACCCTCTTCTATCGTGCTTCTGCAGGGGAGAGCCTGGGGAGCTTCCTCTCAGCGGAGCTGTGGAGAGAAAATGGCGCTGGTGAGTGCTGAGGAAGAAGCCCTGCCCCGTCAGCGGCGGGCTTCTGTCCCGCGATTTTGTGTAAAAATAATGGCGGGGGCTCATGCATATTACAGTGCCCAGCTGTATATATGACCTATTTTGCCAGGAGGTACTCAATTGCTGCCCAGGGCGCCCCCCCCTGCACCCTGCACCCTACAGTGACCGGAGTGTGTGGGTTAGTGTGGGAGCAATGGCGCACAGCTGCAGTGCTGTGCGCTACCTCATATGAAGACAGGAGTCTTCTGCCGCCGATTTTGACGTCTTCTTGCTTCACCCGCCAGCTTCTGTCTTCTGGTTCTGCGAGGGGGACGGCGGCGCGGCTCCGGGAACGGACGACCAAGGTTAAGTTCCTGTGTTCGATCCCTCTGGAGCTAATGGTGTCCAGTAGCCTAAGAAGCGCAACCTAGCTGCAGTTAGTAGGTTTGCTTCTCTCCCCTCAGTCCCACGTAGCAGAGAGTCTGTTGCCAGCAGAAGCTCTCTGAAAATAAAACACCTAACTAAAATACTTTCTTATTAGCAAGCTCAGGAGAGCTCACTAAAATGCACCCAGCTCCGTCCGGGCACAGATTCTAACTGAGGTCTGGAGGAGGGCATAGAGGGAGGAGCCAGTGCACACCAGTAGTCCTAATTCTTTCTTAGAGTGCCCTGTCTCCTGCGGAGCCCGTCTATTCCCCATGGTCCTTACGGAGTCCCCAGCATCCACTAGGACGTTAGAGAAATAAAGATAGTTTGTGCAAGGGCATCCAAATTGCCTCTTTTTCCTGCCAGTATACGTACGGACTGTCTGACATGCCTACTTGGATGCTGTCACTCATGTAATCCTCCATCATTCTTTCAATGGTGACAGAATCATATGCAGTGACAGTAGACATGACAGTAATCGTTGGCAGGTCCTTCAGTCCGGTCCAGATGTCAGCACTCGCTCCTGACTGGCCTGCATCACCGCCAGCGGGTGGGCTAGGACATTTTATCCTTTTCCTCGCAGCCCCAGTTGCGGGAGAAAATGAAGGAGGAGCTGTTGACGGGTCACGTTCCGCTTGAGTTGACAATTTTCTCACCAGCAGGTCTTTGAACTTCTGCAGACTTGTGTCTGCCGGAAAGAGAGATACAACGTAGGCTTTAAACCTAGGATCAAGCATGGTGGCCAAAATGTAGTGCTCTGATTTCAACAGATTGACCACCCTTGAATCCTGGCAAAGCAAATGAAGGGCTCCATCCACAAGTCCCACATACTTTGCGGAATCGCTCCATCTTATCTCCTCCTTCAATTTCTCCAGCTGCTTCTGCAAAAGCCTGATGAGGGGAATGACCTGATTCAAGCTGGCAGTGTCTGAACTGACTTCACGTGTGGCAAGTTTGAGGGGTTGGAGAACCTTGCACAAGACGGAAATCATTCTCCACTGCGCTTGAGTCAGGTGCATTCTCCCTCCTTTGCCTATATCGTATTTAAATGTATAGGATTGAATGGCCTTTTGCTGCTCCTCCATCCTCTGAAGCATCTAGAGTGTTGAATTCCACCTCGTTACCACCTCTTGCTTCAGGTGATGGCAGGCCAGGTTCAGGAGTGTTTGATGGCGCTCCAGTCTTCGACACACGGTGGCTGAATGCCGAATGTGGTCTGCAATTTTTCGGGCCACCGACAGCATCTCCTGCATGCCCCTGTCATTTTAAAAAAAATTCTGCACCACCAAATTAATTGTATGTGCAAAACATGGGACGTGGTGGAATTTGCCCAGATGTAATGCATGCACAATTGTGGCGGCGTTGTCCGATATCACAAATCCCCAGGAGATTCTAATTGGGGTAAGCCATTGTGCAATGATGTCCCTCAGTTTCCGTAAGAGGTTGTCAGCGGTGTGCCTCTTACTAAAAGCGGTGATACATAGCGTAGTCTGCCTAGGAACGAGTTGGCTTTTGCGAGATGCTGCTACTGGTGCCACTGCTGTTGTTGCTGCTGCGGGAGGCCATACATGTACCCAGTGGGCTGTCACAGTCATATAGTCTTTAGTCTGCCCTGTTCTACTTGTCCACATGTCCGTGGTTAAGTGGACAGTGGGTACAACTGCATTTTTTAGGACACTGAGGACACTTTTTCTGACGTCTCTGTACATTCTCGATATCGCCTGCCTAGTGAAGTGGAACCTAGATGGGATTTGATACCGGGGACACAGTACCTCAAACAATTCTCTAAGTCCCACTGAACTAATGGCGGATACCGGATGCACGTCTAACACCAACATAGCGGTCAAGGCCTCAGTTATCCGCTTTGCAAAAGGATGACTGCTGTCATATTTCATCTTCCTCATAAAGGACTGTTGGACAGTCAATTGCTTAGTTGAAGTAGTACAAGTGATCTTCGACTTCCGGTCAGGGATCGACTCCCAGCAGCAGGGGTTAAAGTGAGCCGGTACGGGGCGGAACTGCGTTCCGTCAGTTCCACTTGGAGACGGAACGCAGTTCTGCCTCCCCCGGCTCACCTAACCCAATGTCCCGGTGCTGCAGGGAGATGCCGGGCGCCCGCTAAGATTGCGTTACCAGCGGGAGCCCGTCTCCCTCTCCACAGCAGCAGCCGGAGGCAGGAGCTCAGTACTGAGCTCCTGCTTCCGGCTCTGTCAGTGCGCGCTATGGGAGAGACGTCATGACATAGTGCCGAGGAGCGGGCGGCGAGAGAGGACTGCGGCGGGAGTGGGGCTTGGTAAGTATGGTGCTTCTCCTCCCACCCTCCCATATGTGTACGGCGCTTCTACTGGGAGCTAGTTACTGCAGGGCTTTACTACTGGGGTCAAACTACTGGGGGGCTTCACTATTGGGGCAAACTACAGAGGGGCAAACTACTGGGGGGCTTTACTACTGGGGCAAACTACAGAGGGGCAAACTACTGGGGGGCTTTAGTACTGGGGGCAAACTACTGGGGGGCTTTACTGCTAGGGCAAACTACAAGGGGGCAAGCTACAAAGGGGCAAACTACTATGGGCATTACTACAAGGGGCAAACTACAGGGGTGCTAAACTACTGGGGGTTAAACTACAAGGGGGCGTAATTACAGGAGCTAAACTACTGGGGGTATAACTACAATGGGCAAACTACTGGGGGCAATACTAACGGGGGCAAACTACATGGGGGCTAAACTACAGGGGCTAAACAACTGGGGGCACAATTGCAGGGGGCATTACCACTGGGGACTAAACTACATGTGGCAAACTACATGAAGGCAAAACTACTAGGGGCATTACCACTGGGAGGCTAAACTAAAGGGGGTGGAGTAAATTACTGGGGTCATAACTGCAGGGGCATTACCAGTGGGGGAATGACGACTGGGGCTAAACTACAGGGGGCTAAACGACTGGGGGCATTACTACAGGCAACATTACTACTGGGGGCAATACTACACAGGGGCATTACCATTAAGGGCATTACTGATGGGGTGCACTGCTAATGAGGGCATTGTAAAGGGGGCACTTCATAAGGGGCACCACTCCTGGGGACATAAGGGGCACTACTATTGCGGGCATTGCATAAGGGGCACTACTACTGTGGGCATTGTATAAGGGGTGCTACTGCTGTGGGCATTAATGTATGGGCCGACAATGAAGCTGAGCTCCCGGTCCACCCTCCATCGCCGCCGCACTGGAAGCCCTGGTTCCAGACTCCCAGCTGCAGCGGATCTGGGACCAGGCTGGCTTTATTATCCCTGCCGCTGAATCGAGCTCCTGTGACCGCGGCGCTACTAGTTCAAATCTGTCGCCGATTGGCTGCCGGTCTGCAGCAGTTTTGAAATATTAGCGCCGTGGTCACAGGAGCTCGATGTGGCTGCAGGGATAATAAAGCCAGCCTGGTTCCAGATCCACTGCAGCCACCCTCGGCCTCCTCTGTCGCCCCGCCCTCGAACCTCTGCACGCCCACAGCCTCCTTTTCCTCCGCACTATCTCCGAGGCCCATAGCCTCCTCCACGTCACACCTACCACAGCCTACTCATTCACAGCACCGCAGACCACCGCCGCTGCTAAACAGGTAATCTTACCCTGCTGCCTTTCTCTCTCCCTAGTCCCTACTGTATGCCCTTGCTGTCACTCTCCATGTCCCTGCTGTCACTTTCCATGTCCCTGCTGTCATTTTCCACGTCCCTGCTGTCACTCTCTCTGTCACTCTGTCACTTTATAATGTGAATTTCGGCTCATACTGTGTGCTATAATGTGAATTTCGGCTCATTCTGTGTGCTATAATGTGAATTTCGGCTCATACCGTATGCTATAATGTGAATTTCGGCTCACACTGTGGGTTATAATGTGAATTTCAGCTCATACTGTGTGGTATAATGTGAATTTCGGCTCATACCGTGTGCTATAATGTGAATTTCGGCTCATACCGTGTGCTATAATGTGAATTTCGACTCATACTGTGTGGTGTAATCTGAATTTGGCTCATACTGTGTGGTGTAATATGAATGTGGCTCATACTGTGTGGTATAATGTGAATTTCGGCTCATACTGTGTGGTATAATGTGAATTTCGGCTCATACTGTGCGGTATAATGTGAAAGCGGTCCTACTATTGTGGTGCATAATGTGTATAAGGGGTATATGGTGTGGTAAACTACACTAAAGGGCACGCCCCCTTTTGCGTGGCCATGCCCACTTTTCAGGAGTGAGCACGCGCCTTCGCCGCGCACATAATTACATCCTTCACTTATCCATACCCCCACTTCAAAATTTCCACTTGGGTGCTACTACTGTGGACATTATTACTTTTGTGTGACCATGCCCCTTTCTTTTTGAGACCACAACCGCAATACCTTTATTACATGGGCACCGTGGGGAGGGGGGTGAGTTCCACAACCTCTCTAGGACCACTTTAAGCACTGCCCAGAAGCAACAACAGCAGCGGCAGCAACAGCAAGTGTACCACTCAAATATCCTCCAGAGGAATCCCGGTTAGGAGAGGCTTCCTCAGTCTTGACAGTGACATGGCCTGCAGGATTACTGATGTTCCTGACTGAGGAGGAAGTTGATGTTGAGGGAGTTGGTGGTGTGGCTTGCAGGAGCTTGGGTACAAGAGGAAGAAGGGATCTAGGTGTCAGTGGACTGCTTACGCTCTTACCCAAAGTTTCAGAAATTGACACTGACTTCTGATTAATGCACTGCAGGTGACGTATAAGCGAGGATGTTCCTAGGTGGTTAACATCCTTATCCCTACTTATTACAGATTGACAGAGGCAACGCCCGCTTTGACACCTGTTGTCCGGATTTGCAAGAAATAATTCCACACCGAAGAGGTGGCTTTTTTTGTATTTTGCCCAAGCATACAATGGGCTTCTTCATCACACGGACAACAGGTGTCTCCCCCGGTGCCTGATTTAAACAAAGCACATCCCCAGCAGAATCCTCATCGTCAACTTCCTCCTCAGCGCCAGCAACACCTATATCCTCATCCTGGTGTACTTCAACAGTGACATCTTCAATTTGAATATCAGAAACTGGACTGTGGGTGCTCCTTCCAGCACTTGCAGGGGGCGTGCAAATGGTGGAAGGAGCCACCTCTTCCCGTCCAGTGTTGGGAAGGTCAGGCATCGCAACCACCAACACACTTGGACTCTCCTTGGGGATTTGTGATACCATCTTAGAATGCACAGTTCTTTTCTGTGCTTTTTCCAGCTTAACTCTTATAATTTTTCTAGCGTGAGGATGAGGGCTTCCATCGTCATGTGAAGCTGAACCACTAGTCACGAACATAGGCCAGGGCCTTAGCCATTCCTTGTCACTCCGTGTCGTAAATGACATATTGGCAAGTTTACGTTTCTCCTCAGACCATTTAAATTTCTTTTTTGGGGGTCTTTTTACTGAACTTTGGCTTTTTGGATTTTAGATGCCCTCTACTATCACATTGGGCATCGGCCTCGGCAGACGATGTTGATGGGATTTCATCGTCTATGTCATGACTAGTGGCAGCAGCTTCAGCACTAGGTGGAAGTGGTTCTTGATCTTTCCCTATTTTATCCTCCAAATTTTTGTTCTCCATTATTTTTCTGGCGTTATATAACAATGTGCGGTACAGGAGAGAATACCTCTACACCACACAGGGCAAACCCTGTGAAAATTATTTGGATTAAATATTAATAACCCCTTTATTTGGAGTAAATAATATACAGCATAGCACAGGACAGCACCACTGAACTTATATGGCAATACCACTGGATTGGATTTATACGGAATTATATGGATTTATATGGAATTATATGGCTGAATCACTGGATTTATATGGCAGTACCGCTGGACATATACGGCAGTATTAATGGACATATACGGCAGTATCACTGGACATATACAGCAGTATCACTGGACTGGATTTATACGTCAGTACTACTGGAATTATACGTCAGGATCACTGGATTATACGCCAGTACCACTGAAATTATACTGCAGGATCACTACACATATACGGCAGTACCGCTGGACATATATGGCAGTATCACTGGACATATACGCCAGTATTACTGGAATTATACTGCAGGATCACTGGAATTATATGGCAGGATCACTGGACATATACGGCAGTATCAATGGACTTATACGCCAGTACCATTGGAATTATACGGCATGATCACTGTACTTATACATCAGTACCGCTGGAATTATACGGAGGATCACTGGAATTATACGGCAGGATCACTGGATTTATACGGCAGTATCAATGGACATATAGGGCAGTATCACTGGACATATATGGCAGTATCACTGGACTGGACTTATACGCCAATTTATATCCGGATAGTTAAAATCCCCTAACACTAGGATGTCCCCCATTACCGCAGCTTTTTCAATTTGCTGTAAGAGTAGTTCCTCGTCATGTATGCTAATATCTGGTTGCTTGTAGCACGTGCCAGTGACTAGTTTCTTCATTTCAGTGCCCCCAATAGTGATCTCAACCCATAGTGATTCCACATTATCACCAGTCCCCTTGTAAATAACATCTATTAAGTTTGGTTTTAGACATGGTTTTACATAGAGACATACACCTCCTCCCCTTTTAGTAGCCCTGTCCCTCCTGAAAAGTGAATATCCCTCCAAATTAGTAACCCAGTCGTAAGAGTCGTTCCACCATGTTTCCGTAATACCTATAATATCATACTGATTTTTTGATACGAACCATTGCAATTCCCCCATTTTACCTGATAAGCTTCTTGCGTTCGCAAGCATACATTTTATGTTAATATTTCCTTTGCCCATTTGCTTTAATGGTAACTTACCTTTATTTACAAGTGCCTTTCTAGAATTACTCTTACCGACTAGTGATGTGCACCGGAAATTTTTCGGGTTTTGTGTTTTGGTTTTGGATTCGGTTCCGCGGCCGTGTTTTGGATTCGGACACATTTTGGCAAAACCTCCCTGAAAATTTTTTGTCGGATTCGGGTGTGTTTTGGATTCGGGTGTTTTTTTTACAAAAAACTCTCAAAAACAGCTTAAATCATAGAATTTGGGGGTCATTTTGATCCCATAGTATTATTAACCTCAATAACCATAATTTACACTCATTTTCAGTCTATTCTGAACACCTCACACCTCACAATATTATTTTTAGTCCTAAAATTTGCACAGAGGTCGCTGGATGGCTAAGCTAAGCGACAAAAGTGGCCGACACAAACACCTGGCCCATCTAGGAGTGGCACTGCAGTGTCAGACAGGATGGCACTTAAAAAAATTGTCCCCAAACAGCACATGATGCAAAGAAAAAAAATGGCGCACCAAGGTCGCTGTGTGACTAAGCTAAGCGACCCAAGTGGCCGACACAAACACCTGGCCCATCTAGGAGTGGCACTGCAGTGTCAGACAGGATGGCACTTCAAAAAAATAGTCCCCAAACAGCACATGATGCAAAGAAAAAAAGAGGCGCAATGAGGTAGCTGTGTGACTAAGCTAAGCGACCCAAGTGGCCGACACAAACACCTGGCCCATCTAGGAGTGGCACTGCAGTGTCAGACAGGATGGCACTTCAAAAAAATAGTCCCCAAACAGCACATGGGGGGTCATTCCGAGTTGTTCGCTCTGTAAAAATCTTCGCATCGCAGCGATTTTCCGCTTAATGCGCATGCGCAATGTCCGCACTGCGACTGCGCCAAGTAAATTTGCTATGCACTTAGGAATTTTACTCACGGCATTTTCATCGTTCTGGCGATCGTAATGTGATTGACAGGAAATGGGTGTTACTGGGCGGAAACAGGCCGTTTTATGGGCGTGTGGGAAAAAACGCTACCGTTTCCGGAAAAAACGCAGGAGTGGCTGGAGAAACGGGGGAGTGTCTGGGCGAACGCTGGGTGTGTTTGTGACGTCAAACCAGGAACGACAAGCAGTGAAATGATCGCAGATGCCGAGTAAGTCTGAAGCAACTCAGAAACTGCTACGAGGTGTGTAATCGCAATATTGCGAATACATCGTTCGCAATTTTAAGATGCTAAGATTCACTCCCAGTAGGCGGCGGCTAAGCATGAGCAAATCTGCTAAAATTCACTTGCGAGCGAACAACTCGGAATGACCCCCATGATGCAAAGAAAAAAAGAGGCGCACCAAGGTCGCTGTGTGACTAAGCTAAGCGACACAAGTGGCCGACACAAACACCTGGCCCATCTAGGAGTGGCACTGCAGTGTCAGACAGGATGGCACTTCAAAAAAATAGCCCCCAAACAGCACATGATGCAAAGAAAAAAAGAGGCGCAATGAGGTAGCTGTGTGACTAAGCTAAGCGACCCAAGTGGCCGACACAAACACCTGGCCCATCTAGGAGTGGCACTGCAGTGTCAGACAGGATGGCACTTAAAAAAAATAGTCCCCAAACAGCACATGATGCAAAGAAAAAAAGAGGCGCACCAGGGTCGCTGTGTGACTAAGCTAAGCGACACAAGTGGCCGACACAAACACCTGGCCCATCTAGGAGTGGCACTGCAGAGTCAGACAGGATGGCACTTCAAAAAAATAGTCCCCAAACAGCACTTGATGCAAAGAAAAAAAGAGGCGCAATGAGGTAGCTGTGTGACTAAGCTAAGCGACCCAAGTGGCCGACACAAACACCTGCCCATCTAGGAGTGGCACTGCAGTGTCAGACAGGATGGCACTACAAAAAAATTGTCCCCAAACAGCACATGATGCAAAGAAAAAAAGAGGCGCACCAAGGTTGCTGTGTGACTAAGCTAAGCGACACAAGTGGCCGACACAAACACCTGGCCCATCTAGGAGTGGCACTGCAGTGTCAGACAGGATGGCACTTCAAAATAATTGTCCCCAAATAGCACATGATGCAAAGAAAAAAAGAGGCGCAATGAGGTCGCTGTGTCACTAAGCTTAGCGACACAAGTGGCCGACACAAACACCTGGCCCATCTAGGAGTGGCACTGCAGTGTCAGACAGGATGGCACTTCAAAAAAATAGTCCCCAAACAGCACATGATGCAAAGAAAAAAAGAGGCGCAATGAGGTAGCTGTGTGACTAAGCTAAGCGACCCAAGTGGCCGACACAAACACCTGCCCATCTAGGAGTGGCACTGCAGTGTCAGACAGGATGGCACTACAAAAAAATAGTCCCCAAACAGCACATGATGCAAAGAAAAAAAGAGGCGCACCAAGGTTGCTGTGTGACTAAGCTAAGCGACACAAGTGGCCGACACAAACACCTGGCCCATCTAGGAGTGGCACTGCAGTGTCAGACAGGATGGCACTTCAAAATAATTGTCCCCAAATAGCACATGATGCAAAGAAAAAAAGAGGCGCAATGAGGTAGCTGTGTGACTAAGCTAAGCGACCCAAGTGACCGACACAAACACCTGGCCCATCTAGGAGTGGCACTGCAGTGTCATACAGGATGGCACTTCAAAAAAATAGTCCCCAAACAGCACATGATGCAAAGAAAAAAAGAGGCGCACCAGGGTCGCTGTGTCACTAAGCTTAGCGACACAAGTGGCCGACACAAACACCTGGCCCATCTAGGAGTGGCACTGCAGTGTCAGACAGGATGGCACTTCAAAAAAATAGTCCCCAAACAGCACATGATGCAAAGAAAAAAAGAGGCGCAATGAGGTAGCTGTGTGACTAAGCTAAGCGACCCAAGTGGCCGACACAAACACCTGGCCCATCTAGGAGTGGCACTGCAGTGTCAGACAGGATGGCACTTCAAAAAAATAGTCCCCAAACAGCACATGATGCAGAGAAAAATGAAAAAAAAAAAGAGGTGCAAGATGGAATTGTCCTTGGGCCCTCCCACCCACCCTTATGTTGTATAAACAGGACATGCACACTTTAACGAACCCATCATTTCAGCGACAGGGTCTGCCACACGACTGTGACTGAAATGACTGGTTGGTTTGGGCTCCCACCAAAAAAGAAGCAATCAATCTCTCCTTGCACAAACTGGCTCTACAGAGGCAAGATGTCCACCTCATCATCATCCTCCGATTCCTCACCCCTTTCACTGTGTACATCCCCCTCCTCACAGATTATTAATTCGTCCCCACTGGAATCCACCATCTCAGATCCCTGTGTACTTTCTGGAGGCAATTGCTGGTGAATGTCTCCACGGAGGAATTGATTATAATTCATTTTGATGAACATTATCTTCTCCACATTTTCTGGAAGTAACCTCGTACGCCGATTGCTGACAAGGCTGCACTAAATACTCTTTCGGAGTACACACTGGAGGGAGGGCAACTTAGGTAGAATAAAGCCAGTTTGTGCAAGGGCCTCCAAATTGCCTCTTTTTCCTGCCAGTATACGTACGGACTGTCTGACGTGCCTACTTGGATGCGGTCACTCAAATAATCCTCCACCATTCTTTCAATGGTGACAGAATCATATGCAGTGACAGTAGACGACATGTCAGTAATCGTTGCCAGGTCCTTCAGTCCGGACCAGATGTCAGCACTCGCTCCAGACTGCCCTGCATCACCGCCAGCGGGTGGGCTCGGAATTCTTAGCCTTTTCCTCGCACCCCCAGTTGCGGGAGAATGTGAAGGAGGAGCTGTTGACGGGTCACGTTCCGCTTGACTTGACAATTTTCTCACCAGCAGGTCTTTGAACCTCTGCAGACTTGTGTCTGCTGGAAAGAGAGATACAACGTAGGTTTTAAATCTAGGATCGAGCACGGTGGCCAAAATGTAGTGCTCTGATTTCAACAGATTGACCACCCGTGAATCCTTGTTAAGCGAATTAAGGGCTCCATCCACAAGTCCCACATGCCTAGCGGAATCGCTCTGTTTTAGCTCCTCCTTCAATATCTCCAGCTTCTTCTGCAAAAGCCTGATGAGGGGAATGACCTGACTCAGGCTGGCAGTGTCTGAACTGACTTCACGTGTGGCAAGTTCAAAGGGTTGCAGAACCTTGCACAATGTTGAAATCATTCTCCACTGCGCTTGAGTCAGGTGCATTCCCCCTCCTTTGCCTATATCGTGGGCAGATGTATAGGCTTGAATGGCCTTTTGCTGCTCCTCCATCCTCTGAAGCATATAGAGGGTTGAATTCCACCTCGTTACCACCTCTTGCTTCAGATGATGGCAGGGCAGGTTCAGGACTGTTTGCTGGTGCTCCAGTCTTCGGCACGCGGTGGCTGAATGCCAAAAGTGGCCCGCAATGCACGCACAATATTGGTGGCGTTGTCCGATGTCACAAATCCCCAGGAGAGTCCAATTGGGGTATGCCATTCTGCGATGATGTTCCTCAGTTTTCGTAAGAGGTTGTCAGCTGTGTGCCTCTTATGGAAAGCGGTGATACAAAGCGTAGCCTGCCTAGGAACGAGTTGGCGTTTGCGAGATGCTGCTACTGGTGCCGCCGCTGCTGTTCTTGCTGCGGGAGGCAATACATCTACCCAGTGGGCTGTCACAGTCATATAGTCCTGAGTCTGCCCTGCTCCACTTGTCCACATGTCCGTGGTTAAGTGGACATTGGGTACAACTGCATTTTTTAGGACACTGGTGACTCTTTTTCTGACGTCTGTGTACATTTTCGGTATCGCCTTCCTAGAGAAATGGAACCTAGATGGTATTTGGTACCGGGGACACAGTACCTCAAAAACAAGTCTCTAGTTGCCTCTGAATTAACGGTGGATACCGGAACCACGTTTCTCACCGCCCAGGCTGACAAGACCTGAGTTATCCACTTTGCAGCAGGATGACTGCTGTGATATTTCATCTTCCTCGCAAAGGACTGTTGGACAGTCAATTGCTTACTGGAAGTAGTACAAGTGGTCTTCCGACTTCCCCTCTGGGATGACGATCGACTCCCAGCAGCAACAGCAGCAGCGCCAGCAGCAGTAGGCGTTACACTCAAGGATGCATCGGAGGAATCCCAGGCAGGAGAGGACTCGTCAGACTTGCCAGTGACATGGCCTGCAGGACTATTGGCTTTCCTGTGTAAGGTGGAAATTGACACTGAGGGAGTTGGTGGTGTGGTTTGCAGGAGCTTGGTTACAAGAGGAAGGGATTTAGTGGTCAGTGGACTGCTTCCGCTGTCATCCAAAGTTTTTGAACTTGTCACTGACTTCTGATGAATGCGGACCAGGTGACGTATAAGGGAGGATGTTCCTAGGTGGTTAACGTCCTTACCCCTACTTATTACAGCTTGACAAAGGCAACACACGGCTTGACACCTGTTGTCCGCATTTGTGTTGAAATAATTCCACACCGAAGAGGTGATTTTTTCTGTATTTTGACCAGGCATGTCAATGGCCATATTCGTCCCACGGACAACAGGTGTCTCCCCGGGCGCCTGACTTAAACAAACCACCTCACCATCAGAATCCTCTTTGTCAATTTCCTCCCCAGCGCCAGCAACACCCATATCATCATCCTGGTGTACTTCAACAGTGACATCTTCAATTTGACTATAAGGAACTGGACTGCGGGTGCTCCTTCCAGCACTTGCAGGGGGCGTGCAAATGGTGGAAGGCGCAAGCTCTTCCCGTCCAGTGTTGGGAAGGTCAGACATCGCAACCGACACAATTGGACTCTCCTTGGGGATTTGTGATTTAGAAGAACGCACAGTTCTTTGCTGTGCTTTTGTCTTTTCATTTTTCTAGCGAGAGGATGAGTGCTTCCATCCTCATATGAATCTGAACCACTAGCCATGAACATAGGCCAGGACCTCAGCTGTTCCTTGCCACTCCGTGTCGTAAATGGCATATTGGCAAGTTTACGCTTCTCATCAGACTCTTTCAATTTTGATTTTTGGGTCATTTTACTGAACTTTTGTTTTTTGGATTTTACATGCTCTCTACTATGACATTGGGCATCGGCCTTGGCAGACGACGTTGATGGTATTTCATCGTCTCGGCCATGACTAGTGGCAGCAGCTTCAGCACGAGGTGGAAGTGGATCTTGATCTTTCCCTATTTTAAGCTCCACATTTTTGTTCTCCATTTTTTAATGTGTGGAATTATATGCCAGTATCAATAGCAATGGCCTACTACTATATATACTGCGCACAACTGAAATGCACCACAGGTATGGATGGATAGTATACTTGACGACACAGAGGCAGGTAGAGCAGTGGCCTTCCGTACCGTACTGCTATATATACTGGTGGTCACTGTCAGCAAACTGAAAAACTAAAATGCACCACAGGTATAGAATCTAGATGGATAGTATACTTGACGACACAGAGGTAGGTAGAGCAGTGGCCTTCCGTACCGTACTGCTATATATACTGGTGGTCACTGTCAGCAAACTGCAAAACTAAAATGCACCACAGGTATAGAATCTAGATGGATAGTATACTTGACGACACAGAGGTAGGTAGAGCAGTGGCCTTCCGTACCGTACTGCTATATATACTGGTGGTCACTGTGTCAGCAAACTGAAAAACTAAAATGCACCACAGGTATAGAATCTAGATGGATAGTATACTTGACGACACAGAGGTAGGTAGAGCAGTGGCCTTCCGTACCGTACTGCTATATATACTGGTGGTCACTGTCAGCAAAACTCTGCACTGTACTCCTCCTATATAATACTGCTGGTCCCCAGTCCCCACAATAAAGCAGTGTGAGCACAGATATATGCTGCACACTGAGCACAGATATGGAGCGTTTTTCAGGCAGACAACGTATAATACTGGTGGTCACTGGTCAGCAAAACTCTGCACTGTACTCCTCCTATATAATACTGCTGGTCCCCAGTCCCCACAATAAAGCAGTGTGAGCACAGATATATGCAGCACACTGAGCACTGATATGGAGCGTTTTTCAGGCAGACAACGTATAATACTGGTGGTCACTGGTCAGCAAAACTCTGCACTGTACTCCTCCTATATAATACTGCTGGTCCCCAGTCCCCACAATAAAGCAGTGTGAGCACAGATATATGCAGCACACTGAGCACAGATATGGAGCGTTTTTTTCAGGCAGACAACGTATAATACTGGTGGTCACTGGTCAGCAAAAGTCTGCAATGTACTCCTCCTATATAATACTGCTGGTCCCCAGTCCCCACAATAAAGCAGTGTGAGCACAGATATATGCAGCACACTGAGCACAGATATGGAGCATTTTTCAGACAGAGAACGGATAAAACTGGTGGTCACTGATCAGCAAAACTCTGCACTGTACTCCTCCTATATAATGCAGCTGCTCCCCAGTCCCCACAATTAAGCAATAAGCACAAATATTTGCATCAACATTAATAAACGGAGAGGACGCCAGCCACGTCCTCTCCCTAACATTTCCAATGCACGAGTGAAAATGGCGGTGACGCGCGGCTGCTTATATAGAATCTGAATCTCGCGAGAATCCGACAGCGGGATGATGACGTTCGGGCGCGCTCGGGTTAACCGAGCCATACGGGAAAATCCGAGTATGCCTCGGACCCGTGTAAAATGGGTGAAGTTCGGGGGGGTTCGGTTTCCGAGGAACCGAACCCGCTCATCACTATTACCGACTGTTATTCTATTCTCTCCCTTACCCCCCCCCCCCCCCTGTCATACCTAATACAGCCTTTCTTACTACTATCCCTAATTGTCCTATTAGGTCTTTCTAAACCCCCCCTGATGTTAGTATTTTCCCTTATGCTATGGACATTATTTTCCATTTACCGTACTGTTGAACCATATTCGTCATAAGTTAATAATTTGGGAATTCCATGGGCAATACCTATGTCAGTAATTCCTGTGTCATTGCCCATGCAAATGCCCTTGCTGGCTGAACTTTCCATCCCCCCTTCACCACCCTCATTTTGTTCACTATCCCCATCCTTACTGTACTCACTGTTTGACCCATAACTTATAGCTAAACCCTTCCCCCAGGCTCCTAGTTTAAAAGCTCCTCCAACCTTCAAACCATCCTGCCCCCCAGCACCGCAGCCCCCTCCTCATTCAGGTGCTATCCATTGCGACAAAAAAGATGATGCCTGACTGAGAAGTCCGCCCAGTGTTCCAAGAACACAAACCCCTCCTTCCTACACCAGTCTCTAAGCCACACATTCACCTCCCTAATCTCCCTCTGTCTACCTTGGCTAGCACGTGGCACAGGTAATATTTCAGAGAATATTACCCTAGATGTCCTTGCCTTAAGTGTCTTGCCTAGTTCCCTATAGTCTTTCTTAAGGACATCCCACCTACCACTAACTTTGTCATTGGTGCCAACATGCACCAAGACCTCCAGGTCTTTACCAGCCCCTCCCAACAATCTATCTACCCGGTCTGCGATGTGCCGTACCCGAGCACCCGGGAGACAACAGACTGTACGGCGATCACGGTCCCGGTAGCAAATTGCCATGCCTGTTCTCCTGATGATAGAATCCCCTACCACCACAATCTGACTGGGTATCACACTAACTATTTTCCCATCTGTACCGGAGGGACCGCTCCTCTGGTTGCTAGAGGTAACAGTCACCTCTGGTTCCGTCATTTTCTCACTGCCATCCTCAGAATCTTCATCCAATCGGGCAAATTTATTGTGGTTGGGCAGATCAGAGATGTCGTGTCTCCCCCTCCAACTCTTCTTCCTCTAACCGTGACCCAGCTGGCTACCTGATCCTCCTCATCTACCAGTGCTTCCCCCTGCAACTCCTCCGCCATTCTATCTAAACTTTGCTCGAGATTGTGAATATTCCTCAGTCGCATAACAGTTTGCTCTAGATCAGTTACCTAGGCTTCCACGGCAGCCGTTCGCTCGCATTTTGTACAGATTTCTCTGAGAACTGAACTCGCTCATCTCTAGTGAAAACCACTTTGCTAATCTTAATGACATTTTACTAGCACAGTTAACAGAGTGGACCAGAGCCTGGTCACATGTTCTAGCGGTGAGGTGGCAAGATAGAGCCATGTGGGAAGAAGTGGTCACGTGGGTGTTGAGCTGGAGCCACTGCAGAAAGCAGACATGTGTGGAGCAGAGCAGTGAACTGGAGAGTCGGTTGGTCACGCAGGGGGGCTGTGAGACATGCTGCAGAGCTAAGGCAGTGGGGAGCTTACTGGAGAGTTTGGAGAGCCTGGAGAGCGGGCGTAACATGCAGCAGCTGGGGACCAGATGTCACCAGGCTTATGCATAGGAGGTGCGGAGACAGCAGACACCGCATGGATATAGGCGCTTGCATGAAGGACTACTGAGAGTCTGAGTGTGTTACTGAGACTGTAATAATCATTTAAACCACGAGAGGGTGTTAAACCACATTCCTTCTGACTGACACACACACACACACACACACACACACACACACACACACACACACACACACACACACACACACACGAGATGTGCACCGGAAATTTTTCGGGTTTTGTGTTTTGGTTTTGGGTTCGGTTCCGCGGCCGTGTTTTGGGTTCGACCGCGTTTTGGCAAAACCTCACCGATTTTTTTTTGTCGGATTCGGGTGTGTTTTGGATTCGGTGTTTTTTTCAAAAAACACTAAAAAACAGCTTAAATCATAGAATTTGGGGGTCATTTTGATCCCAAAGTATTATTAACCTCAAAAACCATAATTTCCACTCATTTTCAGTCTATTCTGAATACCTCACACCTCACAATATTATTTTTAGTCCTAAAATTTGCACCGAGGTCGCTGGATGACTAAGCTAAGCGACCCTAGTGGCCGACACAAACACCTGGCCCATCTAGGAGTGGCACTGCAGTGTCACGCAGGATGTCCCTTCCAAAAAACCCTCCCCAAACAGCACATGACGCAAAGAAAAAAAGAGGCGCAATGAGGTAGCTGTGTGAGTAAGATAAGCGACCCTAGTGGCCGACACAAACACCGGGCCCATCTAGGAGTGGCACTGCAGTGTCACGCAGGATGTCCCTTCCAAAAAACCCTCCCCAAACAGCACATGACGCAAAGAAAAAAAGAGGCGCAATGAGGTAGCTGTGTGAGTAAGATAAGCGACCCTAGTGGCCGACACAAACACCGGGCCCATCTAGGAGTGGCACTGCAGTGGCACGCAGGATGGCCCTTCCAAAAAACCCTCCCCAAACAGCACATGATGCAAAGAAAAAAAGAGGCGCAATGAGGTAGCTGTGTGAGTAAGATAAGCGACCCTAGTGGCCGACACAAACACCGGGCCCATCTAGGAGTGGCACTGCAGTGTCACGCAGGATGTCCCTTCCAAAAAACCCTCCCCAAACAGCACATGACGCAAAGAAAAAAAGAGGCGCAATGAGGTAGCTGTGTGAGTAAGATAAGCGACCCTAGTGGCCGACACAAACACCGGGCCCATCTAGGAGTGGCACTGCAGTGTCACGCAGGATGTCCCTTCCAAAAAACCCTCCCCAAACAGCACATGACGCAAAGAAAAAAAGAGGCGCAATGAGGTAGCTGTGTGAGTAAGCTAAGCGACCCTAGTGGCCGACACAAACACCGGGCCCATCTAGGAGTGGCACTGCAGTGTCACGCAGGATGTCCCTTCCAAAAAAACCTCCCCAAACAGCACATGACGCAAAGAAAAAAAGAGGCGCAATGAGGTAGCTGTGTGAGTAAGATAAGCGACCCTAGTGGCCGACACAAACACCGGGCCCATCTAGGAGTGGCACTGCAGTGTCACGCAGGATGTCCCTTCCAAAAAATTCTCCCCAAACAGCACATGACGCAAAGAAAAAAAGAGGCGCAATGAGGTAGCTGTGTGAGTAAGCTAAGCGACCCTAGTGGCCGACACAAACACCGGGCCCATCTAGTAGTGGCACTGCAGTGTCACGCAGGATGGCCCTTCCAAAAAACCCTCCCCAAACAGCACATGACGCAAAGAAAAAAGAGGCGCAATGAGGTAGCTGTGTGAGTAAGATAAGCGACCCTAGTGGCCGACACAGACACCTGGCCCATCAAGGAGTGGCACTGCAGTGTCACGCAGGATGTCCCTTCCAAAAAACCCTCCCCAAACAGCACATGACGCAAAGAAAAAAAGAGGCGCAATGAGGTAGCTGTGTGAGTAAGATAAGCGACCCTAGTGGCCGACACAAACACCTGGCCCATCTAGGAGTGGCACTGCAGTGGCACGCAGGATGGCCCTTCCAAAAAACCCTCCCCAAACAGCACATGACGCAAAAAATTAAATTAAGAAAAATTAATTAATTAAATTAAGAAAAATTTAAGAAAAAAGAGGTGCAAGATGGAATTGTCCTTGGGCCCTCCCACCCACCCTTATGTTGTATAAACAGGACATGCACACTTTAACCAACCCATCATTTCAGCGACAGGGTCTGCCACACGACTGTGACTGAAATGACGGGTTGGTTTGGACCCCCACCAAAAAAGAAGCAATTAATCGCTCCTTGCACAAACTGGCTCTACAGAGGCACGATCTCCACCTCATCATCATCCTCCGATATATCACCGTGTACATCCCCCTCCTCACAGATTATCAATTCGTCCCCACTGGAATCCACCATCTCAGCTCCCTGTGTACTTTGTGGAGGCAATTGCTGCTGGTGAATGTCTCCACGGAGGAATTGATTATAATTCATTTTAATGAACATCATCTTCTCCACATTTTCTGGATGTAACCTCGTACGCCGATTGCTGACAAGGTGAGCGGCGGCACTAAACACTCTTTCGGAGTACACACTGGAGGGAGGGCAACTTAGGTAGAATAAAGCCAGTTTGTGCAAGGGCCTCCAAATTGCCTCTTTTTCCTGCCAGTATAAGTACGGACTGTGTGACGTGCCTACTTGGATGCGGTCACTCATATAATCCTCCACCATTCTTTCAATGGTGAGAGAATCATATGCAGTGACAGTAGATGACATGTCCGTAATCGTTGTCAGGTCCTTCAGTCCGGACCAGATGTCAGCATCAGCAGTCGCTCCAGACTGCCCTGCATCACCGCCAGCGGGTGGGCTCGGAATTCTGAGCCTTTTCCTCGCACCCCCAGTTGCGGGAGAATGTGAAGGAGGAGATGTTGACAGGTCGCGTTCCACTTGACTTGACAATTTTGTCACCAGCAGGTCTTTGAACCCCAGCAGACTTGTGTCTGCCGGAAAGAGAGATCCAAGGTAGGCTTTAAATCTAGGATCGAGCACGGTGGCCAAAATGTAGTGCTCTGATTTCAACAGATTGACCACCCGTGAATCCTTGTTAAGCTAATTAAGGGCTCCATCCACAAGTCCCACATACCTAGCGGAATCGCTCCGTGTTAGCTCCTCCTTCAATGTCTCCAGCTTCTTCTGCAAAAGCCTGATGAGGGGAATGACCTGACTCAGGCTGGCAGTGTCTGAACTGACTTCACGTGTGGCAAGTTCAAAGGGCATCAGAACCTTGCACAATGTTGAAATCATTCTCCACTGCGCTTGAGACAGGTGCATTCCACCTCCTATATCGTGCTCAATTGTATAGGCTTGAATGGCCTTTTGCTGCTCCTCCAACCTCTGAAGCATATAGAGGGTTGAATTCCACCTCGTTACCACTTCTTGCTTCAGATGATGGCAGGGCAGGTTCAGGCGTTTTTGGTGGTGCTCCAGTCTTCGGTACGTGGTGCCTGTACGCCGAAAGTGTCCCGCAATTCTTCTGGCCACCGACAGCATCTCTTGCACGCCCCTTTCGTTTTTAAAAAAATTCTGCACCACCAAATTCAAGGTATGTGCAAAACATGGGACGTGCTGGAATTTGCCCATATTTAATGCACACACAATATTGCTGGCGTTGTCCGATGCCACAAATCCACAGGAGAGTCCAATTGGGGTAAGCCATTCCGCGATTATCTTCCTCAGTTGCCGTAAGAGGTTTTCAGCTGTGTGCGTATTCTGGAAAGCGGTGATACAAAGCGTAGCCTGCCTAGGAAAGAGTTGGCGTTTGCGAGATGCTGCTACTGGTGCCGCCGCTGCTGTTCTTGCAGCGGGAGTCCATACATCTACCCAGTGGGCTGTCACAGTCATATAGTCCTGACCCTGCCCTGCTCCACTTGTCCACATGTCCGTGGTTAAGTGGACATTGGGTACAACTGCATTTTTTAGGACACTGGTGAGTCTTTTTTTGACGTTCGTGTACATTATCGGTATCGCCTGCCTAGAGAAGTGGAACCTAGATGGTATTTGGTAACGGGGGCACACTACCTCAAGAAATTGTCTAGTTCCCTGTGAACTAACGGAGGATACCGGACGCACGTCTAACACCAACATAGTTGTCAAGGCCTCAGTTATCCGCTTTGCAGCAGGATGACTGCTGTGATATTTCATCTTCCTCGCAAAGGACTGTTGGACAGTCAATTGCTTACTGGAAGTAGTACAAGTGGGCTTACGACTTCCCCTCTGGGATGACCATCGACTCCCAGCAGCAACAACAGCAGCGCCAGCAGCAGTAGGCGTTACACGCAAGGATGCATCGGAGGAATCCCAGGCAGGAGAGGAATCGTCAGAATTGCCAGTGACATGGCCTGCAGGACTATTGGCATTCCTGGGGAAGGAGGAAATTGACACTGAGGGAGTTGGTGGGGTGGTTTGCGTGAGCTTGGTTACAAGAGGAAGGGATTTACTGGTCAGTGGACTGCTTCCGCTGTCACCCAAAGTTTTTGAACTTGTCACTGACTTATTATGAATGCGCTGCAGGTGACGTATAAGGGAGGATGTTCCGAGGTGGTTAACGTCCTTACCCCTACTTATTACAGCTTGACAAAGGCAACACACGGCTTGACAAATGTTGTCCGCATTTCTGGTGAAATACTTCCACACCGAAGAGCTGATTTTTTTGGTATTTTGACCAGGCATGTCAATGGCCCTATTCCTCCCACGGACAACAGGTGTCTCCCCGGGTGCCTGACTTAAACAAACCACCTCACCATCAGAATCCTCCTGGTCAATTTCCTCCCCAGCGCCAGCAACACCCATATCCTCCTCATCCTGGTGTACTTCAACACTGACATCTTCAATCTGACTATCAGGAACTGGACTGCGGGTGCTCCTTCCAGCACTTGCAGGGGGCGTGCAAATGGTGGAAGGCGCATGCTCTTCACGTCCAGTGTTGGGAAGGTCAGGCATCGCAACCGACACAATTGGAGTCGGACTCTCCTTGTGGATTTGGGATTTCGAAGAACGCACAGTTCTTTGCGGTGCTTTTGCCAGCTTGAGTCTTTTCATTTTTCTAGCGAGAGGCTGAGTGCTTCCATCCTCATGTGAAGCTGAACCACTAGCCATGAACATAGGCCAGGGCCTCAGCCGTTCCTTGCCACTCCGTGTGGTAAATGGCATATTGGCAAGTTTACGCTTCTCCTCCGACAATTTGATTTTAGATTTTGGAGTCCTTTTTTTACTGATATTTGGTGTTTTGGATTTTACATGCTCTGTACTATGACATTGGGCATCGGCCTTGGCAGACGACGTTGCTGGCATTTCATCGTCTCGGCCATGACTAGTGGCAGCAGCTTCAGCACGAGGTGGAAGTGGATCTTGATCTTTCCCTAATTTTGGAACCTCAACATTTTTGTTCTCCATATTTTAATAGGCACAACTAAAAGGCACCTCAGGTAAACAATGGAGATGGATGGATACTAGTATACTTATGGATGGACTGCCGAGTGCCGACACAGAGGTAGCTACAGCCGTGGACTACCGTACTGTGTCTGCTGCTAATATAGACTGGATGATAATGAGATGAAATCAATATAATATCACTAGTACTGCAGCCGGACAGGTATGTATATTTATTATGTAATGACTGATGACGGACCTGCTGGACACTGTCAGCTCAGCAGCACCGCAGACTGCTACAGTAAGCTACTATACTATAGTAGTATGTACAAAGAAGAAAAAAAAAAAAAAAACACTGGGAGGTGGTATACAATTATGGATGGACTGCCGAGTGCCGACACAGAGGTAGCTACAGCCGTGGACTAACGTACTGTGTCTGCTGCTAATATAGACTGGATGATAATGAGATGAAATCAATATATATGTATATATAATATCACTAGTACTGCAGCCGGACAGGTATATATATTTATTATGTAATGACTGATGACGGACCTGCTGGACACTGTCAGCTCAGCAGCACCGCAGACTGCTACAGTAAGCTACTATACTATAGTAGTATGTACAAAGAAGAAAGAAAAAAAAAAACCACGGGGAGGTGGTATACAATTATGGATGGACTGCCGAGTGCCGACACAGAGGTAGCTACAGCCGTGGACTAACGTACTGTGTCTGCTGCTAATATAGACTGGATGATAATGAGATGAAATCAATATATATGTATATATAATATCACTAGTACTGCAGCCGGACAGGTATATATATTTATTATGTAATGACTGATGACGGACCTGCTGGACACTGTCAGCTCAGCAGCACCGCAGACTGCTACAGTAAGCTACTATACTATAGTAGTATGTACAAAGAAGAAAGAAAAAAAAAAAAACACGGGGAGGTGGTATACAATTATGGATGGACTGCCGAGTGCCGACACAGAGGTAGCTACAGCCGTGGACTAACGTACTGTATCTGCTGCTAATATAGACTGGATGATAATGAGATGAAATCAATATATATGTATATATAATATCACTAGTACTGCAGCCGGACAGGTATATATATTTATTATGTAATGACTGATGACGGACCTGCTGGACACTGTCAGCTCAGCAGCACCGCAGACTGCTACAGTAAGCTACTATACTATAGTAGTATGTACAAAGAAGAAAGAAAAAAAAAAAACCACGGGGAGGTGGTATACAATTATGGATGGACTGCCGAGTGCCGACACAGAGGTAGCTACAGCCGTGGACTAACGTACTGTGTCTGCTGCTAATATAGACTGGATGATAATGAGATGAAATCAATATATATGTATATATAATATCACTAGTACTGCAGCCGGACAGGTATATATATTTATTATGTAATGACTGATGACGGACCTGCTGGACACTGTCAGCTCAGCAGCACCGCAGACTGCTACAGTAAGCTACTATAGTAGTATGTATAAAGAAGAATGAAAAAAAAAAAACCACGGGTAGGTGGTATACAATATTATATATATATATATATATATATATTATATACAATTATATATATATATATATATATATATATATTAAACTGGTGGTGGTGATTGATTATTAAACTGGTGGTCACGTCACTGGTCACACTATCAGCAACTTGCAAGTAGTACTCCTAAGCAGACAATCACAAAATATATTATACTGGTCTGGTGGTCAGTGTGGTCACAATGGCAGTGTGGCACTGACTCTGGCAGCAAAAGTGTGCACTGTACGTTATATGTACTCCTGAGTCCTGCTCTCAGACTCTAACTGCTCCCCACTGTCAGTGTCTCCCCCACAAGTCAGATAATTAATACAGTCACACTATCTAATCTATATCACTTCAGCAAGTAGTAGTAGTATAGTAGTACTCCTCCTCCTAATAATGCTCCCCAAAATTACTACTACTGTGTCTCTCTCTACTATCTCACTCTCTTCTCTAAACGGAGAGGACGCCAGCCACGTCCTCTCCCTATGAATCTCAATGCACGTGTGAAAATGGCGGCGACGCGCGGCTCCTTATATAGAATCCGAGTCTCGCGATAGAATCCGAGCCTCGCGAGAATCCGACAGCGGGATGATGACGTTCGAGCGCGCTCGGGTTAACCGAGCAAGGCGGGAAGATCCGAGTCGCTCGGACCCGTGTAAAAAAACATGAAGTTCGGGCGGGTTCGGATTCCGAGGAACCGAACCCGCTCATCTCTAACACACACACACACACACACACACACACACACACACACACACACACACACACACACACACACACACACACACACACACACACACACACACACACACACACTACATTGAGAAGAGAGCTTGGAGGCCTTATATTTGCCACAGATTAATCCCTGTCCCACAGACAATGCTGTCAGTACAGAGACACTTGTTACTTTAAGGAAATCACTAGAAAGACACTCTGCTAAATTGGAACCTAAAGGCACATTTCTTACAGGAACTTTGTGCATATTTGGATTACAGTGACACTGTAACTCTACAGAGAGTCAGCTCTTAAATCACAGATTATATATCTCTTTGAGGAGGTACCATCACCATTGTGCAACAAGTACATTAAAATTCTCAGGTCCCAATGCAAAACTGTGACACTTTGGGATCTATAAGCTCCAACACTTTTGTCCTTGATGAAAGGGTCTGTATGTAGGGATTATGGGGGTCATTCTGACCCATTTGCACGCAGTTTTTTGCTGCGGTGCGAACGAGTGTGGAATGAGCATGCGTGGTGGGCGCTCTGCGCGCCGGTGACAGGTGTCGCCGGGTTACGTCGAGGCTACTGATGGAAGCGGTCTCAGCGGTGACCGCTAAGAAGATTGACAGGAAGGAGGCGTGGATGGGCAGCTCCGGACCGTTGGAGAGCATTTTCAGGGAGTGGTGAGTAAAACGCAGACGTGTTCAGGACAAAGGAGGGCGGAGGAGTGACGTCAAAGCCGGGCCCATCATTGCTGGATCCATCGCACAGGGTAAGTATGTCCAGCCCTAGTCTACTGTACAAGCGATCGCAGCCCAGCTAAGCTAAAATACACTCCCCCATAGGCGTGGACTATTGATCGCAGCAGCAGCTAAAAGTTGCTGGCTGTGATCAACTCGGAATGACCACCATTGACAGTAACGTGACTTCATTTGATTTGTACAAATTGCTCTTTTTGATCTTTTTTTGAACATTATACTATTTTTTTTGATTGTCTTTTTTGAAAACTGCATTAATTACTGCTTGCATATCTGTGATTAAGTTGATTATGAATCAGGCGCATTACTAACCACTATCTTGAGCCAGGCCGGAGCCCACATTGGGTCATACAGTGTAATGTGAGGAGGCGAGTGGTATTGGGGTCTATTTACTAAGAATTGAAAAGTACCAGTCAATCAGCTCCTAACTGCCATGTCACAGACTGTGTTTGAAAAATTACACTTAGGAGCTGGTTGGCTGATACTTTATCTCCAACCACTTTATCTTTCTCCAAGACATAATAAATAGACCCCTTAAGGGCCCTATACACGGGAGAGATGTGTGCTGAGCGAACCGCTCAGCACACATCTCTCCCGCCGCTCAGCACAGCGCGATGTGTGCTGAGCGATGCGGGGAAGGGCGGGAGCCGCTCATTTCACCCAGCGGGTGAAATGAGCAACGTGCTAGGTTGGCCTGCATGCAGGCTCAATCTAGCACCGGCGATAGCGATGTGCGGGGCCGCGCATCGCTATTGCTGAGGGGGCTACACACGAGTGATCTGTGCTTAAAATCTAAGCAATCTAGTCAGATTGCTTAGATTTTGAGCATGGATCTCTCCATGAGTACCCCCTTGTAGTCTTTATTGAATGCCAATATATTGTCTTTGAGCTGCTAAACTTGGTTTAACCATTTTTGAATGTCTTTTAAATGATCTTGTTGTATAACCAGATAACCTTCTTTTTGCCAGCATTCTTGCAGTAAAATAAAAAAGGTACTCTCCACGGAAATTGATGTTAAATGACCTTCCTGTTTATGTATCAATCTGTCCTACCTCTCTGAACCAGTTACATCAAACAAGGTACAGGGAATAAACATCTTAGGGATAGTGTCCATCACTACGCCACTGAACACCTGTGATACCTACAGTATCTCTGACCACATAGACATCCACCAACCCCAGGGTGTTACATTAGCAGTGAGGTGATGAGAGATGCAGCAAGGGGACAGTGCAGGAAAGAACAAGGCAAGGGTTTGGAGGAATGGCTATGACAACGCAGAGGAAGAGTGATGGGGCTGACAGCAGGAACATTTTAAGTGGGCCTGTGCACAAGAGTAGTCGGGACCCCAACCCCCTCTCCCATCTCACATGCATACCTCTCTATTCCAGTGGCTCCAGCATATTTTACATCCTATTACAGTGACCCCAGAACAAGACCGATAAACACTATCCAATTGACATCTGTGCAATAGAGAGCACTTCAGTTACCTCCATTGCATCATTACATTTACAATGCCACCATCACCATTCTGAATTAATAGCCCATGTTTCTTAATCATTATACAAGAATAGCAATCCTGCCAGGTTCCTTTCAAACGCTACAGATTAGTCAAGAACGCAAATCCATACCCCTATCTAACGATTATCTCTAAGCAGGCACTAAAACCACTTTAAATAAAGGCTGAAAGTGAAGCCATGCATGTTTTGGAGGTGGGAATCCCTATAAGTAAAATAGAACTACTATGGAACTAGTGTTTATATAATAATTATAAAACTTAGGACACAGAAGGAGGGCTGCTGCTCCTTCTTTACCTGAAGTGTTTTTTTTTTAATGGGAAAACACTTAAAACTATCACATATAGAAAACAAGCAGATTACCACTCAAGTCAACACAGGAGTAGAGGAGCTGCACCAGCACTAGACATCATTCAATCAGTGAGTGTGATCCTGATGCAGAATGTGAGAGAAGCAGCAGAACATCAGTGATGCAGAATGTGTGAGAGCACATATAGAAAACAAGCAGATTACCTCTCAAGTCAACACAGGAGTAGAGAAGCTGCACCAGCACTAGACATCATTCAATCGGTGAGTGTGATCATTATGCAGAATGTGTGAGAGCAGCAGACCATCAGTGAGTGTCATCATGATGCAGAATGTGAGAGAGCAGCAGAACATCAGTGAGTGTGATCATGATGCAGAATGTGAAAGAGCAGCAGACCGTCAGTGAGTGTGATCATGATGCAGAATGTGAGAGAGCAGCAGAACATCAGTGAGTGTGATCACATACCTCCCAACTTTGGCTGCCTTGAAAGAGGGACACACACGCGGCGAAGCCGCGCGCGCTCCTGAAAAAGGGGCGTGGTCTATGGGAAAATGGGCGTGGCTTCACGGGAAGATCCGCGATCGCGAGCCACGCCCCCGATTTCATCACTGAAGGGGCATGCCCAGCGCTCCGTGAGCCGCTGGCATGCCCCCTCTCCCTCTGTCTACAATGAATAGACGCTGTGCGCATGCGCACAGCGTCTATTCACCGCTGCTCTGCTAAGCAGGGCAGCGAGAGACTGAGCCTCCCAACTGTCCCCCCCACTGCGGGACACTGCGGCCCGCGGGTGGGACAGCGGGACAGACCCCAAAAAACGGGACTGTCCCGCGAAAATCGGGACAGTTGGGAGGTATGTGATCATGATGCAGAATGTGAAAGAGCAGCAGAACATCGGTGAGTGTGATCATGATGCAGAATGTGAGAGAGCAGCAGACCATCAGTGAGTGTGATCATGATGCAGAATGTGTGAGAGCAGCAGAACATCAGTGATTGTGACCATGATGCAGAATGTGAGAGAGCAGCAGAACATCAGTGAGTGTGATCATGATGCAGAATGTGTGAGAGCAGCAGACCATCAGTGATTGTGACCATGATGCAGAATGTGAGAGAGCAGCAGACCATCAGTGAGTGTGATCATGATGCAGAATGTGTGAGAGCAGCAGACCATCAGTAAGTGTGATCATGATGCAGAATGTGTGAGAGTAGCAGACCATCAGTAAGTGTGATCATGATGCAGAATGTGTGAGAGTAGCAGACCATCAGTAAGTGTGATCATGATGCAGAATGTGAGAGAGCAGCAGAACATCAGTGAGTGTGATCATGATGCAGAATGTGAGAGAGCTGCAGAACATCAGAAAGAGTGTGATCATGGTGCAGAATGTGTGAGAGCAGCAGACCATCAGTGATTGTCATCATGATGCAGAATGTGAGAGAGCAACAGAACATCAGTGAGTGTGATCATGATGCAGAATGTGTGAGAGCAGCAGAACATCAGTGAGTGTGATCATGATGCAGAATGTGTGAGAGTAGCAGAACATCAGTGAGTGTGATCATGATGCAGAATGTGAGAGAGCAGCAGAACATCAGTGAGTGTGATCATGGTGCAGAATGTGTGAGAGCAGCAGACCATCAGTGATTGTCATCATGATGCAGAATGTGAGAGAGCAACAGAACATCAGTGAGTGTGATCATGATGCAGAATGTGTGAGAGTAGCAGAACATCAGTGAGTGTGATCATGATGCAGAATGTGAGAGCAGCAGAACATCAGTGAGTGTCATCATGATGCAGAATGTGAGAGAGCAGCAGAACATCAGTGAGTGTGATCATGATGCAGAATGTGAAAGAGCAGCAGAACATCAGTGATTGTGATCATGATGCAGAATGTGAGAGAGCAGCAGAACATCAGTGATTGTGATCATGATGCAGAATGTGTGAGAGCAGCAGACCAACAGTGATTGTGATCATGATGCAGAATGTGTGAGAGCAGCAGACCATCAGTGATTGTGACCATGATGCAGAATGTGTGAGAGCAACAGAGCATCAGTGAGAGTGATCATGATGCAGAATGTGTGAGAGCAGCAGAACATCAGTGAGTGTGATCATGATGCAGAATGTGTGAGAGTAGCAGACCATCAGTGAGTGTGATCATGATGCAGAATGTGTGAGAGCAGCAGAACATCAGTGAGTGTGATCATGATGCAGAATGTGTGAGAGCAGCAGAACATCAGTGAGTGTGATCATGATGCAGAATGTGTGAGAGCAGCAGAACATCAGTGAGTGTGATCATGATGCAGAATGTGTGAGAGCAGCAGATCATCAGTGATGCAGAATGTGTGAGAGCACATATAGAAAACATATAGAAAACAAGCAGATTACCACTCAAGTCAACACAGGAGTAGAGGAGCTGCACCAGCACTAGACATCATTCAATTGGTGAGTGTGATCATGATGCAGAATGTGTGAGAGAGCAGCAGAACATCAGTGAGTGTGATCATGGTGCAGAATGTGTGAGAGCAGCAGACCATCAGTGAGTGTGATCATGATGCAGAATGTGTGAGAGCAGCAGAACATCAGTGAGTGTGATATGCAGAATGTGTGAGAGAGCAGCAGAACATCAGTGAGTGTGATCATGGTGCAGAATGTGTGAGAGCAGCAGACCATCAGTGAGTGTGATCATGATGCAGAATGTGTGAGAGCAGCAGAACATCAGTGAGTGTGATCATGATGCAGAATGTGTGAGAGCAGCAGACCATCAGTAAGTGTGATCATGATGCAGAATGTGTGAGAGCAGCAGACCATCAGTGAGTGTGATCATGATGCAGAATGTGAGAGAGCAGCAGAACATCAGTGAGTGTGATCATGATGCAGAATGTGTGAGAGCAGCAGACCATCAGTGAGTGTGATCATGATGCAGAATGTGTGAGAGCAGCAGACCATCAGTGAGTGTGATCATGATGCAGAATGTGAGAGAGCAGCAGACCATCAGTGAGCGTGATCATGATGCAGAATGTGTGAGAGCAGCAGACCATCAGTGAGTGTGATCATGATGCAGAATGTGTGAGAGCAGCAGACCATCAGTAAGTGTGATCATGATGCAGAATGTGAGAGAGCAGCAGAACATCAGTGAGTGTGATCATAATGCAGAATGTGTTAGAGCAGCAGATCATCAGTGATGTGTAGAGATGTGCCCTGTAGGCACATCAGCGGTGCTGACTGTGGACAGCGCTGATGCAGCTTGTCTGCCCCCAGCGCCTGTCAGTGCGTGGCGGCGGCGGGTGTCCGGTGCAGGGATTACCCTTTTCCCTGCACCGGACCAGAGGCTGCGGAGGGCTTTGAATGTTGGCGCCCTCCGGGAGCCAATCGCGGCTCCCGGAGCGGCGGCCAGTCAGAGAGGGACGCGGCGAGCCAATCGGCGCTCGCCGCGTCATAGGCCCCGCCCCCGGCGTCTGACGTCAGACGCCGGGCGGGAGCCGAAGAGGTGCAGAAGCGCGCCGAAGAGGAAAGGAGCCGGGTCCTGGAGAAGAAGACGGCGGCCGCTGAAGAGGCCAGAAGACGTCAGGCTCCTGAAGGAAGATGTCCAGCGGCGGCTGGACGCGGAGCAGCGGAGGCGACGCCGCTGGCCAGGACGGGTCAGCGGCAGAAGAGGGCGCTGGAGATCCCTGGAGCAGGTGAGGCCTCGGTGAGGCAACTTCACCCACTCCCTTTTCCTCCCTCGACCACCAGGGACGGGCATTAGGCCCGGGGGCACAATTCAGGCACTAGGCCTGTTGCGCAGATAGGAGGTTGGGGGGTCATCTTCATAGTCGGTGGTTTGGGGGTTAGGCCCAAGCCACCCCGACGGCGCCGTAGGCGGGCATTAGGCCCGAGGGGCAGATCAGGCAATAGGCCTGTGGGGCATTAGAGGGCGTTAGGCCCTAGTGTATTCTGGGCAGTAGGTATATATGGTCACTGCTTCCCATGCACGAGTTCAGGATTTTGCCCGTGCTGCACCCCTTCATTGGAATGCGCTCCCCCGCTCAATTAGACTCTCCCCGACCTTGCAAAGCTTCAAACGGGCATTGAAAACCCACCTATTCATCAAAGCGTACCCCTCCAATGCATAACCTAGTCCTTAGGTTGCTCCTCCATCCCCCTGCCCCATGCCTTGGACATCTCTGCTTTGCTCGCATACCACCATCAGGCTTACCTGCTTGCACCTCATGTCATCTGTCTGTTGCCCCTCCCCACTAGATTGTTAGCTCTTCAGAGCAGGGCCCTCTTTCCTCTTGTCTAAACCCTCTTCTTGACACATTTCACTCAGCGACCATCTTTACCTGCTTTCTCTCCTGCTGGTAAAGGCTCATCTCTATCTTTGGCCGCCAGCCCCAAGTAGTACAATGATTACTCCTTCGCTACTTACATCTAAGCTGTATTATGTTTTGAGAATTGTGTTGCTCTTTGTTACCTGCACTCCATTTTTGTTATTTATTGTTATGCTAAGTTTTGTCTCCCTGTACTGTCCTTTGTACGGCGCTGCGAAACACTTGTAGCGCCCTATAAATAAAATGTAATAAGAATAATAATATAAGGTGACCCTGGGCACAAGGCCCAGGTCACCAAAAGGGCAACAAGTTAGGCGGGCGCTAGGCCCGTGGGCGAAATCAGGCCTCCGGCCTGTGTGCAGCTAGGGGGCGCTAGGCCCAGTGAATAAGACCCCCGAGGTGAATAAAGGTGGCACTGGGCGCTAGGCCCAGGCCACCCTGAGGTATTTAGGTAGGCAGGCCTGGGGCCCACATAAGGGAAGGTACAGGAGGTGGGTAGGCCGTGCGGCGCCCACCCCCTTTCCAGCGGGAGGGATTTAAAGGGACAGCACCGTGTGATCTTGTATTCCGATATTGTGATGTATGTTGTTACCGTGCAGGGCAAAGTGTATGCGTTGTTTAAGTTGTGCATAGTTGTGTCGCACCACCCACACGAGCTAGTTTGAGGGCTCTGTTTATGTAGCTAGTGTAGCGGACGCACACTAGGGTAGTTCTTGGCCCTGCACGGCTGTTTCTCTTTGCCTCCTTACAGGGACCTGTAAGTGGAGAAGATCGGAGTGCAAGACTTGTGACGGTGAGTAGCATCCGTGTACGTTTGTCCCTTGTCTGTCCCCGAGCGCCGGAGTCGGGATTGCTCACGGACGTGAGAATCCTTTTCATCACACTACGTGCGAGAGCGCGAGTGTGTGAAATCTGGGTGGCTGAGGCTTTGTGCCGGTGATGACCTTTTACCCAACCGGTGAAGGTCGCGGTCACCCCTGGGGTATCCCCTGTTCCAGTGGAAGAAGGGTCGATACCCCCTTTAAGGTAAACTATTCTCTCCTCAGCTCTGTCGTCGGTCAGCTCCGAGAGGGAATCGCCGTGTCCGGATCCGATTGAAGATTGCCAGGTCCGTTGAAGGTTCCGGTACCTGAAGGTGAGAGAGAGCGGCGCCTGGTGAGTACCGAATTTACACCTGCACGGCAGCAGGCACCACCACACCGCAGCCGCGCCTCTCACAGATGCAGAATGTGTGAGAGCACATATAGAAAACATATAGAAAACAAGCAGATTACCACTCAAGTCAACACAGGAGTAGAGGAGCTGCACCAGCACTAGACATCATTCAATCGGTGAGTGTGATCATTATGCAGAATGTGAGAGAGCAAAAGAACATCAGTGAGTGTGATCATGATGCAGAATGTGTGAGAGCAGCAGATCATCAGTGATGCAGAATGTGTGAGAGCACATATAGAAAACAAGCAGATTACCTCTCAAGTCAACACAGGAGTAGAGGAGCTGCACCAGCACTAGACATCATTCAATCGGTGAGTGTGATCATGATGCAGAATGTGTGAGAGCAGCAGAACATCAGTGAGTGTCATCATGATGCAGAATGTGTGAGAGCAGCAGAACATCAGTGAGTGTGATCATGATGCAGAATGTGTGAGAGCACCAGACCATCAGTGAGTGTGATCATGATGCAGAATGTGTGAGAGCAGCAGAACATCAGTGAGTGTGATCATGATGCAGAATGTGTGAGAGCAGCAGACCATCAGTGAGTGTGATCATGATGCAGAATGTGTGAGAGCAGCAGAACATCAGTGAGTGTGATCATGATGCAGAATGTGTGAGAGCAGCAGATCACCAATGAGTGTGATCATGATGCAGAATGTGTGAGAGCAGCAGATCATCAGTGATTGTGACCATGATTCAGAATGTGAGAGAGCAGCAGACCATCAGTGAGTGTGATCATGATGCAGAATGTGTGAGAGCACCAGACCATCAGTGAGTGTGATCATGATGCAGAATGTGTGAGAGCAGCAGAACATCAGTGAGTGTGATCATGATGCAGAATGTGAGAGAGCAGCAGACCATCAGTGAGTGTGATCATGATGCAGAATGTGTGAGAGCACCAGACCATCAGTGAGTGTGATCATGATGCAGAATGTGTGAGAGCAGCAGACCATCAGTGAGTGTGATCATGATGCAGAATGCGAGAGAGCAGCAGAACATCAGTGAGTGTGATCCTGATGCAGAATGTGAGAGAGCAGCAGAACATCAGTGAGTGTGATCATGATGCAGAATGTGTGAGAGCAGCAGAACATCAGTGAGTGTGATCATGATGCAGAATGTGTGAGAGCAGCAGAACATCAGTGAGTGTGATCATGATGCAGAATGTGTGAGAGCAGCAGAACATCAGTGAGTGTGATCATGATGCAGAATGTGTGTGAGAGCAGCAGAACATCAGTGAGTGTGATCATGATGCAGAATGTTTGAGAGCAGCAGAACATCAGTGAGTGTGATTATGATGCAGAATGTGTGTGAGAGCAGCAGACCATCAGTGAGTGTGATCATGATGCAGAATGTTTGAGAGCAGCAGAACATCAGTGAGTGTGATCATGATGCAGAATGTGTGAGAGCAGCAGAACATCAGTGAGTGTGATCATGATGCAGAATGTTTGAGAGCAGCAGAACATCAGTGAGTGTGATCATGATGCAGAATGTTTGAGAGCAGCAGAACATCAGTGAGTGTGATCATGATGCAGAATGTGTGTAAGAGCAGCAGACAATCAGTGAGTGTGATCATGATGCAGAATGTTTGAGAGCAGCAGAACATCAGTGAGTGTGATTATGATGCAGAATGTGTGTGAGAGCAGCAGAACATCAGTGAGTGTGATTATGATGCTGAATGTGTGTGAGAGCAGCAGAACATCAGTGAGTGTGATCATGGTGCAGAATGTTTGAGAGCAGCAGAACATCAGTGAGTGTGATCATGATGCAGAATGTGTGTAAGAGCAGCAGACAATCAGTGAGTGTGATCATGATGCAGAATGTGTGAGAGCAGCAGACAATCAGTGAGTGTGATCATGATGCAGAATGTTTGAGAGCAGCAGAACATCAGTGAGTGTGATTATGATGCAGAATGTGTGTGAGAGCAGCAGAACATCAGTGAGTGTGATCATGGTGCAGAATGTTTGAGAGCAGCAGAACATCAGTGAGTGTGATCATGATGCAGAATGTGTGTAAGAGCAGCAGACAATCAGTGAGTGTGATCATGATGCAGAATGTTTGAGAGCAGCAGAACATCAGTGAGTGTGATCATGATGCAGAATGTGTGTGAGAGCAGCAGAACATCAGTGAGTGTGATCATGGTGCAGAATGTTTGAGAGCAGCAGAACATCAGTGAGTGTGATCATGATGCAGAATGTGTGTAAGAGCAGCAGACAATCAGTGAGTGTGATCATGATGCAGAATGTTTGAGAGCAGCAGAACATCAGTGAGTGTGATTATGATGCAGAATGTGTGTGAGAGCAGCAGACCATCAGTGAGTGTGATCATGATGCAGAATGTTTGAGAGCAGCAGAACATCAGTGAGTGTGATCATGATGCAGAATGTGTGAGAGCAGCAGAACATCAGTGAGTGTGATCATGATGCAGAATGTGTGTGAGAGCAGCAGACCATCAGTGAGTGTGATCATGATGCATAATGTTTGATAGCAGCAGAACATCAGTGAGTGTGATCATGATGCAGAATGTTTGAGAGCAGCAGAACATCAGTGAGTGTGATCATGATGCAGAATGTTTGAGAGCAGCAGAACATCAGTGAGTGTGATTATGATGCAGAGTGTGTAAGAGCAGCAGACAATCAGTGAGTGTGATCATGATGCAGAATGTTTGAGAGCAGCAGAACATCAGTGAGTGTGATCATGATGCAGAATGTGTGTAAGAGCAGCAGACAATCAGTGAGTGTGATCATGATGCAGAATGTTTGAGAGCAGCAGAACATCAGTGAGTGTGATCATGATGCAGAATGTGTGTGAGAGCAGCAGAACATCAGTGAGTGTGATCATGGTGCAGAATGTTTGAGAGCAGCAGAACATCAGTGAGTGTGATCATGATGCAGAATGTGTGTAAGAGCAGCAGACAATCAGTGAGTGTGATCATGATGCAGAATGTTTGAGAGCAGCAGAACATCAGTGAGTGTGATTATGATGCAGAATGTGTGTGAGAGCAGCAGACCATCAGTGAGTGTGATCATGATGCAGAATGTTTGAGAGCAGCAGAACATCAGTGAGTGTGATCATGATGCAGAATGTGTGAGAGCAGCAGAACATCAGTGAGTGTGATCATGATGCAGAATGTGTGTGAGAGCAGCAGACCATCAGTGAGTGTGATCATGATGCATAATGTTTGATAGCAGCAGAACATCAGTGAGTGTGATCATGATGCAGAATGTTTGAGAGCAGCAGAACATCAGTGAGTGTGATCATGATGCAGAATGTTTGAGAGCAGCAGAACATCAGTGAGTGTGATTATGATGCAGAATGTGTGTGAGAGCAGCAGAACATCAGTGAGTGTGATCATGATGCAGAATGTTTGAGAGCAGCAGAACATCAGTGAGTGTGATTATGATGCAGAATGTGTGTGAGAGCAGCAGAACATCAGTGAGTGTGATCATGGTGCAGAATGTTTGAGACCAGCAGAACATCAGTGAGTGTGATCATGATGCAGAATGTGTGTAAGAGCAGCAGACAATCAGTGAGTGTGATCATGATGCAGAATGTTTGAGAGCAGCAGAACATCAGTGAGTGTGATTATGATGCAGAATGTGTGTGAGAGCAGCAGAACATCAGTGAGTGTGATCATGATGCAGAATGTTTGAGAGCAGCAGAACATCAGTGAGTGTGATCATGGTGCAGAATGTGTGAGAGCAGCAGACCATCAGTGAGTGTGATCATGATGCAGAATGTGTGAGAGCAGCAGACCATCAGTGAGTGTGATCATGATGCAGAATGTGTGAGAGCAGCAGACCATCAGTGAGTGTGATCATGATGCAGAATGTTTGAGAGCAGCAGAACATCAGTGAGTGTGATTATGATGCAGAATGTGTGAGAGCAGCAGACCATCAGTGAGTGTGATTATGATGCAGAATGTGTGAGAGCAGCAGAACATCAGTAAGTATGATGCCAGTATGCCGGGGAACACACTAGCATTAGCAATTAGCAATAGTCAATTAGACAGTGAGTAATTCATTGGAAGGCTTTGGGCAGGGTCATTACACAGTGTTGGCATGGCTTACAATTTAATTTTTTTTTTGGGGGGGGGGGGGAGTGCTACAAGTTACAATTTTGGCTGTATCGCCCTGTGTGCAGGCATACTTGCCAAATGTCCTGAACATAGGAGGGATCACCCAAGCTCCCAACAGAGTTGGCCCATCTCCAACATGCTCTACAATTTCCCATCTTGTGGGTGGCACTGAGGTTGTACAACAAGAATCAAATTGAATCACCTAATTGTAGCCCAGCCCCTATTGTAATGTTCTGCGAATTGCAGCTTCAAACAGCAGGGGCAAGGCCACGATGATGTGTAGCCCCGCCCCATGCAGTTAAATGCAGCGAATTGTGGCTTTGAACATCAACCAATTTATTTATTAACAGTTTCTTATATAGCGCAGCATATTCCATTGTGCTTTACAATTAGAACAACAGTAATAGAAAAAAACTGGGTAAAAACAGACATAGAGGTAGGAAGTAGTGATGAGCGGGTTCGGTTTTACTCGGTTTTACTCGGGTCTCAAAACCGAATCTTATGGGCTATCCAAAACACGTGACATCCGTGAGCCAATAAGATGCCGTTTTGAGAACCGAGTAAAACCGAGTAAAACCGAACCCGCTCATCACTAGTAGGAAGGCCCTGCTCGCAAGCTTACAATCTATAGGGAATCAGCTTTAAGTTTATAGAAATGTACTTGATAAACGATAGCTAGAATCTGTTGCTATTGGCAACTTCTCTACTTGTCTTCTTTAAAAGGTTGAGACATCTCCCCTTAAGATCTGTGTGTGGTGCCCCACTGCCGTGAAGATGATAATTGTGCACCACGGTAGTAAATATAGTGGTATTGTTGTCACCCACTGGGCAGTGAATTTATTGTATCTAAATTTATTGTATTTATTGTATTGAATTTATTGTATCTAAAAATCTGTGCTGCATGAACAATAGTCTGGGGGGACCCGCACATGGGGGATATGGAGAGAGACTGGCCCTGCATGAGAATAAAACTGTTGGGTCCCGGCGGAAGGATACGGGGACTCGGGGAAAGGAGGTGAAGGGGAGTGAGGACTGGTCAGTTGGCAGTTGAGCAACGGAAGAGAGAGGGTCGGAGCTAACGAAGCAGGGGAAGCGCTGTAAGGCTACGGAGCTTGAGGACAGGGTTTGGTCTCCCTTCGCGATCAGCGACTCTCACCCGGTGTTTGGCACCCAGCAGCAGTAGCGATGTGAACTCTCCCTCGGCAGCAGTGAGCGGAAAATCCACGCCGGCGGGACCCGGGACGCAAGCCTCCAGCGGCGGTGGTGAGGAGCTGAGCTGAGGCGGCTGGCAGTGACGCAGAGATCCGGAGGGAGAGGAGAGGAGCGGCCTGTTGGTGAGTGACGGCCAGGGAGGCGGAGCCATCTATAATAAAAAGAAACAAAGAGTCAGCCACAGCTGAGAGTATAGGAAAGGTACCTTAACTTTATTAATCCTACAACTCCACGCAGGCACACCACACAGAGAGTCAAGCTACCTGCAAATAGCAATAAGTGCACTTATTAAACAGACTGAAAAGTAGTAAAAGACACACTGCAGTGTAATTCAGCATTGATTCAACACGTTCATATAGTAGTCCGGAGGCAGCAATCGACACAACTAGTAAGCATCGATAGGAGAGAAGATCGTATCGCAGTTAAGAGCTATCACATTTCCGTCAGGAATCAAGCCTCTGCTACCCTACTATGCTAACAACAAAGAGAGGGAGTCAGTGTAATACGTCCTAAAGTCAGGAGAATGAACTGAATCCGTCAAGTTACATAGATGTGCATGTCCACCCAGTGAGAGAGGAATACCAGTGACTTGGTAATGGAGTGACTAATAAATACCTTCATTAAGGCACTCACAGTCATTAGAGTAACAGGGCGTTTTACAGATCTCAACAGTAAATTCTGAACGAGAGACTATAGCTTGGACGGGAATTAATTGTGATAGATCCACTGAGGGACGTCACCCATATTAGAGTGGTAACTGTATTCGTCCATCGTTAAGGACAAGTTCAATTAACATGATAAAAGTAGTACCCAATTGAACTGCATATTGAAGTCAGACTTGGGGAGTACCGGGGATGTGATACATGTACTAATCTTACAAAGTTGTAGTACGTACATTTAACCAGCAATACTGGTCTGTTAGAGTTTTACCAAATGTTTTATGCTTGTATTCACTTATAACCGGCATGTTATTAGAGAAAGTTGGGTATCCATTTATTTACAGGCGGAATTGACAGCACGGAGTAGTGTAATAAACACGGTTACTAACTGTAAAGTTAATTATTCTGTTGACAATGAAACCGTATTGTGATGGTTTATCGAATTAATACTTATTTAACTTACCAGGAATTTCTTAAGCACCATTGCTATATCAATAAATTGAAATTAATTCTAAGCAACTAAAGGCAACGGTTATTTCTTAGGAGTTGTCCGACACACCTCTCAGCAAAGTTCTATACTGCTAAAGGTCCAGGCGGCAGGAATAAAAAGGTAACTCAACCAATCATCATATCCGTCCAAACCCGATACTTACCTGGTTTGTCACATGTGTATTTGAAAAGAATAAGGGGACATGTACTAAGCAGTGATAAAAGTGGAGAAGTAAGCCAGTGGAGAAGTTGCCCATGGTAACCAATCAGCTGCTCTGTACACTTTTACAGTATGCAAATTATAAATGTTACGTCAATGCTGATTGGTTGCCATTCTTTAATAGGGTCTGACTAGATAAAGGTTGAGGCAATTTGCCCTCTGTACTAATGCAATGCATTGCAACATTCCATGCGTAGGAGAATGATTGTGTGCATTGAGCAGTTTCTCCCTGGGTACATTTTTGTCACCAACTCACTTGTCATGTTATTTTGATCCTAATATTTAAGTAAAGTGAGTGCATTTGTTCCTATTTTTTATCGTACTGATTGAAGAATTTACCTGGAACCATCTGAACTAAATGCACAAACCTCGATGTGTCTTCACACTTCAGCCCGCAGAATGATTTGTTATTTGGCAGCACAACTGATAAGCAGGCATGGGTTCACTCTTGCCAATTCACCAGCTCCCCATTCCAGTGTTTAATTTGCCTCTAAGTAGGATATGACATCTTCCATTTGCACACAGGCAGACACTTGTTAGGCTTCAATGCTCACCAAGCAGCGTACAAGGATCATATAACCAGCAAATGAAGAATAACTCTTTTCAAAGACATAATGCTGTGATAAATAGGCCTACTTTGGCTTCTCCCATTCATACCACCCTGACGTACACGTTACCCACTAAGCCTAATCTTTGTTTTGCTTTATGCAGTTTGATATCCGGGTGCATTACATTGTAACAAGCACAAATGAGTCTGTAATAGCCCATCTGCTTTGATTTTATTTAGTGATCCCTCAAGGGCTGGGAACTAGAGTGAGAATAACAATACTTCAACCCATCTGCTTTTGTGGTAGGAGATCGAGTATGAATTATAACATGTTCTGAGTGGCTGGCATATGCTGTGACATAAAACTACAGGGAAGTGTTGTCTGCCAGCTGTTGAGTAACTAATACTTTTTAGCCTGTCATTAACTTCAGCTCGATGGCCTCCGGGAAGTTACAAAGAAAAAAAAAAAACAAATGTTGATTTTTGTAGCTGAAGTAAAGACTGCCAGTGACTTGCTTGGAACAAAGGCAAACCCAGTGGAGAGTGATTTGTGCCCAGCGCCTGATGAAGTTCATTTTAGTAATGGAGTTAACGGTTTTCCTCACTAAGTGCCACGCATGTGAAGTTAATTGGTCTGGTAAAGATGCCTTGGCTCTTTGTGACAGTTATGCTTTAAAAAGACACATTTAGGAACAGTCTGGGAAAGGAGGCCTTCAGGTAGCTTTAGTAATGTTACCCACTTGCATTGCATTTTGTATTAATGCAAATAAAGCTCATGTAACTGTAGCCTCTATACTAATATTGACAGAGAACATGAGATATAAAATAAATACATGTACCCATGATTAATTGATATAAATTAAATTACTATGTAAAATATGCCAGTCTGAAAATATAATATATATATATATCTGTATTGATATTAATGGTATAATGAGGCTGGGGTACAGGGTGTATTAAACCTAAAAGAACTAATATGGACCGCAGGACTTTTCTATGAATATCAGGGCACGCAGGGCTTGAGAGAGACTTCGAGAATTACCTCGTGCAAGGAGAAGGGAGAGCGCGAGGGGAGAGAGAGGAGGACGACGGTTGGTGTCGCAGACAGGAGCGGGGAAGCACCGGAGACGGACGGAGGAGAAGCCGCACCGACTGTGAGGAGAAATCTATTCTCGGCCGGAGCAAGCTATCAGACCAGAAGGGGCTAATGATCCGGAGGAGGACCGGAGCGTATACCACGGGACGCAGAGTGACGAGTGTAGGAGGATTATAGCCAACCCCTCACCCAGCCATTCACCGGAGCGCCCGACAACTTACCCCGCCATTCACCTGAGCGCACAGCCGCCTGCATTTCAGCACAGCCGCCTGCACTTCAGCTCCCGCTGCGGACTATCTCGGTAAGCAGAATATCTGAGAGTAGCGGTAGAGCTGTCGTATAACTCCAGAAAGGTAAAGCTGCTTAGAGGGTGATGTCGGGGTTCATCAAGCGAATGGAGGAAGCTCATTAGAGGAGGACAGTTAGAGAGCTTCAGGGACACCATTTCCGGCATTATGAGTTCAGTGCCTGCCAGTCGGGGGAGGATTTCAGGAGCATAAGTAGCACTTTTATGATAGAGACAGTGGCAAGGAGCGTGTACTGGAGAGATTATATACAGATATACCCTAGTAGTGTGACTATGCTAAAGTATCAACTTTACTGTATATATTGAGAAGCGCATTACAACGTTCACCTCCAAATGGCTAAAAAGGGAGAAGGTTGCTGCTATGACTGTGAATAACTGGCGACAGCCCCTCCTTTATAGCTCCCGGAGTAAATACAGCGATTCAAAGGATTCCCCATTCCAAGCTTTATTCATAGATAATGAATTATTTATAACAAGCAGTTTGCAGAGGAGTCGGTGCCTTATACCTACATTAGAATAACCTCATTTTCCCATTGTCTGCATAAGTTATCCATTCTGCAGGGATCTATTAATTGAGGAATTAACAATTGACATACTACATTAGCAGGGATAACGAAGGCACACTCAAGAGAAATGTCAAGACTTTAACCTCCAGGAGATATACATAAATCTAGCCGAGTTTATGGAACCTATTGCCATGATAATATATTCCCTACTGACTGATAAGCAGGGAGTAGCACTGGGTAGCCTGTGAATAGGGTGCTCGTTGCAGCGGTGGAACCGTGGAAAAGTGGGATCAGACTTCTATCCTATTAATAGGACTACTAATATATTTAACCGGACTTCCCGCTTCCTAGACTATGGACAGTAAAGTAACATTACCTGCTAGAGAAGTATTACATGATCCCTTCAATCCAGGAAGCTGAGTTAAGAAGTCTAACCCAATCTACCTACATTTGAGAAATCAATGTCTCATGGGCCCCAACAAGTGCACCAACGGTATATTATTCTAGACTATTATACTAATATTATTTAAGATAAGCACAGCGACTACCTCTGTACTTTTCCTTCACAGAGGGGGTGTTTAAGTTTTTTGTGATGCATGCAATTTAATTGTATAGAATATGGGAAGGAAAAATATTGAGTCTTCATATATACCATTATCGTTAGAACTTAATATAATATTATAATAAAAGTGACATAGTTATTCACTAATAAGGGGTAGGGTATTTATTATAAGATAACACTTACCTTTATTCTGGATTCCTGGAAAAGAGAGTCAGAAGAGGATCTGGAAAACACGGAAGACCAATACTGGAATCACATTGGGTAGGTGTATATAGCCCACTGACCATTTAAGATCATTGTCAGGGTAAAGGGAAACATTTCCTAAGGGCTTTCCCAAGTTAGCCCAACTATATCTAACCGATAAAATTAGCTTGGGTGGAGGCACTGCTATTGGTAATAATTAGTAACTCTGGTATCTAAGGTAGATACGCGTTGGAGAGGGTTACATAACTATCACTAGTCTCTAAGGCAGAGGTTCCCAAACTAGGAGGGTCATGTTCTAAGCGGTGAAAAGAGTGGAGAAGTGTCCCATGGCAACCAATCAGCTGCTCTGTATACTTTTATAGTATTCAAATTATAAATGATATGTCAATGCTTATTGGTTGCCATGGGCAACTTCTCCACTGGCTCACGTCTCCACTTTTATCACTGCTTAGTACATCTCCCCTAGGTCCTCAAGGTACCCTAACTGACCAGGTTTTAAGAATATCCAAGCTTGGCCACAGGTGACTTAATTAGTATGTCAATCAATTTGATTTAACTATCTGTGCTGAGTCATGGATTTCTTTAAAACCTGGACTGTTAGGGTGCCTTGAAGGCCAAGTTTTGAAATGACTAGTCTAGGAGCTGTAACATTTTTTGCAAAAGATGTGATTGACCCTCTCTCTCAGATGACCTGTGATATCTTTACAGCCCTTGTATTTCACACCACTAATCAATGTGCAAGTAAGAAATATCAAAACACATATTTGTGAACTTGTGGATTTTTTTAACCAAACTTTATTTATACCAACAGGAAAAAGAGAACAAAGTCATACATCCAATCAGACTTACTGTATTCCGAGAGAGTAATGGGATCAGATAATGTTCATCTACAAAACATAAAGAACATCTTGTAACTTTTCCAGGATGTTTTTATAAAGATGCAAAGTCTTTTGTATCTAGTCTATAACAGACGTATATATCTATCTAAAAGTTGCACAGTTAGAGATGGAGCCTTCCACCCCATCTCCCTCAAAAAATGTTAAGAGTGTCTGATGCCCGGACTTAGCCACACTTCACCCCCCAGAATGGGCGTTCCCCGTTGGAAGGGAAGGTCCTGAACCAGAAGGGACAAAGAGAGATGTGAGGAAGTGAAGGAGAGAGGAAAAGAAGAGGTAGAGAGATGGAGTGATGAGAGACAGTAAGGAGAAGGGAAAGACAGAGATAGCTGGGAGGAAGAGGGTGATAAAGTGAGAGATGAGAGGCTAAGTGGTAGAGAGAGATGGGAGGAAGAGCAAGAATGGTTTATTCATTATACTAAATGTGAAGAAAATAAGCAGAAAATACATTTTTACATTGCTGAGCTATTCAGTGACAAACTATGTACTAAGTATTACTCCAGTGCAATGATAGCTGCTCTGTAAAATAGCTTTCCTGGATCCCTAAAGAATTACTCTTAACAATAAGTTGACGTGTAGTGTAAGTGTGCATGCGTCAACTTACTTGGTAAAAAACGATTACCTTTATTGTATGAATAGTAAAATAAATACATAAAATCTAATTTCATCCAATAAAATGTAATACATTTGTGCAACCATGATGCGTTGAAAAGTAATTATATTGTATAATAAAAGTCTAACTCTGCTCCTCTCCTCTATGGGGTAATTCAAGTGTGTTGTGTGCCGATGGCCACTATATGGTGCCCGATGGAGCAATTCAAGTGTGCTCTGTTTGGGTGTACTCAGCACTGACATTACTGTTATGTTGTTCCGTCATTTTGATGGGCTGGTAAATAGTATTGATCATGTAAACATTGGCTTATCAACCAGGTAAATAATGGGTGGTATATGGTGGATAGTACTGTCCTCTTAAACATTGAACAACTTTGGTTAAGTACTGTAGGACTGAGTGCTTGGGATACTCAATGATAGACTGTTCAAAGATAGGACTAATTAAAAATCCAAGTTGCATTTCTTGCTTTTAGGGATGTTGACAATGAGTGAAGATGGCTCCACTATTGCAGTGAGGAACACTCTACATAGAAGTCACAAAACATAAGGGGGTTATTCAGAGATAAACGCAGATCTCTGCATGTGCACAGGGCAGTAGAGAGCCTGGCTGGGCCCAGGTACTTTTCAGGGGGCATGGCCTAATCAAGGAGGCATGGATACTGAATACTGAAACAAAATGGTATTTTAAGCACCTCCATGGCCACACTGCAGCCCAATACACATCAGAATGTGCTGGGCTGAGGAGAAGAGCTGTAGCTGCTGTTGCCAGGTAAGGGGGCCCGGGCCCCCACTGGACACTCACTGGGCCCCTCCATCAGACCTTGGCCCCTCCATCAGAGCTGGGCCCGGGTAATCTGTAACCTCTCCCCCCCTCTCTCAGCGCCACTGCACACGCAGCCAGATATGTATGCAGAGATCTGCATACGTATCTGGCATCAGACACCCATCGGGGATGCGATTGCAATGTGTATGGCCATGCAGCCGCTGTGTGGCTGCTGCAATGCTCTGTGGGCCGCTATTGCGGCCGGGTCTGAATACCCCCCAAACGTCTTACCATCCCAGGACTATGCAATTCCAGTCAGGGGGTACTTTCAATCTTTATGGTAAACGCAATAACAAAATGAACCTGCCGGTAAGTGGTTGCTGATGCAGGATTGCAGGTGCCAATCTTTCTTTTAACTTTTCACAATCTGAGGTTTTGGCATCCTGGTAAGGAGGCAGTACAGCTGAATGCAGTGGGACACGTCTGGTTGAACTGTTTATCTGTTTTAAGGTAGATTATATAGGGGTCTATTTATGAAGCAGTGAAAAGTATGGAGAAGTGAGCCAGTGGAGAAGTAGCCCATGGCAACCAATCAGTGTTGAGGTAACATTCTATAAAATTATACTTAGCAGCTGATTGGTTGCCATCAGCGACTTCTCCACTCGCTCACTTCTGCACACGTTTCACTGCTTCATGAATAGACCCTATTGTGTGGGCAGTGGTGCCGAGAGGGAGTGGAGGAGGGTAATAATTACCCAGGGCCTTGGTCTGCTGGAGGGACCCAATGGGGGACCAGGTCCCTTCTCCTTACCTGGCAGCAGCAGTTGCAGCTTTTCTCCTTAGCCCAGCACACACTGCTGTGTGCTGGGCAGCAGTGTGGCAAGGGAGGCGCTTAAAATACAATTTTTTTTCTGTATTTTCTTCCAAGGGTGCATGGCCACGCCCCCTGTAATTATAGTAGGCCACACTCTGAAAAATACCTGGGCCAAGCCAGGCTCTCTGCTGCCCTGTGTGTGGGACTTATTTACCAAGATGGCACTCCCAAATGTCCTTGGTTTTAGATTTGTCCCCAGTCAGGGAGCTGGGTGTACCTGATCTTGGCGGGTCCTTGGTACTTGAGTGACAGTGCACCCAAATTCTTCCTTTTACAGGCGGTAGCTCCTTGGTCTTAGAGAGATGATCTGATCAGTGCAGGATCACACTTCTAATCCCAATATGTAAAGGTTGTCATGTCACTGGGGTTTTGTAGAGTTGTATCATGACTCTTTAGCTTTAACAGCTGGAGAACGGAGAAAGCTTGGGTCCTTGATAATGCTTCTACTCATGAACCTAGACTATTGAGAATGAAAGAACAAGGATATCTGGATACCCTGATGAGGGGCAGAGTTTTGTAAAAGTCCGTGGATAGACTTGAGAAGAGTACTGAAACGCAATAGAATCACTAGGAAAGTTCAGTTGTAGTAAACATAGCTGCTGCTTCCTTGGAGTTGCAGCCGGCGTTCACTCCATAGAAGTATATGGCATGCACAGACTTACTAGTCACACCATCCATGGGGATGGATGAGCATGGCTATATCTGACCCAGCATAGCACACATCACCCAGCATGACCATGAATCCTTCCGCTGCTGGAGTAGATAGTGGTAGAAGGTATCATTAAATGACTGCAGGTAGATTAATTGTTAAAGTAGTGCAGCGGATATTGTATATGCTTGATACAGCAATTGAATTTATGTATGAATAATCACTGGCACCTGGTATGTATCTAAGCCTGAATGAATAATTTATATGTCCCGATACGCATCCATAGGTATGGGTTTTTTCTTAAATCATTTTATTTGCTATCCAGATCGCTTAACCCCTGAAGAAGTCCTTAGTGATGAAACGCGTTGAATATTTCTGGCTTATGCAACATCTGCATCTTACTAACATCAAACTCCACTAAAGGAATCTAGTGTATTTCATGTGGATGAACTCTCTTTCACTGATGTGAATCACCTATTATGTACTGTATATGTGGATGTGAACTGATGCCATTGCTTTTTATCCATTTTATTGTGAATACATCTTTTATGTGAAAGTGAAGTCTATAGTAACTTAAAGGAATATTGTATTGAATACTTTTACTGTTTATATTGGGAAGTCTCACACTCAGCGCCCTCAGTATTCATTCTGTTTGGGAACCTTTCTAACAGGAGGTTCATCTAGAGTAGGGGTGGGCAAAATACAGCCCGCGGGCCGGATGCGGCCCGCAAACCGATCCTGCCCAGCCCTCTGCCTCCCACCAGCGAGCAATGACAAGCGGCCCGACCGGCTGAGCTGCTTGTCATTGCTCTGCACTGCAGTACCTCCAAGCTGCCAGCAGCACCTCTCTCCCCTGCTGCTCCTGCTGCTGCGTTGTAGCAGCCTCCTCCAGAGTCCCCAGTGACAACGGCTGTGTTCAGCCGAGAAGGGGGCGGGGCTAAGTGCCGGTGAGTGGGCGGGGCTACACGGGACAAGAGCCAGACTGCTACAGATCCATCCTTCCTGCCACTGCCAGCCAGATCAGTAAGTTAATGAGAAAAGTGAAAAGAAAGTGTGTGTGTGTGTGTGTGATAGTGTGCGTATATTTGTGTGTGTGTGTGTGTGATAGTGTGCGTATATTTGTGTGTGCGGGCAGTGGCGTCAGACTGTTTTTAGGTTTGGGGGAGAGATCTTTAGCTCTCACTGTACCAACCCCTCCCGTGTTCTGTCACAATGTCACCCCCATGTTCTGTCACTATGTCACCCCCCCGTGTTCTGTCACTGTGTCACCTCCCCGTGTTTTGTCACTATGTCACCCCCCGTGTTCTGTCACTGTGTCACCCCCCCGTGTTCTGTCACTATGTCACACACCCCCGTGTTCTGTCACTGTCACCCCCCCGTGTTCTGTCACTATGTCACCCCCCCGTGTTCTGTCACTGTCACCCCCCCGTGTTCTGTCACTATGTCACACCCCCCCGTGTTCTGTCACTGTCACCCCCCCCGTGTTCTGTCACTGTCACCCCCCCGTGTTCTGTCACTGTCACCCCCCCGTGTTCTGTCACTGTCACCCCCCCGTGTTCTGTCACTGTGTCACCTCCCCGTGTTCTGTCACTGTGTCACCCCCCCCGTGTTCTGTCACTGTGTCACCCCCCCCCGTGTTCTGTCACTGTGTCCCCTCCCCGTGTTCTGTCACTGTCAGCCCCCCGTGTTCTGTCACTATGTCACCCCCCCGTGTTCTGTCACTGTCACCCCCCCGTGTTCTGTCACTATGTCACCCCCCCCCATGTTCTGTCACTGTCATCCCCCCCGTGTTCTGTCACTGTCACCCCCCCGTGTTCTGTCACTGTCACCCCCCCGTGTTCTGTCACTGTGTCAACTCCCCGTGTTCTGTCACTGTGTCACCTCCCTGTGTTCTGTCACTGTGTCACCCCCCCGTGTTCTGTCACTGTGTCCCCTCCCCGTGTTCTGTCACTGTCACCCCCCCGTGTTCTGTCACTGTGTCAACCCCCCCCGTGTTCTGTCACTGTGTCACCCCCCCCCGTGTTCTGTCACTGTCACCCCCCGTGTTCTGTCACTGTGTCACCCCCCCCCGTGTTCTGTCACTGTGTCACCCCCGCCGTGTTCTGTCACTGTCACCCCCCCGTGTTCTGTCACTATGTCACACCCCCCGTGTTCTGTCACTATGTCACACCCCCCGTGTTCTGTCACTGTGTCACCTCCTCGTGTTATGTCACTGTGTCACCTCCTCGTGTTCTGTCACTGTGTCACCTCCTCGTGTTCTGTCACTGTGTCACACCCCCCGTGTTCTGTCACTGTGTCACCCCCCCCGTGTTCTGTCACTGTCACCCCCCCGTGTTCTGTCACTATGTCACCCCCCCGTGTTCTGTCACTGTCACCCCCCCGTGTTCTGTCACTGTCACCCCCCCCATGTTCTGTCACTGTCACCCCCCCGTGTTCTGTCACTGCCACCCCCCCCGTATTCTGTCACTGTCACTCCCCCCCGTGTTCTGTCACTGTCACCCCCCCGTGTTCTGTCACTATGTCACACCCCCCGTGTTCTGTCACTGTGTCACCTCCCCGTGTTCTGCCACTGTGTCACCCCCCCCGTGTTCTGTCACTGTGTCACCTCCCCGTGTTCTGTCACTGTCACCCCCCTCCCCGTGTTCTTTCACTGTGTCACCCCCCCGTGTTCTGTCACCGTATCACACATCCGTGTTCTGTCACTGTCACCCCCCCTCCCCGTGTTCTGTCACTGTGTCACCCCCACCGTTTTCTGTCACTGTGTCACACACCCGTGTTCTGTCACTGTCACCCCCCCCTCTCCGTGTTCTGTCACCCCCACCGTGTTCTGTCACCGTGTCACACACCCGTGTTCTGTCACCCCCTCTCCCCGTGTTCTGTCACCGTGTCACACCCCCCATGTTCTGTCACCGTGTCACCCCCACCGTGTTCTGTCACTGTGTCACACCCCCCGTGTTCTGTCACCCCCACCGTGTTCTGTCATCGTGTCACCCCCACCGTGTTCTGTCACCGTGTCACCCCCACCGTGTTCTGTCACCGTGCCACCCTTTCCCCAGGGGCCATAAGACACTGGATAATTTGCTTGCTGCACAATAATTATCCTAAATAAAATGTTAATGTGTAAAAAGGCTCTCTACCTGCCGCAATGTGTGTAAAAGGAGCTCTACCTGGTGTAATGTGTGTAAGTGGCGCAATTTGAATAATGGAGACTATTGTGCAGCCTAATATGAATCTGTATTATTTTTTGCCCACACCCCTTCCACATGAAGCCACGTCCCTATATTTTTGGCAAGTGGGGCGAGCTGCTATTTTGTATGTGGCCCTCGGATACTGACAGGAAATGTCAAGTGGCCCCTCAGCTGAAATAATTGCCCACCCCTGATCTAGAGGTACAGCTACTATCACAGCGCAATAGGGGAGATCTTTTGTAATATATGTGATTCAAAAGTCGCAGTACACCCTTTTGTTTCAAAAACTGTGCAGAAAATGGGAAAACTGACTTAGATTCAAGATGGCCTCCATGTTCGGTACATACCCTAAAAGATAGCTCACCTCACCCATACCTTACTGGAGTATTCAGTTTTCCCATTTCCTGCATAGTTTTTGAAACAAAAGGGCGTACTGAGACTTTTGAATCTCTCTCTCTCTCTCTATATATATATATATATCTCCAATCCAAGTCTGTTGGCAATCCAACCAAACACAAGTAGCTGCTCCAGTGTCCTGTTCAGAAAACTGCATGCATACCCATCCTATAGAGGAACGGCACTTGGAGACTTGAATAAGCAAAAGGTTTGTATTAGGGAAACGTTTCGGGGATGCAACCTCCTTTGTCAAGCCCACCACTTAACTGACAATTTTTCCCCAAAGAATCCGCTGTGAAATTTCTGGGTTTTTTATGAGTGAATTAGGTGAAGAACATGAATTTAACCTTAACAAAAATGATTTTAGTAAAAATAAATAAATAAATAAATAAATATAATTTTTCTCAAACATCGGAACATCGGTCAGGAAGATCGGTAATCGCAATGTTACTTTTTACCCCAAGACAGCTGCCAAGTACATGGGGTGGGGGGGGGGGTGGGGGGGGGTGGGGGGGGGTCTGGGGGTGGCTTGGAGGGTTGTTTTACACTTTCCTAGCGGCTGCCATTGTCTGGTGGGGGGTCCTGCCGTGCTGACCGATTAACATCATGGCAACACTGAGGGGAGGGAGCAGGGAGGCAGAGGGACCTTCTGGTCAGAGGCGTAGCATGGAGACATGACACCCGGTGCAGGGTCATGTCACGGCGCCCCACCCACCACCACACATACATACATACATACATACATTCACACACATTTAGGCACAGACATACATAAACACACAAATACAGTATACACAGATATATACAAACACACACAAACAAATACACACACACAGACATACACATATACACACAGACATACATAAACACACACATATACTCACACATACTGTATACAAAGATATATATACACAAACACACACACACACACACACACACACACACTATACACACATTAATTCTCACCAAGAGGGCAGCAGCAAAACAGCTCCTTGTTCCAGCCTGGAGGGGCGGAGCTTCTATGTGATTGACAGGCTGGACCTCCGTGGGTAGAAGGAAAGGACTGAGGAAAGGGAAGGGGTGGCCACCACACTGCCTGCATGTTCCAGATCACTGAATGCAGATCCCTGACAGCCAGGAAAGTTCTTCTGACAACCCTCCAAACCCCCTCTTCCCCATAGTTGCCTACCCTCCCTCATTCTGCAGGAGACTCCCTGAAATAGTAGCAATCTCCCTCACTCCCTGAATGGTCCCTCAATCTCCCTGAAAAAAAAGAAATCATAGATACATACATTTAAATGGTATCATCAGCGCCATTTTCCTGTATTGGTTATAAGGCACAATGATCCCTATGGCTACATGCATTTTAAAAGTTTCTTGTGGTCACTTACAGTATATGGAACCACTTGTAAAACACAATGGGGATAATTCCAAGTTGATCGCAGCAGAAATTTTGATAGCAGTTGGGCAAAACCAGGGCCCTCATTCCGAGTTGTTCGCTCGCAAGCTGCTTTTAGCAGCATTGCACACGCTAAGCCACCGCCTACTGGGAGTGAATCTTAGCTTAGCAAAATTGCGAACGAAAGATTCTCTAAATTGCGATTAGAAATTTCTTTGCAGTTTCTGAGTAGCTCGAGACTTACTCTGCCACTGCGATCAGTTCAGTCAGTTTCGTTCCTGGTTTGACGTCACAAACACACCCAGCGTTCGCCCAGGCACACCCCCGTTTCTCCAGCCACTCCCGCGTTTTTCCCAGAAACGGCAGCGTTTTTTCACACACTCCCATAAAACGGCCAGTTTCCGCCCAGAAACACCCACTTCCTGTCAATCACATTACGATCACCAGAACGAAGAAAAAACCTCGTAATGGCGTGAGTAAAATACCAAACTTCTTAGCAAATTTACTTGGCGCAGTCGCAGTGCGAACATTGCGCATGCGCAATTAGCGGAAAATCGCTGCGATGCGAAGAAAATTACCGAGTGAACAACTCGGAATGAGGGCCACTGTGCACTGTAGGGGAGGCAGATATAACATGTGCTGAGAGAGTTAGATTTGGGTGGGGTGTATTCAATCTGCAATCTAATTTGCAGTGTAAAAATAGAGCAGCCAGTATGATTGAATACACCACACCCAAATCTAACTCTTTCTGCACATGTTATATCTGCCTCCCCTGCAGTGCACATGGTTTTGCCCAACTGCTAACAAAATTCCTGCTGCGATCAACTTGGAATTACCCCCAATACACGAACAAATCCTGCAAAATATAAGAGTCTTTTCTTCAACAAGTAGATCTTACTAACTTTGGGGCTCATTTACATTTGGATGTAAGTCATTTTCATGACACGCCTCTCAGATGTATCAGTACACGTCTGTGCTGATAGGTGTTATAGGCCCTACACACTGGCCAATTTTCATTCATATCTTTCAGTGTGGAGACTCCAGCGATGAACGATGCGCGTCCCCGCGCTCGTTCATCGCTGGTCTCCCGTCGGCTGTGCATGCAGGCCAATATGGACGATCTCGTCCATATTTGCCTGCACTTCAATGCAGCCGCGTGACGGGGGGAGTGAAGAAACGTCACTGCCCCCCCCGCCGCCGGGTCGCTCGTCGGCCGTATCGGCTGTCGGGCACCTCGCCGGCGCATCGTAAAATGTGTAGGGACCCTTACTGTCACAATCTCCCTGTACTGCACTGGACTCTCTGTACTGTGCAATCAGTGATATGCAACATGCAGGCAGTGTGGTGGCCACCCCTTCCCTCTCTTCTAGTCATCATCTCCTCTTACCCCTGCCCGAGATCCCGGCTCTCAGCTGTGCAGTGAGCCAGCGCATTCTGTCCCCAGCGGCGCCTGGAGCTCAAGCTCCACTTGTTCCATCCTCCCTATGCCCCTGCTTGGGTCTGGGACTCAGGGTCGACAACAAAAAGGTCGACACACCTTAGGTCGACGCCAATTGGTCGACACACCTTAGGTCGACATGGACAAAAAGGTCGACAGGAACAAGGTCGACATGGAAAAAGGTTGACATGAGTTTTTTATGTTTTTTTGATGTCGTTTTCTTCGTAGAGTGACCGGGAACCCCAATTAGTGCACCGCGTCCCCTCGCATGGCTCGCTTCGCTCGCCATGCTTCGGGCATGGTGCCTTCGCTCCGCTCCGCTTCGCTCGGCACAGATTACCGTTCCAATCGTAGTCCACGTGGATCGTTAAGTATGAAAAGGTTCGAAAAAAGAAAAAAAAACATAAAAAACTCATGTCGACCTTTTTCCATGTCGACCTTGTTCCTGTCGACCTTTTGTCCATGTCGACCCAAGGTGTGTCGACCAAATGGCGTCGACCTAAGGTGTGTCGACCTGGAGTCCGGATACCCCCCTACTTCTGGTCCTTCTAAGAGCAGCAGCGGAGGGAAGTTTCTCTTCCCTTCCACTGCTAGCACTGTTTATCTGTGCGACCAGGTCAGATAAAGCACTTGCTGGTATGGTCGCATCTGATGCGACTATGCCAAGCAAGTGGTTAATCAACTATTATCTTCCCACTATGGTATGGCTTGTGTGACTTCTTTTAACATCTCAAAAGTGCAAGATATTCCAGTAGCATATACAGAGGAATACCCAAATTTGGTGTTTTCTGGAATCTGGGAGACTAGACAAGTATGGCTAATAAGCTAACTGACTTTTGCCCACATTAGGCTTAACGGCCATGTAGTAGGGAATATACTCTACATTGTAATCTCCACTGTTACAGGGAGTGTAAATTTTAGGAGTTATATAATAACTACTAATAAATAAATAAATAAAATGGCCTTTACTGTAAAATCAACATAAACAATATAATTCAAGGTAGTGAAACTGCTGTGCCTAAGTAAACTAAATGTAGCTGTTATTCTTATGTGAATCCTAATGAATTAAGCATGAAGGAGCAAGAAACCACAGCCAGACACACGTGCACAAATCGAGGCTCCTGCTATTAAACCAAGCTGTGTTTGTGTTGTGTAAAATGACCTCCTATGCAAAAAGCCTCCCTGGGTCACACCTAGGATTTTGTATAAGGTTCCAAGCTGGTAGCGACCCAGCCGAGACCTCTTTCAGAGTGGTGGCTGGACCTACAGTAGCTTATTGCCGAGTCGGTAATGTCACCGCACACGTGCCTACCTCCTAACATAACCCTATCCAGGAGGGACAAAATACTCTGTTCCGGCACTTTCCTCTTAATTAATGATTGCTATCACCTCTGGTGAAACACCTTTCTATTCAACACAGGTGATGGCGATCATACATTAAGAGGGAAGTCCAGGAACAGAGTATTCTGTCCCTCCTGGAGAGGGTCATGTTGGGAGGTATGCACCAGTGATTGGAGAAGAGCTCATCTCCTAGCACAAGCTCTCCCTATGGCAGTGGTTCTCAAACTCGGTCCTCAGGACCCCACACAGTGCATGTTTTGCAGGTAACCCAGCAAGTGCACAGGTGTATTAATTACTCACTGACACATTTTAAAAGGTCCACAGATGGAGCTAATTATTACACCTGTGATTCTGTGAGGAGACCTGCAAAACATGCACTGTGTGGGGTCCTGAGGACCGAGTTTGAGAACCTGTGCCCTATGGTGTCCTGTCCCGGGACCAACCCTGCAAGCAAACCGGGTTAGATTCCTGGGTCACTGGTCGCCTTATTCTGAACCGCTCACAGGTTATCACAGCAATAAACCAGCTTTTTAGCAGCAGCGGAAAAGGGATATAAGATAAACAAACAAAGTTTGTACAAGTATGTGGCAACTAGGTGCTTCATCGCGCCCTACGGGCGCTCTTCACACCGTCGCAAGGGGCTACGCCCCCTTAATCCCTGCATGCCTTTCTGGGGTTCAATATTTGTATTATATGGAGTATTACCTGCATTCCTTTGTTAGTGGTTAAATATTGCACAATGAAAGGGCGTGCGATGGTGAAGGAGGCGCAGCCCCTTGCGACAGCGTGAACAGCACCTGCAGGGCACGATGTACAGAATGTAGCGGGTGCGGGGGGGACTGCGGATGGGGGAGGGTGTCTGTAGATGCTGCGGGTGGAAGAGGGGCAGTTGCAGTGGGGGGCCCAGATGGGGAAGAGTTGGGAGGTGCTGCGGTTGGGGGAGGGACAAAGGAGTGGGGGCTGCAGATGGGGGAGGGGTCTGGAGGCACTGCATGTGGGGGAGGGGCAGGGGTGCCATGGGTGGGGGAGGGGCAGTTGTGGGGATGTTGCGGATGGGTGAAGGGTTCTGGAGGTGCTGTGGGATGGGAAGGGACAGGGGGTGCCGGGGGTGGGGTAGGGGGTCCGGAGGCGCCGCGGGTGTGGGAGGGGCAAGTGCGGGTGATGCGGCGGATGGGGAAGGGGGTCTGGAGGAACTGCAGGTGGAGGAGGGGTGGGTGAGGGAGGGACAGTGGATGGAGGAGGGTGTCTGCAGAGGCTGCGGGTGGAGGGGGGGGTAGGTATGGGCGGAGACATATATGGGGGGTGGATGGTGGAGGGGGCCTGGAGGTGCTGTGGGTGGTGGAGGGGCGGGGGAGTGGGTGCCGCGGGTGGTGGAGGTGGTCTGGAGGCACAGCATGTGGGGGAGGGGTGGAGTGCCGCATGTGGTGGAGGGGAAGGTGCGGTGCATTGGGGAGGGGTCTGGAGGCGCTGCGGGTACTGTACCTGCTAAAAAGGTAGTTGGAGGGTATGCAGTAACAGGGCCAGGACAGGGGTGACAGGGTCAGAACAGGGGTGACAGGGCCAGGACAGGGGTGACGGGTTCAGAACAGGGGTTACGGGGCCAGGACAGGGGTGACGGGGCAAGACAGGGGTGACGGGGCAAGGACAGGGGTGACGGGGCAAGGACAAGGGCGATGGGGCCAGGACAGAAATGACAGGGACAGGATAGGGGTGACAGGGCCAGGGTAGGGGCGGCAGGACCAGGACAGGGGTGACAGGGCCAGGATAGGGTTGACAGCTGCCGGGCTGTGTGGTGAGGGGAGACTGGGAGTGACTGGTTAGCCCCCAGGAGACGCTGCGGCTGGAGGGAGGAGGGGGTCGGAGCCTGCAAGCAGCGCGGACTTCTGCAGCGCTGCCCGCCGGCTAAAGTGTGTGAAGGAGCTGGGCGCACCTCACTGTGGGCGGCAGCGCTGCAGCTAGCGGTGCGGTTGCCGGGCTGGAGATAACAGAGGCTGTACGGAACCTGCACAGTGGCAGGTGCCCCACAAAACTGCAGCTAAGAAGCGTGGAGTGTGCCAGAAAGTGACGCTCCTCCGCGCCAGAGAGCCCCTGCTGAGTATGCTGATGTGGGGGGTCAAGCACACAGTGAGCCGGTGCTCATCTGTCTGTACGGCATACCCCCTCACACACCCCCATACCTCCCAACTGTCCGATATTCGAGGGACAGCTCCATTTTTTGGGGTCTATCCCGCTGTCCCACCCACGGGCCTCAGTGTCCCGCAGTGGGGGGGGAGGGGCAGTTGGGAAGCTCCTGTACTCGCTGTTCTGCTTAGCAGAGCAGCGGTGAAAAGACACTGTGCGCATGCGCACAGCGTCTATTTAGTGGAGACAGAGGGAGAGGGGGCATCAGGGGGTACAGATTAAGAGGGGGGTCCGGCAGCAGAGCCGGATTAAGGGGGGACCCAGGGGGTACGTACCACAGGCCCCACAGTTTTAGGGGGCCCCCCGGCTGGAGTAGCTCTGTCCCAGCTCTGAAGCTCCCCCGTCCTGCCAGCAACAGCAGCAGCATTGCGCTACAGTCAGCACACGCAGCAGTGTTGGCAGGTCTGTGGTGTTGCAGGGAGGCAGCAGCCTCCCTGCTTTCTTCTGCCTGTGCAGGTGTGTAGGGGGGAGCGACCACCCCCTCTGGATTTATCCCTAGCTGAGGGGCCAAAATCCCATAAAATAAAAAAATAAAAAAAATCCCGGAATTTGCATAAGGGGGCATGGCCACTCGTCCCACGATTAGGCCACGCCCCAAACCCGCAGCAGGAACAGCAATGAGATAGGGCCCCCCTGTCTCAAGTGCCCTGGGCCCCCCAGACTCATAATCCGCGCCCTGGGGGCATGCCAGTAGCTCACAGAGCGCAGGGCATGCACCCTCACTGACGAAAATGGGGGTGTGGCTCGCGATCGTGGGCCCTCCCGCTAAACCACGCCCCTTTTCGTTGGTCACGCCCCCTTTTCGCAGCGCTTGTGTTCTTCCTTCTACCTGAAGAAATCTGGGAGGTATGCACCCCTGTCTGCCTGAAGAAAGCTGGGAGGTATGTACCCCTGCCTGTACCATCTGCTTCTGCTCCTAGTCTCCTATAGATTTGCCCAGATCTGTGACTCATTTGACTAACTCCGCCCAGTGTTGTGACTCCGCCCAGCGTTAGCAAATGAGGCACAAAGTCACAGATCTGGGCTAATATATAGGAGATTAGGTTAAGTAGTTTATTTATTTATTACCAATTATTTATATAGCGCACACATATTCCGCAGCATTTTACAGAGAACATTTTGACCATTCACATCAGTCCCTGCCCCAGTGGAGTTTACAATCTATATTCCCTACCACATGTAAATGCATTAACACTGGGGTTAATATTGTTGGGAGCCAATTAACCTACTAGTATATATTTTTGGATTGTGGGAGGAAACCGGAGTACCAGGAGGAAACCCACGTAAGCATGGGGAGAATATACAAACTCCACACAGTTAGGGCCATGGTGGGAATCAAACCCATGATCTCAGTGATGTGAGGCAGTAATGCTAACCATTACACCATCAGTACTTCCCAAACAGCCTCTGGTCACTACGTAATTAAAATAGATCAACAATATATGCAGAGGCTTTGGGGTATATTCAGTTGAAGTTGAATCTGCCGTCTGTCGAACAGACGACAGTTTTTGACTTTTTTTAGGTCGGAAAGGTGTTCCGACCTATTCAATCTAACCCCCAATTCGACATGTCGAAAAGCATGTGGATCGGCGGAATAGCTGCCAATCCGCGTGCTTGTGTCGAAAACAGGGCCAAAACCGACAGGTTTTGGCCCCCTTTTTGACCATCTCAATTCGACTTTAAAAAAAGTTGAATTGTGTTTCAGGAGCAGAGACGGGGGAAAGCCGCGGGCAGACGGGGGAGGGCAGCGCTACAGCAGCGGGCAGCGTAGCCGGAGGATGCGTCACAGCCGCCGCTCACAGCAGCGTCCACCCGGCTCCAGCAAGCGAGACCTCGCTTGCTGGAGCTGGGTGGACGCTGCCGTGAGCGGCGGCTGTGATGCGAGAGCAGAGACGGGGGAGCGGAGGAGGCGGGGGAGAGCCGCGGGCAGATGTGGGAGGGCAGCGCTACAACAGCGGGCAGCGTAGCTGGAGGATGTCACAGCCGCCGCTCACAGCAGCGTCCACCCGGCTCCAGCAAGCGAGACCTCACTTGCTGGAGCCGGGTGGACGCTGCTGTGAGCGGCGGCTGTGACACATCCTCCGGCTACGCTGCCCGCTGCTGTAGCGCTGCTCTCCCCCGTCTGCCCGCGGCTCTCCCCCCGTCTCAGCTCCTGCATCTCAATTCGCCTTTTTTAAAAGTCGAATTGAGATTGCATTGAATAGCCCAGGTCGGATCCATTCCGACAAATGTATGTCAGAATGGATTCGTCTTCAATTGAATATACCCCTTTATCTGTATTTACAACACAAAATAGTTTTTTATTAATGTTAAATATATTATGAAAGTGAAAACCAAAATGTTAGATAAGATGTTAGGCGGATAACAATGAGAAAGCTATCTGTAACACTACCTGAATAAATCATTGGGAATGCCCTTCTGCTCTCTTACAAAGGGATTATAGCAAGTAGCAATGGTGACTGTCTGAGGGGATGTTATACTTTATTGTTAGACTAGACCTGCAGTGAGCAGCTGTCAGGGCTTCACGGGGCATATTACAAACCTCTGGTTTGGTTATGAATTGCTGATTGAATTTGCCTATTGAATTAGTTGATTACCATGAACAATACTACACAGAGCCTGTCAGCGTTTTGACTTTAACTATAACTGTTTCAATTAATTATGGGTTTAATTAGCATACATGTCTGGCATTCTGGTATATAATACCTCATGTTTAACAGATGATCTGGCAGCTGTAAAATAATGTGTCATACAGACCATGTGTACAGATAGTTATTAATAAATTGCTCCTATTGTCTGGAGTCATTAATTATACAAATTAGCAGACTCTACATAATCAACTCAAATTGTATAATTTATAATAATTGATTTGTGTTTCACTGACCACCATTTGATGTACAAGGGAAGAAAAATCACCTTATTAGACTAAATTTAATCCTAAACATAGCTAATGAATCCTATTACCTTAAGGTCAAATTTGAAGCTTTTGCTAATTGTCAGAACCATTTTAAATTGATTGGGGTTAAATCAAATCAATGTAATGCTTAAAAAAAACAATATTTCTAATAGATGTTTCTAGGCTGACCTCAAGCCAACACATTTATCACCAGATTGAGAAGGGCAGCGCAGCCCATAATTTACTATTGTCTATAATACTGTATGGGAAATGTCACTATTCCAGCAATTAGTTATGTCAGGTGGCAATGCTGTTCCACACTATTAACCATTTGCTAATTGTGACTCATGAACTATAACAATATGTAACAACTTCAGAAACAATTCAACTTTGATGATCTAGAATCAACTGATAAGAAATAGTTTAGTTCATTCGTTGCTGCTTAGGGGAAGATTTATCGAAGATTGGAGAGAGATAAAGTAGAGAGGGCTAAATCACCAACCAATCTGCTTCTGACAATATTTTAAATACAGCCTGTAACATGGCAGTTAGGAGCTGATTGGTTGGTACTTTATTTCTCTCCACTTTACCTCTCTCCAAGCTTTGACAGTCTAGAAAATTACAGCTGGAAGCAGGGGCGGAACTACCATTGGTGCAGCAGTTGCATTGCATCGGGGCCCATGAGGACTAGGGGGCCCACTGCTGCCCAGACCAGCTATGAGTTATCCCCTGACCCCCCACAGACCATTTTGAGTAGTATCGGATGAATGGCCCACTGCAGAGAGGAGATGGGTCCTACTGCCTGAGGGATCTGCCCTTACCTTAGGGAGGCAGAGCTGATCTTGTGTGTGCTGGACTGATAGAGGAGTCCAGCGACTTACCAGCACTGATGATCACAGTCGCATACTGCCTCTAATTAACAGTTTCTGATTCACTGCTGTGTGTGAATTAAAGACTGCCAACAGCCGTTGTAACTGACACTGTCAGAGTCTGCCTGACCGAGTGCCAAACTGAGGAAAGCACAAGGGGTGGAGGCACCTGTTTCACCGCTGTGTCCTGCCCCCATCAAGGTACATGCCCCCTGTTCTTCGCACTGGGCAGGACATTGTGCTTGTACCCCATCGCTTGCTGTCTCTCCCAGGCACCCTCTTCCTATCACCCACTGCCTCTCCCTGTCACTCACTGCCTCCCCGTCGCCCTCTGCATCCCCCTGCCTTTCGCTGTCACCCTCTGCCTCCCCTTGCATTCTGTTGTCACCCTCTGCCTCCCCTATCTTACTCTGTCACCCTCTGCCTCACCCTGTCACCCACTGCCATTTGGCATATTGTAAACTTGGGTTGGGGGAGGCATGCCCAAATTATACTTTTGCACATGGGCCTGCCATTCACAAGTTCTGCCACTGGGTGGAAGCTTATTGGTTGCTAAGGCCAATTTCCACACTTGTCCACATCTCACCTCTGTAGAAGGATAGATACAACTCCACCCAAACCTGGGTATATCAGACAGTAGAGATGAGCGCCTGAAATTTTTCGGGTTTTGTGTTTTGGTTTTGGGTTCGGTTCCGCGGCCGTGTTTTGGGTTCGAACGCGTTTTGGCAAAACCTCACCGAATTTTTTTTGTCGGATTCGGGTGTGTTTTGGATTCGGGTGTTTTTTTCAAAAAACACTAAAAAACAGCTTAAATCATAGAATTTGGGGGTCATTTTGATCCCAAAGTATTATTAACCTCAAAAACCATAATTTACACTCATTTTCAGTCTATTCTGAATACCTCACACCTCACAATATTATTTTTAGTCCTAAAATTTGCACCGAGGTCGCTGTGTGAGTAAGATAAGCGACCCTAGTGGCCGACACAAACACCGGGCCCATCTAGGAGTGGCACTGCAGTGTCACGCAGGATGTCCCTTCCAAAAAACCCTCCCCAAACAGCACATGACGCAAAGAAAAAAAGAGGCGCAATGAGGTAGCTGTGTGAGTAAGATTAGCGACCCTAGTGGCCGACACAAACACCGGGCCCATCTAGGAGTGGCACTGCAGTGTCACGCAGGATGGCCCTTCCAAAAAACCCTCCGCAAACAGCACATGACGCAAAGAAAAAAAGAGGCGCAATGAGGTAGCTGTGTGAGTAAGATTAGCGACCCTAGTGGCCGACACAAACACCGGGCCCATCTAGGAGTGGCACTGCAGTGTCACGCAGGATGTCCCTTCCAAAAAACCCTCCCCAAACAGCACATGACGCAAAGAAAAAAAGAGGCGCAATGAGGTAGCTGTGTGAGTAAGATTAGCGACCCTAGTGGACGACACAAACACCGGGCCCATCTAGGAGTGGCACTGCAGTGTCACGCAGGATGTCCCTTCCAAAAAACCCTCCCCAAACAGCACATGACGCAAAGAAAAAAAGAGGCGCAATGAGGTAGCTGACTGTGTGAGTAAGATTAGCGACCCTAGTGGCCGACACAAACACCGGGCCCATTTAGGAGTGGCACTGCAGTGTCACGCAGGATGTCCCTTCCAAAAAACCCTCCCCAATCAGCACATGATGCAAAGAAAAAGAAAAGAAAAAAGAGGTGCAAGATGGAATTGTCCTTGGGCCCTCCCACCCACCCTTATGTTGTATAAACAAAACAGGACATGCACACTTTAACCAACCCATCATTTCAGTGACAGGGTCTGCCACACGACTGTGACTGATATGACGGGTTGGTTTGGACCCCCCCCCAAAAAAGAAGCAATTAATCTCTCCTTGCCCAAACTGGCTCTACAGAGGCAAGATGTCCACCTCATCATCACCCTCCGATATATCACCGTGTACATCCCCCTCCTCACAGATTATCAATTCGTCCCCACTGGAATCCACCATCTCAGCTCCCTGTGTACTTTGTGGAGGCAATTGCTGCTGGTCAATGTCTCAGCGGAGGAATTGATTATAATTCATTTTAATGAACATCATCTTCTCCACATTTTCTGGATGTAACCTCGTACGCCGATTGCTGACAAGGTGAGCGGCGGCACTAAACACTCTTTCGGAGTACACACTTGTGGGAGGGCAACTTAGGTAGAATAAAGCCAGTTTGTGCAAGGGCCTCCAAATTGCCTCTTTTTCCTGCCAGTATAAGTACGGACTGTGTGACGTGCCTACTTGGATGCGGTCACTCATATAATCCTCCACCATTCTATCAATGTTGAGAGAATCATATGCAGTGACAGTAGACGACATGTCCGTAATCGTTGTCAGGTCCTTCAGTCCGGACCAGATGTCAGCATCAGCAGTCGCTCCAGACTGCCCTGCATCACCGCCAGCGGGTGGGCTCGGAATTCTGAGCCTTTTCCTCGCACCCCCAGTTGCGGGAGAATGTGAAGGAGGAGATGTTGACAGGTCGCGTTCCGCTTGACTTGACAATTTTGTCACCAGCAGGTCTTTCAACCCCAGCAGACTTGTGTCTGCCGGAAAGAGAGATCCAAGGTAGGCTTTAAATCTAGGATCGAGCACGGTGGCCAAAATGTAGTGCTCTGATTTCAACAGATTGACCACCCGTGAATCCTTGTTAAGCGAATTAAGGGCTCCATCCACAAGTCCCACATGCCTAGCGGAATCGCTCCGTGTTAGCTCCTCCTTCAATGTCTCCAGCTTCTTCTGCAAAAGCCTGATGAGGGGAATGACCTGACTCAGGCTGGCAGTGTCTGAACTGACTTCACGTGTGGCAAGTTCAAAGGGCATCAGAACCTTGCACAACGTTGAAATCATTCTCCACTGCACCTGAGACAGGTGCATTCCACCTACTATATCGTGCTCAATTGTATAGGCTTGAATGGCCTTTTGCTGCTCCTCCAACCTCTGAAGCATATAGAGGGTTGAATTCCACCTCGTTACCACTTCTTGCTTCAGATGATGGCAGGGCAGGTTCAGTAGTTTTTGGTGGTGCTCCAGTCTTCTGTACGTGGTGCCTGTACGCCGAAAGTGTCCCGCAATTCTTCTGGCCACCGACAGCATCTCTTGCACGCCCCTGTCGTTTTTTAAAAAATTCTGCACCACCAAATTCAAGGTATGTGCAAAACATGGGACGTGCTGGAATTTGCCCATATTTAATGCACACACAATATTGCTGGCGTTGTCCGATGCCACAAATCCACAGGAGAGTCCAATTGGGGTAAGCCATTCCGCGATGATCTTCCTCAGTTGCCGTAAGAGGTTTTCAGCTGTGTGCGTATTCTGGAAAGCGGTGATACAAAGCGTAGCCTGCCTAGGAAAGAGTTGGCGTTTGCGAGATGCTGCTACTGGTGCCGCCGCTGCTGTTCTTGCGGCGGGAGTCCATACATCTACCCAGTGGGCTGTCACAGTCATATAGTCCTGACCCTGCCCTGCTCCACTTGTCCACATGTCCGTGGTTAAGTGGACATTGGGTACAACTGCATTTTTTAGGACACTGGTGAGTCTTTTTCTGACGTCCGTGTACATTCTCGGTATCGCCTGCCTAGAGAAGTGGAACCTAGATGGTATTTGGTAACGGGGGCACACTGCCTCAATAAATTGTCTAGTTCCATGTGAACTAACGGCGGATACCGGACGCACGTCTAACACCAACATAGTTGTCAAGGCCTCAGTTATCCGCTTTGCAGCAGGATGACTGCTGTGATATTTCATCTTCCTCGCAAAGGACTGTTGAACAGTCAATTGCTTACTGGAAGTAGTACAAGAGGGCTTACGACTTCCCCTCTGGGATGACCATCGACTCCCAGCAGCAACAACAGCAGCGCCAGCAGCAGTAGGCGTTACACGCAAGGATGCATCGGAGGAATCCCAGGCAGGAGAGGAATCGTCAGAATTGCCAGTGACATGGCCTGCAGGACTATTGGCATTCCTGGGGAAGGAGGAAATTGACACTGAGGGAGTTGGTGGGGTGGTTTGCGTGAGCTTGGTTACAAGAGGAAGGGATTTACTGGTCAGTGGACTGCTTCCGCTGTCACCCAAAGTTTTTGAACTTGTCACTGACTTATTATGAATGCGCTGCAGGTGACGTATAAGGGAGGATGTTCCGAGGTGGTTAACGTCCTTACCCCTACTTATTACAGCTTGACAAAGGGAACACACGGCTTGACACCTGTTGTCCGCATTTCTGGTGAAATACCTCCACACCGAAGAGCTGATTTTTTTGGTATTTTCACCTGGCATGTCAACGGCCATATTCCTCCCACGGACAACAGGTGTCTCCCCGGGTGCCTGACTTAAACAAACCACCTCACCATCAGAATCCTCCTGGTCAATTTCCTCCCCAGCGCCAGCAACACCCATATCCTCCTCATCCTGGTGTACTTCAACACTGACATCTTCAATCTGACTATCAGGAACTGGACTGCGGGTGCTCCTTCCAGCACTTGCAGGGGGCGTGCAAATGGTGGAAGGCGCATGCTCTTCACGTCCAGTGTTGGGAAGGTCAGGCATCGCAACCGACACAATTGGACTCTCCTTGTGGATTTGGGATTTCGAAGAATGCACAGTTCTTTGCTGTGCTGCTTTTGCCAGCTTGAGTCTTTTCATTTTTCTAGCGAGAGGCTGAGTGCTTCCATCCTCATGTGAAGCTGAACCACTAGCCATGAACATAGGCCAGGGCCTCAGCCGTTCCTTGCCACTCCGTGTCGTAAATGGCATATTGGCAAGTTTACGCTTCTCCTCTGACAATTTTATTTTAGGTTTTGGAGTCCTTTTTTTTCTGATATTTGGTGTTTTGGATTTGACATGCTCTGTACTATGACATTGGGCATCGGCCTTGGCAGACGACGTTGCTGGCATTTCATCGTCTCGGCCATGACTAGTGGCAGCAGCTTCAGCACGAGGTGGAAGTGGATCTTGATCTTTCCCTAATTTTGGAACCTCAACATTTTTGTTCTCCATATTTTAATAGGCACAACTAAAAGGCACCTCAGGTAAACAATGGAGATGGATACTAGTATACAATTATGGACTGCCTGCCGAGTGCAGACACAGAGGTAGCCACAGCCGTGAACTACCGTACTGTACTGTGTCTGCTGCTAATATAGACTGGTTGATAAAGAGATGTCGCAGTAGTATGTATGTATAAAGAAGAAAAAAAAACCACGGTTAGGTGGTATATACAATTATGGACGGGCTGCCGAGTGCCGACACAGAGGTAGCCACAGCCGTGAACTACCGCACTGTTCTGTGTCTGCTGCTAATATAGACTGGTTGATAAAGAGATAGTATACTCGTAACTAGTATGTATGTATAAAGAAAGAAAAAAAAACCACGGTTAGGTGGTATATACAATTATGGACGGGCTGCCGAGTGCCGACACAGAGGTAGCCACAGCCGTGAACTACCGCACTGTACTGTGTCTGCTGCTAATATAGACTGGTTGATAAAGAGATAGTATACTCGTAAGTAGTATGTATGTATAAAGAAAGAAAAAAAAACCATGGTTAGGTGGTATATACAATTATGGACGGGCTGCCAAGTGCCGACACAGAGGTAGCCACAGCCGTGAACTACCGCACTGTACTGTGTCTGCTGCTAATATATAGACTGGTTGATAAAGAGATAGTATACTCGTAACTAGTATGTATGTATAAAGAAAGAAAAAAAAACCACGGTTAGGTGGTATATACAATTATGGACGGGCTGCCGAGTGCCGACACAGAGGTAGCCACAGCCGTGAACTACCGCACTGTACTGTGTCTGCTGCTAATATATAGACTGGTTGATAAAGAGATAGTATACTCGTAACTAGTATGTATGTATAAAGAAAGAAAAAAAAACCACGGTTAGGTGGTATATACAATTATGGACGGGCTGCCGAGTGCCGACACAGAGGTAGCCACAGCCGTGAACTACCGCACTGTACTGTGTCTGCTGCTAATATAGACTGGTTGATAAAGAGATAGTATACTCGTAACTAGTATGTATGTATAAAGAAAGAAAAAAAAACCACGGTTAGGTGGTATATACAATTATGGACGGGCTGCCGAGTGCCGACACAGAGGTAGCCACAGCCGTGAACTACCGCACTGTACTGTGTCTGCTGCTAATATAGACTGGTTGATAAAGAGATAGTATACTCGTAACTAGTATGACTATAAAGAAAGAAAAAAAAACCACGGTTAGGTGGTATATACAATTATGGACGGGCTGCCGAGTGCCGACACAGAGGTAGCCACAGCCGTGAACTACCGCACTGTACTGTGTCTGCTGCTAATATAGACTGGTTGATAAAGAGATAGTATACTACTAATATTATATATACTGGTGGTCAGGTCACTGGTCACTAGTCACACTGGCAGTGGCACTCCTGCAGCAAAAGTGTGCACTGTTTAATTTTAATATAATATTATGTACTCCTGGCTCCTGCTATAACCTATAACTGGCACTGCAGTGCTCCCCAGTCTCCCCCACAATTATAAGCTGTGTGAGCTGAGCACAGTCAGATATATATATATACATTGATGCAGCACACTGGGCTGAGCAGTGCACACAGATATGGTATGTGACTGAGTCACTGTGTGTATCGTTTTTTTTCAGGCAGAGAACGGATATATTAAATAAAACAAACAACTGCACTGTCTGGTGGTCACTGTGGTCGTCAGTCACTAAACTCTGCACTCTCTTCTACAGTATCACAGCCTCAGGTCAATCTCTCTCTCTCTCTCTCAACCCTAATCTAAATGGAGAGGACGCCAGCCACGTCCTCTCCCTATCAATCTCAATGCACGTGTGAAAATGGCGGCGACGCGCGGCTCCTTATATAGAATCCGAGTCTCGCGAGAATCCGACAGCGTCATGATGACGTTCGGGCGCGCTCGGGTTAACCGAGCAAGGCGGGAGGATCCGAGTCTGCTCGGACCCGTGAAAAAAACATGAAGTTCGTGCGGGTTCGGATTCAGAGAAACCGAACCCGCTCATCTCTATCAGACAGTGGCAGATATGGGATCATGCAAATAAACATGTCATAACTATGGAAGGGGGGGGGGGGGGGGGGGGCTCAGCTCAATCTGATTATATTCTCCCATATAACATGCAGTGTTGCCCTACTTTGCAAGATATTGAGATTATAGCCTTATAATGGGCCTGATTCAGAAGTGGATGCAATGTCGATTGTAGACACTGTGGAGAGATGTTTTGCTACTGTGCTAACCGCAAGGAGGACGCACTATGATCGGTTAGCGACGACGCATGCATGGGGTATTTATTCACAAAGTGTGTTACAGGTAGTCAGCATTTGGGGGAGGCAATGGGTGGTGACTAGAAAGCAGTGACGTGCGGTGAGGTCTGTGGCTGGGGAGGCACTGGATGAATCACTAGCCCCCCCCCCCCCCCCCCCCAGCTTAATTTAAAATAAATAAATAAATGGGGCTCCCCAAATTTAAGAAAAACCAGCACCAGGATGAACCAGCCAGGGGAAGTAATGCCATAGCAGGGGGAGACACTCAGTATGGGGTCCCCCTGTCATAGCATTAAACAGGTGTAGTACTGGTGACCGGCGGTCCCCTGACCGCCGGTCACCTTACCGACGCCGGGATCCCGGCAGCATACTGATGCCGGGATCCCGGCGGGGAGGGCCAAGTGCAGCAAGCTGCGGGCTCAGTGGCGACCTGCGGTCGCCACGGGTTCTATTCCCACTCTATGGGTGTCGTGGACACCCACGAGTGGAAATAGTCCCTGTTGGTCGGCATGCCGACCATCGGGATAGTGAGCCGTCGGGCTCACGGAGGAGGTCATGTGACTGTCGGTCAGCTGACTGGCGGTCACATGAATACCACCCCATTAAACACCCCTCAAACCAGTCAGCCCAGGGCTGAAATTACTCAGAAAGTGGGGACCCCAGAAAAATTGAATGGGGTCCCCTCTCCCGAGCAACAACCAGCTATGCCCCGCACCCTTGGGGTGCTAATATTGTTCTTTACAGGTGGCCGGCCTACAGGTCCCAGCAAGCCTGACCCAGCATGCCAGCACTTGGAGAACCACAAGTGCCGGCATGCCCGGACATAAAGTGCCCGCTGGCACCTGTAGTCCTTCTGTAACGAAAATATTAAAATAAACACACAACACATTTAAGTAAAAAAAAGTTTATTGTACAGGGTCTTCACCTGGGGGGCGGCGGCCTTTGGGCAGCTCTTTTGCATGGCCGCAGCTTCCCTAGGGCTTCCACGGCTTCTTCTGGCTTCACCTGGTGGGCGGCAGCAGTTAAGGTCTTTTGCATGGCCGCCGCCCATCCAGGACTTCCACGGCGTCTTCTGGCTTCACCTGGTGGGCGGCGGCCGTTAAGCTCTTTTGCATGGACGCCGCCTATCCAAGACTTCCATGTCGTCTTCTTGCTTCAGGGGCTCTTCTCTGCTCCTCCTCCGCCGTCGGACTGACAGCCGCTCCCTCGCGCTGACTTATAAGTCAGCCAGAGAGGGCGGGGTGATGACGCGGTGAGCCATGGTTGGCTCGCGGCGGCCATCTTGAATTTAAAAAATGGCGCCTCAGCGCCATTTTTGAAATTGGCACCGTTGCCAAACTCAAAATACTGAATTGCAGCCAGGCAGGGACTGGATCCTCCCGGATCCAGACCTGCCGCTAACACCCGCACCTCCACCACCGCTATGCCCGCACCACCACTTCCAACGTCCGCACCGCTGCCGCCGCCGCATATGCCCGCCCCGCACCCACCCAGTGATGATTGACAGCGGATCCAGTGACGGAGCCGCTGGCCAATCACATCCCTCCTCACTGACTGGAACTTGCTTTCATGGGTGAAAGCACGTCCCTATGTCACAGGCGGCACTTTAATAAGTGCCGCTTCTTCATTGATTTCCAACGGGCTTTTACAGCCCGCAGCATGGCCCCGCCCCCCGTTTTGTCCCCTGGTCCCATTGACTACGGGATGCACCACTATCCCAAAGTCAATTTAAAAGTCAAATTGCTTTAAATATTATGAAGCAGATACTTATGACACAAAATATGTGTCATAAGTATCTTCTTTGTATTATTTTAATCATTCCCTGACTACACGTCCCTGCTAGAAAGACGCAGGAGTGTTGGGACTATTTTATGGAAGTGCCATAGTCATGCACTGCAAATTTGCACGTAGCTGGAGAGGCCCTGGCATCTTAGGTGAGACGCTCAGATGTTTAACGGTGCAAATAATGTGTGCCCAATGTTCCCGATGTTTCCGCTGTTGTACGTAAGCGGCGGATGTGAGACGCTGGCAGTGGGTGTCTATAAACACAACATGACTTCTCAGTCATTAGCATATTTTTGCAAGTCCGCTGCATATGAAATCGCAGCTGCGCATGTAACTGAGAACACCTCTGATCAGGCAACCGTATATGTGAAATACACACCATAAATTACTATCAAAATACAACAATTCTATTAGTGAATTAATTACTATAAGAAATGATCTGAAACAGAATTTACAATAATAATTTAATTAAACATATGTTTTAATTTAACATAGACAAAATTACACAACAGAATTAAACTAGCAGGGACTTTGATTTGACTTGAGTGCCGCCACGATGTTTAGCTGCACACATGACTGCTATATAATTGCCAAATATTGGTATTGTTCCTGTTCACCTTTATGGGTAGAGGGAGAAAATGACACTGCTATCCCCACGCTGGAAATACTGTAGAAACAGCCTCTGCATTATTGCTGTAATTGGGAGTGATGCCGTTGTTAAAAGCATAGTGTTAAATTTAGTGATGAGCGGGTTCGGTTCCTCGGAAACCGAACCCCCCCGAACTTCACCCATTTTACACGGGTCCGAGGCATACTCGGATTCTCCCGTATGGCTCGGTTAACCCGAGCACGCCCGAACGTCATCATCCCGCGGTCGGATTCTCGCGAGATTCGTATTCTATATAAGGAGCCGCGCGTCGCCGCCATTTTCACTCGTGCATTGGAAATGTTAGGGAGAGGACGTGGCTGGCGTCCTCTCCGTTTATTAATGTTGCTGCAAATATTTGTGCTTATTGCTTAATTGTGGGGACTGGGGAGCAGCTGTATTATATAGGAGGAGTACAGTGCAGAGTTTTGCTGACCAGTGACCACCAGTATTATACGTTCTCTGCCTGAAAAACGCTCCATATCTGTGCTCAGTGTGCTGCATATATCTGTGCTCACACTGCTTTATTGTGGGGACTGGGGAGCAGCTGTATTATATAGGAGGAGTACAGTGCAGAGTTTTGCTGATCAGTGACCACCAGTTTTATCCGTTCTCTGCCTGAAAAACGCTCCATATCTGTGCTCAGTGTGCTGCATATATCTGTGCTCACACTGCTTTATTGTGGGGACTGGGGACCAGCAGTATTATATAGGAGGAGTACAGTGCAGAGTTTTGCTGACAGTGACCACCAGTATATATAGCAGTACGGTACGGAAGGCCACTGCTCTACCTACCTCTGTGTCGTCAAGTATACTATCCATCTAGATTCTATACCTGTGGTGCATTTTAGTTTTGCAGTTTGCGGACAGTGACCACCAGTATATATAGCAGTATGGTACGGCAGGCCACTGCTCTACCTACCTCTGTGTCGTCAAGTATACTATCCATCTAGATTCTATACTTGTGGTGCATTTTAGTTTTGCAGTTTGCTGACAGTGACCACCAGTATACATAGCAGTACGGTATGGAAGGCCACTGCTCTACCTACCTCTGTGTCGTCAAGTATACTATCCTTCTAGATTCTATACCTGTGGTGCATTTTAGTTTTGCAGTTTGCTGACAGTGACCACCAGTATATATAGCAGTACGGTACGGAAGGCCACTGCTCTACCTACCTCTGTGTCGTCAAGTATACTATCCATCTAGATTCTATACCTGTGGTGCATTTTAGTTTTGCAGTTTGCTGACAGTTACCACCAGTATATATAGCAGTACGGTACGGAAGGCCACTGCTCTACCTACCTCTGTGTCGTCAAGTATACTATCCATCTAGATTCTATACCTGTGGTGCATTTTAGTTTTGCAGTTTGCTAACAGTGACCACCAGTATATATAGCAATACGGTACGGAAGGCCACTGCTCTACCTACCTCTGTGTCGTCAAGTATACTATCCATCTAGATTCTATACCTGTGGTGCATTTTAGTTTTGCAGTTTGCTGACAGTGACCACCAGTATATATAGCAGTACGGTACGGAAGGCCACTGCTCTACCTACCTCTGTGTCGTCAAGTATACTATCCATCCATACCTGTGGTGCATTTCAGTTGTGCGCAGTATATATAGTAGTAGGCCATTGCTATTGATACTGGCATAGAATTCCACACATTAAAAAATGGAGAACAAAAATGTGGAGGTTAAAATAGGGAAAGATCAAGATCCACTTCCACCTCATGCTGAAGCTGCTGCCACTAGTCATGGCCGAGATGATGAAATGCCATCAACGTCGTCTGCCAAGGCCGATGCCCAATGTCATAGTAGAGAGCATGTAAAATCCAAAAAACAAAAGTTCAATAAAATGACCCAAAAATCAAAACTGAAAGCGTCTGATGAGAAGCGTAAACTTGCCAATATGCCATTTACGACACGGAGTGGCAAGGAATGGCTGAGGCCCTGGCCTATGTTCATGGCTAGTGGTTCAGATTCACATGAGGATGGAAGCACTCATCATCTCGCTAGAAAAATGAAAAGACTTAAGCTGGCAAAAGCACAGCAAAGAACTGTGCGTTCTTCTAAATTACAAATCCCCAAGGAGAGTCCAATTGTGTCGGTTGCGATGCCTGACCTTCCCAACACTGGACGGGAAGAGCTTGCGCCTTCCACCATTTGCACGCCCCCTGCAAGTGCTGGAAGGAGCACCCGCAGTCCAGTTCCTGATAGTCAAATTGAAGATGTCACTGTTGAAGTACACCAGGATGAGGATATGGGTGTTGCTGGAGCTGGGGAGGAAATTGACAAGGAGGATTCTTATGGTGAGGTGGTTTGTTTAAGTCAGGCACCCGGGGAGACACCTGTTGTCCGTTGGCCGAATATGGCCATTGACATGCCTGGTCAAAATACAAAAAAAATCACCTCTTCGGTGTGGAATTATTTCAACACAAATGCGGACAACAGGTGTCAAGCCGTGTGTTGCCTTTGTCAAGCTGTAATAAGTAGGGGTAAGGACGTTAACCACCTAGGAACATCCTCCCTTATACGTCACCTGGACCGCATTCATCAGAAATCAGTGACAAGTTCAAAAACTTTGGATGACAGCGGAAGCAGTCCACTGACCACTAAATCCCTTCCTCTTGTAACCAAGCTCCTGCAAACCACACCACCAACTCCCTCAGTGTCAATTTCCACCTTACACAGGAAAGCCAATAGTCCTGCAGGCCATGTCACTAGCAAGTCTGACGAGTCCTCTCCTGCCTGGGATTCCTCCGATGCATCCTTGAGTGTAACGCCTACTGCTGCTGGCGCTGCTGTTGTTGTTGCTGCTGGGAGTCGATCGAAATCCAAGAGGGGAAGTCGGAAGACCACTTGTACTACTTCCAGTAAGCAACTGACTGTCCAACAGTCCTTTGCGAGGAAAATGAAATATCACAGCAGTCATCCTGCTGCAAAGCGGATAACTCAGGTCTTGTCAACCTGGGTGGTGAGAAACGTGTGTCCAGTATCCACCGTTAATTCACAGGCAACTAGAGACTTGATTGAGGTACTGTGTCCCCGGTACCAAATACCATCTAGGTTCCATTTCTCTAGGCAGGCGATACCGAAAATGTACACAGACGTCAGAAAAAGAGTCACCAGTGTCCTAAAAAATGCAGTTGTACCCAATGTCCACTTAACCACGGAAATGTGGACAAGTGGAGCAGGGCAGACTCAGGACTATATGACTGTGACAGCCCACTAGGTAGATGTATTGCCTCCCGCAGCAAGAACAGCAGCGGCGGCACCAGTAGCAGCATCTCGCAAACGCCAACTCGTTCCTAGGCAGGCTACGCTTTGTATCACCGCTTTCCATAAGAGGCACACAGCTGACAACCTCTTACGGAAACTGAGGAACATCATCGCAGAATGGCTTACCCCAATTGGACTCTCCTGGGGATTTGTGACATCGGACAACGCCACCAATATTGTGCGTGCATTACATCTGGGCAAATTCCAGCACGTCCCATGTTTTGCACATACATTGAATTTGGTGGTGCAGAATTATTTAAAAAAAACGACAGGGGCGTGCAAGAGATGCTGCCGGTGGCCCGAAGAATTGCGGGCCACTTTCGGCATTCAGCCACCGCGTGCCGAAGACTGGAGCACCAGCAAACAGTCCTGAACCTGCCCTGCCATCATCTGAAGCAAGAGGTGGTAACGAGGTGGAATTCAACCCTCTATATGCTTCAGAGGATGGAGGAGCAGCAAAAGGCCATTCAAGCCTATACATCTGCCCTCGATATAGGCAAAGGAGGGGGAATGCACCTGACTCAAGCTCAGTGGAGAATGATTTCAACGTTGTACAAGGTTCTGCAACCCTTTGAACTTGCCACACGTGAAGTCAGTTCAGACACTGCCAGCCTGAGTCAGGTCATTCCCCTCATCAGGCTTTTGCAGAAGAAGCTGGAGACATTGAAGGAGGAGCTAAAACAGAGCGATTCCGCTAGGCATGTGGGACTTGTGGATGGAGCCCTTAATTCGCTTAACCAGGATTCACGGGTGGTCAATCTGTTGAAATCAGAGCACTACATTTTGGCCACCGTGCTCGATCCTAGATTTAAAACCTACGTTGTATCTCTCTTTCCAGCAGACACAAGTCTGCAGAGGTTCAAAGACCTGCTGGTGAGAAAATTGTCAAGTCAAGCGGAACGTGACCCATCAACAGCTCCTCCTTCACATTCTCCCGCAACTGGGGGTGCGAGGAAAAGGCTAAGAATTCCGAGCCCACCCGCTGGCGTTGATGCAGAGCAGTCTGGAGCGAGTGCTGACATCTGGTCCGGACTGAAGGACCTGCCAACGATTACTGACATGTTGTCTACTGTCACTGCATATGATTCTGTCACCATTGAAAGAATGGTGGAGGATTATATGAGTGACCACATCCAAGTAGGCACATCAGACAGTCCGTACGTATACTGGCAGGAAAAAGAGGCAATTTGGAGGCCCTTGCACAAACTGGCTTTATTCTACCTAAGTTGCCATCCCTCCAGTGTGTACTCCGAAAGAGTGTTTAGTGCAGCCGCTCACCTTGTCAGCAATCGGCGTACGAGGTTACTTCCAGAAAATGTGGAGAAGATGATGTTCATCAAAATGAATTATAATCAATTCCTCCGTGGAGACATTCACCAGCAATTGCCTCCAGAAAGTACACAGGGATCTGAGATGGTGGATTCCAGTGGGGACGAATTAATAATCTGTGAGGAGGGGGATGTACACAGTGAAAGGGGTGAGGAATCAGAGGATGATGATGAGGTGGACATCTTGCCTCTGTAGAGCCAGTTTGTGCAAGGAGAGATTGATTGCTTCTTTTTTGGTGGGGGCCCAAACCAACCAGTCATTTCAGTCACAGTCGTGTGGCAGACCCTGTCGCTGAAATGATGGGTTCGTTAAAGTGTGCATGTCCTGTTTATACAACATAAGGGTGGGTGGGAGGGCCCAAGCACAATTCCATCTTGCACCTCTTTTTTCTTTCATTTTTCTTTGCATCATGTGCTGTTTGGGGACTATTTTTTTAAGTGCCATCCTGTCTGACACTGCAGTGCCACTCCTAGAAGGGCCAGGTGTTTGTGTCGGCCACTTGTGTCGCTTAGCTTAGTCACACAGCGACCTTGGTGCACCTCTTTTTTTCTTTGCATCATGTGCTGTTTGGGGACAATTTTTTTGAAGTGCCATCCTGTCTGACACTGCAGTGCCACTCCTAGATGGGCCAGGTGTTTGTGTCGGCCACTTGTGTCGCTTAGCTTAGTCACACAGCGACCTTGGTGCGCCTCTTTTTTTCTTTGCATCATGTGCTGTTTGGGGACAATTTTTTTGAAGTGCCATCCTGTCTGACACTGCAGTGCCACTCCTAGATGGGCCAGGTGTTTGTGTCGGCCACTTGGGTCGCTTAGCTTAGTCACACAGCGTCCTTGGTGCGCCTCTTTTTTTTCTTTGCATCATGTGCTGTTTGGGGACTATTTTTTTGAAGTGCCATCCTGTCTGACACTGCAGTGCCACTCCTAGATGGGCCAGGTGTTTGTGTCGGCCACTTGTGTCGCTTAGCTTAGTCACACAGCGACCTTGGTGCGCCTCTTTTTTTCTTTGCATCATATGCTGTTTGGGGACTATTTTTTTGAAGTGCCATCCTGCCTGACACTGCAGTGCCACTCCTAGATGGGCCAGGTGTTTGTGTCGGCCACTTGTGTCGCTTAGCTTAGCCATCCAGCGCCCTCGGTGCAAATTTTAGGACTAAAAATAATATTGTGAGGTGTGAGGTGTTCAGAATAGACTGGAAATGAGTGTAAATTATGGTTATTGAGGTTAATAATACTATGGGATCAAAATGACCACCAAATTCTATAATTTAAGCTGTTTTTGAGTTTTTTTTGTAAAAAAACACCCGAATCCAAAACACACCCGAATCCGACAAAAAAATTTCAGGGAGGTTTTGGCAAAACGCGTCCGAATCCAAAACACGGCCGCGGAACCGAATCCAAAACCAAAACCCGAAAAATTTCCGGTGCACATCTCTAGTTAAATTACACTTACTGATGTCAATAGTGGCCACCAATTAGTATTGGAGTCCTTGCAATACAGACTTGCAGAGAAATATTTTTTAACTCAGATCAACATTATCCTGGGTCTTTATTGGTTCTTTAGTTCTATCTCAGTGCTCAAACTGTATTCCTTTCTAATAGAGATGTTCGGTTCAGTTCTCCAGAAATCCAAATCCACTTGAATTTAGTCGATTCAAATCGAACCAAAACCCGGTCTGGTTCCCCCGAGGAGATCCGATCCAAACCGAGGTCATGTTTGAATTTTCCAGCAGTTAAATTAGGATTTTAAATCCGAATTTCTGGATTTGGATTGCAAAAATTACATGATTTTAGCTGTTTTTATCAATTGTTATATTTATTTTATTTATTTATTTTTTACTCGATTTTAAACTGTACCGAAATCTGAATCTGAAACAAAACACTTGAGGTTGGTTTTGTCAAAACCAAAACACGATGATGAATTAGAACCAAAACCAAAACACAGGGGTCTTGTTAGGATCTCCTGCTCTGTGCTGCCACGTCGCTATGGCAACCGGGAGGCAAGTGTTAGCGAAGTAACCTGAGCGCAGCTGATACTCCGGTCCGGGTTTTTACTGTGTAGTGGTTACAGGCTCTGTGCACGGCAGGGAATCCGGCGCTGGTTTTGTGCTCACAGTCTGTGAGGTCTGAGTGGGGCGTGGACAGCACCTGCTATATAAACCATCCTCTCAGGCTAGGCAAATGCTGCTGAATCTTTGTTTGTTAGTCAGTTCCAGAGAGTTAGCTAGTACTGTGTGACTTTGTATTTACTTGTTGCTTACTGCGAATAGGCCTTGGGATTCGGTACTTCATTCTGCCAATCCGGACCTAGCAGTAAGACTGGAGTCAGTTGTGTGACCTGCTGGGGTTCTTTTGCTATTCTATGAACCCAGCAGGTTTGCGGCTGTACTCTCAGACCTGCTTGCTTAATCCTCCCTCACTGTGCAGGGCGTCCAGGTGTCAGTTTAGTGGCAGTAAGCTGAACCTGTGCCCTGCAAGTGGGGGTTAGGATTGTGGATACTCTCCTTGTGTCTATATTTCTATCTCTGACCTAGGAGTTTATTCCCACACCCGTTGGTAACCCTTTGGGGTTTTTTCTGTTGCTCTTAGCAACATCATTTCAGGTGCTCCACATGTTAAATCACTACACATCGCTTCATTGTCCGCTCTATTCCATCTGAGCATTCCTGACACTAGGGAGACACCCAATTCCTGAGCCTTTGGGCTTCTCCGTTCACTTTGTGTTTATTAGTTATTCCATCACCTCCTGTGTATGTTATGTTATACTGTCTGTGAGTTCGTTTGCTTCGCTTCCCTCTCTGTTCATACACCGGTATACTCCTGTTAGCACTGGTGTGCGTAACATATTCAGCAGCCCTACTCCTGTTGAAATTTTGTGGGAATATGGAGCACACCCCTCAAAATACTTTGCAACAGGTGGTTGATCAGGTGCAGGTCCTGACTCGACAATTTAATGAGATGTCCATTAAAATGAACACCCCGCAGGCCGCTAGCGGAGCTCCCGCAGCAGCAGCGGCAAGTTCAGGGGTTAAGGAGCCGAAAGTAAATCTCCCGGATCGTTTTTCTGGAGATCGCTCGCAGTTCTTTTGTTTCAAGGAGAGCTGTAAGCTATATTTCAGGCTTAGGCCCCAGTCTTCTGGGTCGGAGATTCAGCGGGTGGGCATGGTGATTTCCTTGCTACAAGGAGACCCACAGGTCTGGGCATATGGGTTACAGCCTGACTGTCCATCGCTTAAAAGTGTTTATGCTTTTTTTACGGCACTGGGCATTTTGTATGATGACCCTGACAAGATGGCTTCAGCCGAGGCTCAGATTACGGTTCTTAAGCAAGGGCGACGGCCAGCTGAGGTTTATAGTATGGAGTTTCGGAGGTTGGCTCATGATACCCAGTGGAATGACCCAGCCCTGAGAAACCAGTACCGAAGGGGCCTTTCTGACCAGATAAAGGACCAACTGGTACAATATCCCTCGCCTGATAGCTTAGATCAGCTCATGCAGTTATCCATCCGGGTGGATAGACGGCTGAGAGAGCGTAGGCTTGAAAGGGAGACCGCAGTTTCCTTTTTTCCCAAGGGAACCTCAGACTCTGAGGAATATTCCGAGGAGCCTATGCAGATTGGGGCTACCCGCCTCTCCTCGCGTGAGAAGACGCGGAGGAGACAGCAGGGTTTGTGTTTGTACTGTGGGAATAAAGGTCATGTTGTAGTATCATGCCCAGAAAAACCGGAAAACTTCAGGGCCTGAGGGTGATGGGAAATATCCTGTCAGGCCAGAAGTCAGAATTTCCTAAAAAGACTTTTCTCATTCCGGTGACTTTGGAGATCCTCGGTCAAACTGTCAAGACTGAGGCCTTTGTTGACAGTGGGGCCGATGGGGTTTTCATGGACCGTCAATTCGCCCTGGAACACTCTGTTCCCTCAGTACCTTTGGCATCAGAGATTGAGATCTGTGGGTTAAACGGGGAACCATTGTCCCAGGGTAAAATTACCTCCTGCACCAGCCAAATTCCTTTGTTTATTGGAGCCACACACTCTGAAAAATTGTCTTTTTATGTGACTGTCTGTTCTTTTGCCCCATTGGTTTTGGGGTTACCCTGGTTAAGGGCCCATAACCCTCAATTTGACTGGGTCTCTGGGGAGATTCTTAGTTGGGGTAGTGATTGTTTCAGGAGTTGCTTGAGCCTTCCAGTCAGGCTCTCGCAGCTAAGTTTGCCAGGATTGCCAGGATGTTATGCAGATTTTGCGGATGTGTTCTCCAAAAAAGTTGCGGAGGTACTACCTCCCCATCGCCCCTATGACTGTGCCATTGATTTGTTGCCGGATGCTAAGCTTCCCAAGAGCAGGTTGTACTCCCTGTCACGTCCTGAGACTCAGGCTATGGCAGAGTACATTCAGGAGAACTTGGCTAAGGGATTTATCAGACCCTCACAGTCCCCAGTTGGGTCGGGGTTCTTTTTCGTGGGTAAAAAGGACGGTTCGTTGCGACCCTGCATCGACTTCAGGGAATTGAACCGTATCACGATTAAAAACTCGTACCCACTGCCTCTCATTTCGGTTTTGTTTGACCAGATTCGTACTGCCACCATTTTTTCTAAGATTGACCTACACGGTGCTTACAATCTAATCCGAATAAGAGAGGGGGATGAATAGAAGACTGCCTTTAATACCCACTCAGGGCATTATGAATATTTGGTGATGCCTTTTGGGCTCTCTAATGCCCCGGCAGTCTTCCAGGAATTCATGAACGATGTGCTCAGGGAATATTTGGATAGATTCTTAGTTGTTTATCTAGATGACATCCTAATCTTCTCTCATTCCCTGGAGGAACATCGGAAGCATGTACGCTTAGTCCTCCAGAAGCTCAGAGACCACCAGCTTGGGGCGAAGCTGGAGAAGTGCGAGTTTGAAGTCCAGCAAATCGCATTTCTAGGGTATATTATCTCCTCAGAAGGTTTCCAAATGGAGGGTTCTAAGGTACAGGCAGTCCTGGATTGGGTGCAGCCCACTAGTTTGAAGGCGCTTCAGCGTTTTCTGGGCTTTGCAAATTTTTATAGATGGTTTATCGCTGGATTTTCGTCTATAGTGGCCCCCTTGGTGGCACTCACTAAGAAAGGGGCGGATGTTGCTCACTGGTCTTGTGAGGCCAAAGCGGCCTTTGCCCGTCTCAAAAGGGCATTTGTCTCGGCCAAGGTGCTGCGACACCCAGATCCAGAGCGTCCTTTTGTGGTAGAAGTGGATGCCTCTGAGATAGGTATTGGGGCAGTGCTCTCTCAGATGGGGGTGTCTGATAATCGCCTTCATCCCTGTGCTTACTTTTCCCGTAAATTTTCATCTGCCGAGATGAATTATGATGTGGGTAACCGGGAATTGTTGGCTATAAAGGATGCACTCGGGGAGTGGAGACACTGGCTTGAGGGGGCTAAGTTTGTGGTCTCAATTCTCACCGACCATAAGAATCTGGCATATTTAGAGTCAGCGAAGCGGCTCAATGCCAGGCAGGCACGATGGGCTTTGTTGTTTGCTCGCTTTAATTTTTTGATAACATATCGCCCTGGGTCAAAAAACATCAAGGCTGATGCGCTCTCGCTGAGTTTTGCTCCAGTTCAAGAGACCACAGAGGAGCCATTGCCCATTGTGTCCCCATCATGTATTAAAGTGGGCATTACCCAGGACCTCTTATCATTAGTCCTTAGAGCACAGGAGCAGGCTCCACCAGACCTTCCTGTAGGTCTCTTGTTTGTGCCTCCTAGGTTAAGACAGCGAGTGTTCCTGGAATTCCATGCCAAGAGGTCGGCAGGGCATCCGGGTATTGCCAGAACTCGGGAGTTGCTGTCTAGGGCGGTGTGGTGGCCCTCGGTGGCTAGGGATGTGGATCAGTGGGTTCGGGCATGTGACGTTTGTGCCCGAAATAAAACTCCTAGAGGGGTTCCTGTCGGCCCATTACATCCACTCTCTATTCCGTCTAACCATGGACCCACATTTCCATGGATTTTGTGGTGGACTTGCCCAAATCCTCGGGGATGACAGCCATTTGGGTTGTCGTTGACAGGTTTTCGAAGATGGCGCATTTCGTTCCACTGGTTGGGTTGCCATCGGCCAGACGCCTGTCTGAGTTATTTATGCAGCATGTTGTGCGCCTCCACGGGTTGCCACTTGATGTGGTCTCTGACCGTGGATCCCAGTTTGTGGCCAAATTCTGGAGGGCATTTTGTTCTGATCTCCAGATTTCTGTGAGCTTGTCGTCAGGCTACCATCCACAGTCTAATGGGCAGACTGAGAGGGTGAACCAGTCCTTGGAGCAGTTCCTCAGGTGTTATGTCTCCAAGTGTCATACTGACTGGGTTGCTCATCTGTCCATGGCGGAGTTTGCCTATAACAACGCGGCTCACTCTGCTACAGGGATCTCTCCCTTCCTTTGTGTGTATGGGCATCATCCTAAGGCCAATTCTTTTGACCCCCTGGATTCCACGTCTGGTGGTTCCTCTGTTGTTTCAGTCCTTAGGGGTATTTGGAGGAAAGTGAAGAAAGCCCTTGTGTCTGTGTCATTAGTGACCAAAAGGGTTTTTGATAAGCGGAGAAGACCCTGCAGCTTCAAATTAGGAGATTTCGTCTGGTTGTCCACCAATAATTTGAAGTTGAGACAGCCATCTCATAAGTTTGGCCCCCGGTTCATCGGCCCTTATAAGATCACCAGGGTTATCAATCCAGTGGCATTTCAGTTAGATCTGCCCCGTTCATTGGGTATCAATAAAACATTTCATTGTTCCCTTTTAAAACTGGCGGTTAGTAATCCTTCTTCCAGTGGAAGACCTTCTCCTCTTCTGATACGGGGTCAGAGGGAGTTTGTGGTTGAAAGGGTTCTTGCCTCCAAGATGGTTCTGGGTCGGCTGTCATTTTTGGTGCACTGGAAGGGGTATGGCCCGGAGGAGCGGTCGTGGGTGCGCAGTTGTGATCTTCATGCCCCCAGACTGATACGCTCTTTATTCTTGCAGTTCCCCGATAAACCCGGTGGTAGGGGTTCTTTGACTCCTCATCAGAGGGGGGGTACTGTTAGGATCTCCTGCTCTGTGCTGCCACGTCGCCATGGCAACCGGGAGGCAAGTGTTAGCGAAGTAACCTGAGCGCAGCTGATACTCCGGTCCGGGTTTTTACTGTGTAGTGGTTACAGGCTCTGTGCACGGCAGGGAATCCGGCGCTGGTTTTGTGCTCACAGTCTGTGAGGTCTGAGTGGGGCGTGGACAGCACCTGCTATATAAACCATCCTCTCAGGCTAGGCAAATGCTGCTGAATCTTTGTTTGTAAGTCAGTTCCAGAGAGTTAGCTAGTACTGTGTGACTTTGTATTTACTTGTTGCTTACTGCGAATAGGCCTTGGGATTTGGTACTTCATTCTGCCAATGCGGACCTAGCAGTAAGACTGGAGTCAGTTGTTTGACCTGCTTGGGTTCTTTTGCTATTCTGTGAACCCAGCAGGTTTGCGGCTGTACTCTCAGACCTGCTTGCTTAATCCTCCCTCACTGTGCAGGGCGTCCAGGTGTCAGTTTAGTGGCAGTAAGCTGAACCTGTGCCCTGCAAGTGGGGGTTAGGATTGTGGATACTCTCCTTGTGTCTATATTTCTATCTCTGACCAAGGAGTTTATTCCCACACCCGTTGGTAACCCTTTGGGGTTTTTTCTGTTGCTCTTAGCAACATCATTTCAGGTGCTCCACATGTTAAATCACTACACATCGCTTCATTGTCCGCTCTATTCCATCTGAGCATTCCTGACACTAGGGAGACACCCAATTCCTGAGCCTTTGGGCTTCTCCGTTCACTTTGTGTTTATTAGTTATTCCATCACCTCCTGTGTATGTTATGTTATACTGTCTGTGAGTTCGTTTGCTTCGCTTCCCTCTCTGTTCATACACCGGTATACTCCTGTTAGCACTGGTGTGCGTAACAGGTCTGCGCACAGCTCTATTTCTGACACGTTTGGTCTGTCAATCAGCTTTGGACCATTGGTGAATGACTTCCAGATGCAGCATTCTCCAATGCACAAGCTGCTCCTGCTGCCAGCTGCAAAGATCATCCACAGTGTTATTAAGGGAAGGTATCGGGATCCCTGTCAGAAGGCCGACAGCAGCATCCCAATGGTCAGGATCCCAACAACTTTTAGGTAGGTATGCTAACCCTCCCCACCTGCAGCCTAACCCTAACGCTCCCCGCTTGCAGCCTAACCCTAACCCATACTTGCTGACATCCTGGATGCTCTCTCTAGGAGAGAGCAGCCAGGTCAGCTCAGCAGGGAAGCGGGGCTATAATGAGTAGAGGGGGTGGGGTGGAGGCGGAACGGGGCGTGGTTGCCACACAGCATCATTGTAGCCACACCCCGCTCTGTAATGCCGATATTACCAGCATTATACTGCAGGGGGCGGGATGCGCGTCATCGGCTGCCCGGACCGTCCACTTTACTCACTAAGTGGACATCTGGGCAGGGGGATCTTAAAAATCAGGAGACTTGCCTGTTCTTCCGGTGGGCTGGGAGGGTCACCCGATTTTTCCGGGAGAGTAAGCAAGTATGCCTTCTAAGGAAGCCGCTGATGTCTTAAAGGCAGAGAAATGCGTAAAGGACGAGGAGTGCTACACGTGGTCGGTGACACGAACAATAACTACTGCATAGTGGGCGTGAGAACCGGAGGCTTATCAAAGGGGTGAGACGTCACCTGAGCACACTAATAGCCATATACCGGATTGCTGCACGCTGTGGAGTGGATCACCTCCTATACACGTGGCCATGCAAGTATAATCTGCACATGGACTTTGTATTCAATGAACAGTGATTGTGGACTTGCAAGCGATCATAATAACATCAATATAAGTCATGTTGGATACATTATAACATGGTCATGTTGGAATAATGGACACAAACTAACAATACTAATCCATTACTAATGCGCTTCATGTTGGATGAATGGTTATCAGTATATAACCACATTTTACACTGACTTTTAGCGCAATACTAACAATAATATACTGCAATTAATGTTGAAGATTATAAGAAGTTACATTTGATGACAATTTATATTTTTGATCCGTATTTTAAAATGAATCACCGGCCGAGTGGTATAGTCAATGTTGTATGTAATGTATGTAATAAATGTTATAAATTTAAGTAGTTGAGTTGGGCATCGCATCATTTATTTTCTTTTTTCTTGGTATACATAAGAGGTGCAGTGACCTCTGCGAATGAAGCTGCAGCCCTAACTCTATACAGCTGCGGGAGCGTGTATTGTCAGCGCCTGATAATATAGTTTTATTTATGCCTTAACCCTCCCTGATTAGTACCTAACCCTAAGCCTCCCCCTCCATTAGTACCTAACCCCCTAACCCTAACCCCCCACCCCTGCAGCCTAACTCTCCCCGGCATACTTATGCTCAGGATGCCGAAAGTCGGAATTTTGGCGCCAGCATTGTGATCAATGTCGGGATCCTGGCGTCAGTCTTCTGACCAGTGTTGGTATTCCGCCGTCGGTATTCTGACTCCGGCATCCCGACCGCCAGTATGCTAACCAGATCCCGTCATTAAACCTTTAGGCAAATACAATGTACAAAAATTATTTGTCTTTTGCTTTTCCCCCATGCATGCTTAATTTTACAGTATAAAAAGAGTAAAAGCTTAATTTAAAAGGACAAAATGAAACCAGATATTTAAAACACTATTATTATTATTATTATTATTATTATCATCCACTGCCTGACTGTTACAACATCTTATCAAAAGGTAATAAATGTAACATCAGCGCAGATGGTGACTGGTGTGTAAATTATTCCTGGAACCTGAAACATTACTTTAACAAAACGGACTCTTTTAATATCCTCACCACCTATTAAATGGACAAAATGAATTTTCATTCTGAGAGGAAACATGCTACATTGTCTGAAAATACCAAGTAAAAATGAACTCGCCAGCTTTCCTGACTGTCTGTGCTGTCATCTCTTGTATATTGAACCCTTTTTCTGTCAAACACTGCAGAGTTTCTTATTGATCTGTGTCTGGTATAAAAATAAAGGTCATTTTGATCAACATGCTACAAAACCAGAAAAAGAACTATGCTGACATTTCATTACCTGAGATAGGAAATACAAGTAAGCATATGTTAGCGATCTGAGCACTTCAATATCTCAGCGTGCTGTATCTGTAATTAACAAAGGAATCCGTTCTGTAAGGAACAAGGTGAAAAAAACACAGAGCACATTCTAAAGGCTGTGACTTAATGTTGTAATTTTGCTGCAATGATCTTATTGAAGGGTCTGCATTTATTACTAGTCAGATACCGGCATGTAAGAGTCCAGTGATCACAATGACTTGGTTTCGTCTCCACAACACTATATGACACGTAAAGAACCTTAAAATGTTTGCTTAGCTCTGAAACAGCATTTATGTAGTGAGATATTGAGAGTGTATATTGTATTTGTATCTCCTGTAAATACCAATAGAACTGGCTCTATCATTATTATTATTATTACATTTTATTTATAAGGCGCCACAAGTGTTTTGCAGCGCCGTACAAAGGCCAGTACAGGGAGACAAAACTTAGCAATACAGTAAATAAATAACAAAAATAGAGTACAGGTAACAAAGAGCACCGCAATTCTCAAAACATAATACATCTAAGATGTAAAAAGCGAGGGAGTAATCATTGTACTACTTGGGGCTGGCGGCCATAGATAGAGATGAGCTGTTACCAGCAGGAGAAAAAGTTGGCCACTAAGTAGGGGAGAGCTGTGAGTGAAATGTGTCGAGAAGAGGACTTTGACAACAAGAGGAAAGAGGGCCCTGCTCTTAAGGGGTGATCTACAGTTTGCCCACTGTCGGGATTCCAGCGCACAGAATACCGGCGCCGGAATCCTGACAGCCGGCATACCAACACTTTTTCTCCCTCCTGGGGGTCCACGACCCCCTTGGAGGGAGAATAGATAGCGCATAGCGTGCCACCGTGCCCACAGCGTGGCGAGTGCAGCGAGCCCGCAAGGGGCTCATTTGCGCTCGCCCAGCTGTTGGTATGCCGGCGGTCGGGATTCCGGCACCGGTATGCTGGCTGCCGGGAGCCCGGCCGCCGGCATACCATACTACATCCCTCTGAAGAGCTAACATTTTAGTGGATGTCATACTGTAGATGTTTCCAATGAATTATACAAATTGCAGCTAACAATCTGAAATCATAAAAGCAGAGCTGAAAAATGAAAGTAAGTATGATTCGGATTTGTTGTGACGAACATTATCCATAAAAGTTTGGAAACTAATAAGATGGCCCATTTGTGGTTGTGAACTGATTAAGGAGTCTTTTTTATGTCCACCCCCTCCCTCGCTCAGCACATCGCGCTGTGCTGAGCGGGGGGAGAGATGTGTGCTGAGCGGTCTGTGTTAAGATCGCTCAGCACACATTTCTCCCGTTAGTACCCCCCTTAAGCCTTGGAAAGAGATAAAGTGGACGGAGATAAAGGAGTCTATTTACTAAGCCTTGGAAAGAGATAAAGTAGATGGAGATAAAGGAGTCTATTTACTAGGCCTTGGATGGAGATAAAGTGGCTGGACATAAAGTACCAACTAGTCAGCTCCTACCTGTCATCTTACAGGCTGTGTTTGAAAAAATGACAGGAGCTGGTTGGTTGGTTGGTTGGTTGGTAGTCTATCTCTCTCCACTTTATCTCTCTTCATTCTTAGTAAATAGATACATAATACTGCTTTCACATCACAATGCTGGGTTCCACCCGGGAATTGGAAATGCATCCTTTCCGGGTGGGAACCGGCATTGGACCCTACACACCGCCATCCCGACCCGATAATATGCCAGGTCCGATTGCCATCTGGGGGCGGGGACTGAGGCGGCACTGGGAGAAGATATCATCTCCTCGCCGCCTCTCCCTGTGCAGTGAACGGGTACCAGGTCGCATCGACCCGGGGAAACCAGTTCACACTGCACCTGACCCGGTAATAATCCGGGATTAACCCTTCTTATAATAACCCGGGTTGAATTACTGGGTCAGGCGACCCGAGATTTCTGGAGTGACCCTTTCACACCGCACAGCGGCCCTTATCGACCTGGCAATATACCGGTTCGATACCGGGTTATATGTGCGGTGTGAAAGGGGTATTAGTTGATCTGAGAGATGATATCTTTTAAGCCAGAGGTTCCCAAACGCGGTCCTCAAGACTCCCCAACAGTCCAGGTTTTAGGTATATCCATGGCTCAGCACAAATAGCGAAATCAAATTGACTAAGGTGCTAATTAATTCACCTGTGGCCAAGCCTGGATACATTTAAAATCTGGACCGTTGGGGTGCCTTGAGGACCACATTTGGGAACCTCTGTTTTAAGCATATGTTTGCAATGGCAAAACAATTGGTATGTACAATAAAATCATTTGTAAACGTATTAAGAAAAAAATAGAGAGGAATAACAGAAGAGATGTAACAATAATGGCTAAAGCTGGGCATACACTATACCAGTGGTTCCCAAACTTTCTTGAATCACAGTGCCCTAGAGTATCAACATTTTTTCAAGGCATCCCTAGTCCAAATGTTTCTTATTGATAAATAAAAATATATATATTCATTTAATTAAATTGTGCTTACCTGTCACCCTTAGGTTAAGTTATGTGGTGACTGATAAGTTGTGGCTCTAATTGTCCACAAATTTTATGATTGGTATCCACTATCACTGGTTTTGCCTATGAATTTGACCTTAAATAATTTGTTTTGGTCCTGGACCACCAACCGAGGCACCCCTGCAAGTGTCTCACAGCACCCCAGGGTGTCTAGGCACACAGTTTGGGAACCACGTCACTATACAATTATCTGTCAGAGCTGGCTGGTTGGAATGAAAATCTGGTAATGGATAGACCATTTACTCCCAAACATGTTCCAATGGACAAAACCTGTCGTTCTGACAAATTGATTAAATCATGGATTTAACCAATTTGTCTGAACAACAGTTTTTGTCCGTTTTCCAGGAGGAGGACAAACAAACTCTACACAGTTAGAGTCTTGGTGGAATCAAAACCAAAACCTCAGTGCTGTGAGGTCGTAATGCTAACCATTACACCAACCATGCTACCATGTTATGAGCATAAACCTTCCCTAATGCTGATGTACAACTGTTGTAGACCCTCATGTCACATTACATTACTTATTATACAGTCCTAGGGGCAATTGTATTGTCTAAAATAAAAAAAACATAAGGTATGGGTTCAGTTATATAATTAACTCTTATGCTCTAAGGCAGGCATGTCCAAACTGCTGCCCTCCAGCTGTTAAGAAAACTACATATACCAGCATGCCCTGACACAGTTTTGCTGTCAGAGAATGCTAAAGCTGTGTCAGGGCATGCTGGGATGTGTAGTTTCTCAACAGCTGGAGGGCCACAGTTCGGACATGCCTGCTCTAAGGATTTCAGGACCAAAGTTACTGTTTTCGACCACCTCCACTGAAGGATGTACTAAAACGGTAAATTTGGTAAACCCCTGTTTACTGAATTTTCAGAATGTACTAACAGCTGTTCACCGGGACACAGCCATGTAGGGGAATGCCAGCTTTTGCTGGCGTTACCCCATATAAACCTATGGGCTTCTCTCTGCAGCGCTGGTGTGAGGGATCCGATTGGATCCCGCCCAGCATGACCCGTGGCTGCCCGCTTCCTATCGAAAAAGCTGTTCTTAGTAATACCAATCACATATGCGAAGGGCGATGATGTCAATTAGTACATCACGCCCTGAGTGCTGCTACTGGGCATACTCTGAAGGTAAGTGGAAGACTTGTGTCTTCATCATGTCACTTCTGTACTTACACAGTCTTATACAGTACTAAGGAAGGATCTACAAGATGACTATGGGGTACATTTACTAAGCAGTGATAAGAGCGGAGAAGTGAGCCAGTGGAGACGTTGCCCACGGCGACCAATCAGCACTGAAGTAACATCTATAATTTGCATACTATAAAATTATACAGAGCTGCTGATTGGTTGATGGGGAAATTTCTCCACTGGCTCACTTCTCCGTTCTTATCATTGCTTAGTAAATGTACCCCTATATCACATGTGCAGTAATACATTAGATTGGAGGACAGACCTCCATGGGTCCTAGTGCCCAGCATGTATGCATAGTGGGGAAATAGTTATGCTACTGCACTAACACTTCCCAGCTGTCCCATATCCCATCAGCAGTTGTGTCCTGCAGTGGGGGAGCAGTTGGGAGGTCTCCTCTCACCCGCTGCTCTGCTTAGATGTCATGCACATGTGCATGGCATCTATTCTCTGCAGCATGACAAAAATGGTGGGAGTATTCATGTCAACATGTACGATGTTGACATCCAGCTCTAACCCAAACCATTGTCCTTAACGGTAATGTTTCATGTCAACATTTTGTCCTTGTCAACATTTTCTAGCTGTTGACATTATAACATTACATTTTGGTGTCAATATTATGAATGGAGACTTACTGAATTCCTTTCATACCCTAACAAGTATAAGCTAAGTTTCAGTCAAATGAACAGGCTGACATAATCTCTAACACTTGCTCACTTGTGTTGGATTTAAGACCAAGAATAAGCAGACCTGCCCTCTCTGTAGTTTGAACTCAGGGGATAATTCCAAGTTGATCGCCGCAGGATTTTTTTTAGCAATTGGGCAAAACCATGTGCACTGCAGGGGAGGCAGATATAACATGTGCAGAGAGAGTTAGATTTGGGTGGGTTATTCTGTTTCTGTGCAGGGTAAATACTGGCTGCTTTATTTTTACACTGCAAATTAGATTGCAGATTGAACACACCATACCCAAATCTAACTCTCTCTGCACATATTATATCTGCCTCCCCTGCAGTGCACATGGGCCCTCATTCCGAGTTGTTCGCTCGCAAGCGGATTTTAGCAGATTTGCTCATGCTAAGCCGCCGCCTACTGGGAGTGAATCTTAGCATCTTAAAATTGCGAACGATGTATTCGCAATATTGCGATTACACACCTCATAGCAGTTTCTGAGTAGCTCCAGACTTACTCGGCATCTGCGATCAGTTCAGTGCTTGGCGTTCCTGGTTTGACGTCACAAACACACCCAGCGTTCGGCCAGACACTCCTCCGTTTCTCCGGCCACTCCTGCGTTTTTTCCGGAAACGGTAGCGTTTTTTCACACACTCCCATAAAACGGCCAGTTTCCGCCCAGTAACACCCATTTCCTGTCAATCACATTACGATCGCCAGAACGATGAAAAAGCCGTGAGTAAAAATCCTAACTGCATAGCAAATTTACTTGGCGCAGTCGCAGTGCGGACATTGCGCATGCGCATTAAGCGGAAAATCGCTGCGATGCGAAGATTTTTACCGAGCGAACAACTCGGAATGAGGGCCATGGTTTTGCCCAACTGCTAAAAAAAATCCTGCTGCGATCAACTTGGAATTACCCCCTCAGTTACCAGCCATGTAGCCCGGTAAAGGCTCCTGCAGTGTTCGCAAGGATGATAAGAAAAGCATTTTTCAGTTTGATTATAACTTACAAATAGATTCAAATCAGGTTAAGTTTAGAACGTTCATTTGTATATTTGAGAATTTCTATTATCACTTCTAGATGTAGCAAGTTGCATCCTAGGTCTCTTGCAGTCCTGTAAACAAAGAGGGGGTTAGAAAGCAATAAAGGGTTTGGCATTATTCTAAGAGAAAAACAATTTATGGCAAGATTTATTTACCAAGCCAGTTTCCCCATACACTATCATGTAAATGTATTAACCCCATCTGTACAGTAATTTGAATTTCACATTGTCATCCACCTAATAAGTCATCCCCTGCAAATGGGAAGATTCTTGCCAATAGACCTACACCACATCTGCAAAGCCACAGCTATATTTAATGACTGACAACCATTGAATTAGGCTTAAATAATTGTTTCTCCCTTTACCAAGCAAAGAATCCGGAGCCTGACCAGCATGTTTGAATGGGGTAACATTTTTTTTTTCTTTTTAGGGTGAAATCAGATTCTTTTCTCTACACATATTAAATAAATTGCATGCCTCAATAGCTTTTCTTAACAAAAAACTGGACTTTTACCAAAAGCAGAGTTTTGCCAGCTCAGACAATTAGCCTTTGTTGCTTTAACAATAGAGTGACTGGCACATTTGAAACTCAAGCGTATCTTTTTATTCGGCTCCTCAGCCCTTAGAGCTGATAAACAGGAACAATAGCTAACAGCTGGGTAAGACACACATTTCACTCTGTATTTTGCAAGCAGTAAACATGAGCGAAAGCCAGATCACATTTTCTTTCTGAACATACGTTATTTGTGGTTTTTTTTTTTTTTGGGTTCGGGGGGAGGAGGGAGAAAAGGAAACAAAAATCCATATTTTTTTTATCAAACTTGTGATATTTATTAATGTGCAGCTGTCCTATTGTATACGCATCTTTCTTTCAAGACTATGCATTGACGTTGACAGGAAAACACTGACTTTTTTTTTTTTTTTAAAGAATCCTCTTAACATGGATCATTCAAACTTCAGCTTCTTTATTTTTATTTATTGAGTTTACTTAAAGTGTGAAATGAAGAAAAAATAATAATTTTAAGACAGGTAAATAAATAAAAGTCAAAAGTATTTTCGATGTATCAGTGTAATTTTCTACACCTGCATCTAAACTGGACAGGAGGATAGGATGTGTAAATCTGTGGTTGTTTTTTTTCCAGAGCAGAAGTCAAGCTTTGGGTAAATTTATTTTGATGTACATAAAGATTAAAACTCCACCGTATTGCTTTGGTAGCAAAGTTTTAGCCATATATTAAGAGGGAGGTTTGACCGTGTCAATTTTCATTGACACTGCGCTAGAGAAATTACTTTATCATCGTTTATCTGGTGGTAAGACAGTTTGTATTTGGCTTTGATTCCTCTTGGGTCTGTCAGCTGTCATAACTTCATCGTCGATGGAGCTTAAGCCTTGGATTCTAAGTTCCCTAAGGTAATTGCATAATGGGATCGGCATTGTATACACCCCAGTATGCTAATTGTATGCATAGGGGGTAGTGCATGAGGTGATGGACTGGTTTCAATGGCTAGATGTTCTCACAATGACACTGTTGATGGTTATAATACAGCTCAGATTAGGGGATAATAGCTATAAAAGAATGAGCAGCCCATGGGAGACTTGTAATGGGAGAAGGGAAGCTGTAGTGACAGAGGTAAAATTCAGTGTATCTCAAAAACTAGACACGGGAAATGTGTAGTATGCAGCTTCACAGACTTATCTGTGCACTATGCTTTTTACATACAGCTAATATTATTACAATGTACTTGTCACACTGTTTTATGGACAGTCACTGTTTCATAAAACTGACCCAAAAAACATACAAATAAATACAAGATATTTTGTGTCTGACAATCACCACCGGGTTGCTAGTTATTGTGCAGGTGTTTTTTTCCCTCTCTTCCCCCACCTTCATCGTCCACCCGGTTTCAGGTGTGTACTATGTGCCCGCCCCCAAGCGGACTCAGGATGTCAATCAGGCTGTGGCTTAGGGAGCACTGCATGTGATTATGCAAGGCTAGTTCTGCACATGCACAGAATGGGCCCTGTGCATGTGCAGACTGCCCACAATTGTACACAAACCATCGGGTACATCTCTGTATCAGGCCCCTTATTCTTCCCATCTCACCCTATTCCAGCCCTATTCCTAAAATCTCTCTCTGTTTCCCTCTTCCCTCAATGGCACAGGCTGGATTAATAATAATAATGAAAATTATAATTTTATTTTTATAGAGCTCTTTCTCCAATAGGACTCAAGCTTAATGTTTCATGTAAATGTTTGTGGGAGCCCTAGGGTAACTAACTTTTTGTGGCCCCAACCATTAAGTTTTCAATATGATATGCTGTCGATGTTATTAAAAAGTATGATGTGTAAATACTCCCAGCACCACTTGGGTGTTAAATGCACTGTAGCATTCCCAGTTCACATTATGCCACACGTAAACCCTAGTTCACAACCCATAATGCCGAGTGTATTATTTATTGTGCCTGGAACTCTATAGCATAACTACTGCACAGTAAAAAGCTCACACGTCTTCCATATGTTCACCTGCGAGTGGACCTCCGTCAATCTGGCTCCTCCTACTGTTGATCACTGATGGCCTCTGTATCACACTGCCACTTCTGTTGTGTGCCTGTGTCCCTACATAGACTCCTGAGCTGTGGCCGCTCACACCAGATGGTCTGCCCACTGCTAACTGCTCTGCTGTTCTGTAGGTCTTGCAGCGGTGGTGCCCAGGTCTCTGGATCTTCTGGGGGGAGTGGGAGACTCTGGATGGGAACTTCTAAGGCATTCCTTCCATAATATTGTCTGTAAGGTAGCTATCATCAGGTGGTGTGCAACTTTCCTGTGCTTTTTTGCACATGCCCTAGACAGACATAATAGCAGATTCTATTATACATATTCCCTAATGACAGTGTTCATTAAACACTGAAACATTGGGTTATATTCCTTGCAATATTGACTGTTTATTGTGGCCCTGAGTCCTGAAGTTCTTTGCTTAATATATACAGTATGCCTAGTTCATGAGGGCACCAGGCCAAGTTTATTCTCCAATATCTGTGAGTGCCATTATTCTAATTATTTATTTATATGTTCACATAATCTTTACACACATGTGCATGCATTGCAAACTGAACATACAACTCTGAAGGGTTGACTCAGAGTTGTACACGTCTCAGCCACAGCTCTGTTTGCAGCAGTAGCAGTGTCGGATGTGTGCTTGTTGGCATGTAGACAGACTTGTGACCTATTCAGAGGTTGAGAGGACACAGAAATCTGTCTGATTTCAGACTACTTTTTGCACCAAGAATATGGCTGGTGAGAATGTGCACTGATGGTGATAACAACCACTGTCACATAAATGCATCCAGGGCTGGATTGGCCATCTGGTACGATGAGAAGGTCCGGCCTTGCAGATTGGCTTACTAGTGCTCTGCTCACATGGCATGTGTAGACTGGAGCATATCATGAGGTCATATCATTGTGAGGCGTGACCTTGCCTACAGTCAGGCCCGGCGCTACCTCCTCAGCAAAGCTTTACAATGCAGGTAGGCACCGGGCACCGAGGTGCTCTCCCCCATATACCGCCAGCCTGCTGCTGTTCATTTTACTGTCAGCCGCCAATGCACCTGTCAAACTATATGACAGGCAGCGGCGCCAACTGCAGTTTTACTGAGCAGCGAGCTGCTGGGCTCGCTCATCCCTGTTCACCCTGCCAATGGCTTCCGCTCCGCTCAGAGCATGGAGGGAAATGCTCCCCTCCAATCTGTCCTCAACTCCGTAGCTAGGCTTATCTTCCTCTCCCGCTGATCCACTTCTGCCACTCCCCTTCGACAAAATTTGCCCTTGCTCCCATTCACCATACAGAATCCTTTTCAAACCTCTCACCCTCACATACAAGGCCATCTCTAATTTCACTGCTCCCTACATCTCTAACCTCCTCTCCCTTCATACTCCCTCCTGCCCCCTATGGTCAGCCAATGACTGTCGCCTTTCCTCTACCCTGCTCACTGCTTCCCATGCTCAAGTTCAAGATTTTGCCCGTGCTGCATCCCTTCAGTGGAAAATGCCTTCCCGCTCCATTAGACCCTTCCCGACCTGGCAAAGCTTCAAACGGGTACTGAAAACCCACCTATTCATCAAAGTGTACCCTTCCGGTGCATAACCTAGTCCTGAGGCTTCTCCTCCATCCCCTGCCTTGTGCCTTGACCATCTCTGCTTTGCTTACATCCTGCCATCATGCTACCTCCCGCTTGTTTGCACCTCATGTCATCTGTCTGTTGCCCCTTCCCACTAGATTGTTAGCTCCTCAAAACAAGGCCCTCTTTAGTCTTGCTGTCAAAGCCCTCTTCTTGACACATTTCACTCACAGCTCTCTGTTACTCACTGACCATCTTTACCCGCATTTTCTCCTGCTGGTAAAGGCTCATCTCTATCTATGGTCACCAGTTCCTAGTAGTACGCTGATTACTCCCTCGCGACTTACATCTTAGCTGTATTATGTATGGAGAATTGTGGTGCTCTTTGTTACCTGTACTCTTTTTTTGTTATTTATTTACTGTAATGTTAAGTTCTGTCTCCCTGTACTGTTCTATCGTATGCCTTTTGTATGGCACTGCGAAACACTTGTGGCGCCTTATAAATAAAATGTAATAATAATAATAATAATGCTGGGGACAGCGCTCCATCACACTGCATGACTGGGAGGAGGCCATGACTGTACTACTGAGGAGGGGTAACAGGAGAACTCGGGGAGGTGCCGAGGAGCAGAAGTGGGGGCATCATGTAAATGCAGTGCTGTGTCTATGCGGCAAAATGTACAAGCGGCACTACTATTGTGGGCATAATGTATAAGCGGCACTACTACTGTGGGCATAATGTAAAAGCGGCACTACTACTGTGGGCATAATGTACAAGCGGCACTACTACTGTGGGCATAATGTACAAGCGTCACTACTACTGTGGGCATAATGTATATAAGCAGCACTATTACTATGGGCATTACGTATATAAGCAGCACTACTAGTATGGGCATAATGTATATAAGCAGCACTACTATGGGCATTATGTATATAAGCAGCGCTACTACTCAGGACATTAGGATATATAAGCTGCACTACTACTGTAGGCATTAGGATTTATAAGCAGCACTACTATTGTGGCCAGTAGGTATTCAAGCTGCACTACTACTGTGGGCATTAGGTATATAAGCGGCACTATTACTATGGGCATTATGTATATAAGCAGCATTATTACTCAGGACATTAGGATATATAAACGGCACTACTACTGTGGGCATTAGGATATATAAGCAGCAGTGGCGTCACAAGGCGTCACAAGGCGGGTGCAGGGGGTGCGGCCCGCACCCGGGTGTGACGCCTGGAGGAGGGTGACACCAAATGTCAGCTCCTCCGCACTGACAGGAACCAGGTGCTGCAGTGAGAAAGTCTCCTACAGCACCCGGCTCCTGTCACAGAAGAGGAGCCAACAGCGGACGGAGACTGGCTCTGGGGGAAGCCCAGCATCTCCGGAGATGCTGGGCACGCCCCCAGAGTGACGATTCCGAGATCCCCATGAAGCCACGCCCCCAAGTACAAGGCCACACCTCTTTTTTGCCGCAATCGCGACAGGAGATCAGGGGCGCGCACCGGGTGTCACCACACCCTGTGACGCCTCTGATAAGCAGCACTACTTCTGTGGCCTGTAGGTATATAAGCGGCACTACTATTGTGGGCTTTAGGTATATAAGCGGCACTACTACTGTGGGCATTAGGTATATAAGCGGTACTATTACTATGGGCATTAGGTATATAAGTGGCACTATTATTATGGGCATTATGTATATAAGCAGTACTATTACTATGGGCATTAGGTATATAAGTGGCACTATTATTATGGGCATTATGTATATAAGCAGCGCTACTACTCAGAACATTAGTATATATAAGCGGCACTACTACTATGGGCATTAGGTATATAAGTGGTACTATTACTATGGGCATTAGGTATATAAGCGGTACTATTACTATGGGCATTAGGTATATAAGTGGCACTATTATTATGGGCATTATGTATATAAGCTGCGCTACTACTCAGAACATTAGTATATATAAACGGCACTACTACTATGGGCATTAGGTATATAAGCGGTACTATTACTATGGGCATTAGGTATATAAGCGGCACTACTACTGTGGGCATTAGGTATATAAGCGGTACTATTACTATGGGCATTAGGTATATAAGTGGCACTATTATTATGGGCATTATGTATATAAGCAGCGCTACTACCCAGAACATTAGTATATATAAGCAGCACTACTACTGTGGGCATTAGGAATCTAAGCGGCACTACTACTGTGGGCATTGGGTATATAAGTGGAACTACTGCTGTGAGCATTAGGTAAATAAGTAGAACTACTACTGTCGTCATTAGGTATATAAGTGAGTCTGCTACTGTAGGCATTATGTATAAAATCGTCATTACTACTGTGGGCATTATATGTAAGGGGCACTACTATGTGGTATAATGTGAATTGGGCACTATATGCAGTCTAATGTGAATAAGATTGCACTACTGTATGGAACAATTTGAATTGGGGGTACTATTGTGTCTCCATGTCCCTTCCTTATGACCCCTTTTTCACAGCACACGCCTTTGTAGCCCACTGTTCCTTTATGAAATATTGGATGGATGGCACAAATTTATAGTTTGCAGGGCAGCGCGGAATACCCTAGCGCCGGTCCTGCCTACAGTGTGTGCACAATGGGACTGCCAGGGCCACATTGAAGCCCCAGTCCAAACTTGAATGTGACCAATTGTGAATACAGGTGAAGATCCTCTTTTATTTTTGAGCAATGAATTACCCCCTAAATGTTTTAGGATTCTACCGTTGGAATTATTATTATTATTATTATTATTATTAAATAAAACACAAATCATTTGTAGATCAAAGCTTGTAAAATGTTACTAAATTAGTTTGTTTCAAGGTTTCAACTTTTTTTTTTCCAGCTAGAATACTTTTTATTTTATTGTAGAAATACCTCCCAACATGACCCTCTCCAGGAGGGACAGAATGCTCTGCTCCTGGACTTCCCTCTTAATTTATGATTACCGGCACCTGTACTGTAACACCTTTCTTATCCATTAACCTGTTCAAAACAGGTGCTGGCAATCATAAATTAAGAGAAAAGTCCAGAAGCAGAGCATTGTGTTCCTCCTGGAGAGAGTTATGTTGGGAGGTATGTGACGGTGTTGGAGCACGTGAGGGCATCTCTTGATCATTGTGTAGATGTTCCCTGCATCTTCCCAATAGAAAAAGATGCCATCAGTGCCATAAACCCAAACACAACCAGCAGGGTGGGTTTGTTAGATTCCATTGACCAAGCTTGGGCCCTTGCAATGATTTCTTATAAAGAGCTCATTTACTTCAAGTTGGATAGCACTATTTTACAGCGGGTCATACAGTGACTAATGAGGTTTTCCTAACTCTCCCTAAATCCCAGCGGAGAACTGATGGTTTATTAGGCATTGAATGGGGAAATACTGTAATTGGGATGGAGGAATTATTGTTCTTTTAACTGGAAAGTTGCCTTTTTTGCACTAACACAGAGACAGCTAAATTTCTTTACATTGCTGATCTGACAGCAGCACTAAAATACTCCTTTAAAGTTAATTTTAAGTTTAGCAGCTGAAGCCCACGTCTGTGACTCCACTATCATCATATTCAAGGTTATTGTGATAGGGGTACAGAATATATACACTTCATCTGCATAGCAGCACATTGGAAATCCAGCGGCCGTCTGTAACGCTGTTGCACAAGACATGATAAGGTCTCCACGCCTGAGTCTTGTTCTTGCTTTATCATATGATTAGGGTGAATATGTAAATTCCTTGCCACTTTCCAAATAATGCACATTATGCCAGAACAGTGTTGATTCAGAGTGTAAAATTGATTAATATTTGTTTTCAAAATGACACTCAGTGATATATGGATCCTTTTTACAACTTAAATTACTACCTTAAAGAGATAAATTGCCTCTACAAAAGATGCTAAAGTTCACACTTTGAAATTTGCATATTTATATTACAGACGACTGATAATAATTGTCGAAACAGATTGTAATGTGGTCCGTTTTTCATTTTAATCTGGTTGTACTCCATACCAGGATCTCATTAAATCCCAGTAACAGGAGCTGGTCTGTCATCTATAGGATGGGACAGGTGCCTCGAATTTAGGAATGATACATGTATCTCAGTTCATTGAATTATGTGCACTTTTGGTTACATTTACCTATTTACTTATTTATTGATAATGGATATTTTTTCTGTCAGGACATAAAGAACAATCCCAGATTGTCCTGTTTGCAGGTTTATTTTATTGTCAAGAAACATTTATTTCAGTCTTCAGATCAGCTTGTCGGCAAGCAACATATAAACTGAATTTACAGAAACACTTAGCTAAAGGGACTGTACCAATACACATGCTTCAATACAGAAAAAAAAAACATATTTTAATGAGGATATAATGAATGGCATTTTATTTATGTCTGTATAATACAAGTGTCTGAATTCTTCAATAAATCATTTGTATTTTCAAATTGTTTAATTCAGGACCAAGTGTTACAAAAATGAGAAGCCACACTTTAAATGAGCCTTTTGTCATGTATTAAGTACCAACCACTGAACACTCACAGATATGCATACCTCCCAACTTTGTGTTTCTCCAAAGAGGGACACATGCGGGCGCGCTCCCGAAAAAGGAGTGTGGCCTAAGAAAAGGGGGCATCGCTTTGCAGAGGACCCGCGATCGCGAGCCACACCCCGTTTTCGTCACTGAGGGGGCATGCCCAGCGCTCTGTGAGCCGCTGGCATACCCCCTCTCCCTCTGACTCAACTGAATAGACGCTGTGCGCATGCGCACAGTGTCTATTCAACGCTGCTCTGCTAAGCAGGGCAGCGACCGACAGAGCCTCCCAACTGCCCCCCCACCGCGGGACACTGCGGCCCGCGGGTGGGACAGCGGGACTGTCCCCAAAAAACGGGACTGTCCCGTGAAAATCGGGACAGTTGGGAGGTATGGATATGGTGTGTAGTGGTTAGCATTGCTGCCTCCCAGCACTGAGGTCATGAGTTAATTTCCCAATCAATATCTGTGTGGAGTTTGTGTTCTCTTTCCATGTTTGCGTAGGTTTCCTCCCACATCCCAAAAACACACTGGTAGGTGAATGGTTGTGTCTATGTTACTTTTGTGCTCAGGACCTGGAAGTGTCAAAACGAGAGGGCAGGAGAGAACTTCCGCCCTTACAGCACCTAAATGTTTTCTTCGTTCTCCGTTCATTTGGGGTAATATTTTTTCCTATGCTCGCCACGCTTAGGGCTCTGTGTATCGCTCCGCTTCGCTCGCCACACTATACTATTACAAATAGATTGTGACATGGACCCAGGGGGTTATGGGAAAGGTCCTCTCCACGAAGGTAAACTAGACGCTACCGTAGGTGAATTGGCTCTGACAAAAATTTCGCACATTTACACAGTAGCGTTTGCCTGCAGTCTCTCTCGTGTGGATGTCTGTTATTGCTCAGAGGAACTAATTTTACAAAGCCAGTAGTGACATCTAATATTGTGATGTATAGTTTATATTGTACACATTGATCACAAAATTTCTTTGTAAATAATATTTGCAGTTTTTCCTTCAGGGATTAACACAAAAGGATGCTTGGGTAGGGCTACTAACTCATAAGCAAGCCACGTAAAGCTGCCCATGGGAGAAGCAGCTGGTTCTGAGATCTACGCCTGCAGCCCCGAGCGCTTTTCAGGGTGTGGAAAATATGTGTATTTATATATATATATATATATATATATATATATATATATGTATATGTGCCAGTAGAGGAATGGGCGCACTTGGGTTGTTTTTCCACCCAATATTCAATGGGGAAAAACAGCAGTCTCCCTAAAATATTTACTCCTAATTCGTGAGCATAAAACCACATTTAACATGTTCCATGTAAAAATTTATTACAACATAAAAGCAATGATACAAAACGGTATAGTATCTCTTCTTGCAGATAACACCATATAGTACAGAGGACCAGTTGAAATAACTTTGATAGATTCCTCCTTCTCCTTTGACAATTCGGAGATTTGATGTTTATGAACAAATAACCCGACGCGTTTCGTCTTACTCTAAGACTTCATCAGGGGTATGTCTAAAAATATATATAAAATATTATATCAGAATATTATCCTGATTAAAACAATAATATGAGGGAACATGTCAATAAACGAGGAAAAATGCAAGACAGAACTTAAAACATGGGCAAAATAAACAAATATATATATATATATGTGAGGAAAAAATATACATACACATATGGTATAACATACAAGGAGGATGATCTTAAAATACACCCATGCAAAACAATTATGTGATACAATCTCAGAACAAAGAATTCACAATTATACCAAAGAGAAAGAAAAAGACACATAAAGAGGAGTTCATCATCACAAGAACATAATAATTACATATGCCATACCTCTAGTGCTTGATAAATACTGTTAGTGCATCAATGAAATGGCAATTACGTATTCTGGATACTTGAAAAAACCACACACCGGTGAGGTACACAGGTGAAAGTTAGATTAAGCCTAATTGGGGAAATATACGTATTTAGTACTAACAACAATTAATAACATATTCTGCATAATACTGGGCTCAATAATAATAAATAAATGAATATATCTGTACATTGAACACATACCTTATGGTTAAGTGCTTGAATAACAAGTTCAAACGCATAGGCCTGAACGCAAGTTCATATAGGTATGCGACCTAACAAAAATTATTAATATTCACTAATTAGAGATATATAACATAACAGCCTTTATATAAATTGGTTAATGTGCTAGTAGATTGAAACACATACCTTATGATTCAGGGATTTGGATAACAAGTTCAAATACACAGGTCTACCACAATTTCATATGCGTGTGTAACCTGGTAAATTAGAGGAATATGATTCTTGAGGCAGAGAACTTGCTCATAACAGGTGTGAGAAGTTATTTTTTTTAATATTAAATTTTTTTATTTAGTTTTCAAACAAATTACAGTTACATTTAGCCATGTAAGGCAAAACAAGAGGGGGAAAAAAAAAAGAGAAAACACATATACAACAAATTTAATAAGGACAAGGGGAAGGGATGGAATGTATCAGTGCAATCTCAATACAACAGTAAAATCCGAGTCTATGAAGAAGAAAAAAAGAAAAGACAAATTCTGCATCACTCAACAATTTAAGGTCCGGTGTGGACCGGGGAGCAAAGCACTTAAAGGTCGGGTATGTCAGTCGGGGTACCAGAAATACTCATTTGGCCCGATCTCTCCCTATATAGGAACCATTTAGCCCATTTCTTACTAATAGAGGTAATTCTTGAAGAATACTGGTCCTCTGCTGTTTCAAAGACATAATGTTGATGGACTTTATTTTCTATCATCGATAAGTTAGGGATGATCGCCGACTTCCACTTGGAGGCAATGGCAGCCTTAGTAGCTATGAGAATGTGGCCTAAAAGGTATCTATCGCAACTAGACATCTCGCCATGGTAATAATGAAAAAGTGCCAAGAGGGGGTCAGGTATAAGGACCACTCCTAGTATGTGGGAAATAAAAAGAAACACCTCTCTCCAAAGCGACCGGATTGCCGGACATAGCCAAAAGATGTGAAGGACATCTCCTACCATCCCGCAACTTCTCCAGCAACTAGAGGAAACATCAGGCCAAATCTTATGCAGTTGTTCTGGTGTAAAGTACACTCTATGAACCAGTTTATAATACATCTCAGAATGATTAACACATTTAGAAATTTTAAAGGTAGATTTAAAGATATCCCTCCAGATATCTTCGGTAAAGACCGCAGGGAGGTCTTTCTCCCATTTAGTCTGTGAGGGGAATACTCCACGGCGAGACCCAGTCACAAGATATTGGTACCATCTAGAGATGCCTCCACTATTACCACTAGGGACCAGAAGAGACATCAATAATTTAGGGAGACCAGCATGGGGGACTCGGTTGGGGCAGTAGCTTTGTAACCAATGTCGCAGTTGCAAGTATTTATGAAAGTCTTGTTTAGGCACCTGAAATTGTTCCTGGAGTAAGGAAAAGGGGACCAAAACACCTTCTCTAAGGACATCCTTTAGGGTGGAGAGGCCTGAGTCTCGCCAATGGAGTAAGTGCAAATCCGGGATCAATAGGGCTATAGCATGGAGAGACAATTGGGGGGAGGGCAGAGCGCCAGCAGGGAGAACTTTACTCACGGTTCTCCATGCAACCAGCGTTGCGTGTACCGCGGAGCACTCAGCAGCCTTAGCAGGTATGGAAGTAGTGGGCAACCAGAACAAGTCCGGCAATGTAAAGGGGAATACAGCATTCTGTTCTAAGGATACCCATGGTTTAGAAGTGTCCTGGGCGAACCAATCTCTGGACTGGGCAAGTAAACAAGCCGCATGGTATCTCTCTAAATCTGGGTATGCAACTCCACCGGCACACTTTGGAGCACTTAAAGTGGATTTCGCTATCCTCGGCTTCGACCCCCCCCATACATAATTGGTTACTAAACGATCAAATTTATTACAAATATCTTTAGGGAGAGTCCTGGGGATGGTACGGAAGAGGTACATCAATTTTGGTAAGAGAACCATCTTCGCAGCTGCCACCCGTCCAACCCAAGAAACCTCCCGCATCATCCAGTCTTTAATAAACAATTCAAATGTCCGAAAAAGTGGGTCGTAGTTACACCCCACCAAATCCCGCTCTCTAGCTATATGCACCCCCAAATATTTAAGCGATCTAGATTGCCACGCGTACTTATAATCATTCTTTAGACGCCTAAGAGCGCTATCAGGAATATTCAAAGGGAGGGCCTCCGTTTTAGTAGTGTTCAGCTTGTAGTAGGAAACCGCTGCATAAGAGTCCAAAAGAGAATGTAAATGTGGTAAAGACGATTCAGGCTCTCTAAGGCATACTAAGATATCGTCAGCGAAAAGACAAATTTTTTGGGGCGTCCCTCCCACCACCGGACCAACGATTGAGTCCAACACCCTAATCCGCTCAGCCAGAGGCTCAACAGCCAAAACAAAGATGAGGGGTGATAAGGGACAACCCTGACGTGTCCCATTAGTAATATTAAATGTAGAGGAGGTGCATCCATTGGTGAAAACTGAGGCAGAGGGCGAGGAGTATAAAGCCCAAACTGAGTCAAGTATCCGGCCCGCAAACCCAAAACGGCCCAGGGTAGCCCTTAAATAATCCCAGTGGAGCCTATCGAATGCTTTTTCTGCATCCAAAGAAAGGACCAAGAGAGGCTCGCCCCGAACCTGGCATCGCTCAACCAGATTAATAACCCTACGTGTATTATCTGACGCTTGACGACCCATAACAAAACCCACCTGATCAGGGTTAATCAACCTAGGCAAGAGAGGAGATATCCTATTCGCAACCATCTTAGCGAACAATTTAAGGTCAGCGTTCAGCAATGCTATTGGGCGGTAATTCTGAACCACTGTAGGAGATTTGCCTGGCTTAGGGATGGTAACTATCCGGGCCTCTAACATCTCCTTCGGGAAACATGCGGAGTCAGAGGCTTCATTGAAGACTGACATCAAAAGTGGGGCAAGGGTTGATTTAAATGCTTTATAAAAGTCAGAGGGGTATCCATCAAGGCCAGGGGCCTTGTTTACTGGACAGGAATCTATGGCTGCTTCGACCTCTTCGAGTGACTAGGGAGAGCTAAGGGATTCCCGAGTCCGAGGATCAATATTGGGGAGAGACAACCCATCCAAAAACCTATCAATATCATCCAGAGTGGGCTGGGGGGTACCCGGGTCATCTCTGAGATTGTACAACTGCGAATAATATTCAGCGAATGCATTAGCTATCTCAACTGGATCGGTTACCTTAACTCCCTTAGACGTATGGATAGCATGTATACGTTCCTTCGCTCTACGCCCCCTCAATTTACGCGCCAGCAATCGTCCCGGTCTATTACCAAGCATATAGTATCTCTGATTGAGTCTCTGCAAATTCCGGTGAACCTCAGTTAGACCAAATGCGTTCACCTTTTCACGGGCAGCAAGAAGTTGCTTGAAGAGGGATTTATTATCAGGGCTAATTTTATGCGCAGACTCCAAACGGGCGGCCTCTCTTTCGGCTGAGGCGTATCTGCCTCTATACTCTCGTTTAAGTCTAGCCGCTAATTGGATTGCGGAGCTTCTAATCACGGCTTTCAGAGAACACCAATGAGTGAAAACGGAAGTATCTTTGGGGCAATTAGTAGCCAAATATAGATCTAGAGATTGTTGGATGGCCTGACAAGCCTCCGTGCGTGCAAGAAGATACGAACCCAATCTCCAGTGGCCATGTGGGACAACCCTCCTACTGGTATCCCAGACTAGAACAAGTGGTGAATGGTCTGACCAGGACATGGGCAATATGTCCACCTTACTGATAGCCGCTAACGTCCACTTATCTACTAATGCTAAGTCTATTCTAGAGTATGAGCTATGGACGTGGGAATAGAAAGTGTAATCCCGCTCTGCAGGGTGTCTGGCCCTCCATACATCAAACAACTCATACTCTGCTAGCAATTGACCAAATTTACCTGAGGGATCCTGGGCTGGACTGCTACGAAGGGTTCGGGTTGGACGGGAGCGGTCAGTATTAGGATCCAACACCATATTAAAGTCTCCAAGGATCAAAAGTGCCCCCCTAGTTCGTTCCTGGAGAATTCTACAGAAGGTTCTAAGAAATGCGATTCGTTTGGTATTAGGGGTGTAGCAAGAGACCAGAGTGGTCTCTACATTATCTAGCTGACCCACCAAGATTAAATATCTCCCGTCTGGATCCTCATATTTAGAGGACAGGACAAATGGGCAGTGCTGCGCTATGAGGAGAGCCACGCCAGATTTCTTGGCGGGTCCATTTGCAGTATAACAATGGGGGTATCGAGAATTAGTGAAGAGGGGGGGGGGTTTGACTCTGAAAGTGCGTCTCTTGTACCGCAACCACATGTGCCTTAAGCTTGTGAAAATAATTCAAGGCCACTCTTCGCTTTTGGGGAGAGTTAAGCCCTTTGGCATTAATAGAGACTATATTCAACATGTCTAACTACAAATATGGCTGATAACTCTGTAGACCAATTTCTGTGCTGAAACTGATACACCTGAGAGGGGGGGGGAAACATATCAGAAAACAGAAGGGAGGACATAAGAAAAATAAAAAAGACAAAACTAAATTGATCTCTCTTGAGATCACAACCAGTCGCCATATTGCGGCGGCTGTGTAGGCTAAAGAGGGGGTTAGTGGCATAACTCCCACCCATTGCCAAACTTTCGTACTGTAAGCTAAAAAACACGAAAACATCTTGATATTATGAGAACAGAGGTATACACATGCGAGCAAACAAATTCTTAAGAGCAGATAAGACGGAACAGAAATGCTCTAAAATGGAAACGGAACGCAAAAATCAAACACTAGAATCTTTCCAGCGACTCTTACTCCTTATTGCACAACTCCAGCAGGCCAACGTTAATAATAAACTGCTATGTCCAGGGAGGCGCCAGGCACAATGTCCACAAGAAAAAAATTGGGGAAAAAAACATAGGGCAATTAGAAAGGCAAAATATGCAATCAGGTAAACACGTCCGAAACAAGGACAAATCGCCCACCATACTCAGCGCCCCCCTAAACACACCACAGCCTTTACAGACAGGGGGATAGATAATATTGACATAGCAAACGACTATAACTGGCGAGTCACTGGAGTAACAACATTAAGAACAGAGCAACTATAGTAGCTGAAAAATATAAACCTCCCTGGTGTATTCAGCGCAAGAGCATATATCAAAACAAGAGCAGGAAAAAAGGAAGCATGTACGTCCCTGTTTTAAAATCGTAGAGTCAGGTGTTTCGTTTCCATAAATATCTCACCCCAGTACACTCCAGTTCATCTTGATAAAGGTTGTTACGACCGAAACGCGTTGATTGAATACACTTCTGGGAGTGTGAGTAGCTACTTTTTTTAAAACTTGGATTAATTCTTGTCTTGTTTTTATGTCTTAAAATTTTTTTATTAGTCTGGATTTGGGACTAAAATATTCTTGTTCAATTTTTGTATTTTTGTACACTCCGCGGCGGAGTTTATGGAAAGTATTGTGTAGCCGAATAAAATCAGTTTTTAAAGAAAATATCGTGATGTGGATGTGAAGTTCAGGATATACAGCAAAAAGATACCTTTATGGGAACATCACCTCACTTATATACGTGAGTTGGGGTACGCTTTATATGAAGATCATCACATATCTGTAAAGACACCTTTTTTATCTCTTCTCATCACGTGTGCTGGTTTGATTTACCTTGGGAGAAAAAGGCTGATTTAAAGATACCTTTTATAGGATTCACTCCACACCATTCAGTGTGAGTTGGGGTACGCCACATATTACCATCATTACATCATTATAAAGATATCTCCATAATATCCGTTACGTACTTTTCCTTTCACATTGGGGAGAGAAAGTCCACTGAAAGATACCTTTATAGGATTTTCCATATATTACCAAGTGTGAGTTGGGGTACGCCATCTTTTGTGGAGTCTATATATTTGAAAGATTGTCTGGTGTATATAGAATACCACCTCCTTTTTGTGAGACTAAACCCTAAATACAACGTGGGTGCCTTACATACTACACATTGGTTTTCCTTTCTTTATTTTTTCATATATTACACTGAGGTTATATGAGACCTACTCAACGATTTGTGCCTATGAAAAGGAAGATCAATCAAAAGATACCTTTATAGGATTCATCATACACCACCAAGTGTGAGTCTGGGTACGCTGTATATAAAAACCTGTAGATTTCAAAGATACCTTGATGTGTCCTGTACACCATTCTCCTCTGTGAGTTTTGGGATTCCTCTTCGGGACATCTGTATTGAATACCATCCATATGAGAAATCTGGAAACGAAACACCTGACTCTACGATTTTAAAACAGGGACGTACATGCTTCCTTTTTTCCTGCTCTTGTTTTGATATATGCTCTTGCGCTGAATACACCAGGGAGGTTTATATTTTTCGTTTACTGTGTATGTTGAATGTGGTGACATTTATTTTAAATCTCTAGGTGCCACAGCAGCATTGCGCCATTTGGGTATACTATCCTTCTACTTTTTTGACATCCAACTATAGTAGCTGTCCAACTTAGAGCAGGCAGTCTCACTTCACCGAGGACCAGTCCTGCTGAAGTCGACGGGGGGAGGAGTCTGCAGAAGGTCCTGCAATGTTCCATGACTTAAGCACTTTCGCCCCTTCCTCTGCAGTAGAAATAGAGACAGTAGAGCCATCTCGGGGGATCAACAGCTTGGTAGGGAAACCCCATCTATAAGGGATATCGGCCTTTCTGAGGGCCGCAGTGATAGGGTGAAATGATCGTCGTTTGTATAGGGTGGCTGCAGACAAATCACCAAAGAGTTGAAGTCCCTGCAGGGCTGAAGAAGTGTCAGACGTTGGTCTAGATGCTTTCAATAAGGCCTCCTTAACGTGAAAATAGTGTATCTTCATTAAGACATCTCTAGGGGCATCGCCTGGGGCTGCTCTGGCCTTTGGTAGCCGGTGTATCCGATCGATAAGAAAGTCTGCAGGTGGAGACTTAGGCAACAGAGCTTTAAATAAGGCCACGGCGTAATCATGCAGACTGCTGTGTGACACCGACTCGGGGACCCCAATCAATTTAAGATTGCTACGACGTGATCTGTCCTCCAGATCTGTGACTTTGTCCCGCAAAAGCTTCACCTCCGCCTCTAGTGCAGCATGAGAGTCCAGTAGGTCGTTGTGGGACCCCACGACTTCCTCCATTTTAGTTTCCAAATGGTCAGTGCGGCCACCCAGGTCATCTATAGACTGTTGACATGCCGTTAATGTGGTACGGAACTCAGCTGCCACCTCCTCCTTAAAGCGAGACAAAAGTAGCTTCATAGTGCCCACAGTGAGGGCATCCCCGTCTCCGACCTTGTCTAGACTCGTAGCAGTCGTGGAGTCAGACGAGGGCACCTCCAAAGAGGGGGGCGTCTGGGGTACTGCGGCTTTTGTGGAGGTCCCGGTGGTTTTAGAACCAGACATTTTCGGAGATGACTTGAAAAATGAAAGCTGCTGGGCTGGCTTTGATGGTTTGCTGCGTCTTGAAGGCATAATAAGACACAGAGGAAGATAGCTCAGCGGCTCCGGACACTGAGGATAGAAAAATCTGAAGGCTCCTCTTTCTCAGGGACTATCAAGACATCACGTAAATAATGGCATGGGTGGGAGAAATTTCTCGTATTACATTGGCATGAGCAGGGCTGACAGGGCTATGAGGCTAGCCATCCTCTTATGCACAAAGGGAACACTGCAGTCCGTCCACACGGAGGAGGGATATGACGGTAAGGGTATATAGGTAAGGTCGGGGCCCAGGCCTGTAGTAGTTGCCCCCACCACCGTGTAATTATTTGCTTCCAGCTTCAGCCCCTGGGACGGCCAGAGGTCGCAGGAGTCAGCGCAGACCGACTACACCGCCCAGCGAGCCACCCACAGCCGTGGATGGACTCGCAGCGGGGCAGGGGCCTCACGAGACCCCCTGGTGTCCAATGCGAGCCAGCAGGGGGGGGGAGGGAACCCGTAGCACGGGGCAGCCTTCACCCCAGTGTGTATGAAAATGCTGCAGCAGGGCCCCAGGCACACGGGGGGCAGCCGCAGAACGACCCACAACACTTCTCACAGACAAGGAAGGGGGGCCGCGGTCGGGCCGGCGTCCGAACTGCAGCAGCGGTGGACGGGTGCGCGTCTAGAGCCCGCGGGGGAGGGAAGCCGCTATCACCTCAATGTGGCCGGGTCTGCAAGCCGCACGTATCCGGGGGCCTCCGCACGTCCTTCTCTGGTCTCCGCCGAGTCTCTCCTCTTCTCCCGTCTCCCAAGATGGCCGCCGCCCGGACCCTGCAGTGTGTTACCCGGCTCCGATCTGGTCGCAGAGGAGTCCCGCTGGACGGGGATCAACACTGGGCAGTCTGTAGGGATGTCCACGCAGGGGACAAGGACCAGGCCAACTCCACAGGCGTCCTGAGAGGGCAAACCACGCGGCCGGGGGATGTGTGAAAATCGAGGCCCCGGCTTCAGAGCAGTGAGTAGGCCGCAATCCGCAGGAGCCAGTAAACCGGCTCCCCGACTCCGCGGCACCAGCTCACCGCCCGCTCCACAGGTATAGGGTGTTGATCCAGGCAGTTAGGGCTTATAAATAAGGGTGAGGAGGCTTTTTATTGATCACAATCTCCCAGGTCCCTGGGAGCTCATGTATAGTACAGCTTCCTCGTTCAGCCTCCAGGCCACGCCCCCCAGGTGTGAGAAGTTTTAATTCAATAAACTCCCTTTAGAGAGGGGGGGAGAAGGATACACTAGTTTCGAAAATTCATTAATTCGATTAAATCCTACGTGAAATTAGTTCCCCAAGGGGGTATAAAACGTATTAAAAATACCGATAACCATATGTTATCCTTGAAATTCAGAACGTTGAGTTAATTCTCATCATCTCATAAGATAATATTAATAAACTTTCATATTGTTACTAATAGTCATAATAACACCCCCTATTTACAAAATAAGCAGGACATAGTGAAAACAAGGGATTCCATTCACATAAAGTGCTAAATGGAGCCATATTTAAAAGCGGTGCTCACAAATAATAAATAATGAATCTTACCTTACCAGTAGCTACAATAGCTTCAGGTCACAACCAGTGTAATGAGGCTGTGTGCTGAGACTTACCCTTAAATAGGAAACAGAAGTGACCTCACTTCCCCTAATGCAGTGATTGGGGTATTAAAAATCTTAAATAATATTGGAATAAGTCCTATGTTACTAGCTGAAATCGTTACAGTGATTAAACACGCGTCGGGTAATTTGTTCATAAACATCAAATCTCCGAATTGTCAAAGGAGAAGGAGGAGTCTATCAAAGTTATTTCAACTGGTCCTCTGTACTATATGGTGTTATCTGCAAGAAGAGATACTATACCGTTTTGTATCATTGCTTTTATGTTGAAATACATTTTTACATGGAACATGTTAAATGTGGTTTTATGCTCACGAATTAGGAGTAAATATCTTAGGGAGACTGCTGTTTTTCCCCATTGAATATTGGGTGGAAAAACAACCCAAGTGCGCCCATTCCTCTACTGGCACATATTTGTATCTTTTTAGTCCCTCCTAACAAGGGACTTAGTGGAATTTGGCAGCCCAAACCCAATCCTTTCTCACTTTCTGTTTAATAGCGCAAAAGGGAGAGTATCTGTTTTGTATATATATATATATATAAACACAGTAGTATCTTTATCTCGCGCCAACCTAGAAGCGGCACCATGAGAGAGATCTTTGTTGGGAGACCTCAAAAGCATACAAGAATAAACACAAATTCCCAAGTGCGCTAAAGTGGAATGTAATTACACAGTTCTTCCAGCGTTATTTTCTGATTAGAATTCTGTGATTTCCACATGCAGCCAAATCTCTCCCAGGATCTATTCTGTGAGACCTATTGAGGAAGCCACACCACTTATACTTTTGAGATTGTTAAACCAGCTATATAATTCTTGAATTTCGTTGTACGTTGGTCAACATCCGAATCAGAAATAGTCTTGAATTTAAAATTGGACACCACACTTTAGGTAGTTTGCAAAAATGCCGACATATGGTTGTCAGCACTCCTAAGAGATTATAACCAATAGTATTCCTAGGCGACCCTGTAAGGATTTACGCCCAATTAGTTTTAAGGTAGTTTATACAAAACACCATTATCCAACCGATTACACATTTAAGAAGGAATACCTCTTAAGCTCTAATCAGGAGCCCTGATATAAGAGCTTCATCCACTAAGTCCAGATATAGGAGATTCTGAATAATCGTACATTATAGGTTATGATCCTTTATATGAATTCATCATGAGCAAATTAGCCTTTTCCTATATTCGTTACCCCTGATGAAGTCGATCAGACGAAACGCGTTGGGTTTGTCAGTCAGAGAATCACAACCTAGTCTGTAAAGATACTCCCTGTCGAGCTCGCACCTTGCAAAAGGTGAGGGGATATCTAGATTCCACCTTACAAACGTGTTGGCTGTGTACGCTTTTAGTTGCATTTTATTGACACAATTTTATACTTTGAACTGTGTATACGTTATTAAAATTACTTTTTACTGATTGGCCTGTTGGCCTCTTGTTTGGGTGACTATTTGGTGAGGGCTGTCTGTTACAGGTCCCCAGATTTAAATACCCTCCAGTCTACATTCCAACGAAAATAACGCTGGAAGAACTGTGTAATTACATTCCACTTTAGCGCACTTGGGAATTTGTGTTTATTCATATATATATATATATATATATATATATACTGTGTATATATATATATATATATATACTGTGTATGTATATATCTATATATCTATATATATATATATATATATATATATAGTAAATTTGGACTTGAGGAGCCTGCACACTGCGTCTGGTTTTTCCTTTATTGCTCCACTCCCTGATGTCACATCGAGATCATACATACAGTACTACATACCTCAGTTTCTTTCTAGGTCACTAAACTATACAAAAGGGAAATGCATTCCAAATTCGTCCAGTAATTTTTGCGTGATGCTGTAACAAACATATTTTTTTCCATCCCCAAAGTTCAGAAACAGTCCCTAGAAGTATATTTCTAAAAAAAAAATAAAAAAATTGCTATGTACAAACATAACTCTTACAGTTTTATTATATGTATAGATTACACATAAATAAATGTTAAGAACTAAGGGGCAGATGTATTAACCTGGAGAAGGCATAAGGAAGTGAGAAACCAGTGATAAATGCAAGGTGATAAACGCACCAGCCAATCAGCTCCAATATGTAAATTAACAGTTAGGAGTTGATTGGCTGGTGCATTTATCACTGGTTTATCACTTCCTTATTCCTTCTCCAGGTTAATACATCTGCCCCTAAGAACTTTAAGACAGCATAATATGCTGCATAAAGAGCAAGAGGGCAGCCCTGGGTGAAGGGAGGAACTGTGCTGGGGGAGGGGCAGCAGAACACACCTGTGTGATTTTAAGTTACTACAAACCACAACAACTGCTGTACACACATGGACAACTCCATCCATGCTGCATCTCACACCTTCCTTCTGCCACCATAGGTACAGTATGTGCAGCTGATTGGTAGCACAGGTATATCACCACAAATCTCACTCAATGAAGCAGCACCGCTATTAAATCATATGCATCCTCTTATTACAAGCTTCCATCTGGGAGGAATGCATGACCCATTGCATTTTCATGTGATGCATCCTGCCAGTCATCACAAGCATAATGGCATTTATTAACGCTGTATGTTTGAAGTAGAGATGTGCGGCGGGCACTTTTCGTGTTGTGTATTTTGGTTTTGGTTCTGGTTCCATACTTGTGTTTTGGATTTGGATTGGTTTTGCCAAAACCACCCTTTCGTGTTTTGGTTTTGGATCGGGATGATTTTTGAAAACAAAAACAAAAAACAGCTAAAATCACAGAATTTGGGGGTAATTTTGATCCTACGGTATTATTAACCTCAATAACATTCATGTCCACTCATTTCCAGTCTATTCTGATCACTTCACGCCTCACAATATTGTTTTTAGGCCAAAAGGTTGCACTGAGGTGGCTTTATGACTAAGCTAAGCGACACAAGTGTGCGGCACAAACACTTGGCCCATCTAGGAGTGGCACTGCAGTGGCAGACAGGATGGCACTATTGAAAAACTACGCCCCAAACAGCACATCATGTAAAGAAGAAAAAGAGGTGCAATGAGGTAGCTGTATGACTAAGCTAAGTGACACAAGTGTGCGGCACAAACACCTGGCCCATCTAGGAGTGGCACTGCAGTGGCAGACAGGATGGCACTATTGAAAAACTACGCCCCAAACAGCACATCATGTAAAGAAGAAAAAGAGGTGCAATGAGGTAGCTGTATGACTAAGCTAAGTGACACAAGTGTGCGGCACAAACACCTGGCCCATCTAGAAGTGGCATTGCAGTGGCAGACAGGATGGCACTTAAAAAAAAATAGTCCCCAAACAGCACATCATGCAAAGAAGTAAAAGAGATGCAATGAGGTAGCTGTATGACTAAGCTAAGCGACACAAGTGTGCGGCACAATCACCTGGCTCATCTAGGAGTGGCACTGCAGTCCCACTGCACTTACAGTGGATACCAGATGCACGTCTAACACCAGTATAGTTGTTATGGCCTAAGTAAGCCGCTTTGCAACATGGTATATATATATATACGACAGTATCACTGGAAATATATGGCAGTACCATTGGACATATATATCAGTATCACTGGAATTATATGGCAGTACCACTGGACATATACGGCAGTATCACTGGATTTATATGCCAGTACCACTGGAATTATACGGCAGTACCACTGAATTTCTAAGGCAGTACCACTGGACATATTTGGCAGTACCACTGGACTTATACGCCAGCACCACTGGAATTATACGGCAGTATCACTGGAATTATACAGCAGTACCACTGGACTTATATGGCAGTACCACTGGACATATACGTCAGTATCACTGGACTGGATTTATACAACAGTACCACTGGATTTGTACGACAGTACCACTGGACATATATGGCAGTATCACTGTAATTATATGGCAGTACCACAGGACATATACGGCAGTATCACTGGAATTATATGGCAGTACCACTGGACATATACGGCAGTATCACTGGATTTTTACGGCAGTACCGCTGGACATATACGGCAGTACTGCTGGACATGTACGGCAGTATCACTGGACATATACGGCAGTATCACTGGACATATATACGGCAGTACCACTGGACATACACAGCAGCACAGGGACACCACCACTGGACTGATGCAGGACAACACAGCACCACTGCAATGGACTGGACTTATACAGCATCACTGGACATATGGCAGCAGTGGACACCACCACTGTGACTGGACTAATGCAGCACAAGACACTACCACTGTACTGATGCAGGACACTGAGGACAGAGACACGTCCTCTCGCTACACTCTCCAATGCTGGAGTGAAAATGGCGGTGACGCGCAGCTCCTTATATGGAACCCAAACCCAGCGAGAATCCGACAGCGGGATGATGACGTTTTGCCTCGTTCTGGTTTCCGAGTCAGGCGGGAAAACCGGAGCCAGATCCGGGCTCGGGAAGTGAAGTCCGGTAGAGTTCGGTTCTCTGGGAATCTCTAGTTTGAAGAAAATCACAAAGGACAGCTCTACCGATAAGAGCTGTCCTTTGCAATTGAAAGACTTCCAACTTTAAAGCCCAACAACCCTTCTGCACTTGCTTCGAAAGCCGGGGGGTGGGGATCTGTAGGATCCCTCTCAGGGTAACAGTAAAGAAGCTTATAGACTTCTACAGGGTAATGCCTATAGAAGCACTATAGCAGGCATTCCCAACCACGGTCCTCAAGGCACACCAACAGTGCAGGTATTAGTGATAGCCAGGCTTCAGCACAGGTGACTTAATTAGTAGCTCAGTTATTTTGATTTAACCATCTGTGCTTAAGCCTGGATATCACTAAAACCTGCACTGTTGGTGTGCCTTGAGGACCGTGGTTGGGAATGCCTGCACTATAGGATAGGCTTTAGTATTGATGCATCCTGCCCAAAATGCCTTCGATACAGAAAAAGTCAAAGTAGCACAGCATGAGGGAGTAGTCTCTTTAAAGATGTTTTAGAGTGAGTGATCTGCATGTGATCCGTCTCCCACCCTATCATACACATCCAGCAACAGCAGCAGGAACAGGCAAATAAGTAGATGCCAGGCACAGGCAGCACCGGTATACTATGGTAGTGGAAGTGCACCATCTGAACTTCCTGGATAGGTCACTTGATCATCAGAGGTGTCCAGGAATGCCACAACGTGTTTGGTTAGAGGAGGGGAGAGGGGTCAAGATATCCTTTCATTTTTGCACACCTAAATAGCTCAATGCCGCCCACTTAGGGCCAGCTGGACTTACCTGCCACACCACCTTTCTGATTATATAAATATATACAGGTTGAGTATCCCATATCTAAAATGCTTGGGACTAGAAGTATTTTGGATATCAGATTTTTCCGTATTTTGGAATAATTACATACCATAATGAGATATCATGGCGATGGGACCCAAGTCAAAGCACAGAATGCATAAACACCTTATACACACAGCCTGAAGGTCAGTTTAGCCAATATTTTTAATAACTTTGTGCATTAAACAAAGTGTGTGTACATTCACACAATTCATTTATGTTTCATATACACCTTATACACACAGCCTGAAGGTCATTTAATACAATATTTGTAATAACTTTGTGTATTAATCAAAGTGTGTGTACATTGAGCCATCAGAAAACAAAGGTTTCACTATCTCAGTCTCACTCGAAAAATTCCATATTTTGGAATATTTGGATATGGGATACTCAACCTGTATATATATATATATATATATATATATACAAACAGAAAGTTCAGCACTCACCAAAGCAAGCTCACTTATTTTCACATCAATAATTAAATGATGGGGGTTTAGTTTGTGAATTGGCCAATGCACGGAAGCCTGCAAACCGCTCGCCAAGGTACCCCATCTTCATGCAGGTCCTACACTATCCCAGAGTCTCAAAAAATAAAACCTAGCAACTGTATCACACATAATATAACTGCAAATATGCCCACTTGGTTTACTGTGTATCTGCCAAATACTCCATGGCTTTTAAAGGTACACTAGTCACGTGACACTGGCTGATAAATTACTAAAGAACAGCTGACTCAGGTTTAAGATAATTGGGCTTGCATAGGGGTGCATGAACAAAGCTTGTGGCCACAGTTAATATGAGTTAACCAAAGATTAACCCTACAATATGCCAACAAATATACAACCACAGCACTCACCACCCCAGAAGCGGGGTGCAGTGTCTGCACTCACCACTCATAGGGTGGGGTGCATGTAACCCATGGCCACCTACTTAAAAATATACAAACAGAAAGTTCAGCACTCACCAAAGCAAGCTTTAAGTAGGTGGCCATGGGGTACATGCACCCCACCCTATGAGTGGTAGGGCTGTAGGGCTGGACCTGAGTGCAGTGGGGCCCTGGAGGTGGGTAAAGAAGGTCTATGGGGTGGGAAGAGGTGTAGCATCCGCAAAAGGGGACACTGCCCGTGGTAACCCCGCGACCCACTACATTGACAGGATCCTCTCAAATGTTTAGGCGAGGGGGGGGGGGGGGGCGCTGAGCCATACTCTTACCCCAGCTGTTCCAACACCTGTGAAGGTGTCCAACACCAGCCTCACTGAGAGGGGTGCACCTTGATGTGGGCTCAAGGCACAGCCCCCTTATTGAGGCAGATGTGATAGCTGCCACTCCATTTTAATATTTTTAGTGCAGTATTATTGCCCGTGGGATGGGCTGTAACTAGTAGTGTGCGAGTTGTGCTGCCACACAGAGCACAGGTCTCTGTGGGTGACACCATCGCTGAGGAGGGGGGGGGGCATGTGGGCTCAAGGCACAGCCCCCTTAGTGATGCAGATGTGATAGTTGCCTCTCCGTTTTTTTTTCAGTGCAGTATTATTGCCCATGGGATGGGCTGTAACTAGTAGTGTGCGAGTTGTGCTGCCACACAGAGCACAGGTCTCTGTGGGTGACACCATCGCTGAGGAGGGGGGGGGGGGGCATGTGGGCTCAAGGCACAGCCCCCGTAGTGATGCAGATGTGATAGTTGCCTCTCCGTTTTTTTTCCAGTGCAGTATTATTGCCCGTGGGATGGGCTGTAACTAGTAGTGTGCGAGTTGTGCTGCCACACAGAGCACAGGTCTCTGTGGGTGACACCATCGCTGCACCACGGTCCCTGCATTTGGCTAGCAGAGATCCTAGAACAGCACTTTACAGCCAGGAGCGCCGCTGCAGCATTGGATGGAGAGTCTATTAGATGATCCAGGCAGGCAATCCGCAGTCTCTGCGGCTGTAGTTATCATCCTCTCGGTGACCACACCATCTTCGTGACATCATATATGAATACAAGATTTAGGAGTGACCTGCGCATACTAGGAGCAGCGGGTGTATTGGAACGAGTGGTCTGACTGTCATCCAAACAAACACAAAAACGGCATACAATAAAAAGAATACACTTTGCTCGCCATACGGCTGGCAAGTTGCCTCGCTCCGCTACCGCTGTACTCAGCACAGGTTACTATTCCCAATCATAGTCCACGTCGATGGTAAAGTATAAAAAAGTGAATAAATATATTATATATATATATTTATTTATATATATACTAGGAAGAATCAGGAGAGCGCACTCATGAGTTTAAAAGGTAATGATCTTTATAATAAAAGATAAATATCCACACACATGTTGGTTTAAAATTTCAGGTGCGACAATAATGAAAACCGTCACTGCTGTACTTTGTCTCCATCTCACCAACTCTCTCACGCTGGCTCCAGACCTGGCGGGTGACGTCGCACTGTCCACGGTTTGTAGCCATGTCCAATGCGTTTCGACCAATCGTGGTCTTCGTCAGGGGTTGTACAAAGTACAGCAGTGACGGTTTTCATTATTGTCGCACCTGAAAGTTGAAACCAACATGTATGTGGATATTTATCTTTTATTATAAAGAGCATTACCTTTTAAACTCATGAGTGCGCTCTCCTGATTCTTCCTAGCACCAATACCCTATACTCCATCGGCCTGGAGTTGGATGCAGCTGCACCTGGAGGATTTATAGGAGAAAAAACTCTGGATTACACAGATATTTTGCGCAGAGACTGAGTATTTATTGCTTTTTATATATATATATATGTATATATATATATTTAAAAAAAAGGAATGTCAACCTTTTCATGTGTTGACCAGTCCTGTATCGATCATTTTAACGCATCAACCTTTTTCATATGTTGTGTCGACCAATAGTAGTGGACCTATTGACTGTCAACCTAATCCATGTCAATCTACTGCACTATCCGAATACATCTTGTTTATAGAATTTAGGATGCATTTCATCCTAAGTGGTTGATTTCATCAAGGGGTTAACCCCTTGATGAAGTCCACCACTTAGGACAAAACGCTTGAGACCTGTGCCTTTGGAACCCTACTATGGACAGACAAGCCTTTTTTTGTCTTTTATCCTGTATGTTTGATACCTATTAGTTGTCAATTGGATTTGTGAAAATAAACCTGTGTTTTTAAGAAAATGTTTCCAAAGTTTGGAATTGATACTATTCTGGTGGGACTTGCAGTAGTTCCTAATTCCCTAAACACAGTCAGTACCTGCTGACATTTTGAATGTATAAAAACAGTACACACTATGGGGGTCATTCTGACCTGTTTGCACGCTGCTGTTTTTCACAGCGCAGCGATCAGGTCACTACTGCACATGCGTATACACCGCAATACGCAGTCGCGTTGTACGGGTACAAAGCGGATCGTTGCTGGACGATTGATTTAACGAAGAATCCATCCGCACGGCCGATCGTAAGGAGATTGACAGGAAGAAGGTTTCTATAGGTGTCAACTGACCGTTTTCTGGGAGTGTTTGGAAAAACGCAGGCGTGTCCAAGCGTTGGCAGGGTAGATGTCTGACGTCAATTCCAGGCCCAGACAGGCTGAAGTGATTGCAAGGCTGAGTACGTTCAGACCTACTCAGAAACTGCACAAAATGTTTTTTGCAGAGCTCAGCTGCACAGGCGTTCGCACACTTGCAAAGCGAAAATACATTCCCCCGTGAGCGGCGACTATGCGTTTGCGCAGCTCCTAAAAACAGCTAGCGAGCGATCAATTCGGACTGACCCCTATGTCTATATTCTTCATTTACATGTTTTCTGAATATTGCAAGGGTCTGTAGACTGAAGACCCTCATACCAAAAAGATAAGTGAACCCATCAACCCCCATTTACTATTCTATATCACACTAGTATGCGCTTTTATCACTTCACTTGCTGATTTGAATTTATCTTGTGTGTATCACCCACACACAGATATTTACTGCATATTAGCAGCCACTCATTTGATAGATGAGGAGTGTGAAAACCTTTCCTGTGCACTAACAATTCATGGTGTTCATTTATGTATACTTGTGCGCTTTTGGGTGGCTTTGGTTGGTAGCCCTTGACTTAACGACTGAGCGTGTAGTTGTCTTGCTGGGCTGCCCTGCTCTTCAGTGGTGGTGGCGGCAGTGACAGAGTACAGGGAAGGGCCAGCTTAGTAATGCATGCATAATGATAGACCGAAGGGGGGGGGGGGGGAAGGGGGCGATACCACTCCGATCGGACCAAGTGACGAAAGGCGCGCGCACGCATGAGGGGGGGATATGATGTGGCCTGTAAATGTTTTTATTTTCTTTACTTAATTCGAGGGCAGCTTGGGAGTGCATTGTAAATATGTTTAGGAGCAGTGGCCCCATTTTTTGTGCCCCTGATTTTTCGGGCCCACCCTGAACCTCGGGGTCCTGTACGGGTTGTTCCCTTTGTCCTCCCATAGGGGGCCTGCATGTGGGTGGACGCAGTATTCCATTGCGTACATTGCCTGTGATTGAATCGCCCCGTATGGGTACAGTAGAGACCAGGCGGGGAATGTAATATCCTGTGGGAAGCAGGAAGTAGGAGACTTTGTGCGGGTTCTCCCATTTTTTTAAAGCTCCAATCATTTACACTGCAAAACCAGGTTGGTTTTGCTGCGTAAATGATTGGCACTTTAAGAAAATGGGGGAACTTTCATTACAGGATATTACATTCCTCCCATAATATTAAAGTATATAATAAACATTATGAAATCACAATAGAGAAATGTTTTTTTACATAGATCTTTATTAGTTTGCTGAATAAAGAATGTACAAAAAAATATTTATGAGATCAGAGTCTTTTATTAAAAAAATAAGTGATAACATATTGTTGTAAGAGCAAGCAATGCAATTAATAACAATTGTGCAGATTTCATTATCCCACACAGTCTTCATACATATTATATAGAACCAATCACTGGGGATGTATCATATTTGAGTCGAGGGCAAGAGCACTGGGATTTGTCAACTAGACATTCTTTAATGCATAACTCTAAAGCTCTGCTAAGAGACTCATTCACACAGGAAAGTAAATCAATGCAGAAGCCAGCAGTCCTGATATGGTGCATTGTGTATTCTAGGACGTGATAATATCAATTATAATAGAGAAAGTTGTCAGCGATCTGACTGCAGCAGGTCTGGGTCAGAAGGAGATGTGATGCCTCACTTCACATCAATTACAACATATAGCAGAGGGGTTGGAAGGCAATTCCCTTTGATAGTGTTCCTCAATAAATAATTATATAGTTATTGTGGAAAAGGTTTCTTGGAAATACAATACAAAGGATTGTCATTAATTTCTCCCTAGTTCCTATCGATGTCTCTCCTAAATTCTATTATCGGTTACATCCTGATGGAACAATTCTCACTCTCTACATGCACAGGTAGGGGGTAATAGGGCTGGTAATTTCAACAATTTAAGCAATCATTGATGTCATTTTGGTGAAATAGTTCATGGCGGATGTATATTTTGCAAATGACAGATGCTGTTCAGGTTGAAGATGCACAACGTTGATTGACAGCTCTGCTTCCCACTGAAAAGGAGAGTTATGGTAGACCATTGTTAACTCTTTTTCTCCGAGGTACATTAGGTTCCACAGGGAAACATCAGGGGTGTAGATTGGCTCTTGATCCAGAGGCATCAACAGGCTAAAGCTTTAATATATGCAAGGTGGTTTCCCAGCGCAAACTTAAGAACAAATGAGGCTGTGATTGATTTATAATAAAAAAATTTTTTTTAATTAATGTATTGTTAATGATTTATCAGACAATGCAATGATGTAATTCTCCTAAGACTGGTAAAATATTCTACGATCTAAGTGGTTTGTACAAATTGCTAAAATCGTAAGAGGTTGTGAATATGCCTATTACCGGTGAACAAAACATAAGACATACAACTCATAACACACATATATAGTCTAATATAAATGTCCACAAAAAAATGTCCCAAAAATAAATATGGTCAAAACCAAGTCCGTTTATCCAGTGTGTATCTGATTGCACTACACTATGCTGTTCGTCAATATACCTTATGGGCACTCTTACACCCAAAGGGCTCAATGTCGACTTCGATCTGACGCCTTTTCTGAAGTGAACAGGAAAAAGAAAAGGGAGAAATAGGAAACAAGGAAAAAGAAAAAGAAAGAAAAAGGAAAATCATTCCTGGGAGGGAGGGGGAATCACTTAAAAATTGTCCCTAAGAATATCCAAAGTATAGATTGGATTACATATTTAAAATATTAAAGATACTGAAAATTGAAAATAACATGTAATTACCGTCAATATGGATGTTACATTCTTATCGGTATGTGGATTTTCCCCTCCACTCATGTTCCAAGCCTTAAGTTATGATCATTTTCAGCATGCAGTTTTGCACCCCCAAAAGGATGGCTCTCCATTGGATACTTACCACTTAGATTAGTGTAACTGCCTAAGAAAATTGATATAATGCCACCATATGAAATATTACCAACTCATCTCTCTGTAATCCCTTATACAAACTCAGTAAAATTTTAACCAATTCCCTGAATGAAGAAAGAGAAGTCTGAATTACATGGATAGATACAGTGTTAAAAAGAAAAGATTTCCGGGTATAAGATAGGTATCTCTCAGAATTTATTAGTATCTTATATTTGAGTGACTGAATATACAATACTTGTTTTATACATGCGCTTATAACTGGTATGACCCTATCCGCAATTAATAAAGACCATTAATATTAACAACCATCCACATGTTTACAATTAGATTACAGATTATCATGTCTCCATATGAAACAAAATAGCCCACTATGTCTATTATAATATTAGACATTTTATACTCTGCAGTAAGCAAGATAAATCTTTAAGAAGATGATATTAATTTTACGACATGTATTTTATGACCATTGAATTAGAATGTAAGTGAGGCTACACGTGTTTGTCAGGACACAATCCATAGATACATACACTTTTTTCTTCTTTTTATATAACATTGAGCACTGTGAAATGTTAAATGTTGTGTTGTTTTGTTTTTTATGTTTTTAGGTTTTAATGTCATTGTTTTTAATGTCTGCAAAGCAAATTGGTACCCGCACGGATGTACCATGGATACAATCCGTGAAATAGAACTTAGATTAACTTGATCAACAAGAAATATCCTATACACAGCTGGAAAGGATATACAGCCACTTTTGGAACACATAATTCAGGAAGTAACCACGAACGAGGAATGCACGAAAACAGGAAATTGATGAACAGTGGAACGCATAAAGCCCCTATAAAGAGACAGGTTGATGAAGGATCGAGTTATCTGCAATCCTGAAGAAGCCCTACCACAGGCGAAACGCGTTGATAACAGATCGCATCGATCCGGAGCAGTGCCATTTAGCGCCTAGAACGGCCTGCATGGGAGATCCGCCGGCGGACTCTGAAATCCACCTGCCACAGGGACATTCGTTTTCACTACGCGGAGCTCTGAGTAAAGAATCCATCCAGGAGTCTAAGGTACAGACTATCACAGTGCAAGCTGCACTGACCCTACATACACTACAGTGCGAGCTGCATTGATCCCGCACACATTACAGGATTACAATTACTGAGATCTGCACCCATTGAGGAGCAATACTTCAGACTGTTTACAACCGCACAGCAAATGTTGGTAGAACCCGCAGTATTATAGGAACCAGAAGTGCCTTTAAAGTGGAAAAACAATATAGATAGTAGAGATGTGCACCGGAGATTTTTCGGGTTTTGTGTTTTGGTTTTGGATTCGGTTCCGCGGCCGTGTTTTGGATTCGGATGCATTTTGGCAAAACCTCCCTGAAAATTTTTTGTCGGATTCGGGTGTGTTTTGGATTTGGGTGTTTTTTTAAAAAAAAACCTCAAAAACAGCTTAAATCATAGAATATAATTTCCACTCATTTCCAGTCTATTCTGAACACCTCACACCTCACAATATTATTTTTAGTCCTAAAATTTGCACCGAGGTCGCTGGATGACTAAGTTAAGCGACCCAAGTTGCCGGCACAAACACCTGGTCCATCTAGGAGTGGCACTGCAGTGTCAGATAGGATGGCACTTAAGAAAATAGTCCCCAAACAGCACATGACGCAAAGAAAAAAAAGAGGTGCACCAAGGTCGCTGTATGGCTAAGCTAAGCGACCCAAGTGGCCGGCACAAACACCTGGCCCATCTAGGAGTGGCACTGCAATGTCAGACAGGATGGCACTTAAAAAAATTAGCTCCAAACATCACATGATGCAGAGATAAATAAAAAAAAGAGGTGCAAGATGGAATTGTCCTTGGGCCCTCCCACCCACCCTTATGTTGTATAAACAGGACATGCACACTTTAACAAACCCATCATTTCAGTGACAGGGTCTGTCAAACGACTGTGGCTGAACATCATCTTCTCCACATTTTCTGGAAGTAACCTCGTACGCCGATTGCTGACAAGGTGACCGGCTGCACTAAACACTCTTTCGGAGTACACACTGGACGGGGGGCAATTTAGGTAAAATAAAGCCAGTTTGTGCAAGGGCCTCCAAATTGCCTCTTTTTCCTGCCAGTATATGTATGGACTGTCTGACGTGCCTACTTGGATGCGGTCACTCATATAATCCTCCACCATTCTTTCAATGGTGACAGAATCATATGCAGTGACAGTAGACGACATGTCAGTAATCGTTGGCAGGTCCTTCAATCCGGACCAGATGTCAGCACTCGCTCCAGACTGCCCCGCATCACCGCCAGTGGGTGGGCTCGGAATTCTTAGCCTTTTCCTCGCAGCCCCAGTTGAGGGAGAATGTGAAGGAGGAGCTGTTGACGGGTCACGTTCCGCTTGACTTAACAAGTGTCTCACCAACAGGTCTTTGCACCTCTGCAGACTTGTGTCTGCCGGAAAGATAGATACAACGTAGGCTTTAAACCTAGGATTGAGCACGGTGGCCAAAATATAGTGCTCTGATTTCAACAGATTGACCACCCGTGAATCCTGGTTAAGCGAATTAAGGCCTCCATCCACAAGTCCCACATGCCTAGCGGAATCGCTCCGTTTTAGCTCCTCCTTCAATCTCTCCAGCTTCTTCTGCAAAAGCCTGATGAGGGGAATGGCCTGACTCAAGCTGGCAGTGTCTGAACTGACTTCACGTGTGGCAAGTTCAAAGGGTTGCAGAACCTTGCACAACGTTGAAATCATTCTCCACTGCTTTTGAGTCAGGTGCATTCCCCCTCCTCTGCCTATATCGTAGGCAGATGTATAGGTTTGAATGGCCTTTTGCTGCTCCTCCATCCTCTGAAGCATATGGAGGGTTGAATTCCACCTCGTTACCACCTCTTGCTTCAGATGATGGCGGGGCAGGTTCAGGAGTGTTTGCTGGTGCTCCAGTCTTCGGCACGCGGTGGCTGAATGCCGAAAGTGGCCCGCAATTCTTCGGGCCACCGGCAGCATCTCTTGCACGCCCCTGTCGTTTTAAAAAAAATTATGCACCACCAAATTCAATGTAGGTGCAAAACATGGGACGTGCTGGAATTTTCCCAGATGTAATGCACGCACAATATTGGTGGCATTGTCCGATGTCACAAATCCCCAGGAGAGTCCAATTGGGGTAAGTCATTCTGCGATGATGTTCCTCAGTTTCCGTAAGAGGTTGTCAGCTGTGTGCCTCTTATGGAAAGCGGTGATACAAAGCGTAGCCTGTCTAGGAACGAGTTGGCGTTTGCGAGATGCTGCTACTGGTGCCGCCACTGCTGTTCTTGCTGCGGGAGGACATACATCTACCCAGTGGGCTGTCACAGTCATATAGTCCTGAGTCTGCCCTGCTCCACTTGTCCACATGTCCGTGGTTAAGTGGACATTGGGTACAACTGCATTTTTTAGGACACTGGTGACTCTTTTTCTGACGTCTGTGTACATTCTCGGTATCGCCTGCCTAGAGAAATGGAACCTAGATGGTATTTGGTACCGGGGACACAGTACCTCAATCAATTCTCTAGTTCCCTGTGAATTAACGGTGGATACCGGACACACGCTTAACACCACCGCAGCTGCCAAGACCTGAGTAATCCGCTTTGCAGCAGGATGACTGCTGTGATATTTCATCTTCCTCTCAAAGGACTGTTGGACAGTCAATTGCTTACTGGAAGTAGTACAAGTGGTCTTCCGACTTCCCCTCTGGGATGACGATCGACTCCCAGCAGCAACAACAGCAGCAGCGCCAGCAGCAGTAGGCGTTACACTCAAGGATGCATCGGAGGAATCCCAGTTAGGAGACGACTCGTCAGACTTGCCAGTGACATGGCCTGTAGGACTATTGGCGTTCCTGTCTAAGGAGAAAATTGACACAGAGGGAGTTGGTGGTGTGATTTGCAGGAGCTTGGGTACAAGAGGAAGGGATTTAGTGGTCAGTGGACTGCTTCCTCTGTCATCCAAAGTTTTTGAACTTGTCACTGACTTATGATAAATGCGCTGCAGGTGACGTATAAGGGAGGATGTTCCGAGGTGGTTAACGTCCTTACCCCTACTTATTACAGCTTGACAAAGGCAACACACGGCTTGACACCTGTTGTCTGCATTTGTGTTAAAATAATTCCACACCGAAGAGGTGATTTTTTTTTTGTATTTTGACCAGGCATGTCAATGGCCTTATTCGTCCCACGGACAACAGGTGTCTCCCCGGGTGCCTGACTTAAACAAACCACCTCACCATCAGAATCTTCCTTGTCAATTTCCTCCTCAGCACCAGCAACACCCATATCCTCATCCTGGTGTACTTCAACAGTGACATCTTCAATTTGACTATCAGGAACTGGACTGCGGGTGCTCCTTCCAGCACTTGCAGGGGGCGTGCAAATGGTGGAAGGCGCCACCTCTTCCCGTCCAGTGTTGGGAAGGTCAGGCATCGCAACCGACACAATTGGACTCTCCTTGGGGATTTGTGATTTAGAAGAACGTACAGTGCTTTGCTGTGCTTTTGCCAGCTTAAGTCTTTTCATTTTTCTAGCGGGAGGATGAGTGCTTCCATCCTCATGTGAAGCTGAACTAATAGCCATGAACATAGGACAGGGCCTCAGCCGTTCCTTGCCACTCCTTGTCGTAAATGGCATTTTGGCAAGTTTACGCTTCTCATCAGACGCTTTTAATTTGGATTTTTGGGTCATTTTACTGAACTTTTGTTTTTTGGATTTTACATGCTCTCTACTATGACATTGGGCATAGGCCTTGGCAGACGACGTTGATGGCATTTCATCATCTCGGCCATGACTAGTGGCAGCAGCTTCAGCACGAGGTGGAAGTGGATCTTGATCGTTCCCTATTTTACTCTCCACATTTTTGTTCTCCATCTTTTAATGTGTGGAATTATATGCCAGTAATATATCAATAGCAATGGCCTACTATACCGTACTGCTATATATATATATATATATATATATATATATACATACATATACTGGTGGTCAGCAAAATCCTGCACTGTCCTCCTACTATATACTGCGCACAACTACAATGCAGCACAGATATGGATAGTATACTTGATGACACAGAGGTAGAGCAATGGACTACTGTACCGTACTGCTATATATATACTGGTGGTCAGCAAAATTCTGCACTGTCCTCCTACTATATACTGCACACAACTACAATGCAGCACAGATATGGATAGTATACTTGACGACACAGAGGTAGAGCAATGGCCTACTGTACCGTACTGCTATATATATACTGGTGGTCAGCAAAATTCTGCACTGTCCTCCTACTATATACTGCGCACAACTACAATGCAGCACAGATATGGATAGTATACTTGATGACACTGAGGTAGCGCAATGGACTACTGTACCGTACTGCTATATATATATATATATACTGGTGGTCAGCAAAATTCTGCACTGTCCTCCTACTATATACTGCGCACAACTACAATGCAGCACAGATATGGATAGTATACTTGACGACACAGAGGTAGAGCAATGGACTACTGTACCGTACTGCTATATATATACTGGTGGTCAGCAAAATTCTGCACTGTCCTCCTACTATATACTGCGCACAACTACAATGCAGCACAGATATGGATAGTATACTTGACGACACAGAGGTAGAGCAATAGACTACTGTACCATACTGCTATATATATACTGGTGGTCAGCAAAATTCTGCACTGTCCTCCTACTATATACTGCGCACAACTACAATGCAGCACGGATATGGATAGTATACTTGACGACACAGAGGTAGAGCAATGGCCTACTGTACCGTACTGCTATATATATACTGGTGGTCAGCAAAATTCTGCACTGTCCTCCTACTATATACTGCGCACAACTACAATGCAGCACAGATATGGATAGTATACTTGATGACACAGAGGTAGAGCAATGGACTGCTGTACCGTACGGCTATATATATATATATATATATATATACATATACTGGTGGTCAGCAAAATTCTGCACTGTCCTCCTACTATATACTGCGCACAACTACAATTCAGCACAGATATGGATAGTATACTTGATAACACAGAGGTAGAGCAATGGACTACTGTACCATACTGCTATATATATATATACTGGTGGTCAGCAAAATTCTGCACTGTCCTCCTACTATATAATATACTGCACACAACTACAATGCAGCACAGATATGGATAGTATACTTGACGACACAGATGTAGAGCAATGGACTACTGTACCGTACTGCTATATATATACTGGTGGTCAGCAAAATTCTGCACTGTCCTCCTACTATATACTGCACACAACTACAATGCAGCATAGATATGGATAGTATACTTGACACAGAGGTAGAGCAATGGCCTACTGTACCGTACTGCTATATATATACTGGTGGTCAGCAAAATTCTGCACTGTCCTACTATATACTGCACACAACTACAATGCAGCACAGATATGGATAGTATACTTGATAACACAGAGGTAGAGCAATGGCCTACTGTACTGTACTGCTTTATATATATATACTGGTGGTCAGCAAAATTCTGCACTGTCCTCCTACTATATACTGCGCACAACTACAATGCAGCACAGATATGGATAGTATACTTGAAGACACTGAGGTAGCGCAATGGACTACTGTACCGTACTGCTATATATATATATATATATATATATATATATATACTGGTCAGCAAAATTCTGCACTGTCCTACTATATACTGCACACAACTACAATGCAGCACAGATATGGATAGTATACTTGATGACACAGAGGTAGAGCAATGGCCTACTGTACCGTACTGCTATATATATACTGGTGGTCAGCACAATTCTGCACTGTCCTCCTACTATATACTGCGCACAACTACAATGCAGCACAGATATGGAGAGTATACTTGACGACACAGAGGTAGAGCAATGGACTACTGTACCGTACTGCTATATATATACTGGTGGTCAGCAAAATTCTGCACTGTCCTCCTACTATATACTGCGCACAACTACAATGCAGCACAGATATGGATAGTATACTTGTCGACACAGAGGTAGCGCAATGGACTACTGTACCGTACTGCTATATATATACTGGTGGTCAGCAAAATTCTGCACTGTCCTCCTACTATATACTGCGCACAACTACAATGCTGCACAGATATGGATAGTATACTTGATGACACAGAGGTAGAGCAATGGACTACTGTACCGTACTGCTATATATATATATATATATATATATATATATATATGTACTGGTGGTCAGCAAAAATCTGCACTGTCCTACTATATACTGCGCACAACTACAATGCAGCACAGATATGGATAGTATACTTGACGACACAGAGGTAGAGCAATGGACTACTGTACCGTACTGCTATATATATACTGGTGGTCAGCAAAATTCTGCACTGTCCTCCTACTATATACTGCGCACAACTACAATGCAGCACAGATATGGATAGTATACTTGACAACACAGAGGTAGAGCAATGGAATACTGTACCGTACTGCTATATATATTCTGGTGGTCAGCAAAATTCTGCACTGTCCTAGTATATACTGCGCACAACTACAATGCAGCACAGATATGGATAGTATACTTGACACAGAGGTAGAGCAATGGACTACTGTATCGTACTGCTATATATATACTGGTGGTCAGCAAAATTCTGCACTGTCCTACTATATACTGCGCACAACTACAATGCAGCACAGATATGGAGTGTTTTCAGGCAGAGAACGTAGATATTTGCAGTACACTGAGCACAGATATTTGCAGCACACTGAGCACAGATATTTGCAGCACACTGAACACAGAAACTGAGAGAACGCAGCCACGTCCTCTTGCTATCATCTCCAAAGCACGAGTGAAAATGGCGGCGACACGCGGATCTTTATATGCAATGCGAATCTTGCGAGAATACAACAGCGGGATGATGATGTTCGGGCGCGTTCGTGTTAACCGAGCAAGGCGGGAAGATCCGAGGCTGCCTCGGAACCGTGTAAAATAGGTGAAGTTCGGGGGGGTTTGGATCTCGAGGAATCGAACCCGCTCATCTCTAATAGATAGAGGAAGTAAGCCGCATTAGGTGCATTCCCCTTTTTATTGTTTAGTTCAAAGCCAGTGTATTAAATAATTTGATGAACAGCACAGTGAAGTGCAATAAGATACACACTGGATAATGGACTTGGTTTTGACCATATTTATTTTTTGGATATTTTTTTGTGGACATTTACATATGGGTCCACGGTTATCTTGACTAGTTTTCTGCGCCTAGGCACAACATGACTTATTAGCATAAACACTTCATCTATTGTTCTCAGCTGCAATACAATACAGAGAACAATACAGCAGGGGATTAAGTCATTACAGCAGGGCATTAAGTCCGACTGGCCAGTCTCAGTTAATCCTATTAAAGGTCAAGATAAACGTGGACCCATCTGTATGTTAGAATATATATGTGTGTGTTATGTGTTGTATGTCTTATGTTTTGTTCACCAGTAATAAGCATATTCACAACCTCTTACGATTTTAGCAATTGGTACAAACCACTTAAATCGTAGAATATTTTACCACTCTTAGGAGAATTACATCATTGCATTGTCTGATACATCATTAACGATACATTGATTAAAATTTTTGATTTTTTATTATAAACCAATCACAGCCTCATTTGTTCTTAAGTTTGCGCTGGGAAACCACCTTGCATATTTATAGATTGTCTCTTTTTTGTGGAGGATAGTAGTGACTCCATTTTTTCCAGCAGCACCTCAGGACTAGACACAACTTGTCTTCACTTATAGTGCAGTGTCTATACCCCTTTTACAGGCTAAAACTTAAGGCAGTCCTAGGATGCATTGGGGCCTCCTCTATAACCCTGCCTCCAGGCACTGTGAGCTCAGTTTCGTTAACCAGTCCAAAGCAGGAGTAGGTAAGAGAGAAGGTAGATGTTAGTCACATAGAACCACATTGTCACGACAGCAGAAGGGACCAGTGGCTAATGCCATACAAACCCACAGAAGCTAGGTGCGTCAGGGTGGGTGCCCTGTGGAACCTAATATACCTTGCAAAAACAGAGTTAACAATGGTAAGTCTGCTGTAACTTTCATTTTCTGCAGCAGGTTACATTCGTTTCCACAGGGGAAACATCGGGGATGTCCTAAAGTAGTTCCTCAAGATAGGGGACGAGCCTTAGCGGGTATGAGAACCAAAGGAATCATCCTGGGAGGCAGAAGTATCAAAGCCATAGCACCTAATAAACAAGTTCACAGAGAACCACGTAACCACCTTGCACAATTGTTCTGCGGAAGTGTCACGGCGGGCCACCCAAGAAGGTCCAACAGACCGAGTAGAATGGGCATTAATAGCAGCAGGAGCTGAGAGACCAGCCTGCACATAAGCTTGTGCAATCACCATTCTAATCCATCTGGCCAAGGTTTGCTTATTCGCAGGCCAGCCACGTTTGTGAAAACCAAACAAAACAAAAAAGGGAATCTGATCTCCTGATAGAGGCAGTCCTCTCCACATATGTACTGTAAGGAGAGCCCGTACCACATCCAAGGACCGCTTTTTGGAGGACAAATCAGAAGAGATAAAGGCCAGAACCACAATCTCTTGGTTAAGGTGAACAGATGACATCACCTTAGGTAAATAACTTGGGCAAGTTCTCACGATGAAATATTAGGAAGAGTGGACGACAGGACAATGCGTCTAAGTCCGACACCCTTCTTGCAGAGGCAATAGCCAGTAAAAACAAGACCTTGGCCATGAGCCATTTAAGCTCCACCGTCTCAAGAGGTTCAAATGGAGACTCTTGCAGGGCATACAGGACAACATACAGATCCCATGGAGGCACAGGAGGGACATAGGGAGGCTGAATCCATAAGACACCATGAGTGAATGAATGTCAGGTATAGATGCAATTTTTCTCTGAAACCATACCGACAAGGCAAATATGTGAACCTTGAGGGAGGCCAGACGAAGGCCTAAGTCCAGGTCTCTTTGCAGTAAAGCCAGAATTCTGGAAGTTCTGAATCTGTATGCATCATAATCCTTATCAGCACACCAGGTGAAGTAAGAATTCCAAACCCTGTAATAAATCTGAGCAGATACTGGTTTGTGGGCTTTTACCATAGTTTGGATGACCGCCTCAAAGAATACTTTGGCTCTCAGGAGTGATGCCTCAAGAGCCACGCTGTCAAAGCCAGCCTGGCCAGGTCCAGATAAAGACAAGGGCCCTGTACGAGGAGGTCTGGGCGCTGAGGAAGTAGAAGAGAACGATCTGTCGATAGACCCTGCAGGTCTCAGAACCAATGCCATCTGGGCCACGCTGGAGCAACTAGAAGTAGAAATCCTCCTTGTTTGAACTTCCGCAGGACCCTGGGCAGGAGTGACACTGGAGGGAACATGTAGGGCAGCCGAAAGTTCCATGGAATTGCCAGTGCGTCCATGAACGTTGCTTGAGGATCCCTGGTCCTTGATCTGAAGACCAGAACCTTGTGACTGTATTGAGACGCCATCAGGTCTACGTCTGGTAGGCCCCACTTGTCCACTAGAAGTTGAAAGACTTCTGGATGAAGACTCCACTCTCCGGTGTGCACGTTCTGGCGACTGGGGAAGTCCAATTCCCAGTATAGGATGCCCGGAATGAACACTGCTGATATTGCTGGCAGATGGCATTTCTCCCAACCGATGAGGTAGGCCATCCCACTTGGAAAGGATTAATCTCCACAGAAGGCGAGAATGAAATTGAGCATACTCTACCATGTTGAATGCCGACACCATCAGGCCAAGTACTTGCATTGCCGAGTGTATCAACACTCTAGGGTGACAAAGGAAGCGTCTTATCTTGTCTTGAAATCTCAGGACTTTTTCTGGAGACAGAAACAGTCGTTGACTGTGTGTGTCCAGGAGTGCCCCTAGGTGCACCATGCTCTAAACTGGGACCAGTGAGGATTTCTGCCTATTGATGAGCCACCCATGGGCTAGTAGGAAGCTTCCCATCAGTTGTAGATGACTGAGGAGGACATCTGGGAGTTTGCCAGAATCAGCCAGTCGTCCAGATATGGCAGGATCCTGACTCCCTGGCGATGATGATGGGCTGTCATTATGGCCATGACCTTGGTGAAGATCTGAGGAGCCATAGCCAGTCCAACTGGCAGAGCCTGGAACGGATAGTGGAGGTTGCAATAACAAACCGCAGATACTGCTGATGCGACATGGCAATAGGTATATGCAGGTACTCATCCTGTATATCCAGGGATACCATATAGTCTCTGGGTTCCATAGCCAGTATAATTGAGTGCAGTGTTTCCATATGGAACTTGGACACTCTACAAACTTGTTCAGTGATTTGAGGTTGAGTATAGGCCGGAAAGACCCATTCAGTGGCGGAACTGTGGGAGGCAGTGGAGTCAGCTGCCACCGGGCTCCTGACCTGCAGAGAGCACTTCTCCATTGCCTCCCAATGACCGACAATCCATCGCTGCATCTGACTGGATGGAGGAGCTGTGCCAGTGTCGTGACACGGCAGCAGCAGCTGCCTCCTCGTATCCACAGAGAGCTCAGCTGACAGCTGGCTGGAGCTAGGGGGAGCTCCAGTGCACAGCTGCTCACAGGGACTTCCAATAGAGCTGGCCGGCTGAAGGTCTCTCTTCCTCTGTCCTGGGGATAGCAACAGGTAGGCACTGGCATGACCTGCCTCAAGCTGCTGCATTGTGTGTGTTGTACGTGTGTGGTGTACAAGTGTATGTGTGTGTGTGTGTGTGTGGGGGGGGGGGGTGATTACCGGAGTATCGTTAATAAATGTTGGTAGCACTGTGTTTATGTGTGTGAATGTTTTTAAGTGAGGTGTGTATGTCTGTGTTTTTTAAAGGAAAGAGGCATATGTGTGTGTGTGTGTGTGTGTGTGTGTAATTGTGTGTAATTGTGTGTACGTAAAAGTGGCATGTGTGTGTGTGTAATTGTGTGCATGTGTAAGTGAAAGAGGCATGTGTGTGTAATTGTGTGTAAGTGAAAGTGGCATGTGTGTAATTGTGTGAAAGTGACGTGTGTGTAATTGAGTGTAAGTGAAAAAGGCGCGTGTGTGTGTAAGTGAAAAAGCCATGTGTGTGTAAGTGAAAAAGGCATGTGTGTGTAGGTGAAAGAGGCATGTGTGTAAGTGAAAGAGGTGTGTGTTTAAGTGAAAGAGGTGTATGTGTGTGTAAGTGAAAAAGGCGTGTGTGTAAGTGAAAAAGGCGTGTGTGTAAGTGAAAGAGGCATGTGTGTAAATGAAAGAGGCGTGTGAGTTAGTGAAAGAGGTGTGTGTATAAGTGAAAAAGGTGTGTGAGTAAGTGAAAGAGGTGTGTGTGTATCTATACTATTGTGAAAGGCACCCGAGTACACTGCTACTGTTCACTCTGAGTACCAGATATCTACATATGGCGTGTATATATATATATATATATATATATATATATATACCCCTATATGTATAGGGGCGGGGGCACCAACATTTTATCATGCCTCCGGGCGACTGGGGCGAGCTTACGCCGCTGGACCCATTGGGTTACGGAAATAGAAACAGGGTTAAGTAGTAACCTCTGCCTCTCTGGGCCAGAGGAACCAGCACTACCACTCCTGTATTCATACAAGAACTCACAACCTTTTGCAAAGCTTGCCCCTCTAATGGATCCGAAGGGATAACCGTGGTGCAATACTGGTGAGGAGAACGTTGCTTGAAGAAGACTGCATACCCGTGAGAGACAACTTCTCACACCCATGCATCTGAAGTGGTCGTTAACCAGACCTGGGTGAACTGCAGGAGTCGACCTCCCACCCTGGGGTCCCCGTCATTCGGCAGGCTTGTCTTATTTAGAAGCAGGCTGACGGGCCGCCCAGGACTCTTTTGCCTTGGGCTTAGTGGTTTTGGGAGCACGAGATTGTCTCGGGTATGCCTGACCTTTTTGCTTTCCCTTGTGGCCGAAAGGAATGACAAGTGGTACCTTTAGCCTCCTCTGCAGAAGGATTAAATCTGGGAGAAAGGCAGTTTTAGCAACTGTCAATTCAGACACAATTTTATTAAGGTCTTCCCCAAACAAAATGTCCCCCTTAAAGGGGAGTACCTCCAAGATCTTTTTGGAGTCTAGGTCCACTTTCCATGACCTCAACCACAGAATACGGCGAGCCATGACAGACGTAGTCGATGCCTTGGCTGCCAACACACCCGCCTCAGAGGACGCCTCCTGAATGTAATAGGCGGCGGTTGTAAGACAGGTATTTTCTGGCATTGTGAGATATATCCTCGGGCAGCTCTTCCTCTAATGCCTGAACCCATGCTTCAATTCCTTTTTGCAGCCCAAGAGGCCGCAATAGTGGGTCTATGTACAGCACCTGTGGTGAGTAAATAGAATTCAGGCATCCCTCCACATGCTTATCTGTCAGTTCCTTCGGTGAAGTGACAGTGGTGATAGGCACAGTGGACGACACCACTAGGCGGTTGACATAATAATCCACTAGTGGTGAATTTTCCCACTTGTTACATAACTCTGCAGGGAAAGGATAGCGAGCCAAGGCCCGTTTAGACAGAGGGAATTTCTTCCCTGGATTAGACCAGGGCTCCTGGCTGATGTCCACCAAATGGCCAGAATGGGGTAATAGATTTTTAACCACCTTCTGCAGTTTAAACATATCAGTTTTCTTAGCCACAGTAGTGGGATCCTCATTATCAGTGATTTGTAGGATTTGCTTAATAGCAACCACCAGGGCAGGGACATCAATTTGCAATGGAGAATCCTCGTCAGAAACACCTGATTCAGTGTCTGACAGGACAGTATGCTCCCCCTCCTCGTCAGATGAAACATCCAAGAGATTCATGGATTGTGAGGAGGAAGCAGCCCGCTTAGATGACCCAGAGACATGACAGTGACCTGGAGTAGATTTTTGCCTAACCAAGGAATGATTTAATTGCTGCAACTGGTTAGACAAATTTTCCGCCCAAGGTGGATTAACCATAGGGACAATTTGTGGCTGTAATGGCACAGGTGGTCCCATAGAGGGCGTAAGCCATTCCACCAGAGTACCCAGTAGGTTTGTGAACGCAGCCCAGGGTGGCTTCTGATTGGTTACAGGAGCTGCGGGCTGACTGGGAGATGTATGACACATAGTACACAGACCATCATACACAGCTTCCCTCTCTGGTAATTCTTTGGCGCATGCTCTGCATGATACAGGAGCGTCCACAGACTTACTGCCCTTCTTGTTAGACATTGTACACAAATGCAACACAGAGCGGTTTAGTACGATAAAGCCAGAGTACAATACCTGCAAATAAATTGGTTAGTATGTGACTGTAGACACAGTACACAACACCAGCGAATAATTCCGGTTTTATGTGACAGAGTACACAGTAGAATATACATAATGGGTAAATACTGTGACGCACTATATATATGACCCTGATGCACCTAGTCCCTTAGGGTACAAAATATAGTGATAGATATATCTGGGAAACACTGAAAGTGAAACCACACTACAGGCACACACAGTCACAGGCAAAGCAGATAATTAATATGACAATAAAACTGCAGTGGACTAGTATATGTACAGATATATATATATATATATATATATATATATATAGATATATATATATATATATATATATATAAAAACTAGGAACACCCTTATCCTGTGCTGTAAAATTGCTGCCTTCTGAAACGGTCCTGCTGTTAGCCAGGACCCGACCAAACTACCTCCAAAACAATGTATCAGATGGCGCTAATAATCACTTCTTTGCTTAACCAGCCAAACAATTGACCACATCAATGAATAAATAATAACAATTTATTAAAAGCACATATTGCTAAAAGAGATGACCCTTTCACAAACACATAACATTGATGAGTGTCAGATGATAAAGTGAAGGGTATATATTCTTTCTTCCACCCTGACGCGTTTCGTCCTTAACGGACTTCTTCAGAGGGGTGATCAATACAGCTATATACTCCAAAATGACAATCACATAAATCTTCAGGTCCTTAGACCATTTACCAGTACAGGTTTGTATGACAATTTTAAAAGTTTGAAAGACTTCTGTCTTAATTCGTGAGGGTCAATATATTAAAATCTGAAAAATAGCCCCACTCAGGGAGAAGCTCAAAAAATGATTCGTATATATCCCCAAAAGGACCACAGATTCCAGTGTGCTCCTGTGTGCTCTCCCAAAGTGCAAGTGTCTTGCACTTTGAGAGAGCACACAGGAGCACACTGAGTGGGGCTATTTTTCAGATTTTAATAAATTGACCCTCGAATGTAACCTGCTGCAGAATGTAACCTGCTGCAGAAAATGAAAGTTACAGCAGACTTACCATTGTTAACTCTCTTTTTGCAAGGTACATTGGGTTCCACAGGACACCCACCCTGACGCACCTAGCTTCTGTGGGTTTGTATGGCATTAGCCACTGGTCCCTTCTGCTGTCGTGACAATGTGGTTCTATGTGACTAACATCTACCTTCTCTCTTGCCTGCTCCTGCTTTGGACTGGTTAATGAAACTGAGCTCACAGTGCCTGGAGGCAGGGTTATAGAGGAGGCTCCAATGCATCCTGGGACAGCCTAAAGCTCTAGCCTGTTGGTGCCTCTAGATCAAGATCCACTCTACACCCCTGATGTTTCCCTGTGGAAACTAATGTAACCTGCTGCAGAAATGACATTCTATGAATAGTTTTATTCAAGAAGGACCCCCAAGTTAATTTTCATAATGTTAATCAGATGTAGGGCTGGCCACATGAGAGGTACAATTTGTTAGTAAATTAGTCACAGAACTGACATGTGAGTACTTCCTTGAACTCATAGGGGCATATTCATGTGGCCCTATAATTTGGGGCACTAGTATAACGACCATGTTTGAATTACCGTCGGTACGCGCACTCCACATATCCGCGGGGTTCAACTGTAAAAAATGATTTGCAAAAATGTTTGCTGCCAAAAACAGCGGGGGAGAAATAAAAAATGAAAATCAACATATCGAACTATGTATATACACTATGGGGTGTATTCAATAGATGTCGGATCCTTTCCGACGGTAAGGATCCGACATCTCTTTATTCAATGAGCGGGCAAATCAGGATTTGGCCATTCCCGACAATGCCAACCGACTTTTTTTAAAGTCGGATAGACATTGTCGGAAACGGGGCTAAAACCCGTTGAATTTGGCCGCGTTTCCGACAAATAACGTGGATCGGAGGCTGAAACCGCCGATCCATGTGCTTTCCAACAAGTCAGAATTCCCGACTTGTCGGAAAAAACGGAGGCAGCATTGAATAGGTCGGAACCCTTCCAACCTAAAAAAAATCGGAAACTGACGTTTTTCCGATTTCAATTGAATACCCCCTATGTTGACAAAAATTATTGGACACTGACAGCAAATAGATCAATGTTATTTTATTCCCGTCGTAGGTCCACCACATGCAGTGTACTGTTCTTTCGCAGCTCCCTGGTTAGCACTTTCTGGTCCCTGGGTTGCAGTTTCAGCGGTCTTCCAGGGCGAGGTGCATTCATGCAATGACTGTTCTTCTTCCAAGCATTAATGACAAAAACCACAGGAACCTTCCTAATATCTGTAATGCTTCTCATACTCATACTGTCACGATCCGGGTTACAGGACACCATTATTTACCTTTCAGGTGTCTCCTGAGGCTGGCTCAGCGTTCCAGGGCCGAGTCTCAGTCATGCTGCTGATATCCTCACTTCATGTCTCCTCTCTACCAGTCTGCAGATGCTGTCATAAGGAACTCTTATTGTCTGGATGGGGTTTCTAGCTGCCGCAGCCTCCGGCGCCGTTGCTGCGCTTCTAGTGCTCGGATGGCTCTGCATGGCATCTCCTGTCAGTTGCAGCCTCTGCCGCCATCATTGTAATTCAAGTGCACAGGCGGGTCTGCATGGCGCCTCTCACCCGCTGTGGTCTCTGCCGCCGGCTCCGTGTGTCTGATGCACGGGTTGGCATCCATTAGCTCCTGCGGCCACCACCGCCATTACTGTGGTGCTACAAACTAGATTTCCCTCCAAGTGCCAGTATGGGCGCAGCCATGTTGGTCCTAATCACATAACGCTATTTCCACCAATCCACAGCATTGCTGAACTCTGCCTGATTGCCTATCCAATCCCTGCACTGCTGAGGGTATAAAGGGACTGATCCTGAACCACAGAGCCGGCCCTAACCAATATGATGCCCTAGGCAAGATTTTGGCTGGTGCCCCCTAGCACCACCGCTGGTTCTGCCTCTGACCTTGCACCTCTTTCCCAGCACCCTCACCCATAGCAGTCCTTGTACCCCCTATATTTTAAATAGGAACAGTTCGCACATTTGACGCACAGCCCAAAAAGGGGCATCTTCTTGCTGGGAAGGGGCATGGCCACACAATAGTAACCCCAATTCCAATTACGCCACACAGTACTGCAACTTTATTCACATTTTATCCTGTGATAGTGTCCATAATTCATATTACATCCCGCAGTAGTATCACATTACCTTATAAACGTTACTCCTCACAGTAGAGACCCTTATTCACATTACATCACACTGAATTGCTCCTTATTCACATTACACCACACCTTATTGATCTTTATTCACATTAGACGACACAGTAGTGCCCTTTCTATATGCAACGCCACATAGTAGAGCACCTTATACACATAATGCCACACATTAGTAATGCATTTATACACAATTCCACACAGTAATGCCCCTTACACATATGAGACACATTAATGTCCTTATAAATATAATGCACCTTACACATTATGACAACCTTTATTAATGCCCTTTTACAATTAATGTCCCTTACACATATGTCGCACATTATTTTTGCCCTTATACACATAATGACACACATAGTGCCCCCTACACATTTGCTGCACATTATTAGTGCCCCTATACACATAATGACACACATACAGTAGTACCCTGTTACACATATGCCGCACAATATTAATGCCCTTATACACATAATGACACACATAGTGGCCCTTTACACATATGTTGCACATTATTAATGCATTTTTACATGACACACATAATGCTCCTTACACATATTCTGAACACTGCTGCACAACCAACCCACTCACATGCACACAGCACTCATACTTCCACTAACACTGTGAACTCTGCCTCTGCTTGGATACAGATGTGTCCTCACAAATCTTGCATCAATGCTAACGTCGTGCACCTTTTTTTTTAATTAAAATGCATCTTATTTGCATTGCTATGTGGCTAGGATGCACAGGCAGCTTCTGCTGATTAAACTGATATGCAGCATGCCTATATACTGTGTGAGACTGTAGCTGTATCTGCATATGAAATGCTACATACAGAATATAGGCATGCCGCATATCATTTTAATCAGCAGAAGCTGATGATGCCCCTAGGCTTATCAAATGCCCTAGGCAATTGCCTAGTTTGCCTATGCCTATGGCCGGCTCTGCTGAACCAGGAAGTTGTCAGTGCTTTGGTTGTCATTGCCAGTGTAACCTGTCTCTGCTCATGTGGTTGATTATTTAGTTCCAGGTATTCCAGCTCCTGTGTCTTCATTCCATCAGAGACCCGCACCAATCATCACCTTGCGGTGCAGCCTGACTTCAGTGTCCTCACTGCTCTCTGCTACTAGCAGTGCTCTAAAACACCGGCTTTCAGCATCTGGCTCCCAGCGGTATTCAGCTTCACAGTACTATCGATGTTCCGCCATCGGTTTCCTTGATACCATCGGTGTTCAGTCATCTATTCCTCAATATCACCGATCCCTAGCGTCACCAGTGTCATTCAACTCTCCTCCTGTTAACACTGGTTCATTTGCACTTCTTCAGCAGTTCTCCATCACCGATTCCATCCGGCAAACCCGGCAGTCTACTCTGCAGTACATTCAGCCTCTGTATAACATCTGCTGACCAGTTCATATCTCCATCTCATTATTTCAGCATACAGGTGTTAGTGAAAAGACTTTCCACCTCCTAATCTCCTAACCCCTCAAGCTAGTCTTGTTGTGGATACCACACCTAAGGACATTTCATCTATTGCTGCATTCAGTGGAACTGTGTACTGTTTTTAATCATTCCTCATATTCTTCTACTGCTACTGCCGTGTACCATCTGATCTGTGCTGAATAAATATTCATTAATTTTATCGTTGTTGTCGTGGTCACACCTTCGGGCATTGGTGGAACAACTCTATCTGCATGTCTAGAAGCCCTATACTGCCACCCAGGTTTACATACACACCAGCCCCTACAACTGAGGCCACTCCTGGTCAGCACCAGCCCTCAGTTGTGACCCATACCTCCGATCGAGCAAGCTACAATAATCCCCTTTTCAAACTCGGTTAGCTCCTTACGGCAAGCCATCTAATCAGTGCAGGGGCGGATTGGGATCGAACACCAGCCCGGGAAATTTATGGAAGCAGCCCTATTGAGGGTGGAGTCTGTTGAGGGAGAGGGCCCTGTCAAGAGGGCGGGGTCACTCCTCAGAGGTCCTGATTCTGAGATAGACACAGTTGGGGCCTCCTTTGCTTTACGTTATGCTAATGTTTACCTGTGACTGTGGCCCTCATTCTGAGTTGATCGCTCGCTAGCAATTTTTAGCAGCCGTGCAAACGTATTGTCGCCATTCGCGGGGGAGTGTATTTTTGCTTTGCAAATGTGCAATCGCATGTGCAGCCGAGCGACACGAACACATTTTGTGCAAAACAAGACCAGCCCTGTAGTTGCTTATCCTGTGCGATGATTCTAGCGACGGAGGTCCCGGAATTGACGTCAGATACCCGCCCTGCAAATGCCTGGACACGCCTGGTTTTCCCAAACACTCCCAGAAAATGGTCAGTTGCCACCCGCCATCTTCCTGTCAATCTCTTTGCAATCGGCTGTGCGAATGGATTCGTCGCTAAAAGCATTGCACAACAACGATGCTCTTTGTACCCGTACAAAAAAAACTGTGCACAGTTTTGCAAGTTTTTTTACCTGATCGCAGCGCTGCGAAAATCGGCAGCGAGCGATCAACTCGGAATGACCCCCTTTATGCATATGCTGCTACAATACCCTTTCCTGATGCACATCTGTACGTCTGAATATACAAGGACTGATATGCCCACTTTCAGTGTCTACTGACACTGCAGTCATGCCTTTACTCTACTTCTGATTTTTTTGATTTTTCATTCTACAAACCCCTTTTTTTAACCTTATATGTTTTAAAGTACAGGGAGGCGGAGCACACACTACATACAGCACAGTACAGGGAGGGAGTACACACTACATACAGCACAGTACAGGGAGGGGGAGCACACACTACATACAGCACAGTACAGGGAGGGAGTACACACTACATACAGCACAGTACAGGGAGGGAGTACACACTACATACAGGACAGTACAGGGAGGGAGCACACACAAGTAGAGAGTAGAGACACACAGACACGGGACCAACGCAGCAGAATCTGTCCCAGTGGCCAATCCGCCCCTGATTACATACATAGCCACCATATTACATACATAGCCACCACATTATTACTAGTGATGTGCACCGGACATTTTTCGGGTTTTGTGTTTTGGTTTTGGATTCAGTTCCGCGGCCGTGTTTTGGATTCGGACGCGTTTTGGCAAAACCTCCCTGAAATTTTTTTGTCGGATTCGGGTGTGTTTTGGATTCAGGTGTTTTTTTTACAAAAAAACCTCAAAAACAGCTTAAATCATAGAATTTGGGGGTCATTTTGATCCCATAGTATTATTAACCTCAATAACCATAATTTCCACTCATTTCCAGTCTATTCTGAACACCTCACACCTCACAATATTATTTTTAGTCCTAAAATTTGCACCGAGGTCGCTGGATGACTAAGCTAAGCGACCCAAGTGGCCGACACAAACACCTGGCCCATCTAGGAGTGGCACTGCAGAGTCAGACAGGATGGCACTTCAAAAAATAGTCCACAAACAGCACATGATGCAAAGAAAAAAAAAGAGGTGCACCAAGGTCACTGTGTGACTAAGCTAAGCGACCCAAGTGGCCGACACAAACACCTGGCCCATCTAGGAGTGGCACTGCAGTGTCAGACAGGATGGCACTTCAAAAAATAGTCCCCAAACAGCACATGATGCAAAGAAAAAAAAGAGGTGCACCAAGGTCGCTGGATGGCTAAGCTAAGCGACCCAAGTGGCCGACACAAACACCTGGCCCATCTAGGAGTGGCACTGCAGAGTCAGACAGGATGGCACTTCAAAAAATAGTCCACAAACAGCACATGATGCAAAGAAAAAAAAAGAGGTGCACCAAGGTCACTGTGTGACTAAGCTAAGCGACCCAAGTGGCCGACACAAACACCTGGCCCATCTAGGAGTGGCACTGCAGTGTCAGACAGGATGGCACTTCAAAAAATAGTCCCCAAACAGCACATGATGCAAAGAAAAAAAAGAGGTGCACCAAGGTCGCTGGATGGCTAAGCTAAGCGACCCAAGTGGCCGACACAAACACCTGGCCCATCTAGGAGTGGCACTGCAGAGTCAGACAGGATGGCACTTCAAAAAATAGTCCACAAACAGCACATGATGCAAAGAAAAAAAAAGAGGTGCACCAAGGTCACTGTGTGACTAAGCTAAGCGACCCAAGTGGCCGACACAAACACCTGGCCCATCTAGGAGTGGCACTGCAGTGTCAGACAGGATGGCACTTCAAAAAATAGTCCACAAACAGCACATGATGCAAAGAAAAAAAAAGAGGTGCACCAAGGTCGCTGGATGGCTAAGCTAAGCAACCCAAGTGGCCGACACAAACACCTGGCCCATCTAGGAGTGGCACTGCAGAGTCAGACAGGATGGCACTTCAAAAAATAGTCCCCAAACAGCACATGATGCAAAGAAAAAAAAGAGGTGCACCAAGGTCGCTGGATGGCTAAGCTAAGCGACCCAAGTGGCCGACACAAACACCTGGCCCATCTAGGAGTGGCACTGCAGTGTCAGACAGGATAGCAGATTTAAAAAAATAGTCCCCAAACAGCACATGATGCAAAGAAAAAAAAGAGGTGCAATGAGGTAGCTGTGTGACTAAGCTAAACGACCCAAGTGGCCGACACAAACACCTGGCCCATCTAGGAGTGGCACTGCAGTGTCAGACAGGATGGCAGATTAAAAAAATTGTCCCCAAACAGCACATGATGCAAAGAAAAAAAGAGGTGCACCAAGGTCGCTGGATGGCTAAGCTAAGCGACCCAAGTGGCCGACACAAACACCTGGCCCATCTAGGAGTGGCACTGCAGTGTCAGACAGGATGGCACTTCAAAAAATAGTCCCCAAACAGCACATGATGCAAAGAAAAAAAGAGGTGCAATGAGGTAGCTGTGTGGCTAAGATAAGCGACCCAAGTGGCCGACACAAACACCTGGCCCAACTAGGAGTGGCACTGCAGTTTTCTAACGAGAGGATGAGTGCTTCCATCCTCATGTGAATCTGAACCACTAGCCATGAACATAGGCCAGGGCCTCAGCCGTTCCTTGCCACTCCATGTCGTAAATGGCATATTGGCAAGTTTACGCTTCTCATCAGACGCTTTTAATTTTGATTTTTGGGTCATTTTACTGAACTTTTGTTTTTTGGATTTTACATGCTCTCTACTATGACATTGGGCATCGGCCTTGGCAGACGACGTTGATGGCATTTCAACGTCTCGGCCATGACCAGTGGCAGCAGCTTCAGCACGAGGTGGAAGTGGATCTTGATCTTTCCCTATTTTACCCTCCACATTTTTGTTCTCCATTTTTTAATGTGTGGAATTATATACCAGTAATATATCAATAGCAATGGCCTACTGTACCGTACTGCTATATATTATATACTGGTGGTCAGCAAAATTATGCACTGTCCTCCTACTATATATACTGCGCAAAACTTAAATGCACCACAGGTATGGATGGATAGTATACTTGACGACACAGAGGTAGGTAGAGCAGTGGACTACTGTACCGTACTGCTATATATTATATACTGGTGGTCAGCAAAATTATGCACTGTCCTCCTACTATATATACTGCGCACAACAACTAAAATGCACCACAGGTATGGATTGAAAGTATACTTGACGACAGAGGTAGGTAGAGCAGTGGACTACTGTACCGTACTGATATAATACTGGTGGTCACTGGTCAGCAAAATTCTGCACTGTCCTCCTACTATATACTACAATGCAGCACAGATATGGAGCGTTTTTCAGGCAGAGAACGTATAATACTGGTGGTCACTGGTCACTCTGCACTGTCCTCCTACTATATAATACTGGTGGTCCCCAGTCCCCACAATAAGGCACACTGAGCACAGATATTTGCAGCATACTGAGCACAGATATGGAGCGTTTTTCAGGCAGAGAACGTAGATATTTTCAGCACACTGAGCACAGATATTTGCAGCACACTGAGCACAGATATTTGCAGCACACTGAGCACAGATATTTGCAGCACACTGAGCACAGATATTTGCAGCACACTGAACACAACTGAGAGAACGCTGCACACGTCCTCTCCCTATCATCTCCAATGCACGAGTGAAAATGGCGGCGACGCGCGGCTCCTTATATAGAATACGAATCTCGTGAGAATCTGACAGCGGGATGATGACGTTCGGGTGCGCTCGGGTTAACCGAGCAAGGCGGGAAGATTCGAGTCCGCCTCGGAACCGTGTAAAATAGGTGAAGTTCGGGGGGGTTCGGATTCCGAGGAACCGAACCCGCTCATCACTAATTATTACATAAATAGCACCACATTATACAAATAGCACTGCATTACACGTATAGCACCACATTACATGTTTAGCACCGCATTACATGTATAGCACTACACGTATAGCACTGTATAAGGCGCCCATAACTTTATTGTGATTACATAAACCTTTCTTAAGCTAGCTTATCACTAAAGTAAAACGACACACACACTGAAATAAAGACACGGACAGAGCTGGCCTTAGCTATAGGCAGGCTAGGCATTTGCCTAGGGCATTCAAGCATGTCTAGGGGCATCCAAGCATGTCCCTGCAGCATCTCATGCTGAGAGGGACAGTCCGCAAACTAACTGTTACTTTCCAAATGTATTCAATCAGTACTTGTATACACTGCTGTTTACATTTGTCAAAAAAAATGCACACTGTGCCTTAAACTTCCTCTGACATGCGTGAATGCCCCTGACTTGTGAGACCTCAGACAGACAGCAGAAGCCCAGTAAATGCAATTCCTGGACCTGTGACATTTTTACTGACTATATAAGGTTAGTACTGGATGGCTTCTTATGATAACACATGTGTATTTTGGAAGACTGCTTCACAGAAACCTGACATCACCTATACTGCTTGTGCACATGGGGGAGGGGGACCCTGCCATCCTGTGTGTGTCCCTTATCCCTGTGCAATTCCCAGGTGTCTGCAGGGACATAACATGGGCAGTGTTCTCCCCACACTTTATTTCCTAGTCAGTCCATACCGTAAAATTCCCCTGCCATCTAGCACTGTAACGTGGTCAGTAAGTTGCGTTGTGCTATTTCTATATGAAACATCAGTGCAGCGTGACTTTTGGACACATCAGACTGGAGGGCAGAGCATTTAGCTCCCACAGTATAAAGTAAAGTGCATGCAGTTAACGGGAGTAACAGACACCAGCACACACACTGAATAGTGAAGAGAATGGACAGTTTCTACATGTTTGATACTGATCTTTTTGTATAACCAGCAAGTGTGGCAGTATCTGTGGCAGTATATGTGTATTATGGGCATTACTAATGTGGGGCATATGTGTAAGGTGCATTACTGTGTGGCATTATGTGTATTATGGGCATTACTAATGTGGGGCATATGTGTTAGGTTCCTTTACTGTGTGGAATTATATGTATTATGGTCATTACTGTGTGGCATTGTGCAGAGTTGAACTGGCCCACAGGGTAACCCCCCAGTGGGCCCCACTACCTGAGCGTTGCAGGTGCAGATGCAGAACTAGCGGCGGAGCTAGGGGGCACCAGACAAAATTTTGCCTAGGGCATCAAATTGGCTAGGGCCGGCTCTGGACACGGTAGAAAAGGTCAGACGATATTTATTGATCGCTGACCAACTCTTTAAACTATAATTGTAATTGAATTGGAATTAATTTAGATTGTAGAGTTAAATTTAGATTGGAGGATGGCAAAGGAAAAGTCGCTACCAGACACCAGCTCCAGTTACCTAGGTGAAAACCAACAAACCATGGAGGGGAGTACCCAAACCCCGCCTCCTTCCTGCATAACCCGCATTGTGCTGGCCTCACCACTCTTTTCTCTGGCAAACGTTCGGTTCCCGCAGGGGAACGTCTAAATGTCCAACCGCAAGAGAAGGACACACCTGCCGTCCTTCTAAAGAGGGTGTCCCACAATGACCACTTATGCCTGTTTGACCGCTGGTTGGTAGCGACTTCCCGCCACCAAAGGTTTACAAAACCGCCACCGCCATCCGAACAAGCGAATAATAACAAACTAAGAACAAACTAAAGAGCCCTAACGAAAAGGACCAAAAACATCCTCCAGGAAAACCTGCACTCCGTCCGGAGAAAGATGAACCCCATCCTCCTTGTAGAACTGCCGATTACGCAGCACAAGTAAAGGATGCCTGACAGCTACTCCACCTATGGCCCTAACAAACAGAGACACTGCCGAATTCACCTTCTTGCGAGCCTTCTACAGAGCCGAGAAATGCACCGCACCACGCCAATGAAAACGCGGAACTATCTCCGACCACACAATACGGACTCCCGGCCAGTGACAACGAATTGCCACCAAATCCGCCTTAATGGACAAAATTAAATCTATGCCCTTAACTCGGCCCAAATCATTACCACCTAAATGCAGGACAATACAACTGGGGCGACCCCAGCGGCGCTCACGGTGAAAAAGGAGCCGCAACAAGTCACCTCACAGCATGCCCCTGACACCTAACCAACGCAACTCCCTAGCCCCAAAAACATCAGCTGCCCTAAGTGCCATGGGATGCCTCGCCGCCCAAAAAATATAAGAATGGCCAACCAGCCACACATGCTCCTCAAAATCAACGACAGCTGAAAAATAAAAACACCCTAACATCAGAAATGTGAACACAAAAAACATATAAAATGCAATAAACAGAAATAACCCAAGTGAAGGAGAAAACTCAAAAAACCTCCCGTAGACCTTAAGAGAACAGCCAATTGATATTAGGCCCCCTCGGAGGAAAATTTAAAATTCACTTCACACCCTCGATTCCTGAACGGTAAGCGTTCAAAAACCGACGAGTAAACAAGTTTTTGGGTTAGCGCAACAGGCGCACCTACATCTTATCAAAACGGACATAAGACTTATAGGAGGCAGACTTCCAACGGCCCAGCTCCCGAATAGCCGCCGGGGATGAACCCGTAGCCGCTGTATGGGTAGCCGCCCCAATCCGAAAGGAATGGGTACCGAAGTCCGCCCCGCGCAAGCCCAATGCCTCCAAACATTTCTTAAACACAGCAGCAAATTCAAACTTCATCAGCGGGCCAGCGTGCGCGTGCACCAACAACTGGTCGCCCCCCGAAGACCTCAACCGGAGATACTCCTGCGCCAACCGCAGCGGGCAAACACTCGCTTCCTCCTGGGCCTCCAAGGACACCCAGCGACCCCGACCTGTTTGATCTGTCTTGGACCGCACAATCCTACAGAGCAACAGGCCATCCTGCAGGCGCACATTCTCGTAAAGCATACCCGACTCATGAGATGACTTGCTGCACGCCACTAACTTGCTCACTCGGAAAGCCCCAAAGAAAGCTAGGGCATACGCACAACTAATTAGGGCCACCTCAAACTCCGAGGTCACAATCCGAGGCAGCACACACAGCAACTCCGTTAGAAGCTGCAACATGGGGTGTGGCCTATCTGTGTGTGGAGGTGGACGTGCTGGGCCTGGGCTCCTGCTCAAGATATATATTTAGCCTCCCTTTGGCCCTTCCAGCTGTTGCTTGTGCCCCACCAGTGGTTTACTTAGGCTCCCCTGCACTGGGTAGGTGGGTTTGCGGAGCCGGCGGGTGCCCCCTGTGCCCGTGCGGGTTGCGGCCTACCTGCCTAGTTGGAGCCGGGGACTCCAGCCGGGTGCCATCCCGGACCGGAAGTGACGCGACGGAGCCCTGATCGCGGACTGCAGCAGACTTTTCCCGGCCTCAACGGTGCTCTCCCCATCTGCCTCCTGCCCGACCCCACTGTGCAGCATTCCGCCCGCTAGCCGCGGCGCCCTCTGTGTGGCTCGGTGCGGCGGGAGAAGTGTGACGTGGATCGTCTGACCGAGCTCCCGGCGCTGACTGCGGCTGGCGCCGCCTCCTCCTCCTTCCATCCACTGCTCTCCACTGCCCGGCCGAGAGGGAGGCCCTGTAACGGACGGGACACTCACCGCTTCCACCAACGAGTTCTCCCCCGCTGGCTGGGGCGCAGGTACCAGTGCTGCTGCGGCTCAGGATTGGAGCCCGGCGGCGCCATCTTGGAGTCTGGCAGGCTGTAAATAATTAGAAGCTGTGGTTCTGTGGAGTGACACTGCCTGCTCTTACTGTGCTGCAGGTAGTGGGGGCTGCTGGGAACCCTCTCCCCTTTGCTTTTGGGGGATATTGACTGCCTGGGCTAGGCTCTGTCAAAGGAAACAGTGATCCTTGGAGTGGCCTGCAGCTGCCCTTACCCCACTTCTCACTACTCCCATCCTGTGTTATAGTGGGCTCCGTGACCTCTATTTTCCTGGCGCATAGTGACTGCACTACTGAGCGGATTCCTTGCCTGAATACGCTCTCTCTGCCTGACCAGGGGAACCGAAGCTGTGGGACCCTGTTGAATCTCACCCCCTTGGTGCTGTTGTCTCACTTCCTTGTATTATAACAAATCATCTTGCCTATTGGAGTAGGCACTGCCATGTGAACTTATCCCACCTTCCTGGGAGTGGATGCTCCCTTCAACCACCATGTGCGGCCACCTCGAGGAGTAATGGCTGACACCTTCTGACACATACTTTCGGCATAGCGACCACGGGTTTGTCTTACTACCCCTACACTCTTCTGCTAGACCCGACAAGGCAACGCGGCCAATCCGATATGTTCGCGTTCCACGACCATGCAACCTGGTTTCTACAGTCTCAGCTGCACCTGTCCCTCTCTTTTACATGATTGCTGCGTAGTGCTCTTCAAATATTTGTCCCCAGCTGCGTGAAACGGGAACGAGGGAGTGGACTCCGTGCGATTAGTGGCATCCTGTGCTTATGTTTCCGTTCTTGTCATAAAGGTGCTGTCGCTTACATCCTCTCCCTGCTACTCTTCACTGGATTACCCTCTCCGGATACAAAAGCCGCCCTTTCATGAGTCGCAGGAAACGTAAGGGAGTAAGAACCTCAGTCCGCCTGTCTGAAGTTCCCCCCCGCTCGGACCTTCGAAGATATCTCAATATCCAAAAAGACACGGACAGGTCAGCCCCGTCGACGCCCACCTCTCCCGCTCACTCTGAAGGGTCTGGGACACAAGTCGAATCCAGAGCGATCACACCTGCCCTTGGCTCCACTGGACAACAGGATATGCAGAAAGTCCTTAAACTCTTGCAGTCCTTGCCCACCAAGGCAGATTTCACATCCTTGGAGAGTAGGCTTCGGGACGTAGTACACTCTGAAGTGTCCACACTTCAGTCCGAATTGACTCAGCTGGGCTCTCGCATCGAAACGCTGGAGTCTACTGGAGAGGAATCTAATGCTTTCCATCATGCACTGGTGGACACCATTAAACTCCAAGTAGAGGAGATTCAGAACCTTCACGACCATCTTGACGATTTATACAATAGGGGACGCAGAAACAACCTGCGGGTGAGGGGCGTCCCTGAGGACATACCCCAACAAAACATCCCAGATGTCCTAAACAAAATCTTCGGTGCAGTCCTGGAGACCGATCCAAACGACCCCATTGTCTTCGACAGAGCACACAGGGCGCTGCGTCCTAGGGGCCTGCAGTCTGACCGGCCACGAGATATCATCTGTCGCCTACACTACTATAGCCAAAAAGACGAGATAATTAGAAAACTCCGGAACTCCGGCGACTTAGACTTCAATGGCTCGCCCATTCAGGTTTTTCAAGATCTTTCTCGTCACACCCTACAATCTAAACGCCAATTGAAGCCCTTAACGGATATCCTTCGTAAGAATAACATCAAATATAGATGGGGATTTCCCTTCAGCATTACAGCCACTAATGAGGGTCGGACGGCCACGATTCGGACCCCAGAGGATATCGCTCTCTTCTGCTCCACTGTCAATTGATCCAGTGCAGACCCCTGAGTGGCAATCCGTACGCTCGAGGATCCGCCCCCCTCAACCCCCACGGGTCGACCCTCCTTTTTAAACAGTGGGCTCCCCCCTAGCATCGCAAAAGCGGAATCGCTCCTCCCCGTCCTCTGCATCTTCCTCACCGGCTGCGAAGACCTGAGTATCCCTCTATTTGTTTGTGACTTTTGTTTATGACATGGGAACTTTCAGCCCACGGACAGCTGTGTCGCCACGCAAGGACTCTGCGGAGGGGGCCGTTACCTATTGGATGGATTTCCGCATTGAGATTCTATGCAGTCGGAAGGCGCAATGCCTCCCAGACCCTGTTTCTTTCTTTCTTTCTTTCTTTCTTTCTTTCTTTCTTTCTTTCTTTCTTTCTTTCTTTCTTTCTTTCTTTCTTTCTTTCTTTCTTTCTTTCTTTCTTTCTTTCATAATTGCCTTTGGCTTGGGGGGTCTGAACATTGTATAACTCGTGTAGGGAGATGACCCCACATCTCTACCAAAGTATATACTGCTTTAAATTAGTTTGGGGTGCGTATTGATATCATTATGTTGATCAGTTGTGTCTGCATTCTTGTGGTCGCTAAAGGGAAAAAAAAAAAAAAAAAAAAGAAGAAGATGTTTTATATATAGTTTTTTTATTATTATTATTATTATTATTATTATTATAGGTGGTTTGTGTCGGAGGGTGGATCCGTTCCTCCCTTGTTACCCCGTTTGCACCGCAATGTCTGGTCCCGGACCGATCGATGGGACTATTGTCTCTGTCGCTCGAACAACCGGGAGCGGTGTTTTGTTTTTTGGTTTCTGGTTCGTTTGTTCTATACTGTTATGTCTTCTTGTCTGCTGTTCTACTACCCTCTTCTTCTCTTTTCTCTTTTTTCCTTCCGGTTCTCTCCTCCCTTCCCGCGCTAGCTGGATTTGCTTGTGCTCGACCCCTGCCCCATTTTGTTGGAATCTTTATGAGGCTAGATCCGACATTTTTTCTTTTTTTCCCTTTTTTTAAGTCAAAAATATGGCGCTGATAAATGTGGTTTCTATTAACGCCTGGGGACTCAACATTCCTGAGAGACGGTCAAGGGCCCTGCGAGAACTTAAGGCTGAGAAAGCAGATGTTGCCTTTGTGCAAGAAACCCACTTTAAAGAGGGGGCAGCCCCTTCTCTCAGGAATAGGGACTTCCCTACAGGTTATTTTTCTAATAACACTGAAGGTAAAACCCTTGGGGTAGCAATATTGTTCGCCAAACATGTTGCCCTTGCTGATGTTGTATGTCATCACCTTATTCCCGGCAGGGCTCTGCTTCTTAATTGCAATGTGGCCAATAGGGCTCTCACCTTTCTTAACATCTATGCCCCAAATAAGGCACAGACGGCATTTTTAGAAAGGGTCCTTACCCTAGCCCAGCCCCATATTAACAGAATTTTGCTCTTCGGTGGGGACTTAAATTGGTCCCTGGAACCTCGTTTAGACTCCTCTAACCCCTCGCCTAGGTACTCTGATAAACTCCATCGTAGGGTCCGGAGAATTCTACATAACTTCCAACTCATTGACGTATGGAGGATACAACACCCCTCTACTCGTGACTTCACTTTCTACTCACACCCGCACAACACTTACACTAGGATTGACTACTTATTTATCACGCATAGGTTTTTACATTTGGTTGAAGTCTCTGCTGTGGGTAACATATCCTGGGCTGATCATGCTCCAGTCTCTTTGGGGGTTCGTTTGTCCCCTCCTCGCCTCAATTCTTACACATGGAGATTGAATGAGCTGATCCTTCAGGATCCGTATTGCCAGCAGCAGATTAGGGAAGCTATCACTGACTATATTGACGTGAACGACACTGCTGAGATCTCTAAAGTGGTGATCTGGGAGGCCCATAAGTGTGTTATAAGGGGCAAACTCATACAACTAGGTGCTCTAAGGAAAAAACAACACATGGCGGCTCGGGTGGCCTTGATCCAAAAAATTCAGGCCCTAGAACTTCTCCATAAATCCGCTTTGTCAGAGGATACCCTTCGGCCTCTATTATTGGCTCGGAAGGAACTAGACTCACTTATGTCTCACAGACTGAAATTAGAGGCGAAGAAATGCCGTAGTCGGTATTTTCTATGGGGGAATAAACCTGGGAAGCTGCTGGCATGGGCACTCCAGGCCCAACGGGCAGCATCTTTTATATCCAAGGTTAAATCACATGCCGGACCAACACGGAATACCACGACAGAGATAGCAGCAGCCTTCCGAAGTTATTACACAGAGTTATATAACCTCAGAGGCTCTACTGAAGCCGGGCTTGACCTCTCCAGAAAGGCCTCTATTGCAGAGTTCCTACGTGAAATTAATTTTCCCACACTTTCACCAGAGGAAGTTGAATCACTCGAGGCCCCCTACACTCTTTCAGAGCTTGAGGAAGCTATTAAAACTACCCCTAATGGCAGAAGTCCAGGCCCCGACGGGATCCCGCTGGCATATTATAAGACATTTGGAGATGTTCTGTTGCCACTGATGCTTAGAGCATTTAACCAGGTTTCGGACCGGTCCCCCTTCTCTCCCCAGTCTCTGCTTGCACACATTACGGTGATCCCTAAGGAGGGTAAGGACCCGGCCCAATGTTCCAGCTATAGACCCATTTCCCTGTTAAATGTAGATTTAAAGCTCTTAGCCAAATTAATGGCGAATCGCCTAAAACTCTTTCTTCCGACCCTAGTGCACTCGGACCAAGTGGGTTTTGTCCCGGGCCGCGAGGCTAGAGATAACACCACGAAGGTCCTGGATTTAATTTCTTACGCCTCAACCTGTAAATCTCCTTCTATTCTTCTCTCCACTGACGCAGAAAAAGCGTTTGATAGAGTTGATTGGGATTTTCTGTTGGGGGTAATGGAACACTTGGGCTTGGGCCGAGTAGGTCTCCAGAGACTTAGGGCCCTGTATTCTGGGCCCGCGGCTCATGTCCGTATAAATGGGGATCTGTCGGACCCATTCCAGATACGGAATGGCACTCGTCAGGGTTGTCCTTTGTCACCGCTTATCTTTGTGCTATGCATGGAGGCCCTGGCGAGGGCCATTCATCAGAACGAACATCACGGGGCTGCAGGTGGGAAAGACGGAATATAAGCTCGCCTTGTTTGCGGACGATCTCCTCGCAGTGATATCCAACCCTCTGACCTCAGTACCCAATCTCCTTAAAGAGTTTAAACGTTTTGGCACTCTCTCCAATTTCAAAATTAACTTGCAAAAGTCCACGGCATTAAATTTAACATTGGATCAGACGAGTCTCCAAGTTCTCCAATCCATTTCGCCCTTCGCATGGCACCCAACACAATTAAAATATTTAGGGGTGATCCTCCATAGGGATCTTTCTCAGATTTACCACTCAAATTTTCCCCCACTTTTATCCAAACTCCAATCTGACCTTACCAAATGGGGTGGATAGGTAGAATAGGAATAGTTAAGATGAATATCTTACCCAGAATCCTGTACCTGTTGCAAACATTGCCCATCGCTATCCCTCGAGCATGGTTTACCTCCCTACAACGTAAGATTAGAGACTACGTTTGGGCGGGACGAAAGCCACGATTTAAGCATGACATTCTTTTTAGACGAAAATACCAAGGAGGTCTCCAACTTCCCCACTTTTTCTCATACTACCAAGCAGTACTCCTTACGAGAGTAATGGAGTGGAGCCGCGAGCTCCATAGGAAACAATGGGTCGATATCGAATTGGCCTCTCTCCCTCTCCCTTAGCTCGGATTCCCCTTGGCTCTCTAAAGTCCCCCGGGTAATGCATCCACTGGCTGGCCCTATATTTCTGTGTTGGCGTCTTCTACGTACCCTTCCTCACGTTTCCGCGCCCCCTTCTCCACTTTTGCCATTGTTTGGGAATCCTGAGTTTCCCCCAGGATGCCACTCCTTGTCGTTTTGTTTATGGCGAGAAAGAGGCATCCTGAGAGTAGATCAGCTGCTGGACGCGTCTGGCATAATATTCTTCCCCGAACTGCAGGCTAAATGGAATCTACCTAACAAAGAAATATGGAGGTATCTTCAAATTAAACATTACCTAATGACTCTTTGCTCTTCTGGGAGGGGTAAACGAGCTATGACTTTGTTCGAGCAGCTGTGTCTCTCCCAATCATATCCCAGACACACTCTATCTACGTTTTATAAATGGATAATAGACCACAGATTTTCTACCCAACCTAAGTATGTCAAGGATTGGGAACTAGATCTCGCGTGTTTAGTAACTACAGGTGATTGGGAAGATATATATAATAATACTTTTTCCTTAACTACCAATGTTTTGGCCCTGGAGACTCACTACAAAGTACTCACAAGGTGGTATAGATGCCCAAATCTCCTTGCGAAAATCTACCCCGGAGTACCCAACACATGTTGGCGATGTGGGACAGCCGTGGGTACCCCCCTACATATATGGTGGGAATGCTCTCTTCTTCAACCATATTGGAACAAAGTGGTGGAGGCAACTAACATTATTCTTGGTGAAGATCTACCCTGTTGTCCTAGTTTTTGGCTATTAAATCTTACTCGTACACCCAGACATCGACTTAAGAAATCACTATTACGCCACATTTTAAGTGCCTCCAAGGCAATCATTCCAGTACACTGGAAATCTACAGTGATTCCTACTATGAAGGAGTGGAACGCCCGCCTAGATCATTATATGGCAATGGAGGACTTCATTGCATCTCTAGAAGTGGGAAACACATCCTTTAATGCCACATGGAGCCCTTGGCTCGAATACAAAGAGACAATCCATTATAAATCTTCCCTCTGAGGATAAAACCTAATTTTCTCTTACATTTAAGTAGGCCCCTGCTATTGATGAGGCTGGGATCCATGAGTTGGGAGGAGAGAACCCCCCCTCCCTCTTTTTCTTGCTCTAAATCTTTTTCCTTGGGATAGCCTTTCCCCTCCTCCCCTATCTCGGGAGTAACTTTACTACTTTTCTCTGGGCTCTTTCTCTCTTGTTCTTTATCTTCCCTCTCCCTCTTCTATTTTCTGCTTTTTTACATATCTGAGTAGTTGTAACCCTAGATTTGTTTCTGGAGACACAATGTTAGTCGAAATGCAGCACATTCCCTCTACGGATCCTGTTAATGCTCACATCTCCGGGCTCTTTTTGATGTTGTATCTCGATTATGACTACTCGTTGTTTATATTGTTGAAATTATCAATAAAAATTAATTTGCAAAAAAAAAGAAGCTGCAACAACACGGGTCTACGGGAGTCCGCAGGCGCCGGTCGCATCCTAGCCCATCCTTTAAGCGCTCTGGAAAGGACAAAAGACCCGGTGGGGTCCGTCATCCCGTGGAGCCGAGAGTGAAAGGAAATGCCCGCAAGGGCAGAAGACATGGACGCTTTTGACCTACCCTTTTGATAATGTTCCCAAACAAAGGCCAGCAAAACAGCAGCCGGGGACTCACCTGCCACACCGTACCTACTTTGAAAGGCCGACCAATCACGCCAGGCCGCATCATACGCCCTGAGCGTGGAAGGAGCCAACGCACACCTGGCCAGAGCAGCTAACCCGATTCGACAATCTGCCAGACAGAAGGCGGGCACGGTAAACCCTCCGCCGCCGCTCCCGGAACCAATGCCCGGAACTTATCAAACTGGAACCGAGACAATGCATCCGCAATTCCGTTGTCGATTCCGGGAACGTGACGGGCCCTGAAATTAATATTGCGCCGCAAGCAAACTAACACCAGATGTCGTAGAAGCCGCAAAGCCTGAGGAGAGGAAGAACGCTGATTATTGATAGCGTGCACCCCCCCCCAAGTTGTCGCAACGGAACAAGATGTCCCGATTCGCGAACTGGCAGGCCCACAACTCAAGAGCAACTATGATCGGGAACAACTCCAGCAAAAGGAGGTTCTTGGTGAAACCTCGCGCCACCCAAGAGGACGGCCAAGCAGCAGTGCACCATGCCCCGGCAAAAAATGCCACAAAGCCCTGACTGCCCGAGGCATCCGTGAACAACTGGAGCCAACTGCTGGAACAACAAGGGGGAGGCCACAAAACCTCCCTGTTGAAGGACACCAGGAAAGAAACCCAAATCCGCAAATCATCCCTGATCTCGCGGGAAAGGTACACGGTGTGATGCTGCCGTGGCCGTACCCGCCGTGGCCCGTTCAAGTTTGCGAAAGAAAACCCTACCCATGGGGATAATCTGGCACGCAAAGTTGAAAGAACCCAGCAAAGACTGTACCTGCTTAAGCCGAACCCTGCGCTTGCCAAAACAATCGTGAATTAAACCCAACAGCTTACGCACCTTATCCTCGGGGAGGCGACAGCAACCCGCCACCGTGTCTATTTCAATTCCCAAATAGCTAAGACAAGGGCAGGGGCCCTCACACTTGTCCTGTGCGACGGGAACCCCCAAACTTTCGAACAAGGACCTGGCCACCGACAGAATATCTCCACAGATCGAACTGCCCCCTGGGCCCATAAAGAGAAAATCGTCCAGGTAGTGGGCCACCCCGAGTTGGCCGGAGGCGGCCTGGACGCACCAGTGCAAAAACGTGCTAAATCTCTCAAAATAGGCGCAGGAGACCGAACAGCCCATGGGGAGACACCGATCCACGTAAAACTCGTCCCCCAATTTGAAACCCAGAAACCGCAGGGAATCCGGATGCAGGGGAAGTAGCCGAAAAGCCGACTCCACGTCCAATTTCCCCAACAGGCCCCCCGGACCACAGTCCCGCACCAAGCGCAGAGCGTCATCAAAAGACTGATAACGCACCCTGCACACGGCCTGAGGAATGGAGTCATTGACCGAAACGCCATGAGGATGTGACAAGTGCTGTATCAGGCGGAACTTACCCGGGGCCTTCTTGGGCACCACCCCAACGGGGGAGATGCACAAGGAGGGCATAGGGGGAAAGGCATAGGGCCCACACATGCGCCCCAAGCCGATCTCCGCGTCCACTTTCCGCCGGACCTCCTGTGGGAATTCGCGAGCCAACCTCAAATTCTGGCGCGCCACCACGTGCACCGAATCTGAAATGGGCAGACGAAAACCATGCCGAAAACCCTCCAAAAGGAACGACGCTGCCGACTTGTCGGGGTATAAACTAAGCCAGCGCCGCAATTCGGGAACTCGAATCGGGGAGAAGGCCTTACTTGCCAACTCCCCCGGCCTCGGCTGGGGCGGAGGGCTTACCGCTTACCGCTCGCCGCCGAGGTGCAGTCTTTGGCCGGGTGACTGGCCCCGCACAACTTACACGAGTGGCGAAAATGACAATTTACACCCCTAGCGCATTTTCCCTCGTTGTAGGCAAAACACTTTCCTTTCCCCGCCGAGCAGGAGCCCAAAACCCCGGCCGCCGCGGGCTTCTTGACCGCGGCGTCCGGAGCGGACTTAACCTGCTGTGTGACCTCCAACCACACCTCGACATCCTTAAAACCCGCGGGCAGAATGGGGTTGCCATCCTGATTACGACAAAATTTCTCGACGTAATCCCGACAAGCGGAACCTTTGGATTTTAAATACATGTCATGCACCAAAAACAGATATTTGACCAAATTGGAATACTCAGCGGGCCGCGATTCGGTGTAGCAAGCCGTAAAAACCAAGAACCCCCGCAACCACTGGTGAAAATTACGGAAAGCACTCTCCCCAATGCCCCCCGGTTTCTTAGCTGCGTCAAAAGCCTGCCGCATCTCATCCGTAAGGGTGAAGATGTCAACGTACTTCTCCTTCCTAATTTTCTCTCGCATCCGCTTGCGAACCCCCCGGATAACTGCCGTGTTGGCGCAATGCACCATCTCCGTATAACGGGGGGGAGGGGGGTCAGGGGGAACCACCGACGCCGGCGCTGTCGCGATTCCTTAGCCATGCGCCGCGCAATAAGTCTAGCTAGTTTACGCGGGCGCCGCGGAGAACCTGAAGAAACGCTGCTAGACGAGGAGGAAGAAGTGCTAGACGAACAGTGTGAAGTAATAGCGTGCTCACCAGTGCCTGAAGGACCCGGAACAGCATCGTCCGTCGCACCCGACTCCGGTGGCGGCGGAACGTCCCTGTCGGTGCCGCGGCCACGGCCCTCTCCGACTTCCGGCCCCTCCGTGACGAAGACCCGGAACCAGCCAGCACCTGCGAGGAGGAAACAGAAGGGACAACAGCCGCAGGAGAAACCAGCGCATCAACAGCAATCGGGGTAACAGGCGGGGGAGGGGGCAAAGCCCATTAGCTCAGCGGAGGGGGGCCAGCGGGAAGCGGCGGGGGAGAACCCCCAACGGAGGAGTACGAAAAGGCGTGGGGGAAGGCAGACCCGACCCTCGTCGCGCCACCAATGGTGTAAGCAGGCCGCCACGCGGGAGGTGGAATGTAACCGACCGACCCAGGAAATCCAGATAGAACTGAGTAGGCGCAGGGGGCGGCAGCAAAAAGTGCGCCAACGGGTTCGCCCCAGCCGGGGAAGACCCAGCATACGAGCCCGCAAAGTCAGGGGGGGAACCGCAACCCGGGGGCCGCCGACCGACCACGTGGGCTGGACGCCGACGGCTGAGCTAGCAAAGTACGGTGAAAATTGCGGGGAGGACGGCACCGGGAGGCCTATGACAGGCGCTCCGGAAGACGCGGGAAAAGCCTGCGCCAGAGGCCAGGAAAGGCCACTGGGGAAAAACTGACCCCCAGCGAACCCGTGAGGCGCGGCAAACGAAAGAGGAGGGCCAGGCAGGTGGAACGCCGCAGCGATGGACGACTGTGTTGACACCAGCTGCAACGCCCCCAGCGGGCCGGGGGGGGGGAGCCTGGAGGGATGCCGACGCTGGAAGATGCGCAACGGGTGACAGGGAGCCCAGCAAAAAGGCTCCCGCTGCGGGATCCCCAGCCGGGAACCCCCGCCCCGAAACTGTAGGAGGTGCGGGCGCCGCGGCATTCCCAGCCATACCCACCGCCCCGAACACTCCAGGGCCCGCCCAGTCACCCCATCCCCAACACTATATGCGGGCGAAAAAGGCCCCCCGTAGGGAGGGGCCCCTCCGCATCCGCCTCAGCCCGTTGCACAGAGGGCACAGGACCCTGCAGCCCCACACTCACTGTCCCTCCTTGTATAACAGGCCCCCCCTCTCCCCCCGCAGCCCCGCCGCAGACGCCCGGCACCACGTGGGCGCCCGCGCCGCTGCTCAGAGCCGTAGGCGGGGAGAGAAGGGGAGACGCGGCGCTGACCAGAGCCGGGCGAGGGAACCGCTTGGCGCACAGAGGCCACCGGGGACGCCCGTGACCACGGCCGAGCAGCGCATCCCGGCGGCACGTGCAGAGCGGCTGCTCGCCTCACGAACCTCGCTGGCAGAAGAGCGGGCCGCCGCGTCCCGACCCTGCCGCCGCCATAAGCAACCTCCGGGGGGCCGCACTACGGGAGCGGGAGCGAGGGGTGCCCACGGCCTCCACAAGGCGGCGGGAGGGGGGTGCAGAGCATCGTGGACGCGGCATGATGGGCAGCAGCAGCAACCACAAAACAGAATAATTGAAGGGAGAACAAGGGAGGGAGGCAGCACAACTGGAAACAGTACAAATAAACTGTGGCGATATACTCAGCCTTCCTAGGCCATACAAATTTATGGCAAGAGGAAGTCTGAGGCACATGACCCTGTCCTATATACTATCCTAAGACCAACCCCTTAAAGCTTAATGGACAACCCTCTAATCGTATAGGAAAAAACCACCGAAAATATGATCTGCCTAGCAACTGCTTAGTCATAAAACAACCAATCACCAAAAGTTGGGCTCTTATATGGCCTCAGGCTTATGCAGCCTTCAGCTAATCTTACACAAATAGCACCACATAACACGAATAGCACAACATTACAGGTATAGCACCGCCTTATACGACTAGCACCACATTACATACATAGCCACCACATTACATACGTAACCACCACATTACATACGTAGACACCGCATAAATAGGCCCATCATCATGGACTGACATTGGGCAGCTATAGGGCTGAAGGACGTTGCATTAGAGATTGTCCCATGGCTGGCTGTGAGTGCTGCCTGGTCAGCTGGCATCCTGAGAACAAAGTACATCCTGCTCCCGTCCAGTCCCCAAACCATACACTGTGACCGGGAATGCTCTAACCCTTACACTAACATGATAATGCAAATAATGTAATTAAAACTAACCTCTCTGCCGGGTCCCCTTCAGTGCTCAGTCGCCGCTCTGGCCAGTTCAGTAAGAGTGCGGGAGCTGGGGTGGCAGCGGGTGTAGTGAACCTGGCTCCAACCATCGCTTTGCTGCTGCTCCTGGGCCGGGCTCGTTGAAGAAACCTTTGGCCGGGGCCAGGGAGAGGATGCTGCTGGGCTGGTTAACTTTCTCAAGGTCCCCCATTGGTAGAACAGCATCACCACTTTTCATGGCTAGCGGCACCTGAAAGTGCCCACTAGCCTAACTTCCGGATTGCATTCCAATGAACCACAAGTACTTGAAGCAGTGTGAGCCAGCCCAGCCTGAGTGTGAATCGGCCTGGCTGAGGGGGATATGGGACCAGCCCATCGAAATCTGTCATGGTGTCCTGGTGGGCCAATCCGCCCCTGGTAGCTGCACTCCCTGCACCTATGGTAGCTACACCCTTGTATATAACACATGTAACTGTGACAGGGAACGTGGCCCCTCTCAGCTGTGGGTCCCAAAGCAGCTGCACCTATGGTAGCTACACCCTGCATATAACACATGTAATTGTGACAGGGAATGTTGCCCCTCTCACCTCTACATAGCAGCTGCACTTCCTGCACTTATGGTAGCTACGTCCTTGTATATAACACATGTAACTGTGACAGGGAAGGTGGCCCCTCTTAGCACTGGGCCCCATAGCAGCTGCACTCCCTGCACCTATGGTAGCTACACCCTTGTATATAACACGTGTAACTGTGACAGGGAAGGTGGCCTCTCTCAGCTCTGGGCTCCATAGAAGCTGCACTCCCTGCACCTATGGTAGCTACTAGTGATGAGCGGGTTCGGTTCCTCGAGATCCGAACCCCCCCGAACTTCACCCATTTTACACGGTTCGGAGGCAGCCTCGGATCTTCCCACCTTGCTCGGTTAACCCGAGCGCGCCCAAACGTCATCATCCCGCTGTCGGATTCTCACGAGATTCGTATTCTATATAAGGAGCCGCGCGTCACCGCCATTTTCACTCGTGCTTTGGAGATGATAGCGAGAGGACGTGGCTGCGTTCTCTCAGTTTCTGTGTTCAGTGTGCTGCAAATATCTGTGCTCAGTGTGCTGCAAATATCTGTGCTCAGTGTGCTTGCAAATATCTGTGCTCAGTGTGCTGAAAATATCTACGTTCTCTGCCTGAAAAACGCTCCATATCTGTGCTGAATTGTAGTATATAGTAGGAGGACAGTGCAGAATTTTGCTGTGACCACCAGTATATATAGCAGTACGGTACAGTAGTCCATTGCTCTACCTCTGTGTCGTCAAGTATACTATCCATCCATACCTGTGCTGCATTTTAGTTGTGCGCAGTATATAGTAGTAGGACAGTGCAGAATTTTGCTGTGACCACCAGTATATATATAGCAGTACGGTACAGTAGTCCACTGCTCTACCTCTGTTTCGTCAAGTATACTATCCATCCATACCTGTGCTGCATTTTAGTTGTGCGCAGTATATAGTAGGAGGACAGTGCAGAATTTTGCTGTGACCACCAGTATATATATAGCAGTACGGTACAGTAGTCCACTGCTCTACCTCTGTGTCATCAAGTATACTATCCATCCATACCTGTGCTGCATTTTAGTTGTGCGCAGTATATAGTAGGACAGTGCAGAATTTTGCTGTGACCACCAATATATATATAGCAGTACGGTACAGTAGTCCACTGCTCTACCTCTGTGTCATCAAGTATACTATCCATCCATACCTGTGCTGCATTTTAGTTGTGCGCAGTATATAGTAGGACAGTGCAGAATTTTGCTGTGACCACCAGTATATATATATAGCAGTACGGTACAGTAGTCCACTGCTCTACCTCTGTGTCGTCAAGTATACTATCCATCCATACCTGTGCTGCATTTTAGTTGTGCGCAGTATATAGTAGGAGGACAGTGCAGAATTTTGCTGTGACCACCAGTATATATATATAGCAGTACGGTACAGTAGTCCACTGCTCTACCTGTGTCGTCAAGTATACTATCCATCCATACCTGTGCTGCATTTTATTTGTCGCAGTATATAGTAGGAGGACAGTGCAGAATTTTGCTGTTACCACCAGTAAATATATAGCAGTACGGTACAGTAGTCCACTGCTCTACCTCTGTGTCGTCAAGTATACTATCCATCCATACCTGTGCTGCATTTTAGTTGCGCGCAGTATATAGTAGGAGGACAGTGCAGAATTTTGCTGTGACCACCAGTATATATATATATATATATATATATACATATATATAGCAGTACGGTACAGTAGTCCACTGCTCTACCTCTGTTTCGTCAAGTATACTATCCATCCATACCTGTGCTGCATTTTAGTTGTGCGCAGTATATAGTAGGAGGACAGTGCAGAATTTTGCTGTGACCACCAGTATATATATAGCAGTACGGTACAGTAGTCCACTGCTCTACCTCTGTGTCGTCAAGTATACTATCCATCCATACCTGTGCTGCATTTTAGTTGTGCGCAGTATATAGTAGGAGGACAGTGCAGAATTTTGCTGTGACCACCAGTATATATATAGCAGTATGGTACAGTAGTCCACTGCTCTACCTCTGTGTCGTCAAGTATACTATCCATCCATACCTGTGCTGCAGTTTAGTTGTGCGCAGTATATAGTAGGAGGACAGTGCAGAATTTTGCTGACCACCAGTATATATATAGCAGTACGGTACAGTATGCTGCCACTAGTCATGGCCGAGACGATGAAATGACATCAACATCGTCTGCCAAGGATGATGCCCAATGTCATAGTAGAGAGCATGTAAAATTCAAAAAACAAAAGTTCAGTAAAATGACCCAAAAATAAAAATTAAAAGCGTCTGATGAGAAGCGTAAACTTGCCAATATGCCATTTACGACACGGAGTGGCAAGGAACGGCTTAGGCCCTGTCCTATGTTCATGGCTAGTGGTTCACATGAGGATGGAAGCACTCATCCTCCCGCTAGAAAAATGAAAAGACTTAAGCTGGCAAAAGCACAGCAAAGAACTGTACGTTCTTCTAAATCACAAATCCCCAAGGAGATTCCAATTGTGTTGGTTGCGATGCCTAACCTTACCAACACTGGACGGGAAGAGGTGGCGCCTTCCACCATTTGCACGCCCCCTGCAAGTGCTGGAAGAAGCACCCGCAGTCCAGTTCCTGATAGTCAAATTGAAGATGTCACTGTTGAAGTACACCAGGATGAGGATATGGGTGTTGCTGGCGCTGAGGAGGAAATTGACAAGGAGGATTCTGATGGTGAGGTGGTTTGTTTAAGTCAGGCACCCGGGGAGACACCTGTTGTCTGTGGGATGAATATGGCCATTGACATGCCTGGTCAAATTACCAAAAAAATCACCTCTTCGGTGTGGAATTATTTTAACCGAAATGCGGACAACAGGTGTCTAGCCGTGTGTTGCCTTTGTCAAGCTGTAATAAGTAGGGGTAAGGACGTTAACCACCTAGGAACATCCTCCCTTATATGTCACCTGGAGCGCATTCATCAGAAGTCATTGACAAGTTCAAAAACTTTGGGTGACAGCGGAAGCAGTCCACTGACAACTAAATCCCTTCCTCTTGTAACCAAGCTCCTGCAAACCACATCACCAACTCCCTCTGTGTCAATTTCCTCCTTAGACAGGAAAGCCAATAGTCCTGCAGGCCATGTCACTGGCAAGTCTTACGAGGCCTCTCCTGCCTGGGATTCCTCCGATGCATCCTTGAGTGTAACGCCTACTGCTGCTGGCGCTGCTGTTGTTGCTGCTGGGAGTCGATCGTCATCCCAGAGGGAAAGTCGGAAGACCACTTGTACTACTTCCAGTAAGCAATTGACTGTCCAACAGTCCTTTGAGAGGAAGATGAAATATCACAGCAGTCATCCTGCTGCAAAGCAGATAACTCAGGCCTTGGCAGCCTGGGTGGTGTTAAACGGGTGTCCGGTATCCACCGTTAATTCACAGGGAATTAGAGAATTGATTTAGTGTGTCCCCGGTATCAAATACCATCTAGGTTCCACTTTTCTAGGCAGGCGATACCGAGAATGTACACAGACCTCAGAAAAAGAGTCACCAGAGTCCTAAAAAATGCAGTTGTACCCAATGTCCACTTAACCACGGACATGTGGACAAGTGGAGCAGGGCAGACTCAGGACTATATGACTGTGACAGCCCACTGGGTAGATGTATTGCCTCCCGCAGCAAGAACAGCAGCGGAGGCACCAGTAGCAGCATCTCGCAAACGCCAACTCGTTCCTAGGCAGGCTACACTTTGTATCACCGCTTTCCATAAGAGGCACACAGCTGACAACCTGACAAACTGAGGAACATCATCGCAGAATGGCTTACCCAAATTGGACTCTCCTGGGGATTTGTGACATCGGACAACGCCACCAATATTGTGCGTACATTACATGTGGGCAAATTCCAGCATGTCCCATGTTTTGCACATACATTGAATTTGGTGGTGCAGAATTATTTAAAAAACGACAGGGGTGTGCAGGAGATGCTGTCGGTGGCCCGAAGAATTGCGGGCCACTTTCGGCATTCAGCCACCGTGTGCCGAAGACTGGAGCACCAGCAAACACTCCTGAACCTGCCCCGCCATCATCTGAAGCAAGAGGTGGTAACGAGGTGGAATTCAACCCTCTATATGCTTCAGAGGATGGAGGAGCAGCAAAAGGCCATCAAGCCTATACAGCTACCTACGATATAGGCAAAGGAGGGGGAATGCACCTGACTCAAGCGCAGTGGAGAATGATTTCAACGTTGTGCAAGGTTCTGCAACCCTTTGAACTTGCCACACGTGAAGTCAGTTCAGACACTGCCAGCCTGAGTCATGTCATTCCCCTCATTAGGCTTTTGCAGAAGAAGCTGGAGATATTGAAGGAGGAGCTAAAACAGAGCGATTCCGCTAGGCATGTGGGACTTGTGGATGGAGCCCTTAATTCGCTTAACCAGGATTCACGGGTGGTCAATCTGTTGAAATCAGAGCACTACATTTTGGCCACCGTGCTCGATCCTAGATTTAAAACCTACGTTGTATCTCTCTTTCCGGCAGACACAAATCTGCAGAGGTTCAAAGACCACACATATATGGAAAAAGGAAAGACAAAAGAAATCCTTTTTGGGAGCACTCTTATTAATAAGAGTGCTCCCAAAAAGGATTTCTTTTGTCTTTCCTTTTTCCATATATGTGTAGTTAATCTACAAAAGTTTTTTTGTTAGCACCACCAATAATTAAGGTGCTATCTAAAAATTTGGGTAATAGCACCATGTATATTGGTCATTTTCAGATTTTTCTATATTTAAATGTGGCTTTATAGTACACAGCTAGTGCGGAACTGACAAACCATTTTTCAAGAGGTTCAAAGACCTGCTGGTGAGAAAATTGTCAAGTCAAGCGGAACGTGACCCGTCAACAGCTCCTCCTTCACATTCTCCCACAACTGGGGCTGCGAGGAAAAGGCTAAGAATTCCGAGCCCATCCGCTGGCGGTGATCCAGGGCAGTCTGGAGCGAGTGCTGACATCTGGTCCGGACTTAAGGATCTGCCAACGATTACTGACATGTCGTCTACTGTCACTGCATATGATTCTGTCACCATTGAAAGAATGGTGGAGGATTATATGAGTGACCACATCCAAGTAGGCACGTCAGACAGTCCGTACGTATACTGGCAGGAAAAAGAGGCAATTTGGAGGCCCTTGCACAAACTGGCTTTATTTTACCTAAGTTGCCCACCCACCAGTGTGTATTTCGAAAGAGTGTTTAGTGCAGCCGCTCACCTTGTCAGCAATCGGCGTACGAGGTTACTTCCAGAAAATGTGGAGAAGATGATTATGATTATAATCAATTCCTCCGTGGAGACATTCACCAGCAATTGCCTCCAGAAAGTACACAGGGACCTGAGATGGTGGATTCCAGTGGGGACGAATTAATAATCTGTGAGGAGGGGAATGTACACAGTGAAAGGGGTGAGGAATCAGACGATGAGGAGGAGGTGGACATCTTGCCTCTGTAGAGTCAGTTTGTGCAAGGAGAGATTGATTGCTTCTTTTTTGGTGGGGGCCCAAACCAACCAGTCATTTCAGTCACAGTCGTGTGGCAGACCCTGTCGTTGAAATGATGGGTTTGTTAAAGTGTGCATGTCCTGTTTATACAACATAAGGATGGGTGGGAGGGCCCAAGGACAATTCCATCTTGCACCTCTTTTTTCTTTAATTTATCTTTGCATCATGTGCTGTTTGGGGACTATTTTTTGAATGCCATCCTGTCTGACACTGCAGTGCCACTCCTAGATGGGCCAGGTGTTTGTGTCGGCCACTTGGGTCGCTTAGCTTAGCCATCCAGCGACCTTGGTGCACCTCTTTTTTTCTTTGCATCATGTGCTGTTTGGGGACTATTTTTTGAAGTGCCATCCTGTCTGACACTGCAGTGCCACTCCTAGATGGGCCAGGTGTTTGTGTCGGCCACTTGGGTCGCTTAGCTTAGCCATCCAGCGACCTTGGTGCACCTCTTTTTTTTCTTTGCATCATGTGATGTTTGGGGACTATTTTTTAAATCTGCCATCCTGTCTGACACTGCAGTGCCACTCCTAGATGGGCCAGGTGTTTGTGTCGGCCACTTGGGTCGCTTAGCTTAGTCATCCAGCGACCTTGGTGCACCTCTTTTTTTCTTTGCATCATGTGCTGTTTGGGGACTATTTTTTGAAGTGCCATCCTGTCTGACACTGCAGTGCCACTCCTAGATGGGCCAGGTGTTTGTGTCGGCCACTTGGGTCGCTTAGCTTAGTCATCCAGCGACCTCGGTGCAAATTTTAGGACTAAAAATAATATTGTGAGGTGTGAGGTGTTCAGAATAGACTGGAAATGAGTGGAAATTATGGTTATTGAGGTTAATAATACTATGGGATCAAAATGACCCCCAAATTCTATGATTTAAGCTGTTTTTGAGTTTTTTTTGTAAAAAAAACACCTGAATCCAAAACACACCCGAATCCGACAAAAAAATTTCAGGGAGGTTTTGCCAAAACACGTCCGAATCCAAAACACGGCCGCGGAACCGAATCTTAAACCAAAACACAAAACCCGAAAAAATTTCCGGTGCACATCACTAGTAGCTACACCCTGTATATAACACATGTAACTGTGACAGGGAAGGTGGCCCCTCTCAGCTCTGAGCCCCATAGCAGCTGCACTCCCTGCACTTATGGTAGCTACACCTTTGGTGATCCCGCATAGGGCTCTGTTGCACTCATACCCCCACCGGCAATCTGGCGGCCAGGAACCCGGCATCAGGATGCTGACCGCTGGGATCCCAACCGCCAGTTATATGATCCCAATGCATGATAGAGCATATGGTACTTGCCTATTCTCCCGCAATGTCTTGGAGACTCCAGGATAGCAGGCACCAAGGTGTAGGCATATCTTCCGTAACTATAATTTTTACAGAAAAAACTGCGCTGTGTGTGCCTAAGCAGCTCTTGTTTAATTGAATACTAGTAAAATATATTTGCACCGAGCGCTGAAAAGATTAAATGTATATATAGGGATTTCTAAAAAGCTTATGAAAAAACTTTATAAAAATTTATAAGAAACATGTAAAAAATGTAAAAAATGTAAAAAACAGTGGCACCCCAATGCTGTGACAGCATTGGGGTGCCACTGTTTTTTACATTTTTTACATTTTTTACATGTTTCTTATAAATTTTTATAAAGTTTTTTCATAAGCTTTTTAGAAATCCCTATATATACATTTAATCTTTTCAGCGCTCGGTGCAAATATATATATCTTCCGTAACGTCTCAGTTCCCGTGCCCACTTCCCGTGTGAAGTGACCAGTCCAGGCGAGCTGATGACGCTATTCCTGAATCCCATCATCATGGCCCCTTCCCCGCTTTACAATGATGTAATCGTGGCTTTATATACTGTGCCTTGAAGATGCGATTCTGCTGTCATGCCCCTGCACTGCCCACATGGTTGCGCCATACCCCTCCCAACTGGCAGCCAAGAACTTGGTAAGTGTGTGACATCTGGGCCCTGCAGCTCACCAGCAAAAAGTATCTATTTTTTTAACCATTTCATCACCCCCAAATCCACTGCATACAATGGGGTCTATGTACTAAGCCTTGGAGAGAGATAAAGTGGATGGAGATAAAGTACCAGCCAATCAGCTCCTGTAATTTTTCAAACCCAGCCTATAATATGACAGTTATCAGCTGATTGGCTAGTACTTATCTCCGGACAAGAAATACAAAGGGGATTTTTCCCACGCACTCTGCTGGCTGTTAGTAAGAAGAACTATATACTATGTAATAATAGGAAATTTAGAGCTCTTCGTTACATATGTTTTGCAAAAGATATGATAAGCCTCCAGGCCACTTCACGGCTGCTCTATTGCTGGAGGTCCCTAACTAAGCATAGGTCCAAGGCTTGGACCCCACAAAGTCGGCTCAGGCCCGACCACCCCAGGGCAGCACACCATTGAAATACTAAAGTGTTAATATGTGTTAAGAAAGAAGCAAAAGCTATGGGTTAGAAAGTGCTACAAAAATAAGGGTGTTAATAAAATACTCAAAAGAGTAATATTAGTGAAAAAATAGGAGTGTTACATAAGTGCTAAATAAATAATATGGCATGCTACCCCAAGGTGGCCCAGCCCCACCAGACCCGGGGGGTACCACTCCCCAAACCCATACACAGCATAATAATAATAACATCCACTATGGGTCATACAATTGCTTAATATATGGCCACATGATAATGGCACATACAGAACATATCCAGATTGAGAGCTAGTTTACCTGGAGGCACCCCTGTATCCTCCAAATGGCACTACAGGACCCAGCATGCCCTCCTAATGCTGGCTCCATCTATGCCTCTCTGAACTGCAATAAATAGTGGAAAACTGCTCTAATCAAGCTGGTAACAATCCCCAGGTGCTGCGGGAGGGGGTTACTCTAGACAAGAAATACAAAGGGGATTTTTCCCACGCACTCTGCTGGCTGTTAGTAAGAAGAACTATATACTATGTAATAATAGGAAATTTAGAGCTCTTCGTTACATATGTTTTGCAAAAGATATGATAAGCCTCCAGGCCACTTCACGGCTGCTCTATTGCTGGAGGTCCCTAACTAAGCATAGGTCCAAGGCTTGGACCCCACAAAGTCGGCTCAGGCCCGACCACCCCAGGGCAGCACACCATTGAAATACTAAAGTGTTAATATGTGTTAAGAAAGAAGCAGAAGCTATGGGTTAGAAAGTGCTACAAAAATAAGGGTGTTAATAAAATACTCAAAAGAGTAATATTAGTGAATAAATAGGAGTGTTACATAAGTGCTAAATAAATAATATGGCATGCTACCCCAAGGTGGCCCAGCCCCACCAGACCCGGGGGGTACCACTCCCCAAACCCATACACAGCATAATAATAATAACATCCACTATGGGTCATACAATTGCTTAATATATGGCCACATGATAATGGCACATACAGAACATATCCAGATTGAGAGCTAGTTTACCTGGAGGCACCCCTGTATCCTCCAAATGGCACTACAGGACCCAGCATGCCCTCCTAATGCTGGCTCCATCTATGCCTCTCTGAACTGCAATAAATAGTGGAAAACTGCTCTAATCAAGCTGGTAACAATCCCCAGGTGCTGCGGGAGGGGGTTACTCTAGACAAGAAATACAAAGGGGATTTTTCCCACGCACTCTGCTGGCTGTTAGTAAGAAGAACTATATACTATGTAATAATAGGAAATTTAGAGCTCTTCGTTACATATGTTTTGCAAAAGATATGATAAGCCTCCAGGCCACTTCACGGCTGCTCTATTGCTGGAGGTCCCTAACTAAGCATAGGTCCAAGGCTTGGACCCCACAAAGTCGGCTCAGGCCCGACCACCCCAGGGCAGCACACCATTGAAATACTAAAGTGTTAATATGTGTTAAGAAAGAAGCAGAAGCTATGGGTTAGAAAGTGCTACAAAAATAAGGGTGTTAATAAAATACTCAAAAGAGTAATATTAGTGAAAAAATAGGAGTGTTACATAAGTGCTAAATAAATAATATGGCATGCTACCCCAAGGTGGCCCAGCCCCACCAGACCCGGGGGGTACCACTCCCCAAACCCATACACAGCATAATAATAATAATAACATCCACTATGGGTCATACAATTGCTTAATATATGGCCACATGATAATGGCACATACAGAACATATCCAGATTGAGAGCTAGTTTACCTGGAGGCACCCCTGTATCCTCCAAATGGCACTACAGGACCCAGCATGCCCTCCTAATGCTGGCTCCATCTATGCCTCTCTGAACTGCAATAAATAGTGGAAAACTGCTCTAATCAAGCTGGTAACAATCCCCAGGTGCTGCGGGAGGGGGTTACTCTAGACAAGAAATACAAAGGGGATTTTTCCCACGCACTCTGCTGGCTGTAGTGAGAAGAACTATATACTATGTAATAATAGGAAATTTAGAGCTCTTCGTTACATATGTTTTGCAAAAGATATGATAAGCCTCCAGGCCACTTCACGGCTGCTCTATTGCTGGAGGTCCCTAACTAAGCATAGGTCCAAGGCTTGGACCCCACAAAGTCGGCTCAGGCCCGACCACCCCAGGGCAGCACACCAATGAAATACTAAAGTGTTAATATGTGTTAAGAAAGAAGCAGAAGCTATGGGTTAGAAAGTGCTATCAAAAATAAGGGTGTTAATAAAATACTCAAAAGAGTAATATTAGTGAAAAAATAGGAGTGTTACATAAGTGCTAAATAAATAATATGGCATGCTACCCCAAGGTGGCCCAGCCCCACCAGACCCGGGGGGTACCACTCCCCAAACCCATACACAGCATAATAATAATAATAACATCCACTATGGGTCATACAATTGCTTAATATATGGCCACATGATAATGGCACATACAGAACATATCCAGATTGAGAGCTAGTTTACCTGGAGGCACCCCTGTATCCTCCAAATGGCACTACAGGACCCAGCATGTCCTCCTAATGCTGGCTCCATCTAGCACTAAATTTCCTATTATTACATAGTATATAGTTCTTCTTACTAACAGCCAGCAGAGTGCGTGGGAAAATCCCCTTTGTATTTCTTGTCTAGAGTAACCCCCTCCCGCAGCACCTGGGGATTGTTACCAGCTTGATTAGAGCAGTTTTCCACTATTTATTGCAGTTCAGAGAGGCATAGATGGAGCCAGCATTAGGAGGGCATGCTGGGTCCTGTAGTGCCATTTGGAGGATACAGGGGTGCCTCCAGGTAAACTAGCTCTCAATCTGGATATGTTCTGTATGTGCCATTATCATGTGGCCATATATTAAGCAATTGTATGACCCATAGTGGATGTTATTATTATTATGCTGTGTATGGGTTTGGGGAGTGGTACCCCCCGGGTCTGGTGGGGCTGGGCCACCTTGGGGTAGCATGCCATATTATTTATTTAGCACTTATGTAACACTCCTATTTTTTCACTAATATTACTCTTTTGAGTATTTTATTAACACCCTTATTTTTGTAGCACTTTCTAACCCATAGCTTCTGCTTCTTTCTTAACACATATTAACACTTTAGTATTTCAATGGTGTGCTGCCCTGGGGTGGTCGGGCCTGAGCCGACTTTGTGGGGTCCAAGCCTTGGACCTATGCTTAGTTAGGGACCTCCAGCAATAGAGCAGCCGTGAAGTGGCCTGGAGGCTTATCATATCTTTTGCAAAACATATGTAACGAAGAGCTCTAAATTTCCTATTATTACATAGTATATAGTTCTTCTTACTAACAGCCAGCAGAGTGCGTGGGAAAAATCCCCTTTGTATTTCTTGTCTAGAGTAACCCCCTCCCGCAGCACCTGGGGATTGTTACCAGCTTGATTAGAGCAGTTTTCCACTATTTATTGCAGTTCAGAGAGGCATAGATGGAGCCAGCATTAGGAGGGCATGCTGGGTCCTGTAGTGCCATTTGGAGGATACAGGGGTGCATCCAGGTAAACTAGCTCTCAATCTGGATATGTTCTGTATGTGCCATTATCATGTGGCCATATATTAAGCAATTGTATGACCCATAGTGGATGTTATTATTATTATGCTGTGTATGGGTTTGGGGAGTGGTACCCCCCGGGTCTGGTGGGGCTGGGCCACCTTGGGGTAGCATGCCATATTATTTATTTAGCACTTATGTAACACTCCTATTTTTTCACTAATATTACTCTTTTGAGTATTTTATTAACACCCTTATTTTTGTAGCACTTTCTAACCCATAGCTTCTGCTTCTTTCTTAACACATATTAACACTTTAGTATTTCAATGGTGTGCTGCCCTGGGGTGGTCGGGCCTGAGCCGACTTTGTGGGGTCCAAGCCTTGGACCTATGCGTAGTTAGGGACCTCCAGCAATAGAGCAGCCGTGAAGTTGCCTGGAGGCTCATATCTTTTGCAAAACATATGTAACGAAGAGCTCTAAATTTCCTATTATTACATAGTATATAGTTCTTCTTACTAACAGCCAGCAGAGTGCGTGGGAAAAATCCCCTTTGTATTTCTTGTCTAGAGTAACCCCCTCCCGCAGCACCTGGGGATTGTTACCAGCTTGATTAGAGCAGTTTTCCACTATTTATTGTAGTACTTATCTCCGTCCACTTTTCTCTCTCCAAGGCTTAGTAAATAGACTCCAGTTTTTGTAACGAGCCCCGGTGCTTTAGCCTACCAAACACCCACCACCACCAATTATGCAACTAAACACTGTAAAGCATGAGAGGACATGGGCTGTTATCCGATGTCTCCACTGTACAGCTGGCCACACGCAGGCCCATCCCACCTCTGGAGCTGCGGCACAGGATTATTGATCAATCTGACCTCACACTTGGATGGCCAAACCTGACATGGACCAGTAAAACAGCCCCATGGGGTTTCTGGAGGATCTATGGGGCCAATTCAGACCTGATCGCTCGCTAACTGTTTTTTGCAGTCCTGCGTTCACATAGTCGCCCTCCACCGGGGAGTGTATTTTAGCTGTGCAAGTGTGTGATTGTATGTGCAGCCGAGCGTTACAAAAAGATTTTGTGCAGTTTCTGAGTAAACCAGGACTTACTCAGACGCTGCGATCACGTCAACCTGTCCGGGACCGGAATTCACGTCAGACACCCACCCTGCAAACGCTTGGGAACGCCTGCGTTTTTACAACCACTCGCAGAAAACGGACAGTTGACACCCACAAATACCTTCATCCTGTCAATCTCCTTGCGATCGGCTGTGCAAATGGATTCTTTGCACAAACCCATCGCAGAGCAACAAACCGCTTTGTACCTGTGCGACGTGCCTGCACATTGCGGTGCATACGCATGCGCAGTTCTGACCTGATGGCAGCGCTGCAAAAAACGCTTGCGAGCGATCAGGTCTGAATTAGGCTCTATAAACACTTTATGTGCATATTAAGTGGTGTAAATCAAAATGTATGGAACATGACTACTTAACATGAATTAAAAACAAATCATCACATTATTATGAAGTCCAGTAAACATGACACGATGGGAGTTGTAGTGCACCAAGGTCCTCCTAGACAGATCCGCACATGACATTCCACCATGCACTGGGCTCAGCCACCAAGCATCCCTGGAACTTGTTATAAAATGTTGCCAAGTATGACAGTCACATATCAAAGTAAACTCTAAGTGTATCTACTATATAAAAGCGAAAATCCGTCCTTCTGTCTTTCTATACAAATCCACAGTTTACAAGCGACGATCGTGAAATTTTACATACGAGCGTATTAAATCACGGCGGAGGCAACTAAAACAATTAGAAATCCCTAGCACCCCTAGGGGGCAGACAGCAGCACAGAGTATAACAGGAGACAGCATAACTCCGGAATTGCTGGAGCAATGTACTCAAAACTTGGTACACATATGCCTTACAATCTGGGAACAAACACTGTGGTAGGAAGACAGCCCTAGCACCCTTAGGGGTGAGGCAGCAGCACTGAGTATTTCAGCAGACAACATAACTCTGGAATGCCTGCAGCAAATTACACCAAACTTGCTACACATATGACTTTCACTGTGGAAACAAACACAGTGGGGGACAGACACCCCTAGCATTCCTTGGTGTGGGACAGCAACACAGAGTAAGTCAGCAGACAGCATAACTGTGGAAGGCCTGGAGCAATTTACACCAAACTTGGTACACATCTGACTTACAATCTGCAAACAAACTCTGTGGGGGTTAGACACCCCTAGGGGTGGAACAGCAGCACAGAGTATCATACCTCCCAACTTTGAACTTGGTACAAGTGGGACACATGCGCTGCCTGAAAAAGGGGCATGGCCTAGGAAAAAGGGCGTGGCTTAACGGGAAGACCCGCGATTGCGAGCCACGCCCCATTTTCGTCACTAAGGGGGCATGCCCAGCGCTCTGTAAGCCGCTGGCATGCCCCCTCTCCCTCGGACTCCAGTGAATTGATACTGTGCGCATGCGCACAGCGTCTATTCACCGCTGCTCTGCTAAGCAGGGCAGCGAGAGACAGAGACTCCCAACTGCCCCCCCCCCCCTACCACGGGACACTGCGTCCCGCAGGTGGGATAGCAGGACAGTCCCCCAAAAATGGGACTGTCCCTCGAAAATCGGGACAGTTGGGAGGTATGGAGTATGTCAGGAGACAGCATAAGTCCCATATGTCTGAACCAATTTACAACAAACTTTGTTCACATATGACTTGCAAGCTGGGAACAAACACTGTGGGGGTAAGACACCCCTAGCACCCCTAGGGGTGAGGCAGCAGCACAGAGTTTTTCAGCAGTCAGCATAACTCTGGAATGCCTGGAGCAATTTACACCAAACTTGCTACACATATGACTTACACTCCACTAGCACCCCTAGGGGTGGGCCAGCAGCACACACTATATCAGGACATGCATGATATCTCTGTGATGACAGGGCTGCATGTGACAGGGCCAGTGACATGATGTGAGGAGGGGAATGGAGGCAGCAGGAAGCCACAGACTGAGAGTTGTATAGTGGGAAGAGCTGGGTCCCTTGGGGGACCAAAAAGGGGTGCGGCCACTACACAAAGTGCGTCAGGGAAGCAAGATATGCCTATATACTAGATCTCCAACCAACGTAAATTAACATATATTCAGCTATCTACATTGTTATTTATACTGTGTGTTTAAAATGTACATTTATTTTTGTAAACAGACAATCTTAATATCCGGGGCAACGCCGGGTACTCCAGCTAGTATATACTAAATCATCTGTCACAGTAGCAATATTCTGAGCATATTGGAAGTCTCGCAACAGAACATTTATAGATGGAGTTTAAGATCATACATGTTAACATTCAACAATATGCTATGTCGGCATGCCCTCTTATGGAGTCTATGTAAGTCATTAGCAAAACCAAATGCTCCATCTACATACAGTACAGCGCAGGCACAAGGTCTTCATGCATTAAGTGATATGCCGGCCAGACTCTTATACCTAAGTTTCCTTTTGATGCTTGATCCAAATAATGTATCACTAACAATGTACATTACTGTGAAGTGAAGGAGAGATGATGAGGATGGTCACCTGTAACACACATGCAATGTTTCTGTGACATGGAAAAACAATGGAAGAAATCATGTTCCTCAACTCATTTTATACCTTTATGGACATGTGTCTGCTGCAGGAGTACACCAGTTCGCTTGTATGGGTGTGTCCAATCACTCATGTCTACATAGTATAGGCGTGTTGGACCTGTCTTTTAGCAAAGACGAATCAGATGAGATTGTGGAGGGGGATTGCAGGTGCTGGCCCCCAGCAGGACCAGTGAGAGCTCCTGGGGCCTCTAGCCCCAAACCGTCTGTGGTTAGTGAAATGGAGAAGGAAGAGCTGGAGAAGCTGCAGAAGGAGGAAGAAGAAGCCACCTGTGATGCAGTGGGAGATGCTCAGGAGGAGAAGAGACCTTCAGCATGTCGGGGCAGTGGAGGAGGAGGACAGGGCTGCCAGGAGATAATGTAAGTATTGGACTAATTAAGCTAATTGGATACTTCCAATTGCTAATTAGTATGGGGGTTGTCCAATGGGTTCTGAAGCAAGTCAACTATTTTCTCTTAAAATAATGAATTTAAGGGGTCTACTTACTAAGCCTTGGAGGGAGATAAAGTGATTGGAGTTAAGTTCAAACCAACCAACTGCTGTCATTTTTCAAACACAGCCTGTGACATGGCAGTTAAGAGCTGATTTGCTGGTACTTTATCTCCGTCTACCTTATATCCATCCAAGGCTTAGTAAATAGACGCCTTAGGATAAATTTGTCTTGCTCTTTAGCTGTGAATAAAGAGCACCGTTAATTTCTATAGATGTTAATGCAACTAATTCTCTCTCCTTCGATTGAATACGAAAAACCTTACAGCTGCGGGCAAAAGCCTGCAGGATTTTCAATACTTCCCTTGCAATTGAATATGCGGCTCAAAATGATTAAAATAAAAAATAAAAAAACTCTTGACATTCTGATGATGTTGATCTGTCTGTATGTACAATCAGTGGCCGACCGCTCTAATTAGACACCAATGTGATCCTGTTCGGTTTGGTATATTAGGTGGTCGCCATTCATCATGTTGACATTGAAGAAATATCAACATGAGCAGTACTGTATGTCAGCAATGTGGTTTTAAGGTAAGTCTATGCCTAACCTCTAACCCATAATGCTAACCCTAATCCTAACCATAACCCCCCCAAACTTGATATTTTAACATTGTCAGCATTTCATATGGCAGCATTCTGTCAATGTCGTCCAGGCTTTCTCCATGTAGACCTCAAAATGTTGGCATTCTGGTGTTGACATTGCCACCATAGACAATCTGACTGCAGTGGCATAGCAATAGCACCCGCAGACCCCACGGTGACTTGGAGGCTCTCGGTGTCCTGGGGACGCTGGTTGTTTGCTGGGGCTATTGCTACGCTACTGCCTGGATCTGGGCATTCTTGTCTGCTGTCCCATTGCACCGGCCCCCATTGAAAATGTCCCCTCCAAAATGGCCGGCGCCTCAGAGGAGACAGTCATAAAGGATGCTAAAGGTAGTGGTGACCATTTTGGGATGGACATTTTTAATGGGAGCAGGCGCGACAGGACCACAGACCTGCAGTGGCAGCCGGAGGGGGAGAATCCCCTGAAAACTAACAGAACCCCTGACAACAAGCAGGTACCATGGGTGAGTGAGGGGCGAATTAAACTTTTTGGGCGGAGAGGCACCTAATTTATAGTTGCGCCACTGTCTGACTGCATACCAATACTGTCATCCTCCCTTCCCCCAATAATTATCATTAAAACACAGAAAGAATATTTCACACTAAAAGATGTATTGAGTAAGGCAAGTTCCTAAATTACCCTAAAGACTAAGCAAATGTCATAGTTTAGCAAAATGATCATTATTTAAAGAGTAATTAGATATCAAATATTAATACTGACCAAGTGTCTCTGTAATGTATTTATGTGTAAGTACTGTATAGTCAAATGTACTAAGCCAGCTATTTGTGACTATCAAAGTATAACATATATGCATCCACTGCATTGCAGGTAGAAGAGAAAAAATACAAGAAACTGCTAATAAACTTATATAAAATGCACATACACAACTCTGTGGCAGGTACAAGGCTGCAGCTGTCTTCTTAGACTAGTCACAGTCTGTACATCATCAATCATTTTTTAAATAGACACACTAAACCTCCCACTCTATTACATGCATATGAATTAGACTCCCTCTGGGCCACTCAGATATGCAGTTTCTAGCAACTCTCTTCCACAAAGACATATATTTGTGAAACATATAATAAAGGAAGTTTCTAATAATTCCGAGTCAAGTAATATGGGTTTTAAAATTGATCAGTGAGCTGGAAAAATATCTCAACATCAAAGAGCTAAGAATCAGAAGGCACAAAGTAAGCTCTATGTAGTTAGTACAATGTGGGGAGAAAAAACTTACAAATCTAATATTATTTGGCTTTTATTCACATTAACTTGAAACCAACCACCACCTCGAGATTGACTAAAATGAGCGAGTCTTATAAGACATTCCATATAGCAGAAGAACTTCTGGATGAATATTCATGAAATGCACCAATCTGTTTGGAGTTTGTATGTCCCTACTTGTGTTTGCATGTTTTTTTCCCCGGGTACTCCAAGTTTCCTCTGGGTGTGGATCATTAGGTCAACCAATATTAGGTTGGTAGTCACTAGTTTGACCCCATATGGTCGATATATACATGGTCAAAAGGTCGACAGGGTCAATAGGTCGACAGTGAAAAGGTAGACAGTAAAAATGTTGATGTGGAAAATGTTGACACAAAAAGGTCGACACTGTTTTTTGCATTTTTGGTATTAATTTAGTATGTTTAACCACATGCGACACCAAATAGTGATAGGCGGCGGGTGTTCAGGTGCGGCAACGCAGCGCTGGGGTGGAGCAAGAATCACAGGCATGTCTGAGGCAGGTGAGTGGAAAAGAGAGAGAGAGGCAGGCAGCAGAGGCTGGGCTGAGACAGGTAAGTGTATAGGCTGTGCTAAGGTAGTATGGGCTGGGCTGAGGTAGGGGAGTGGAAAAGATAGAGTGACAGGCAGCAGAGGCTGGGCTGAGGCAGGGTGAGTGTATAGGCTGTGCTAAGGTAGTATGGGCTGGGCTGAGGTAGGGGAGTGGAAAAGATAGAGTGACAGGCAGCAGAGGCTGGGCTGAGGCAGGGTGAGTGTATAGGCTGTGCTAAGGTAGTATGGGCTGGGCTGAGGTAGGGGAGTGGAAAAGATAGAGTGACAGGCAGCAGAGGCTGGGCTGAGGCAGGGTGAGTGTATAGGCTGTGCTAAGGTAGTATGGGCTGGGCTGAGGTAGGGGAGTGGAAAAGATAGAGTGACAGGCAGCAGAGGCTGGGCTGAGGCAGGGTGAGTGTATAGGCTGTGCTAAGGTAGTATGGGCTGGGCTGAGGTAGGGGAGTGGAAAAGATAGAGTGACAGGCAGCAGAGGCTGGGCTGAGGCAGGGTGAGTGTATAGGCTGTGCTAAGGTAGTATGGGCTGGGCTGAGGTAGGGGAGTGGAAAAGATAGAGTGACAGGCAGCAGAGGCTGGGCTGAGGCAGGGTGAGTGTATAGGCTGTGCTAAGGTAGTATGGGCTGGGCTGAGGTAGGGGAGTGGAAAAGATAGAGAGACAGACAGCAGAGGCTGGGCTGAGGCAGGGTGAGTGTAATAGAGAGAGACAGGTAGCATAGGCTGTGCTGAGGTAGATGAGGGGAAAAGGTAGTATAGGCTAAGCTGAGGAAGTGATGGGAAAAGATAGAGAGACAGACAGCAGAGGCTGGGCTGAGGCAGGGTGAGTGTAATAGAGAGAGACAGGTAGCATAGGCTGTGCTGAGGTAGATGAGGGGAAAAGGTAGTATAGGCTAAGCTGAGGAAGTGATGGGAAAAGATAGAGAGACAGACAGCAGAGGCTGGGCTGAGGCAGGGTGAGTGTAATAGAGAGAGACAGGTAGTATAGGCTGTGCTGAGGTAGATGAGGGGAAAAGGTAGTATAGGCTAAGCTGAGGAAGTGATGGGAAAAGATAGAGAGACAGACAGCAGAGGCTGGGCTGAGGCAGGGTGAGTGTAATAGAGAGAGACAGGTAGTATAGGCTGTGCTGAGGTAGATGAGGGGAAAAGGTAGTATAGGCTAAGCTGAGGAAGTGATGGGAAAAGATAGAGAGACAGACAGCAGAGGCTGGGCTGAGGCAGGGTGAGTGTAATAGAGAGAGACAGGTAGTATAGGCTGTGCTGAGGTAGATGAGGGGAAAAGGTAGTATAGGCTAAGCTGAGGAAGTGATGGGAAAAGATAGAGAGACAGACAGCAGAGGCTGGGCTAAGGCAGGTGAGTGGAATAGAGAGAGGCAAGTAGTATAGGCTGTGTTTATAAAGAAAATTGTTATCATTTATTTGTATCAGAGGTGCTCTGATTGGTTATCAATTCAGTTCCATTACTAATGACACCATTGGTCGCTGATGCGTGGGGGGAGGGCGGTGAGGTTTAGGCTGGGCTGTAGAAGGAGGGTTAGGCTGCAGAGCCGTGAGGGTTAGGGACCGGGGAGGGAGGGTTAGGCACATAGAGGGGGAGGTTGGGGTTAGGCATCAAGCGGGAAGGGTTAGGTTTAGGCAGAGGGGAAGGGAGTGTTAGGGTTAGGCACCAATCAGGGAGGGTTAGGCACCACCGGGGATGGTTAGGGTTAGGCACCCACACAAGATGGTTAGGGTAGGGGCAAGAGGAGGGTTAGGGGCCTTAAAGGGGCGCTGTGGGGATTCTGATGGTCGGGATGCCACTGTCGGTATACTGACCGCCGGCATCCCATCCATCGGCAAATCATACTGATCCCAGAGTTAGTACATCCCGCCCAATATATTAAAACTTATTTGGAGGGTATGCTGGTCACTTTAGTTCTATTTGGAGATCCTGGTGGGTATCTACCGGTAAGTTAGCTCTCAATTTGGATACATTTGTTCAGATGCCATTATCATGTGGCATTATGTTATATTACCCATAAGGGTTGTTATTAATAGTACCTGGATCATCTGCTATCCTGACAAAGCCTTGTAGGTGAAATGCGTTGATTTCAGATCCCTCCAGTGCTGCACAGCGCTGTTCAGCGGGCTGGTTGGGTGGTCTGCCGGCAGGCATTTCAGAGATGCATTTCATCCTCCAGATAAGAGCGTCCAGCATCCTACCTGAAGCGGACCCACACCACCACAAGGCAACCAGAGGAGGTAAGAAGGGTAGTCCTCTCACCTACCTCTTGCACACGTGGGGACTTGTGGGTAGACCCGGTACAGGCATAAAGACATATACCGTTTTTACCATATAGGAACTGAAGTTTGGGTAATTTACACACTGGGACTTTTACATTTTCATTTCATCTTTTTTCATTTTTTGCACTAAGGGAGTAAGTCGCAAAGTAGCACACCCTATTTCTTCTATCTATGTCATGGAGACTTTTTATTATATCATATACACATACGCAATCACACTATACGGAGAGTGTACATCTTTTAACCATTGTGTTATATGTTGGGAGTCTACGTGTTTTATGTTGTATACTGGTATTAGGAGTCACCATTCTCCCCAATACGATTTTTATTAGTTCATCTCCTATATAATTGCCCAGATCTGTCACTCTGTGACTGTGTGGATAATGCTGGGAGTGGCTAGAAGCTCTCATTAGGTTAGCAGCAGGCCTATCACACCCAGTCCACAGTTGATTGGGTGAGAAATGCCTTCCCACAGAGGTTACATCCAATGAGAGGCTCTGCCCTTTGGCTGCTGTGTTTTCCCAGAGCAGGATTAACAATGGGGCTGATCAGTGCCGTAACTAGGCATTTTAGCGCTGTGTGCAAGAAACGACATTGGCGCCCCCCCTCCATGTAATATAGGGGCAGTGCGCGGTGTAGGCGCGCCAAAAAATATATAGGGGCGTGGCTTCATGGGGAAGGGGCATGGCCACAAAATAATAGCAATTCATACTACGGTGCACAGTAGTCTCCATTATTCAAATTACGCTGCACAGTAGCGCCACTACACCAGGTAGAGCCCCTTTTATACATTACAGCAGACAGCGTCCCCCTTTTTACACATTACAGCAGACAGTCCCCCTTTTTACACATTATGGCAGACAGCGTCCCCTTTTTACTCATTACGGCAGACAGCGTCCCCTTTTTACACATTACGGCAGACAGCGTCCCCTTTTTTACACATTACAGCAGACAGCGTCCCCTTTTTTAACATTACGGCAGACAGCGTCCCCTTTTTACACATTACAGCAGACAGCGTCCCCGTTTTTTTACACATTACGGCAGACGGTGTCCCCCTTTATACACATTGCAGCAGCCAGTCCCCCTTTTTACACATTGCGGCAGCCAGGCCCCCTTTTTACATATTACGGCAGACGGTGTCCCCCTTTTTACACATTGAGGCAGCCAGCCCCCCTTTTTACACATTACGGCAGCCAGTCCCCGTTTTTACACATTGCGGCAGCCAGTCCCCCTTTTTACACATTACGGCAGCCAGTTTTTACACATTACGGCAGCCAGTCCCCCTTTTTGTACATTGCGGCAGCCAGTCCCCCTTTTTACACATTACGGCAGCCAGTCCCCCTTTTTACTAGAGATGAGCGGTTTCGGATATAACACCAGAATTAACGCCAGTTCGGTTTTATCCGGATTTTTCTTATTGGATATCCAAATCACGTGACATCCGTGAGCCAATAAGATGCCGTTTTGAGAACCGAGTAAATCAGAGTAAAACCGAGTAAAACCGAACCCGCTCATCTCTACTTTTTACACAGTGCAGCAGCCTTGCACCCTTTTTACACATTACGGCAGCCAGTCCCCCTTTTTACACTTTGCGGCAGCCAGTCCCCCTTTTTACACATTGCGGCAGCCAGTCCCCCTTTTTACACATTACGGCAGCCAGTCCCCCTTTTTACACATTGCGGTAGCCAGGCCCCCTTTTTACAGATTATGGCAGAGAGAGAGAGAGAGAGAGAGGGAGAGAGAGAGAGATACCATCTCCCCGCTGGCAGTCAGGCTCCTCGTGCAGGAACCACATCCCAGCATCCACAGCAGCTACAGGCAGCCAATACGGAAGGAGAGGGGGCTGCTGCAGCGGCGCTTACTACCAATGAAATAGCGCTGCTGCGGCTCCAGTCCCTCTCCCTCCTCCTCCTTCTCCGCTGCCCGGCGCTGTAGCTCTCCTCCCCAGTGCGGCGGCGGCGCACGGCGCAGACTTCAGAGGCGGCATGTAATGAGTCAATTTGACTCATTACATGCCGCTGGCCGTGCGCCCTCAGGGCAACTGCGCTGTGTGCCAAGCCCACTTGGCACACACGTAGTTACGGCCCTGGGGCTGATGGAGCTGCAGCTCCAGCTCCACACCCCAAAATAGGCCCACTGCATCTGCAGCAACATACCCTCCAACAATTTACACAGAAAAATCGGGACAAATTTGAAAAGGGGGCGTGACCATGGGTACAGTGGCGTTGCCACGCCCCTTTTACTGTACTTTTAATGGAAGTTTGGAGAGCCAAAAATTAGTACAGACCATAAAAAAAGGGATTGTACCTGCCAAAAAGATACAGCTGGAGGGTATGCCACTGCATCTGCAGCAAGTCTCTGTGCTGTAGATAGGGAAAAAAATAAGAATTTACTCACCAGTAATTCTATTTCTCGTAGTCCGTAGTGGATGCTGGGTACTCCGTAAGGACCATGGGGAATAGACGGGCTCCGCAGGAGACTGGGCACTCTTAAAAGAAAAGAACAACAAAAAAGAGGAGATTAAATGAAGCGCCTGTGTCAGTATTGAATGAGTTAATATTCTTTAAATAATAATTGTTGAGCCCACGTTCGCTTGACTGAAGGGGCTGTATACACCCCTATTTTAAACAATAAAGAACAACAAGAAAAGACGTCAAGCGCTCATGGGTTCATACTAATATTCCAATAAACATATTCAGAGCCGGTAAATATATATTAAAAATAATTTGTTTTTATTTATACTTATAATAGCATCTATAGTTAGTGATCTTAAAATATAGAAAATACTTTATACAATAAATAATATTACTTGCTGGCCAGCAGTTGTATCATTGGCATAAATAAAATCAGTTTCCCTCTGCGGAGAGTATTGTATTACGGAGGCTGTGTTGTAACACTGTCAATATTGGCAACTTAGTATCAGTTCATATAGTAACTGTTGCACGTGAATAGTATATCGGCTACAGACGGAGTTAGAATGTATCCAATTACCTCCTTTGTAGGTCCAGCGGTGTGGTCCTAACCCTTTGTGCCGAGCGTCCTCGGCAATGTTTGATATGTCTGTGGGGGTTTGCCTTTTATTTTCACCAGCTGTAAATTCAGATTGATCCACGGGAGGGTGGATGTAGAGCCGTTCTGCTAGTAGAGCCGCTTGACCGAGGAGAAAGTGACAGAGCTCGTGGCGGGATGGACTGATGGCAAAGTCCTGTATTAATCCCGCTCTGCTGAGCCGTACGCCTCCGTACTTGCCAAAGACACTGCTGCAGCAACCAACTGGTGGGCGGAGACTGACGCGTTTCGTCACGGAAGCACGTGACTTTTTGACCTGGCGCAATATTTTTTTTAGCTTTTTGTTGAGGCGGGACGCCATCATGTCCACCTGTGGCCTTTCCCAACGATTTACAATCAGCTTGAAGACTTCTGCCTGCTGAGGAAGTCTGCTTCCCAGTTGTCCACACCCGGAATGAACACCGCTGACAGTGCTAGCACGTGATTCTCCGCCCATCGAAGAATCCTTGTGGCTTCTGCCATCGCCATCCTGCTTCTTGTGCCGCCCTGTCGGTTTACATGGGCGACCGCCGTGATGTTGTCTGACTGAATCAGCACCGGTTGGTTTTGAAGCAGGGGTTCTGCTTGACACAGGGTATTGTAAATGGCTCCTAGTTCCAGAATATTTATGTTCAGGGAAGTCTCCTGACTCGACCACTGTCCTTGGAAGTTTCTTCCCTGAGTGACTGCCCCCCAACCTCGGAGGCTTGCATCCGTGGTCACCAGGACCCAGTCCTGAATGCCGAATCTGCGGCCCTCGAGAAGATGAGCACTCTGCAGCCACCACAGCAGAGACACCCTGGCCCTCGGGGACAGGGTGATCAACCGATGCATCTGAAGATGCGATCCAGACCACTTGTCTAACAGATCCCACTGAAAGATCTTCTGTTCTGTGTCCAGAATCATGCCCAAGAACAGCAGACGCGTCGTAGGAATCAGCTGCGACTTTGGGATATTCAGAATCCAGCCGTGCTGCTGTAGCACTTCCCGAGATAGTGCTACTCCGACTAACAACTGCTCCTTGGACCTTGCCTTTATAAGGAGATCGTCCAAGTACGGGATAATTATAACTCCCTTCTTTCGAAGGAGTATCATCATTTCGGCCATTACCTTAGTAAATACCCTCGGTGCCGTGGACAGACCAAACGGCAACGTCTGGAATTGGTAATGACAGTCCTGTACCACAAACCTGAGGTACTCCTGGTGAGGTGGGTAAAGGGGGACATGTAGGTAAGCATCCTTGATGTCCAGTGACACCATAAAATCCCCCTCTTCCAGGCTTGCAATAACCGCCCTGAGCGATTCCATTTTGAACTTGAAATTCCTTATATAAGTGTTCAAGGATTTCAAATTTAGAATGGGTCTCACCGAACCGTCTGGTTTCGGTACCACAAACATTGTGGAATAGTAACCCCATCCCTGTTGAAGGAGGGGAACTTTGATTATCACCTGCTGAAGGTACAGCTTGTGAATTGTCGCCAGTACTACCTCCCTTTCCTTGGGAGCAGCTGGCAAGGCTGATTTGGGGTAACGGCGAGGGGGAGACGCCTCGAACTCCAGCTTGTATCCCTGAGATACCACCTGTAGAACCCAGAGATCCACTTGTGAGCGAACCCACTGGTCGCTGAAGTTCCAGAGACGCGCCCCCACCGCACCTGGCTCCACCTGTGGAGCCCCAGCGTCATGCGGTGGACTTAGTGGAAGCAGGGGATGATTTTTGTTCCTGGGAACTGGCTGTCTGGTGCAGCTTTTTCCCTCTACCCCTGCCTCTGGGCAGAAAGGAAGCGCCTCTGACCCGCTTGCCTTTCTGAGGCCGAAAGGACTGTACTTGATAATACGGTGCCTTCTTAGGCTGTGAGGGAACCTGAGGTAAAAAAGTCGACTTCCCAGCTGTTGCTGTGGATACGAGGTCCGAGAGACCGTCCCCAAACAATTCCTCACCCTTATAAGGAAAAACCTCCATGTGCCTTTTAGAATCAGCATCACCTGTCCACTGCCGAGTCCATAATACTCTCCTGGCAGAAATGGACATTGCATTAATTCTAGATGCCAGCCGGCAAATGTCCCTCTGTGCATCCCTCATATATAAGACGACGTCTTTAATATGCTCTATGGTTAGCAAAATAGTATCCCTGTCAAGGGAATCAATGTTATCTGACAGGGTATCAGACCAAGCAGCTGCAGCACTACACATCCATGCTGAAGCAATTGCAGGTCTCAGTATAGTACCTGAGTGTGTATACACAGACTTCAGGATAGCCTCCTGCTTTCTATCTGCAGGCTCCTTTAAGGTGGCCGTGTCCTGAGACGGCAGTGCCACCTTTTTTGATAAGCGTGTGAGCGCCTTATCCACCCTAGGGGATGTTTCCCAACGTAACCTGTCCGTTGGCGGGAAAGGGTACGCCATTAGTAACCTCTTAGAAATCACTAATTTCTTATCTGGGGAACACCACACTTCTTCACACAATTCATTTAACTCATCAGATGGGGGAAAAGTCACTTGCAGCTTTTTCTCCCCAAACATAATACCCTTTTTAGTGGTAACCGGGTTAATGTCAGAAATGTGCAACACATTTTTTCATAGCCGTAATCATGCATCGGATGGCCCTTGTGGACTGTACATTTGTCTCATCCTCGTCTACACTGGAGTCAGACTCCGTGTCGACATCTGTGTCTGCCATCTGAGGTAGCGGGCGTTTTTGAGCCCCTGATGGCCTCTGAGATGCCTGGGCAGGCGCGGGCTGAGATGCCGGCTGTCCCAAAGCTGCGTCATCGAACCTTTTATGCAAGGAGTTGACATTGTCGGTTAATACCTTCCACATATCCATCCACTCTGGTGTCGGCCCCGCAGGGGGCGACATCACACTTATCGGCACCTGCTCCGCCTCCATGTAAGCGTCCTCCTCAAACATGTCGACACAGCCGTACCGACACACCGCACACACACACAGGGAATGCTCTGACTGAGGACAGGACCCCACAAAGTCCTTTGGGGAGACAGAGAAGGAGTATGCCAGCACACACCAGAGCGCTATATAACAGAGGGATTTACACTAACAGAAAGTGAATTTTCCCCCAATAGCTGCTTATATCACCTTTTGCGCCTAAATTTATGTGCCCCCCCTCTCTTTTTTACCCTTCTTGTAGTGTATACTGTAGGGGAGAGCCTGGGGAGCGTCCTTCCAGTGGAGCTGTGAAGAAAAAATGGTGCCGGTGTGCTGAGGGAGATAGCCCCGCCCCCTCTGCGGCGGGCTTCTCCCGCTTTTTTAATAATGTGTATGGCGGGGGATTAGGCACATATACAGTTTAAAACTGTATTATGTGCACATTTGCCAAAAAGGTATACATATTGCAGCCCAGGGTGCCCCCCCCCCAGCGCCCTGCACCCACCGGTGACCGGAGCGTGTGGTGTGCTGTGGGAGCAATGGCGCACAGCTGCAGTGCTGTGCGCTACCTTATTGAAGACCGGAGTCTTTAGCCGCCGATTTTCTCCGGGTTCTTCCGTCTTCTGGCTCTGCAAGGGGGACGGCGGCGCGGCTCCGGGAACGGACGATCGAGGTCGGGCCCTGTGTTCGATCCCTCTGAAGCTAATGGTGTCCAGTAGCCTTAGAAGCACAAGCTAGCTGCAAGCAGGTAGGTTTGCTTCTCTCCCCTCAGTCCCTCGTAGCAGTGAGTCTGTTGCCAGCAGATCTCACTGAAAATAAAAAACCTAATAAATACTTTCTTTTCTAGTAAGCTCAGGAGAGCCCACTAGGTGCATCCAGCTATGGCCGGGCACAGATACTAACTGAGGTCTGGAGGAAGGGCATAGAGGGAGGAGCCAGTGCACACCAGATGTAGTACCTAATCTTTCTTTTAAGAGTGCCCAGTCTCCTGCGGAGCCCGTCTATTCCCCATGGTCCTTACGGAGTACCCAGCATCCACTAGGACGTCAGAGAAAACCCTTTTACTGCAGCGTCCTATGGGGGTCATTCTGACCTGATCGCTCGCTGCAGTTCATCGCAGTGCAGCGATCAGGTCAGAACTGCGCATGCGCCGGCACTACAGTGTGCCGGTGCATGGTTGACAGCCGACGGCTGTCGTTGCCTAGCGATCGCCTCTGCCTGATTGACAGGCAGTGGTAGTCGCTGGGCAGGAGGGAGTGGCATGGCGGCATTTGGTCACCATTTTGTGGGCACAGTCCGGCCAACGCAGGCGTGGCCGGACCATGAGGGGGGCAGCCTGCAGCGGCTGCATGATGTCACACGCAGCCGCTGCAACCATGGCAGCAACGAGTAACTCCCGGCCAGCCACAGGAGCTGCGCTGGCTGGGAGTTACTCTTCAAGTACAAAAGCATCACCGCTGCGGGGCGGACTAGCCCTGTGCTGGGTGTCCCCCCATGTCAGTGTAAGTGATCGTAGCTGTCCTAAATTTAGCACAGCTACGTTCAGGTCGGAATGACCCCCTATGTCCTGCTGCCAGTCCGCCTGCCCCCTCCGGCATCAACAATCCCCACTCCCTAGCCGTGGCGCAGGTGGAACAAAAGCTGCTGTGGCCACCGGCATAGATGTGTATGAAAGCGGCGCAGCGGAAGGCTTTCATAGCCCTCCCTGCACAGCATACTCTCTGAGCCCCGGAGCATCCTCTGCGCGTGATGTCACAGAAGTGCCTCCCCGCTACAGCCACGCCCAGATCCCCAGAGGCCCTGACTCCGCAACACCGCACTTGGGCTGTGTTCCTGGAAGCAGCTAGGCTGCTGTCCTCCCTTTGGCAGTGGCTCTCCCGGAGACTAGCACAGCAGCCAATCACTATTGTTAGCGCCGGTGTCCCAACGCGCCGCATTACAGGGAAGTAGACGCACTAAATAAACTACAGCTCCCAGCAGCCCTTAGTGCCATAGCATTCTGGCGCTAAGGCCTGCTGGGAGCTGTAGTTTATTGAGTGCATCTTCTTCCCTGTAATGTGGCACGTTGGGACACCGGCGCTAACAATAGTGATTGGCTGCTGTGCTAGTCTCCGGGAGAGCCACTGCCAAAGGGAGGACAGCAGCCTAGCTGCTTCCAGGACTAGAAGCAGGAGAAGCATTACCCGCCCCGCCCCCACTCGCAGTACCTCCGGGCTCCATCCGCAGCACCCGCACACCCCCTTCCACCACCCACAGCACCCCCGCACCCTCCCCTCCCCCATCCACGGCACCCCCGCACCTGCGGTGGCTCCGGATCCCCTCCCACGGCACCTGCCCCTCCCCCACCTGCGCCACCCCCACAAACACCCCTCCCCCACCCGCAGCAGCCCCAGACCCCCTCCTTCATCCATGTCTCCCCTGCACATAGGCGTGCGCAGACACTGACAGGCGGGTGCCGCTCCGGACTTCCCCCCCCTCCACGGTATTATAGTGTTCTCTCACCTCCCCTGTCCTGGATATAGACTGCTCGCCTGGGCGGCCCAGGTAAGCAGTCTATATCCAGGACAGGGGAGGTGAGAGAACACTATAATGCCGTGGAGGGGGGGGAAGTCCGGAGCGGCACCCGCCTGTCAGTGTCTGCGCACGCCTATGCCCCTGCACCCTCCACTCCCTCAACCACAGCACCTAGTAGGTGGGGGGAGGGGTGGGGGGAGGGGTTTAAATCTCAATGTATTTCTTGCAGTCTCTAACTGCACTGGTTTCACTGTGACTGACTTCCTATTGAAAGTAATACCAGCTAGACACAGACACACGAGGCAGTCCCATTGGGATGTGTTTTCCTCCCGCCGGGACTGCCAGACCACCATATAGGGACCACCATATATGCAAATGTATGTGGCTAAGACCTCTGGATTTATATATATATATATATATATATATATAGTCTTTCAAGTGTTGGTACAGCTGCAGCTTGGTATGCTCGGGGGAACCGGGGGGTTAAACCTCAATGTATTTCTTGCAGTCTCTGACTGCACTGGCTTCACTGTGACTGGCTTCCTATTGAAAGTAATACCAGCTAGTCACAGACACACAAGGCAGTCCCATTGGGATGTGTTTTCCTCCCGCCGGGACTGCCAGACCAGGCTGCGATAGGAGGAGAGCTGGCATTCCTATAGGAAGCAATGTCCAGCCTTTTACACAGCACAATCCAGCTTCTATGAGCTGCAGCAGATGCAGTCCATAGAAGCCGGGGGTTTGCGCTGTCAAAGTCAGAAAAATATCACGCTGCACATTGCCATATATGCACCTCATGCGTGTGCCCGCTGCACGTGCACAGGCCCTCCCGTGTGTGCGCATATTCGCAGTCGCGTGCACGCTCAGGCGCACGGTATGTGCATTTACGGTAGAGTTTGTGCGCGTCTAGCTTGCGACTCGATCGCTACATATTTAATCAAAATAATGTATTTTATAAGTTAATATTCCCCTGAGTTCAGCAGGTATCAATGGGTCTAAGATGGCTCTTAGACCTTAGAGATTCCCCTTTGCATGTTGGGAGGGCTTCACATGTTCTTATGCATAGTTAAGCACAGAAATAGTAATTGAAGATTAATTGTATTCCGAATAAATTACACCTAAGACCAGTCAGTTTCTTTCCCGCAGACGGAGTACAATAGCCTTTGATTACTCTACGCTTTGAGATTCAATGAAGAGGACTGGCACCTTTGTTTACGAATGGGTTTAGGGTTGTCTCCAGAAGAATGATTGCTGAGATGTCATTGTCTCAACTGAAAGTGGACAGTGAGAAGACAAAACAAAACCCAGAGACAGGGGTTGTTTTGTATTCACCAAACAATAGCTTCCCACAAGACAGGAATTTGAAATAATAACAAGTGTTAGTCATCACCCAACGTTTTGCATAACCAAGATCACATGGCCAGCTCAGCTCACTGATACAGCTAGCCCACATGCTGTGAAAGACACACACTTCCTGTGGATCACACACCCCCACAGCTGGAACGCAGGTATGATATATCCACTGGAAATCACAGGGCTCACTCACTCAGAACCAACCTAGCATCCAGAAGCATGGCTTGCTCATCACCAGGACTGATCTCCTTACTAAGGCTAAGTATTGTATACACATGGCTTAATGGCATAGAATAGTTAAATATGTGTTTGTGGTAAAGTAGTTGTGAAATGATTGGCATAGAATAGTTAGTTTGGAGATACAAATGGCTTAAGGTTAATGGTGCTTGTGCAGTTATGTGATTGTTGTGTGTTTGTGATGATACTCTATGAAATCTGTAATGAATTGGAACAGTAGACAATCTGTAGCATAGCATCTCTGGTATACATTTATGGATTGTGATTTATAACAGATTATAGTAGTTTTACATGATGCATCTTGCTGAAGGTTAGAAGTCAAAACATACTTCCTTTTGTTACTGTAGTCATGTGCTTGTAGCAATAGCAGGCTGATACTTGTGGGTACCTGGTGATCTGGTCTTGTGATGGCTCATATGGACAGCATGAGATATGTGGTGCTGATTCTGGAAGGATAGCATAGTCAGCATACCATATGCTCTGGTTATTGAGATACTGTGTTGGCTTGAAATTGTGAAAGGTGATTAGATGGTTTGGAATTGTAAAATCAGCACATATGCATTATATTGAAGCTTAGACATTTTGGAATATAGTGGAGTCTTATGTCTTCTGCTATGTGATTATGGTGTAGCAAAGAATGCCATGTGTTTGGACTTGCAAATCTAAAATGGCTGCTGGCATTCCCTTTTGAACCATATGTTACAGACTTTGGAATCATGGGAGTTTTTCCCAAAATGGAGTCTAGCTTCTGTCCCATGCGGTATTGTAGGGACCATTGTGTTGTTGCTATGTGTTGTGTATATAGGGACAGCCAGCCTGGGTGAGCTCACTTTTCTCTCCACAAAGGTTCTCAGCATTGACTAACGGCGCAGCGATCATTCCCACATGTGTAAGTTCTCTGCAGACATTTTACCTCCTAATTTGTTGTAAGCCACTCTCCCTCTCCTTCCCCTTAAATGTAATTGTGCCACTATTGTATTTTAACGTGTAGTAATTCTGTTAGGTGTTTATGTTAGTTTGGTAGTGTATAAATTGTATTGTGTATTCTTTTGCAATTGAACGTTCATTCTCTCCCTTAAAAGGTGTTAGAACCTTAAACCGGTATTTGAGTGTTTATTATATTGCTAAGTGTTCTCAGAGCGTCACAGACGCTCATACATCTTTTAAACTAACAAGGTTACACTGCATTGCATCTACACATTATCACTGCACAAAGGTTTACAGTATAAGTACATTCCTTAAGGTATAGTTATTAAAGTTTAATTCTGTAAGTGTCTGCGACGCCTGTGTTCATACCCTGTGCACAGCGTCTGCTACGCTAAGGGCGTACCCTTGCGGTACTTTGTGCGCCAATTGCGTACTGTGTCTCTTAACCTTTTAGAGTGTTTAATATAGGGTAAATCAAAAGGCTTTATCAGCGCATGCACAGTCGCACCGTGGCGCATGTGCTGGTCCTGACACCTGAATGATCCATTGTGCAGGTGCTAAAACCTGGGGCTCCATGCCTCTTCTCCATAGCGGCAGCCCCCCTACTTAAAGTAAGTAGGAGCCACCGCTGGTGTATACCCAGCCTAAGGGCAATGTGGGTAAAGACCAGGGATGTGCGTGGAGGTAAATGACTCAGGAGGCACTGGCTAGTACCAGAGCCAACTTTACACACAATATATGAGCCAAAAGGTTCATGTGGGCATTATACACAGATGCTGCAGTATATACTGCTGGAAATTTGGTGAGTTTTGATCAGAGATGTGCAGGAAAGATAGGCACTGCCTCACCTGTCATAGACTTCTTACTTTTACAGCCAAAACTCTGGCGTATACGTTAGTATGACAGGAAAGGCTCTGCCTCACCTCACACATCACTGGTAAAGACAGAGGAAACATATTAATTGTAACATATTTTAAACATGGTGCTACAAATTACAGAAAACCCCTAAGCCTAAGTGCTCTGGGTAATAGATCCCAAACCTGAAGAATTACCATACACTTTTTACTTTGGATTTATATATATATATTTTATGGTTAGAAACCCTTAATACGGTTTCCATCCTGACATTGTGAATTGTGAGAAGAAAATAAACAATTGAGGAGCAATTTCTCCGCTAAGCAGCTGGATACTCTGAAAAGCAACATACAGCACATCTGACATGTCTTACTTCAATAAAGGCTCAGGCATTTATTTTCTAATTGGGTCTTATAGCTCAATCTTTTTCCAGACCCAGCTACTGTCCAGTGAGACATGACCAAGGCATTGGCACTAGGGACAAGCCAGTGATGTCCACCTATAGCACGTCAGGAGCCAGTGGCTGATACATAATAAGGTGTCACATCCAATTTCTAGGCCAAGGTCATTATAATAATTGTTGTTCAGGAGTGAAACAGAGACTATACTTTTGTCATAACCTTATCTGTTTTCATTTTCCTACTTTAAAACATTCAACACATCCCCCTGTAAGACCAGTATTATTTCATTTTTCTTCTAGAAGCTGTTTCATAGATGTGTACACAGTAAAGAATGGAACTTTCCAGCCATTATTGGGGAGAATGGGGAAACATTATTATTGAAGAATGACTGGTTGGTAGTAATTCTTCAGTTTATCATTCTCTAAGGCTTAGTACATCTACCCCTATTAGCCATGAAGTCACGTATGGCACAGTGGCATAGCCAGCTTTTGACATGAGAAGTAGTGAAATTGGCAGAAATAGGTGCCCCAGGGCAAAGTGTTTCAGGAGTCAAATATTAACATCTAAATACATTATTTGCCTCCAAATGACATTAATAATTGCCCCTTTATTAGGCAGCCCCCAGGTGGCCTGACACTGTGTTAGCAAGTCCTATTTATTGGAACTTACTGTACATTATACTCTATGAATAGAGCTGTGACAATAACAGACATTTATTTCTGCCTTTTGGTATTGTTCAGGTAGAACTGCGATAGTGTTATCACCTATCCAGCATTACGCTGGACAATCCAGTAATCTTGGACAGTGCATGTCCAGAAATCCACAAAAAAACGACTGTTGCTGCAGAAGTGGTTGAAGCCCACTTATTGGCTCCTGAAACAGTGGCCAGGGTATAATGAGTCCAAGGAAACTTGCGTTGCAGCTACATGGGCCAATCAGTGGGCAACCATAAGGCATCTCGACTTTTCTGATCAATCCTGAGAGATTGAGACTAATCACCCATACTCTCAGTGACAGCTTGCCTTAGAGTGTGGGCGTGGGCTGCACAGAATGTAGAGCAGAGACACACAGAGAGGAGCCAGAGTGATGCCGGTGGACTGGAGCTGAAGAGACACAATGGGTCTGGAGAAATGCAGGTAGACTGAGGCTCCAGAGACACAAGTAGGCTGGAAGAATGCAGGAAGATGAAGCTGGAGAAATGCATGGTCACTGCGGCTGGATAGATGCAGGGGGGCTATGGCTAGAGAAATGCATGGGGGCTGGAAATATAGGTTAAGGTGGAGAAACACAGGTGGGCTGACATTGGGGAGACATAAGGGGGCTGGAGAGATGCAAAGGGGGCTGAGGCTGGAGAGCCACAAGGGGACTGGAGAGACACAAGGGGGCTGTAAAGATGCAGTGGGCTGAGGCTGGAAACAAACACAAAGTGGCAGGAGAGATGCAGCGGGCCGAAACTGGTGAGACACAGGGAGGCCGATTCAGGAGCAAGGGATGAAGCTGGATAAACACATGGGGACGAGGCTGAATAGATGCAAGGGGGGCTGAGGCTGGAGAGATACGGGGTGTTGAGACTGGAGAAAAACTAGGGGGCGGAGGTTGGAGAGATGCAGCTTGGGTGAGAATGGAGAAATGCAGGAGATCTGTGACTGGGAGACACCAGGGGCTGGAGATATATACGGGGATTGAGGCTGGAGAGATGCAGGGCGGGTGAGGATGGAGAGACACGGGGGCTGAGACTGTAAAATGCATGGAGTGGGGGCTGGAGAGATGCAGGATGGGTGAGAATAGAGAAATGAGGGAGACCTGAGGCTGGGGAGACACCAGGGGCTGGAGAGATAGATATAGGGGGGCTGAGGCTGGAGAAATGCAGGGCGGGTGAGGCTGGAGAGACACGGGGGCTGAGACTGGAGAAATGCAGGGGGGGGGGCTGGAGAGATGCAGGGTGGGTGAGAATGGAGAAATGTAGGATATCTGAGGATGGAGAGATACAAGGGGGCTGGAGAGATATAGGGGGGCTGAGGCTGGAGAGATGCAGGGCGGGCGGGGCTGGAGAGATGCAGGGCGGGTGAGGCTGGAAAAATTCAGAGGGACTGAGGCTGGGGAGACACAAGGAGTAAAAAACAAAAAAAATTACAAAGTGGGCGCTGATAACTTAGTGAAAAGGGTGTAATCATCCAACCATATAAATCGTTAATAAAAGGAGTCTATCCAGATCAGCAGCATTTCCTAGAGCTTTTGCAGCTCGATAAAGCATTAAGAATAAAGAAGTTAGGAATGGTATTGTTATCCACTGGTAGGATTCCTAACAGATGAGTAACAATACTTAAGCCTGAGCAAGAATAATCATAATATAAATGTATTAACACAATAGAAACAATCATCATTATTATAAAATTGCTGTAGACTGGGTCCCAGTGATTGTAAAAGTTTGGAACACAGCAAGTACACAAAATCGATGTGCTAGATATTGTCAGCCCCTCTTGTGGATACTGGCTCAAACAATCAGTGTTCCACAATGAGTGGGATAAATATGTAAGCTCTCCTGTAAAGTCACAATTCCCAAAGGTTAATCAATCCTCCTGGTTAAGTATAAAAAGTATAATGCAATATAATAAGGGGGCTGGAAAAAAAACAGTTGGCTGATGCTGGAGAGACACAGTGTGGCTGGAGAGATGCAGAGGGACTGGGGCTGGAGAGATGTCGGGAATGAGGCTGGAGAAACATGGGTCTGAGGCTGGAGAGATGTGGGGATTGGGGGGGGGGGGGGAGGCTTGAGATGCACAGGAGGCCAGAGCTGGAGAGAAGCAGGGAGGCTTTGAGGCATATAAAAGGACAAGAGAGGGATCAGGGCTGGCATTTGAGGGCAATAGGGGCTCTGAGAAATATTTAGAGGCATAACGGGGCACTGTGGTATATTAAGGGGCATGAGGGGCTCTTTATTACAGTGATTAGAAAATGGCTTAAAATCTGACAAATAAAATAGTTTTAACCCGACTGCAGATTTAGCCAAGCCCCTGGTCACACACTGTGGACAGAACTAAACAGAACTAAACAACAAAAGTAAACACTTATTTAACTAGGCGCAATAATCAGGCAGAGCCTCCTTAACCAACACTGAGTGCACAAGTAAAACTTTCATTATGGTTCATTAGCAGAGAAAAATTAATATAAATTAAAAAATAATAATCATATATTACATAATTAAAAAGAAATAAAAAAAATAATTTATATATATATATATATATATATATATATATAGGTAAAAGTGTGTGTGTGTGTGTGTGTGTGTGTGTGTGTGTGTGGGGGGGGGGGAATGGGTGGAACTGAGTTCCACCACCAGTAATGGTAGGTGGAGCTAGTTCTACCTCCTCCATGGCTCTGCACAGTGAAACCAACAGAAAAGCCCGCTCCACCACCCACGTCAATAGATGATGCAGGTGGTGCTAGTGTCATTGACAAGCTGCAGCCACCTCTCCCTTCCTCAGGTCCTCACAGCACCATGGTCCTTCTCCACCACCCCTCATGGTACTCATTCACGCTGTATCTGTCGGACAGCATTCATCCCTCCTGAGGTCCCAGCAACTTATTTTTCTGGCACTGCATATGTGAAGAGTCATGAAGAGAAGCAGGATCTGTGCATGCTGAAAACAAGGTTAGAGGGGACTGGGGGGACACAGAGAGGCAGGGAAGCTGCTGGAGGGACACAGGGCATGGAGATACTGGAGTGACATAGGCATTGTGGCAAAATGGGACATTTACTTGCATCCAGCAATATAAGACCTGTATGTAATGTCTAAATGTATAATGTAATGTATTATGTAAAACAACCTGGATGCCAGCCTGTCCTCTAGGTGAACTCATAGCTACACACATATGGGAGTAGAGTACACTTGATGTATAGTGGTGAGTCAGAGGTTAGTTTATTGCCCTTATCTAAGAAGCTATAAACTATAGTTAGAAGAGACATTACAGAAAAGCCAGGCCCGGTTAAGAAAGCTGACCTCTTGAAACTTAAGAAGACAGCTGTTTAAAAAGTAAAACCCAAAGGAAATTTGGTTTCTCACTGCACAGGTACACAGCATTGAGAGAGGTAAAGAAAGGTGGGGGCTGCAGCTGTGAGGGGGTTATATCTGCCCCTCTCACCCACACTGTGTTGTTCATTTCTGAGGGAAGCAGCCAGGAGATGGGAATGCACCATATTCAGTGCCAGATTAAGGTCCTGTTGGGCCTGGAGCTGAAATTTATAAAGGGCCTATTGTGTGCTACTGCAGGGGGTGTGACCAGCATGGTGGGGGTGTGATCTGTGCCATGGGGTGTGGCTAGCACCATGGAGGGCATAGCTACCCACCTTCATTCACCCACCTCAATCTTCCTTCCCTCTTTGATTATATGATGCATGCACCACCTATTATATTAATAACAAATGAATAAAATAAACCCCACAAACTATGGGTTATTAGTAAAAAAAAATTATTGAGGTTATATATACAGTATATAGACAAATGCAGGCCGGCACTCCTCAATATTTGACCAACAAGCTCCGGTGCCAGTCCAATGAATCAAATAGCATATGGAAATGGTGGCATTACTCTGATTATTTTATTCAGACAGAAGTAACTGCAGACACAGGGGGATATCCTATTAGCAGATATACTTTACCACTGCTAATAGGATCGCCTGGGGCTATCTTATTAGCTCCGATGCCGGCGTCTTTATCCCCTGATTCCAGCACTCATTGGACAAAATCCCAGATAAGCAGCCGTCGGAGCAGTGAAAAACACTTGGGATCGGGGATAGGATCGGGAAATATCCCCAATCCCATGGGTTATCATTCAACTGTGGGTATAATTTTGGCCATTAAAAATGGCCTCTAATTGGATACCATGATAATGACCATTGGTTAATAATCGTGGTATACAACCTTTTTCAACAGCTGAAATCGCATCAGGGCTAATTGGATACCCCCACAGTCTTTTCTAATACCAACGTTTCAGGGACCTAGAGGTCTATTTATCACCATCCACATCTGATGATGCGGATGACAGGTGATAAACTAGACCAAACTCGCACTGCGATAATTGAGTACATCGCATGGGTGTATCAATTATCGCATGTAGGGACAGAGGTTCTGTCCCTGCGATGCCTCTCTGCAGCATCATCGGGGTATTTTTTGTCAAAAATACCCCGATGCCCTGCTGCGCATGTGCCAACGCCCATCGCTACCCCCGGTTTCCCCCCACCCATTGCTACTACCCTAGCACCGAAAAAGCACCCCCCTCCCCCGGATTTTGTACTTACCAGTCGCAAGAGCCAGTGTCTGCTGCTCCAGGAGGCTGCTGGGCACCGGGTCTTTCTTCTGCACTGTGACCCGTGGTGCTGTATAGTGAGCTGCCGTTTTGCAGCGTCACTTTACTGCAACTGGGTCACAGTGCAGCATATGGAGGTCACAATTTCTACATTCCCTGGGGAATGTAGAAATGTTGACATCTAAAGGATGATGAATATGCCGCTAGGTAACACTGTGTCTGTTTCTACTTCAACCTGATTGAGAGACTCTGAGTGACACCATTTCGTAAGATACATATATATATATATATATATTAGAGATGAGCGGGTTCGGATCCCTGAGAACCGAACCCTACCGAACCTCCCTACCCGAGTATGGATCCGAATCATGCTAGGGTTTTCCCGCCTGACTCGGAAACCAGAACGAGGCAAAACGTCATCATCCCGCTGTCGGATTCTCGCGGGGTTTCGATTCCATATAAAGACCCGTGCCATTTTCACTCCAGTCTCGGAGAGTGTAGTGAGAGGACGTGTCTCCGTCCTCAGTGTCTGTGTGGGCGGGAAAGTGGGGTGGCGATTCCAGTGCTGTCTTGTGCTGCTCAGTCCAGTGTAGTGTTTTATGCTGCAGTCACAGTGGTGGTGTCCTCTGATGCTATATGACCCCAGTGCTGTTGTCTAAGAGGGTCATTCCGAGTTAATCACTCGCTAGCTGTTTTTAGCAGCCGTGCAAATGCTAAGCCGCCGCCCTCTGGGAGTGTATCTGAGCTTAGCAGAAGTGCGAACGAAAGGATCGCAGAGCGGCTACAAAAAACATTTGTGCAGTTACGGAGGAGCTCCAGACCTACTCAGCGCTTGCAATCACTTTAGACTGTTCAGATTCGGATTTGACGTCACAAACACACCCTGCGTTCGGCCAGCCACGCCTGCGTTTTTTCGAACACTCCCTGAAAACGGTCAGATAACACCCAGAAACGCCCTCTTCCTGTCAATCACTCTGCAGCCAGCAGTGCGACAGAAAAGCTTCGCTCGACCTTGTGTAAAACTGCATCGGCCATTGTGAAAGTACGTCGCAGTGATCCTGCTGTATAATTATAGTGGTACTTGCGTATAAATCCAGTGATCCTGCCGTATAATTCCAGTGATCCTGCCGTATAATTCCAGTGAAATAAAAAAAATCTTCATATAAGACATAAATTCATTATGTCATTTTTTAAAAAGACACAAACGAGATAAAAAATAAATAAGTATATACTGTATATGAATAAAAAAATACATAAATAAGAGATATATGTATTTTATCTCAATCAGAGGTCATGTAGGGGCTTGGCCCAACACGCATAGTCTCACACACTTGATGAATTTATGTCATATGTGAAGATTTTTTTATTTCACTTTTATGCTCCTGTTGTTATAATAAATTGTATATATTTTTATACACATTGGGTATTGTTCCCTTATTAGTCATATTTCTGTTGCAACACCAGTGGTTGCTTGTACCTCCATTCTTTTTTGTTGCATATATATCTCCTATATATTTGCCTTAATCTGTGACTCTGTGCTCGTAACGCTGGGCGGAGTCACAGAGCTGGGCGGAGTCAACTGCATCTGCATCAGGGAGCTACCCCATACCCAGCGCCAGCAGCAGTCAGGTGCAAGACCCTACCTTACAGTATAGGAGGTGAGGATGGGCACTAGCTGCCGGCTGCTGTGCCTGCCCCCCCCCCCCCCCCCCCCCAATCACCTGTGACAGCGGGCTGTGTGCTGTGCAGAGCGGGGCCCGAAAAAGGGGCGGAGCTATGGCGTCACGAGGGGCGGAGCTACACGGAATAGAGGGGCGGAGCTACACGGGACCAGACGTTGAACAGTGGTGGAATCAGCATTGCAGTGACGGCCAGCCAGACTTGGTAAGTGGAGGGTGAGAGAGAAATGTGTGTGTGTGTGTGTGTGTGTGTGTGTGTGTGTGTGTGTGTGTGTGTGTGTGTATATATGGTGGGGTGTGTGTGTTTGTATATATGTGTGAATTGTGTGTGTGTGAGGTATGTCTGTGTGTGCGCACTTTATGGACGCCACTGCTGGGGGGGCCATTACATGCACGGACGCTACTAATATAGGGGTGGCATTACGTATAAGGACGCTACTACTATAGGGGGGGCATTACGTATAAGGACGCTACTACTATAGGGGGGGCATTACGTATAAGGACGCTACTACTATAGGGGGGGCATTACGTATAAGGACGCTACTACTATAGGGGGGGCATTACGTATACGGACGCTACTACTATAGGGGGCATTACGTATAAGGACGCTACTACTATAGGGGGGGCATTACGTATAAGGACGCTACTACTATAGTGGGGGCATTACGTATAAGGACGCTACTACTATAGGGGGGGCATTACGTATAAGGACGCTACTACTATAGGGGGGGCATTACATATAAGGACGCTACTACTATAGGGGGGGCATTACGTATAAGGACGCTACTACTATAGGGGGGGCATTACGTATAAGGACGCTACTACTATAGGGGGGCATTACGTATAAGGACGCTACTACTATAGGGGGGCATTACGTATAAGGACGCTACTACTATAGGGGGCATTACGTATAAGGACGCTACTACTATGGGGGGCATTACGTATAAGGACGCTACTACTATGGGGGGGCATTACGTATAAGGACGCTACTACTATGGGGGGGCATTACGTATAAGGACGCTACTACTCTAGGGGGGGCATTACGTATAAGGACGCTACTACTATAGGGGGACATTACGTATAAGGAGGCTACTAATACTGGGGGGCATTACATATAAGGACGCTACTACTGGGGGGGGGGCATTATGTATAAGGACTCTATTACTTCTGGGGGGCATTATGTATAAGGACGGTGCTACTACTACTGGGAGGGCATTACATGTAAGGATGCTACTACTACTGGGGGGGCATTATGTATAAGGACGGTACTACTACTGGGGGCACATTATGTATAAGGATGCTACTACTACAGGGGTGGCATTACGTATAAGGACGCTACTATTACTGTTGGGGGGCATTACATATAACTGCTACTACTACTGGGGGGCATTACGTATAAGGACGCTACTACTACGGGTGGGGCATTACGTATAAGGATGCTACTATTACTGTTGTGGGGCATTACATATAACTGCTACTACTACTGGGGGGGCATTATGTATAAGGACACTACTACTATTGGGGGGGCATTATGTATTAGGACGCTACTACTACTGGGGGGGCATTATGTATAAGGATGCTACTACTACTGGGGGGGCATTATGTATAAGGATGCTACTACTACTGGGGGGGCATTATGTATAAGGACGCTACTAATACTGTTGGGGAGCATTACATATAACTGCTACTACTACTGGGGGGGCATTATGTATAAGGACACTACTACTATTGGGGGGGCATTACGTATATGGACGCTACTACTACGGGTGGGGCATTACGTATAAGGACGCTACTACTACGGGTGGGGCATTACGTATAAGATGAATAAGATTGTGCTACATTGTGGCATAATTTTAAATGGGGGTACTATTGTGTGGCCATGCCCCTTAGTTGTGAGACCACACCACTTTTCCCGATGCACAACAAAGGAATATGGGAGGGCGCAAAATTCATAGTTTGCAGGGGGGCGCCGAACACCCTAGCACCGGCCCTGGCCACCAGTAGCAAAAGTACACCACGGCCACTGACACTATCTGCAGGGAGGGGAACAGCGCTGATATGGAGGGTACTTGTAGGCAGCGAGTCGCCGCCCGCAGCTCCTCTCCCACCTACACACCATACCTGCCGCCTGACACCCACACCCCAGGGAGAGGGCGCTAGCTCAGGCACCGCTAGATCAGCATCTGCAGCATACAGACAAGGGCTGCCATGCTCAGCGGCAAGCGGTGCGGAGCATGTGCAGCGGGACAGCGCCAGGACGGGACACGCACTAATCAACATTGCTGCTGGGCCGGAGCTCCCTCCGTCTGCAGCCTAAGGACGCGCGCCGCACCTCTCCAGGGAAACACCATGCCTGCCCGCCCACAGGGCTCCGGACGCTTACCTATGCTCCGCAATCACAGCAGCTGACGCTGCCATGCAGGATGGAGGAATGACGCCCGTCAGACGGGGCGGACAGTGTGCGGCGGAACGGGGCCAGGAGGGAATGCTGACCACGACCCATTGCTGCTGGGTCTGAGCTCCCTCCCTCTGCAGTCACCATCTCACAGCAGCAGCCTGGAGGTTAGTGGCCACCATGACCCGCACATCCTTACCTCACACATACCTCACACATACCTCACATATACCTCACCAGAGGCGTAACTAGGGTAGGGCGAGTGGGGCACGTGCCCTGGGCGCCCTGGCAGGCCCAGGAGAGGGGGGCGCCGCCGGCGTCCAGGGCATCATGCCCCACTCGCCCCGTTAACCCTAAATGTGAGGGGAAGAGAGAGCGCAGCGTCTCTCCCTCCCCTCACCGCCGCTGGGAGCACTAGCAGCGCTGCCAGCAGCGCTGCCGTGTCCGGTCTCCGGCGCTAGCCAATCAGGGCTTGCGGACCGGCTCCTGATTGGCTGCCGGTCCGCGAGCTCTGATTGGCTAGCGAACCGGCGCCAGACAGCCGCCGGCGTCCAGAGACCTGGAGCAGCAAGGGGAAGGAGAGGCGCTGCGCTGCGCTCTCCTCCCCTCACAAGAGGTTAGTGACGGGGGTCCGGCGGCGGCACGGGGGGCCTGGCACTGTGGGGCATGTAACAGGCACTGTGGGGCATTGTATCCAGCACTGTGGGGCACTGTAACTGGCACTGTGGGGCACTGTAACTGGCACTGTGGGGTATGTAACTGGCACTGTGGGGCATTGTATCCAGCACTGTGGGGCATTTTATCCAGCACTGTGGGGCACTGTAACTGGCACTGTGGGGCACTGTAACTGGCACTGTGGGGCATGTAACTGGCACTGTGGGGCATTGTATCCAGCACTGTGGGGCATTTTATCCAGCACTGTGGGGCACTGTAACTGCCACTGTGGGGCACTGTAACTGGCACTGTGGGGAATGTAACTGGCACTGTGAGGCATGTATCTGGCACTGTGGGGCACTGTAACTGGCACTGTGGAGAATGTAACTGGCACTGTGAGGCATGTATCTGGCACTGTGGGGCATGTATCTGGCACTGTGGGGCATGTATCTGGCACTGTGGGGCATGTAACTGGCACTGTGGGGCATGTATCTGGCACCGTGGGTCATGTATCTGGCACCGTGGGGCATGTATCCGGCACCGTGGGGCATTGTATCCGGCACCGTGGGGCAATGTATCCGGCACTGAGTGGGGCATTGTATCCGGCACTGAGTGGGGCATTGTATCCGGCACTGAGTGGGGCAATGTATCCGGCACTGAGTGGGGCAATGTATCCGGCACTGAGTGGGGCAATGTATCCGGCACTGAGTGGGGCATTGTATCCGGCACTGAGTGGGGCATTGTATCCGGCACTGAGTGGGGCATTGTATCCGGCACTGAGTGGGGCAATGTATCCGGCACTGAGTGGGGCAATGTAACTGGCACCGTGGGGCAATGTATCTGGCACCGTGGGGCAATGTATCTGGCACCGTGGGGCAATGTAACTGGCACTGTGGGCCATTTTCAGTGGCCACACCCCTTCTGGAGCGTAGCCACACCCCTTCTGGTGTGTGGCCACGCCCATTTTTCACAGCGCCCCTGGACCCCTCCCCATCCCCCGCAAACCCCCGCACCTGCCACTCCACCACCCGTGGCACCCCCACCCACTGCGCCTTCGGACCCCCTACCTCACCCGCAGTGTCTTCCAAACCCCTCCCCCATCTGTAGCAGCCCCTCCCCCATCCGCCACACCCCGCATCTGGCTCTCCCCCGCCCGCTGCACCTTTGGATCCCCTACCCCACCCACGCAGCAGGCCCTTCCCAATCCGCATCGCCTACACCATTCGCAACAGCACCGAACCCGCCACTCCCCCACCCATGTTACCCCCGCATCCACCCCTCCACCCCTCCCCCACCCACCGCGCCCCCTGGACACCTCCCCCATCCACTGCACACCCGCACCCACCCCTTCCCCATCTGCAGCGCCTTCGGAACCCCTCCTCCATCCGCAACAGCCCTGCAGCTGCCATCCCCCACTTGCGACACCCCTGCTCCTACCCCACTTACAGCGCCTTCATACCCCCTCCCCCATCCGCGGTCCCCACTCCCCAAACCCCTTCCTGTTGCAAGGGACTACGCCATCGGACGCCCTATCATTGTGCAATATTCAAACACTAACAAAACTAGGAATGCAGGTAATACTCCATATATTGAACCCCAGAAAGGCGTGCAGGGGTTAAGGGGGCGTAGCCCCTTCCGACGGTGTGAAGAGCGCCCGTAGGGCGCGATGAAGCACCTAGTATATATATATTAGTGATGTGCACCGGACATTTTTCGGGTTTTGTGTTTTGGTTTTGGATTCGGTTCCGCGGCCGTGTTTTGGATTCGGACGCGTTTTGGCAAAACCTCACCGAAATTTTTTTGTCGGATTCGGGTGTGTTTTGGATTCGGGTGTTTTTTTCAAAAAACCCTAAAAAACAGCTTAAATCATAGAATTTGGGGGTCATTTTGATCCCATAGTATTATTAACCTCAATAACCATAATTTCCACTCATTTCCAGTCTATTCTGAACACCTCACAATATTATTTTTAGTCCTAAAATTTGCACCGAGGTCGCTGGATGGCTAAGCTAAGCGACACAAGTGGCCGACACAAACACCTGGCCCATCTAGGAGTGGCACTGCAGTGTCAGGCAGGATGGCACTTCAAAAAAATAGTCCCCAAACAGCACATGATGCAAAGAAAAAAAGAGGCGCACCAAGGTCGCTGTGTGACTAAGATAAGCGACACAAGTGGCCGACACAAACACCTGGCCCATCTAGGAGTGTCACTGCAGTGTCAGATAGGATGGCAGATTTAAAAAATAGTCCCCAAACAGCACATGATGCAAAGAAAAAAAGAGGTGCAATGAGGTAGCTGTGTGGCTAAGCTAAGCGACCCAAGTGGCCGACACAAACACCTGGCCCATCTAGGAGTGGCAATGCAGTGTCAGACAGGATGGCAGATTTAAAAAATAGTCCCCAAACAGCACATGATGCAAAGAAAAAAAGAGGTGCACCACGGTCGCTGTGTGACTAAGCTAAGCGACCCAAGTGGCCGACACAAACACCTGGCCCATCTAGGAGTGTCACTGCAGTGTCAGATAGGATGGCAGATTTAAAAAATAGTCCCCAAACAGCACATGATGCAAAGAAAAAAAGAGGTGCAATGAGGTAGCTGTGTGGCTAAGCTAAGCGACCCAAGTGGCCGACACAAACACCTGGCCCATCTAGGAGTGGCAATGCAGTGTCAGACAGGATGGCAGATTTAAAAAATAGTCCCCAAACAGCACATGATGCAAAGAAAAAAAAAGGTGCACCAAGGTCGCTGGATGGTTAAGCTAAGCGACCCAAGTGGCCGACACAAACAACTGGCCCATCTAGGAGTGGCACTGCAGTGTCAGACAGGATGGCAGATTTAAAAAATAGTCCCCAAACAGCACATGATGCAAAGAAAAAAAGAGGTGCAATGAGGTAGCTGTGTGGCTAAGCTAAGCGACCCAAGTGGCCGACACAAACACCTGGCCCATCTAGCAGTGGCACTGCAGTGTCAGACAGGATGGCAGATTTAAAAAATAGTCCCCAAACAGCACATGATGCAAAGAAAAGAAGAGGTGCACCAAGGTCGCTGGATGGTTAAGCTAAGCGACCCAAGTGGCCGACACAAACAACTGGCCCATCTAGGAGTGGCACTGCAGTGTCAGACAGGATGGCCGATTTAAAAAATAGTCCTCAAACAGCACATGATGCAAAGATAAATTAAAGAAAAAAAGAGGTGCAAGATGGAATTGTCCTTATATGTTGTATAAACAGGACATGCACACTTTAACAAACCCATCATTTCAGCGACAGGGTCTGCCACATGACTGTGACTGAAATGACTGGTTGGTTTGGGCCCCCACCAAAAAAGAAGCAATCAATCTCTCCTTGCACAAACTGGCTCTACAGAGGCAAGATGTCTACCTCCTCCTCATCGTCCGATTCCTCACCCTTTTCACTGTGTACATCCCCCTCCTCACAGATTATTAATTCATCCCCACTGGAATCCACCATCTCAGGTCCCTGTGTACTTTCTGGAGGCAATTGCTGGTGAATGTCTCCACGGAGGAATTGATTATAATTCATTTTGATGAACATCATCTTCTCCACATTTTCTGGAAGTAACCTCGTACGCTGATTGCTGACAAGGTGAGCGGCTGCACTAAACACTCTTTCGGAGTACACCCTGGAGGGGGTGCAACTTAGGTAAAATAAAGCCAGTTTGTGCAAGTGCCTCCAAATTGCCTCTTTTTCCTGCCAGTATACGTACGGACTGTCTGACGTGCCTACTTGGATGCGGTCACTCATATAATCCTCCACCATTCTTTCAATGGTGACAGAATCATATGCAGTGACAGTAGACGACATGTCAGTAATCGTTGGCAGGTCCTTCAGTCCGGACCAGATGTCAGCACTCGCTCCAGACTGCCCTGCATCACCGCCAGCGGGTGGGCTCAGAATTCTTAGCCTTTTCCTCGCAGCCCCAGTTGCGGGAGAATGTGAAGGAGGAGCTGTTGACGGGTCACGTTCCGCTTGACTTGACAATTTTCTCACCAGCAGGTCTTTGAACCTCTGCAGACTTGTGTCTGCCGGAAAGAGAGATCCAACGTAGGTTTTAAATCTAGGATCGAGCACGGTGGCCAAAATGTAGTGCTCTGATTTCAACAGATTGACCACCCGTGAATCCTGGTTAAGCGAATTAAGGGCTCCATTCTGCGATGATGTTCCTCAGTTTCCGTAAGAGGTTGTCAGCTGTGTGCCTCTTCTGGAAAGCGGTGATACAAAGCGTAGCCTGCCTAGGAATGAGTTGGCATTTGCGAGATGCTGCTACTGGTGCCGCCGCTGCTGTTCTTGCTGTGGGAGGCAATACATCTACCCAGTGGGCTGTCACAGTCATATAGTCCTTAGTCTGCCCTGCTCCACTTGTCCACATGTCCGTGGTTAAGTGGACATTGGGTACAACTGCATTTTTTAGGACACTGGTGACTCTTTTTCTGACGTCTGTGTACATTTTCGGTATCGCCTGCCTAGAGAAATGGAACCTAGATGGTATTTGGTACCGGGGACACAGTACCTCAAGAAAATCTCTAGTTTCCTGTGAATTAACGGTGGATACCGGAAACACGTTTAACACCGCCCAGGATGCCAAGGCCTGAGTTATCCGCTTTGCAGCAGGATGACTGCTGTGATATTTCATCTTCCTCGCAAAGGACTGTTGGACAGTCAATTGCTTACTGGAAGTAGTACAAGTGGTCTTCCGACTTTTCCTCTGGGATGACGATCGACTTCCAGCAGCAACAACAGCAGCGCCAGCAGCAGTAGGCGTTACACTCAAGGATGCATCGGAGGAATCCCAGGCAGGAGAGGTCTCGTCAGACTTGACAGTGACATGGCCTGCAGGACTATTGGCGTTCCTGTCTAAGGAGGAAATTGACACTGAGGGAGTAGGTGGTGTGGTTTGCAGGATCTTGGTTACAAGAGGAAGGGATTTAGTTGTCAGTGGACTGCTTCCGCTGTCACCCAAAGTTTTTAAACTTGTCAATGACTTCTGATGAATGCGCTCCAGGTGACGTATAAGGGAGGATGTTCCTAGGTGGTTAACGTCCTTACCCCTACTTATTACAGCTTGACAAAGGCAACACACGGCTTGACAAATGTTGTCCGCATTTCTGTTAAAATAATTCCACACCGACGAGGTGTTTTTTTTTGTAATTTGACAAGGCATGTCAATGGCCATATTCGTCCCACGGACAACAGGTGTCTCCCCGGGTGCCTGACTTAAACAAACCACCTCACCAACAGAATCCTCCTTGTCAATTTCCTCCTCAGCGCTAGCAACACCCATATCCTCATCCTGGTGTACTTCAACAGTGACATCTTCAATTTGACTATCAGGAACTGGACTGCGGGTGCTCCTTCCAGCACTTGCAGGGGGCGTGCAAATGGTGGAAGGCGCCACCTCTTCCCGTCCAGTGTTGGGAAGGTCAGGCATCGCAACCGACACAATTGGACTCTCCTTGGGGATTTGTGATTTAGAAGTACGCACAGTTCTTTGCTGTACTTTTGCCAGCTTAAGTCTTTTCATTTTTCTAGTGGGAGGATGAGTGCTTCCATCCTCATGTGAAGCTGACCCACTAGTCATGAGGAACATAGGAGAGGGCCTCAGCCGTTCCTTGCCACTCCGTGTCGTAAATGGCATATTGGCAAGTTTACGCTTCTCCTCAGATGCTTTTAATTTAGATTTTTGGGTCATTTTACTGAACTTTTGCTTTTTGGATTTTACATGCTCTCTACTATGACATTGAGCATCGGCCTTGGCAGACGACGTTGATGCCATTTCATCGTCTCGGCCATGACTAGTGGCAGCAGCCTCAGCATGAGGTGGAAGTGGATCTTGATCTTTCCCTATTTTACCCTCCACATTTTTGTTCTCCATTTTTTAATGTGTGGAATTATATGCCAGTAATATATCAATAGCAATGGCCTACTGTACGGCTATATATTATATACTGGTGGTCAGCAAAATTATGCACTGTCCTCCTACTACTGCGCACAACAACTAAAATGCACCACAGGTATGGATGGATAGTATACTTGACAACACAGAGGTAGGTAGAGCAGTGGACTACTGTACCGTACTGCTATATATTATATACTGGTGGTCAGCAAAATTAGGCATTGTCCTCCTACTACTGCGCACAACAACTAAAATGCACCACAGGTATGGATGGATAGTATACTTGACGACACAGAGGTAGGTAGAGCAGTGGACTACTGTACCGTACTGCTATATATTATATACTGGTGGTCAGCAAAATTATGCACTGTCCTCCTACTACTGCGCACAACAACTAAAATGCACCACAGGTATGGATGGATAGTATACTTGACGACACAGAGGTAGGTAGAGCAGTGGACTACTGTACCGTACTGCTATATATTATATACTGGTGGTCAGCAAAATTATGCACTGTCCTCCTATTACTGCGCACAACAACTAAAATGCACCACAGGTATGGATGGATAGTAAACTTGACGACACATAGGTAGGTAGAGCAGTGGACTACTGTACCGTACTGCTATATATTATATACTGGTGGTCAGCAAAATTATGCCCTGTCCTCCTACTACTGCGCACAACAACTACAATGCACCACAGGTATGGATGGATAGTATACTTGACGACACAGAGGTAGGTAGAGCAGTGGACTAATGTACCGTACTGCTATATATTATATACTGGTGGTCAGCAAAATTATGCACTGTCCTCCTACTACTGCACACAACTAAAATGCACCACAGGTATGGATGGATTGTATACTTGACGACACAGAGGTAGGTAGAGCAGTGGACTACTGTCCCGTACTGCTATATATTATATACTGGTGGTCAGCAAAATTATGCACTGTCTTCCTACTACTGCGCACAACAACTAAAATACACCACAGGTATGGATGGATTGTATACTTGACGACACAGAGGTAGGTAGAGCAGTGGTCTACTGTACTGTACTGCTATATATCATATACTGGTGGTCAGCAAAATTATGCACTGTCCTCCTACTACTGCGCACAACAACTAAAATGCACCACAGGTATGGATGGATAGTATACTTGACGACACAGAGGTAGGTAGAGCAGTGGACTACTGTACCGTACTGCTATATATTATATACTGGTGGTCAGCAAAATTATGCACTGTCCTCCTACTACTGCGCACAACAACTAAAATGCACCACAGGTATGGATGGATAGTATACTTGACAACACAGAGGTAGGTAGAGCAGTGGACTACTGTACCGTACTGCTATATATTATATACTGGTGGTCAGCAAAATTATGCACTGTCCTCCTACTACTGCGCACAACAACTAAAATGCACCACAGGTATGGATGGATAGTATACTTGACGACACAGAGGTAGGTAGAGCAGTGGACTACTGTACCGTACTGATATAATACTGGTGGTCACTGGTCAGCAAAATTCTGCACTGTTCTCCTACTATATACTACAATGCAGCACAGATATGGAGCGTTTTTCAGGCAGAGAACGTATAATACTGGTGGTCACTGGTCAGCAAAACTCTGCACTGTCCTCATACTATATAATACTAGTTGTCCCCAGTCCCCACAATAAAGCACACTGAGCACAGATATTTGCAGCACACTGAGCACAGATATGGAGCGTTTTTCAGGCAGAGAACGTAGATATTTTCAGCACACTGAGCACAGATATTTACAGCACACTGAACACAACTGAGAGAACGCTGCACACGTCCTCTCCCTATCATCTCCAATGCATGAGTGAAAATGGCGGCGACGCGCGGCTCCTTATATAGAATACGAATCTCGCGAGAATCCGACAGCGGGATGATGACGTTCGGGCGCGCTCGGGTTAACCGAGCAAGGCGGGAGGATCCGAGTCTGCCTCGGACCAGTGTACAATGGGTGAAGTTCGGGGGGGTTTGGATTCCGAGGAACCGAACCCACTCATCTCTAATATATATATATATATATATACACACACACACACACACACATACACACACACACACACACACACACACACACACACACACACACACACATAAAATCTGCTCATTATATGGAAACGTTTAGAATCCTTATTGCCTGCTAGATCATAACTCGGGTAAATATTATTAGATGCATCATGCATAGGGAGGCCAATCCCAGGCCATTTTTTCAATCCCAGGTATCGGGATTGAAAAATGGTCAATCCCGGTATTCCCGAGATCCCTAGGATTGGCGTTTCCCTGTGTGGCCACCCCTCTCGCCCCGCACACATAACTAACCATACACCGGGGGCGGGCGGGCAGGTGGGACACTTCAACTGCTCTCTCCCGGCGGTTCCCAGCGGCTGCGCTGGTGAGCCGGGAAGCAGAAGCCGGGCAGCGTCTGAGTGTCCTGAGGACGCTCAATGCTGATCCCTCAATCCCCAGGACTGGAGCTTCCAATCCCGGGATTAAATCCCGGCTGCTTTTGGCCCTAAATCCCGGGATCCCGCCGAATCCGATACCGGGATTGGCCACCCTAATCATGCATCATTTTGTTGGATTTGAAAAATATAAATGCAGTGTAATGCCAGACGATAAAGCACACCATACCATAAAATATCTGGCACACAGAACACACATAAGCCTGAACATAGGGGTCTATTTACTAAGCCTTGGATGGAGATAAAGTGGACAGAGATAAAGTATCAGCCAATCAGCTACTCACTGACATTTTTTAAACCCAGCCTGTGACATGGCAGTTAGGCAGTGATTGGCTGGTACTTTATCTCTCCCCACTTTATCTCCATCCAAGGCTTAGTAAATTGACCCCATAGTCCTATATGGCAGGATAAAGCCATTTCAACACAGCCCAAACACACTGAAGATATGCATATGACCAGATCCTATGATATGAATACATCTAGGAGAAGACAAATTCACAAGACCCATAGGGACCCTGATTGGGACATAGTTAATATCACATACCCCAGCATCTAGCAGTCATACCCTTACTTATTCTGCACATCCCCCGAATAGAGCTTGGTACATTGCCTCCCTGTAATATTACAAGATTCATAAGAAGCATTTATCCAATACCACCACCTACTATTTGTGATATAAGCCAAACATGTATGGATGATTCAGTCAACATTGTATCTAAAAATTAATATATGAGGCTTGCTCGAACATGGCACCTAACATCTGGGACTATCAATCATTCACCAGAGCAATGCCTACTGCCACCTGTTTGGACACCATTTCCCAAAAAGACATTCCTATTGGACTACTGTGCTTTCCTTGGTGAGTCTGTGTGGCCGGGACATAGCTATAGAGATCTACGTGTTCTTGGAGATCTTGTGAGATCAGGTACCCGGAAATCTTGTAGCGCCCAGAGATCCCCCAGGTTAGCAACCGGGTGTACGATCTCTCAAATTCCGAACCACGCAGGAACCTGGCCCAGGATAGCTCCCTTGCGATGTGATTCACGGGTGTCTAAAGGGGTGTGGCCAACTGTGAATAGGGGCGGGGCTTAAAATGAGGACCGCAGGAGGCTCCAATACAAAAGGTTTGTCTGGGGTGGAACTGGCGAAGCCTAGGACTCTGCAGGCTGCGGCTGCCGTAGCAGGATTTTTTTTCCTGTCTACAACAGCAAGGACACACAGAAGCTGTGGGCCTATTTTAGAGGGTGGGCCTGGAGCTGCAGCTCCATCAGCCCCATTATTAATCTGGCCCTGACCATATCTCTTACATTGTGAAATCCCTCCACACAGAAGTCCTACCTGCTGTTGAGTAAGTTAGGTTTCTGAAATTATCCTCTATTTTATTTTATTTGAAATTGTATCCTAATCTGTGTGTACTTTTAAATATTTCTCATAATCTTTGTAACTCTTTTTTGTAACTCAAAGCTCTGAAGATATTCTTGAAATTAAAAACCTTATTTCTAGTTTTGATCTGTATTCTTATGCCCAAGGCTTCATGGTCCACGTTATTATTTTGTGACGTATTAATAATTGTGTGGGTAGGCCGAAGCAAAGACAGCCTTGCGTTTAGTCATGTTTAAAGTAATCCAGTAGTCACGGATGGCGATTCTCGGATTGGCGCATCTGGAGAATCGCCCGGTGGTCGTGACAGGCATTATGTTTATAAGGGCACTTCTGTGGATATTATGTGTAAGAGGCACTACTAGTGAGGGCATTATGTGCATAAGTGGCACTACTACTGTGGGCATACTGTGTAAGAGGCACTACTAATGTGGGTATTGACTATAAGGAGCACTGCTGTGTGTCATAATGTGTATAAGGGGTACCTCTACATTGCGTGGTGTAATATGAATCAGGGGCGTTACGTGCGGTGTAATAAGATTCTGCTACAGTGTGACATAATTTGAATTGGGGGTACTACTGCGTGACCAGGCCGCTTTCTTGTGAGACCACTGTCCCTTTATAAAGTATGGGAGGTAGGGCACACGAGGGGGGGGGGGGATGAGTTCCACCACCTCTCCAGGACCTCTTTAAGCCCTGTATGTATGTATGTATATTAGAGGTGAGCGGGTTCGGTTCTCCGAGATCCGAACCCCCCCCCCCCCCCTCCCGTACTTCACCTATTTTACACGGGTCCGAGGCAGCCTCGGATCTTCCCGCCTTGCTCGGTTAACCCGAACGTCATCATCCCGCTGTCGGATTCTCGCGAGATTCGTATTCTATATAAAGAGCCACGCGTCGCCGCTATTTTCACTCATGCATTGGAGATTGAACAGAGAGGACGTGGCTGCGTTCTCTCCCTGAAAAGCTCCTTAATCTGTGCTCAGTGTGCTGCAAATATCTGTGCTCAATGTGCTGAAAATATCTACATTCTCTGCCTGAAAACGCTTCATATCTGTGCTCAGTGTGCTGCAAATACCTGTGCTCAGTGTGCTGCATTGTGGGGACTGGGGACCACCAGTATATAATTATAGTAGTACAGTACAGTAGGCCATTGCTGTATCTTGCAGCTCTGTGTCAAGTATACTATCTCTGTGCTGCATTATTGTGAGCAGTATATAGTAGGACAGTGCAGCATTTTGGTGACCAGCAGTATACATATAGTACAGTACAGTAGGCCATTGCTGTATCTTGCAGCTCTGTGTCAAGTATACTATCTCTGTGCTGCATTCTTGTGAGCAGTATATAGTAGGACAGTGCAGCATTTTGGTGGCCAGCAGTATACATATAGTACAGTACAGTAGGCCATTGCTGTATCTTGCAGCTCTGTGTCACTTCTAGTATCCTGATCAGTGCTCAATATCTGCTGCATTGTTGTGACCAGTATGTATACTGTACTGTGCGAAGTGTGTTATACACCTGGTGATTTTATACATCCTGTAATCTGTACTGAGCGATGTGTGAGATACACCTGGGGATTATACACCCTATACACTGTACTGTGTGATGTGTGAGATACACCTGGGGATTATACATCCTATATACTGTACTGAGCGATGTGTGAGATACACCTGGGAATTATACACCCTATATTATTATTATTATTATCCTTTATTTATATGGCGCCACAAGGGTTCCGCAGCACCCAATTACAGAGTACATAAATAATCAAACAGGAAAACAGCAACTTACAGTTGATGACAGTATAGGACAAGTACAGGGTAAATAAACATAGTTACATCAGCAGATGACACTGGAATAAGTATCAGGTGGCAGAAGACTGCTGGATGTGGTACAGTTGAAGATTATTAAAGTAAGACAAAGGATAAGCACATGAGGGAAGAGGGCCCTGCTCATGAGAGTTTACAATCTAAAGGGGAGGGGTAGACAGGCATGGGTGACACAGATGGGGTACATAGAGAACGTGGAATAGAGGGTTAGGATGAGATTTGGCTGGGTTTGGTGAAGGAGTGGACCCCCAGAAGGCACAAGTCAATACTTAACATTGCAACATTTTACTGGGCTATGCAGGAGAAAATTAAAAATAGGGGGGAAAAAAAAGAATTGATAACTTCTACCACTTTCAAAAAGGTCAATGGAAGCTGAAATAATGGACAACTACCTCATGGAAGCCATATACAGTATACCAAACAGTACTTAGCAGAGTTAGGAATGAGTGCTTATGAAATACAGTAACATTTTGTCATAATATTTCAGAAACTGCATGGCTGGTCTCTTGCACTCTTTTGCTCTAATACACCACCTGCTTTAGGATTTATATTCAAAACCATTATGTCTCCATAATCCCAAAAACGTCAGTCTTCTTGGAAAGTGGTTTGTTCCTTTGTAAGGGAAAGAGAACAAACGTTCTCAAACAACAGTTTCTCAATTTCTTTTTCCTCTGGGAAGGGATTGTGGATTCACAGGAATATCTGAGCATTTCTGTAATCAGAAAGCAGCGACTTTCTACAAATGTTTACATTAGATTACGTTTAGCAAAAAAAAAAAAAGTACAGAATCCCATTTAGGATGTATTCACCAAATCGTAGACATAAATATGGAAATCGTCATCAAACTTAATGAAGTACACAGATGGTTTAGCTTCAACTTGATGAATAACCATGCCAGTCCTTTTTGAGCCATCTTCTTTGGCATATTCCACTTGCTTGCCCACCAGGCTGTCCACAACCTCCCCTGATTCTCTTTCAGCTGGAGGGGAATCATTTGAGTCTGGCATGATCAGAAGATCTCCTTCTTTATAGTCATCTAAAAGTTGATACATATATAAGTCTGGGTCCTTTTCATAGATTATATAAAACATGTGTTCATAATAGGTGCTCGTGCTAATACCATCCCTCGCCACTCATCCTTGGAACCATCCTCTGTTTCAAACATATGCTCCACTGCTTTACCAATCATTGTGTCAGCCAAATGGGCATCGCTGATTCGGGATGAGGCAACTCTGTCTGGTAGCTCTTTAAGAGCAGACACCCTTTCATCCTTGTGAAGCTCAAGTCCATAGACACAATCAAATCCATCATACTTTATAAGATAGAGTGAGGGATTCACTGGTACTTGATCCAGAACTGTTCCTTTCCACTGGGTTATTGGCCCACTGCCCTCTTTCCACCCATGCTGTATTCTACAGCCTACAATATTTCCCCTTGGCTGGGAGATTGGTTTACTTGGTCCCATATTGTTTTGATGTTTCTTATGAGATGTTCTTTTCTTCATCATATTTGCAGAAACACCTGCATGTGCTGCATCAGCTCTTGACCACTGAGCGGCCGCCTTTCCATATGGAGTCTTCATTCATCTGTGTATTAAAGGGCAGTAGGGCTGCCGAACTAGGGTGAAAAGTGTAGTCACTCCAAGTTTGTTGTAGTCCTTCCAGTCTACATGAAAAAGAACCCCTTCCTTTCCACCTTTCAGAAAAACTCTGACACTCAATTGCTCTGATCAGAAGTCACTTATCTGGGGCAGATAGGATGTGTTTCCCTCCACTCCCCCTGCAGGTGATGGCTGCGGCACAGTGCTCCTCTGCGGCCAGTTGCCCCAATCCTCCTCCTCCCTCCTTTGTCAGAGTCCATCACCACCACTGTGCGCTGCTATGGAAGAGCAGCTCCCGACTCACTCCCCCTGAACTTCCAAGCCCTCCGCTCAGACCAGAGGTTCTTAAACTCGGTCCTCGGGAGCCCACACAGTGCATGTTTTGCAGGTAACCCAGCAGGTGCACAGGTGTATTAATTACTCACTGACACATTTTAAAAGGTCCACAGGTGGAGCTAATTATTTCACTTGCGATTCTGTGAGGAGACCTGCTAAACATGCACTGTGTGGGCCCCCGAGGACCGAGTTTGAGAACCTCTGGCTCAGACACTCCAGCGCTCATTCCCTTCCCTCACCCCCTCCCTCTCCACACACTGCCAGATTTGGAGCTGGCTGCTACTATATGGCCGCCTGTCACTCTGCTGCCAGGACCAGGCTTCGCCTTCCTGCCAAATACTGATCCCTCCAGAGCTGCATACTGTATACTGTACTGTGCAACGTGTGTTATACACCTGGTGATTATACATCCTGTAATCTGTACACCTGGTAATATCTGAGCTCAGTGTGCTGCATTGTGGGGACCACCAGAATATAATTATAGTAGTACAGTACAGTAGGCCATTGCTGTATCTTGCAGCTCTGTGTCACTTCTAGTATCCTGATCAGTGCTTAATATCTGTGCTCAGTGTCAGTGCTGCATTGTGGTGACCAGTATACTACAGTACAATAGTCCAGTGCTGTTCTCGCTGCTCAGTGTCAGTTCTCCGTAGTATCATCAGTGATCAGTATAATCAGTTCTCAGTATAATCAGTGCGCTGTTAGACGTGTGCCCGATTTCCACCATTAGTGCAGTGGGATTTAGACAATTGATGAAGTTATTGTGTCCCCGGTACAAAATCCCATCTAGATTCCACTTCACTAGGCAGGCGATAGCGAGATTTTACCAATTAATATCAGTGATTTATAATTATTAATTACAGTGATCTTGCCAAATAATTCCAGTGATTTTGTCATTTTCTTCCAGTGATTTGGACCAATAATACCATTGATTAGAACAAATAAATCCAGTGATTTTGTCATTTTCTTCCAGTGATTTGGACCAATAATACCAATGATTAGAACGAATAATTCCAGTGATTTTGTCATTTTCTTCCAGTGATTTGGACCAATAATACCATTGATTACAACAAATAATTCCTGTGATATTGAGGTATTTGTGTCGCTTAGCTTAGCCGTCCAGCGACCACAGTGCACCTCTTTTTCTCTTTTCTTTGCATCATGTGCTGTTTGGGGCTAATTTTTTTAAGTGCCATCCTGTCTGACACTGCAGTACCACTCCTAGATGGGCCAGGTGTTTGTGCCACCCTCTTGGGTCGCTTAGCTTAGTCATCCAGCGACCTCGGTGCAAATTTTAGGACTAAAAATAGTATTGTGAGGTGTTCAGAATATACTGGAAATGAGTGGAAATTATGGTTATTGAGGTTAATAATACTATAGGATCAAAATTACCCCCAAATTCTATGATTTAAGCTGTTTTTGAGGGTTTTTTGAAAAATACACCCGAATCCGACAAAAAAATTTCAGGGAGCTTTTGCCAAAACGCATCCGAATCCAAAACCAAAACACAAAACCCGAAAAATTTCCGGTGCACATCTCTAATGTATATATGTATATATATATGTATATATATTTAAAAGCAAAGAGTAAGATGCAAAGGACATCTGGTCCTTACGTGTTGGTGGTGTGAGGTACCATGTTACATTAAATAGCTATATACTGTATTGTGGCCGGAGACCCCACAGCCACATGGATAATGGCAGCCGCGGCGCTGAAGGGGCTAACCCTCAGCTGCCAGGCCCCATTTTAAATGGACAATGGGCACTAGGTGTCATTTTAAAAAGGAAAACTTAGCTCTAGGCACCATGCACTATACATGACTAAATGTATGTTTAATAATGTGTCTACTCTTAATATGTTATATTGCTGTGCTGTGCATAGTTGGAGAATTATGAACTGAACGGTTATAGAACTGCATGGACAGGGCACTTATGAGAAAAGCACAGTATGAGTTATTTTGATGCTAAAGGACTTTGACAATTGTTCTTCAGCAACTTGTACATAGCAAGTCATATGGTAATTGTCCTAGCTCCAGACTTGCTATGTACAAGTATGTGTCAATTCGCAGGCCTTTTGGTGGCCAAACATTTTATATGAAATACAAACTAAGGTTTGGAAAGAAGACTGTTTGTGTTTTCAGCCTTTCCTGTTGTAAGCCCAAAAACTGGGTTTGCATGGAGATGTGAATGAGACAGGAACATGTTAATCAGATTGTGTTTTATGAATGCAAACTAGTGGGTTTCGTATAACAACAGTTTGAGCTAAGATTTCATAGCTGCATTATGAAGGATGCAGATTTATGTTTAAGTTACAAGAACTTTGTGTGTGACAGGAAGAAGGAAATTGCTTTTTTGCACTTATATCCTTTTAAAATGTAATTTATTTGTATTTTGTAAGATATCCTGATTGGATGGAAAGGACTCAGGGGGGAACTACCCCCTGAGATGCATTGTGGTTTTACTGTATAAAAAGAGGAGGCCTGTGAGCTTCAGAGTATTATAAAATTTTCACTTTGCTGTAACATCTGCTGTATTGCTGAGTTCTTTTCAGAACTATTTGGGCAATAAAACATCTTCTGCCTCAAGACAACCGCTTCATCTTGTGACCTGCAGGGCTAGGCGAAACCTATCTCCATTTTCTGGCTGTCCAGGGTGTACCCAGCGTCTCCAAGCTCCTCCTCCAGCCACCTACCGGGTAGAGGCCTAGTCAGGCGACTAGTGGGGATTCATCAACACCACACAGGTGTGGTAAGACGGCGTGTTGATGCATACAGAGCAGAACCGTGGTTCAAGACGCCACAGCAGATTAGGAGTCTGGTGGTGGCAGCGTAGTACCTGCCCACTACGCAGTGAGTGGAGTCAGTAACAAGTGGTTACTGATGGTAAGCAGGAATCCCCTATGTGGCCAGGTCCTGTGTGACCTAAAACTCCATTCTGTGACTGGGGACGGGACGCGAAGCGGTGAGGGCTCTCGTACGGAACAGTCCGGTCACATGTGTAATATAGGGCATCACTAACTATGTGGAGCTTGTAGATTCACCCCATGCTTGCGTGGGTTTCCTATGGGTACTCCGGTTTCCTTCCACAATCCAAAAATATACTGGTAGGTTAATTGGCCCTCAACAAAATTAACCCTAGCATAAGTGTATGTGCGAGTACATGTGGTAGGGAATATAAGTGGTCATTCAGACCCAGCCGCAATAGCGGCCTGAAGTGGTAGTTTGCCGGTGAATTCTGCCCCTAATTGCTGTGCGCTGTGCTGCTATACTTCTAGCAGTTCCCAAAAATCTGAAGTCTATATATATATATATATATATATATATATACTGTATGTATATTAGAGATGAGCGGGTTCGGTTCATCGAGATCCAAACCCCCCCAAACTTCACCCATTTTACACGGTTCCGAGGCAGCCTCAGATCTTCCCGCCTTGCTCGGTTAACCCGAGCGTGCCAGAACGTCATCATCCAGCTGTCGTATTCTCGCGAGATTCGTATTGCATATAAAGAGCCGCGCGTCACCGCCATTTTCACTCGTGCATTGGAGATGATAGCGAGAGGACGTGGCTGCGTTCTCTCAGTTTCTGTGTTCAGTGTGCAGCAAATATCTGTGCTCAGTGTGCTGCAAATATCTGTGCTCAGTGTTCTGCAAATATCTACGTTCAGTGCAGTATTTTGCTGACCACCAGTATATATATATAGCAGTACGGTACAGTTGTCCATTGCTCTACCTCTGTGTCGTCAAGTATACTATCCATCCATATCTGTGTTGCATTGTAGTTGTGCGCAGTATATAGTAGGAGGACAGTGCAGAATTTTGCTGACCACCAGTATATATATATAGCAGTACGGTACAGTAGTCCATTGCTCTACCTCTGTGTCGTCAAGTATACTATGCATCCATATCTGTGCTGCATTGTAGTTGTGCGCAGTATATAGTAGGAGGACAGTGCAGAATGTTGCTGACCACCAGTATATATATATATATATATATATATATATATATATAGCAGTACGGTACAGTAGTCCATTGCTCTACCTCTGTGTCGTCAAGTATACTATGCATCCATATCTGTGCTGCATTGTAGTTGTGCGCAGTATATAGTAGGAGGACAGTGCAGAATTTTGCTGACCACCAGTATATATATATAGCAGTACAGTACAGTAGTCCATTGCTCTACCTCTGTGACGTCAAGTATACTATCCATATCTGTGCTGCATTGTAGTTGTGCGCAGTATTATAGTAGGAGGACAGTGCAGAATTTTGCTGACCACCAGTATATATATACATATATATATATATATATATATATATATATATATATATATATAGCAGTACGGTACAGTAGTCCATTGCTCTACCTCTGTGTATTCAAGTATACTATCCATATCTGTGCTGCATTTTAGTTGTGCGCAGTATTATAGTAGGAGGACAGTGCAGAATTTTGCTGACCACCAGTATATATATATATATATATATATATATTTATCTCTGCATCATGTACTGTTTGGGGACTACTTTTTTAAGTGCCATCCTGTCTAACACTGCATTGCCACTCCTAGATGGGCCAGGTGTTTGTGTCGGCCACTTGGGTCGCTTAGCTTAGCCATCCAGTGACCTTGGTGCACCTCTTTTTTTCTTTGCATCATGTGCTGTTTGGGGACTATTTTTTTAAGTGCCATCCTGTCTGACACTGCAGTGCCACTCCTAGATGGGCCAGGTGTTTGTGTCGGCCACTTGGTCGCTTAGCTTAGCCATCCAGCGACCTTGGTGCACCTCTTTTTTTCTTTGCATCATGTGCTGTTTGGGGACTATTTTTTGAAGTGCCATCCTGTCTGACACTGCAGTGCCACTCCTAGATGGGCCAGGTGTTTGTGTCGGCCACTTGGGTCGCTTAGCTTAGCCATCCAGCGACCTGGGTGCACCTCTTTTTTTTGCATCATGTGCTGTTTGGGGACTATTTTTTTAAGTGCCATCCTGTCTGACACTGCAGTGCCACTCCTAAATGGGCCAGGTGTTTGTGTCGGCCACTTGGGTCGCTTAGCTTAGCCATCCAACGACCTTGGTGCACCTCTTTTTTTCTTTGCATCATGTGCTGTTTGGGGACTATTTTTTTAAGTGCCATCCTGTCTGACACTGCAGTGCTACTCCTAGATGGGCCAGGTGTTTGTGTCGGCCACTTGGGTCGCTTAGCTTAGCCATCCAGCGAACTTGGTGCACCTCTTTTTTTTTTGCATCATGTGCTGTTTGGGGACTATTTTTTTAAGTGCCATCCTGTCTGACACTGCAGTGCCACTCCTAGATGGGCCAGGTGTTTGTGTCGGCCACTTGGGTCGCTTAGCTTAGCCATCCAGCGACCTTGGTGCACCTCTTTTTTTTCTTTGCATAATGTGCTGTTTGGGGACTATTTTTTGAAGTGCCATCCTGTCTGACACTGCAGTGCCACTCCTAGATGGGCCAGGTGCTTGTGTCGGCCACTTGGGTCGCTTAGCTTAGCCATCCAGTGACCTTGGTGCACCTCTTTTTTTTTTTGCATCATGTGCTGTTTGGAGACTATTTTTTTAAGTGCCATCCTGTCTGACACTGCAGTGCCACTCCTAGATGGGCCAGGTGTTTGTGTCAGCCACTTGGTCGCTTAGCTTAGCCATCCAGCGACCTTGGTGTACCTCTTTTATTCCTTGCATCATGTGCTGTTTGGGGACTATTTTTTTAAGTGCCATCCTGTCTGACACTGCAGTGCCACTCCTAGATGGGCCAAGTGTTTGTGTCGGCCACTTGGGTCGCTTAGCTTAGCCATCCAGCGACCTTGGTGCAAATTTTAGGACTAAAAATAATATTGTGAGGTGTGAGGTTTTCAGAATAGACTGGAAATGAGTGGAAATTATGGTTATTGTGGTTAATAATACTATGGGATCAAAATGACCCCCACATTCTATGAATTAAGCTGTTTTTGAGGGTTTTTTGTAAAAAAAAAACCCCGAATCAAAAACACACCCGAATCCGACAAAAATTTTTCAGGGAGGTTTTGCCAAAACCCGTCCGAATCCAAAACACGGCCGCGGAACCGAATCCAAAACCAAAACCCGAAAAAATTTCCAGTGCACATCACTAATGTATACACTGCTCAAAAACATAAAGGGAACACTAAAATAACACATCCTAGATCTGAATGAATTAAATATTCTTATTAAATACTTTGTTCTTTACATAGTTGAATGTGCTGACAACAAAATCACACAAAAATTATCAATGGAAATCAAATTTATTAACCCATGGAGGTCTGGATTTGGAGTTACACTCAATATTAAAGTGGAAAAACACACTACAGGCTGATCCAACTTTGATGTAATGTCCTTAAAACAAGTCAAAATGAGGCTCAGTAGTGTGTGTGGCGTCCACGTGCCTGTATGACCTCCCTACAACCCACACAAGTGGTTCAAGTAGTGCAGCTCATCCAGGATGGCACATCAATGCGAGCTGTGGCAAGAAGGTTTGCTGTGTCTGTCAGCGTAGTGCCCAGGGCATGGAGGCGCTACCAGGAGACAGGCCAGTACATCAGGAGATGTGGAGGAGGCCGTAGGAGGGCAACAACCCAGCAGCAGGACCGCTACCTCCGCCGTTGTGCAAGGAGGAACAGGAGGAGCACTGCCAGAGCCCTGCAAAATGACCTCCAGCAAGCCACAAATGTGCTTGTGTCTACTCAAACGATCAGAAACAGACTCGTAGAGGGTGGTATGAGGGCCCGACGTCCACAGGTGGGGGTTGTGCTTACAGCCCAACACCGTGCAGGACGTTTGGCATTTGCCAGAGAACACCAAGTTTGGCAAATTTGCCACTGGCGCCCTGTGCTCTTCACAGATGAAAGCAGGTTCTCATTGAGCACATGTGACAGACGTGACAGAGTCTGGAGACGCCAAGGAGAACGTTCTGCTGCCTGCAACATCCTCCAGCATGACCGGTTTGGCAGTGGGTCAGTAATGGTGTGGGGTGGCATTTCTTTGGGGGTCTGCACAGCCCTCCATGTGCTCGCCAGAGGTAGCCTGACTGCCATTAGGTACCGAGATGAGATTCTCAGACCCCTTGTGAGACCATATGCTGGTGCGGTTGGTCCTGGGTTCCTCCTAATGTAAGACAATGCTAGCCCTCATGTGGCTGGAGTGTGTCATCAGTTCCTGCAAGACGAAGGCATTGATGCTATGGACTGGCCCGCCCGTTCCCCAGACCTGAATCCAATTGAGCACATCTGGGACATCATGTCTCGCTCCATCCACCAACGCCACGTTGCACCACAGACTGTCCAGGAGTTGGCGGATGCTTTAGTCCAGGTCTGGGAGGAGATCCCTCAGGAGACCATCCGCCACCTTATCAGGAGCATGCCCAGGCCTTGTAGGGAGGTCATACAGGCACGTGGAGGCCACACACACTACTGAGCCTCATTTTGACTTGTTTTAAGGACATTACATCAAAGTTGGATCAGCCTGTAGTGTGTTTTTCCACTTTAATTTTGAGTGTGACTCCAAATACAGACCTCCATGGGTTAATAATTTGATTTCCATTTATAATTTTTGTGTGATTTTGTTGTCAGCACATTCAACTATGTAAAGAACAAAGTATTTAATAAGAATATTTCATTCATTCAGATCTAGGATGTGTTATTTTAGTGTTCCCTTTATTTTTTTGAGCAGTGTATATATATACACACATACATATATATATATATACTGTATATATATATATATATATATGTATATGTATATATATATATATATATATATATATGTATAAAATGTGAAGTGGGTAATTGTGTAGGATAGTCACAATCAGAGCCGGCGGAACCCGCTCAGCAAAGGGATGCAGTGCAGGGAGGCGCATGCCTGTAGAGGCGCTCTCACTGCTCTGCATTCCTTTGATGTGTGCAGTTGCTGCCGGCTCTTCAAGTTCCCACTCCCACGCCGCTGATGTAATCTCCTCCAACGGCGCTGATATAATCTCCTCCCACGGCACTGATATAATCTCCTCCTGTCCTGATGTAATCTCCTCCCACGGCGCTGATGTAATCTCCTCCCACGGCGCTGATGTAATCTCCTCCTGCCTTGGCGCTAGCAGTGGGAGGTGTGTGGGCGGGACTGATGACAAAGGACGGCTTGGGGAGCAGAGAGCTGCAGTGACTACTGTACTTGACTGCAGTACTGCCAGGAGCCACTAGATGCCCCCATATCCATGGAGCCATCTCATCACCTACCAGGACTGAGGAACAATAGAGAGACTGCCCGGGAGGTTGTGTCTATCAGAGGAACTAAGTGAGTATTTTGTATGTTTGATCTATCTATCTATCTATCTATCTATCTATCTATCTATCTATCTATCTATCTATCTATCTATCTATCTATCTATCTATCTATCTATGTGTCTGTCTATCTATCTATCTAGATTTTTTCACTCTGTCTCTCTTTGTTGAAGGGGTCTCTGCCTGCTATAATGTGTAAAATGGGGACACCTGCCTGCTATAATGTGTAAAATGGGGACTCTTGCCTACTGTAATGTGTAAAATGGGGACACCTGCCTGCCGTAATGCGTAATATGGGGACACCTGCCTGCCGTAATGCGTAATATGGGGACACCTGCCTGCCGTAATGCGTAATATGGGGACACCTGCCTGTCGTTATGTGTAAAATGGGGACACCTGCTTGTCGTTATGTGTAAAATGGGGACACCTGTCTGCCGTAATGTGTAAAATGGGGACACCTGCCTGCCGTAATGCGTAATATGGGGACACCTGCCTGCCGTAATGCGTAAAATGGGGACACCTGCCTGCCGTAATGTATAAAATGGGGACACCTGCCTGCTATAATGTGTAAAATGGGGACTCTTGCCTGCCGTAATGTATAAAATGGGGACACGTGCCTGCCGTAATGTGTAAAATGGGGACTCGTGCCTGCCGTAATGTGTAAAATGGGGACACTTGCCTGCCTTAATGTGTAAAGTGGGGACTCTTGCCTGCCGTAATGTGTAAAGTGGGGACTCCTGCATGCCGTAATATGTAAAGTGGGGACTCTTGCCTGCCGTAATGTGTAAAATGGGGACTCTCGCCTGCCGTAATGTGTAAAGTGGGGACTCTTGCATGCCGTAATGTGTAAAATGGGGACTCTTACCTGCCGTAAAGTGTAAAATGACAGTCAGAGTACCGACAGCGGTGAATCGAGTTCCCTCTGTGCGCTTTGCGCGGTGTAAATGTGAACAAGATTGTACTACTGTATGGAGTAATTTGAATTGGTACTATTGTGTGACCACGCCCCACCTGTTTTTTTGCGGCGTGAGACTTCATACTGCATTGTCTCTTTATTAAGTATGGGAGAGAGGGCGCAAATTTATAGTTTGCAGGAGGGCGCCGAACACCCTTGCACCGGCCCTGGTCACAATATTCTTTCTTGTTACAAAGTGTTCTGTGTAAAAGATTTGAAGCATTAGCAGCAACTCCTCCACCCAGACAAAATATGACTCCCCGTACTGATGGCAGTACACATGGAATCTCCACAAGGACATTCACAATAAAGAACTTGCAAACATCAAAGGAAATAGATTTTTCACCACTTTTTCATATTATTGAATTTGGCATGCAAGACAGAGCATTACTATCGGTTCCCATTAGATTCTGTGCTAAACTGCTCTGACATTTAGCAGTGTAAGTTCTCAGGAAACCTGCTGTGCTAAAAATGTAAAAATTTTTTACGAATATGACAAGAAAATCCTCTGTCGATCAATACAAATCCTCCTCTAATGCTATTGCGCTAATGCCAGCGGCTCCTGACTCAGTCAGATCAATACAGAGTCTCCGCAGATAGAGCCTGGAACAGGATTTCTGTGATGCTGAGTAAGTGACACCTGCGTTGTCTTTTTCGATGCACTGCTTCTAATTTACTGCTTTGGCTAAATATGTGAATAGAGCAGGCTGTCTGGTTCATTTTCAGAGGAAAACACATATTTATCTCCTAAGAGTCCTAACAAATAATTTTAATAAGTCTATTTAATGAATGGTATTTGGGAATTCCATAAGACACCCAAATAACAAAAAAATTGTTTTATTATTAAGAAAAGAGCCCTGAGAGGACCTGGATTATTAGGGTAGATTGAAAGTGCTCGCTTATACCTTGCTCAGACTTAAACCCCGGCTTTAACCTGGCTGCATCCCCGGAAACTGAGTATGGCACTGAGAGGTGTTTGTGTGGGGGGCTGGGTACAAATTACCTGGGCTGCAGAAGGGGACCGCAGGGGGCCCAGGTCTGATACCCCCTCCCAGTATATCTGCGTCGTCAGCGCCATCTTCCTGTTGATATCTTCCGGAAGATGGTTCCGCACATAGAAAGCAAAGACTCTGGCACTGTGCCAGAGTCTTTACTCTCTAGTGGCCAGCATCATCTTCCCAAATATCACTGGGAAGATGGCACTAGCCAGAGAGGAAGGAGCTGCTACCTGCCCTCCCTCGCGCCCCACTCCCCCCCTGTGTTGAAATTGCGCCCACCTCCCCCTGTGGAGTACAAAGCGGCCCCGTCGCTTTACCGGTGCTCGGTAATTATCTCTATGGCCCTTGGTTTTCTTTCCTTACCCTCGTTCACACATGAGTGACAACCTGGGTTATTCCTGGGTTGTCCACCTTCACACCGGAGGAGTGGAGGACCCAGATCTTCGGGCCTACAGCATATGCTTGGAAATTATGTTCCCCGACAATTAATTTAATTTAGACATGACCTGGATCATACCTTTCACACATAAGCCAAGGCACTGACCCTGGCTTCAAGTCCTGGGAATAGCCCTGGTCAATTGAAGAGGCACAGACCCGGGACTGTCAACCCATGTCAGAATCTTTCAGACATAAGCCGGACCTGGGTCAACACGTGTGTACCATAAAAACCCACGTTTTTTGGCTTATGTTTGAAAGGGGTATTAGAGACTTGCTCTGGGCCAGCATTTCACCAAGGGTTACTGACATCACTCATTTTTAGTTTCTGCAATGGGCAGAGAACAGTATATTACCACAACTCTATCTCATTCTAAATAGAGATGAGCGGGTTCGGTTCGTCGAGATCCGAACCCCCCCGAACTTCACGTGGTTTACACGGGTCCAAGGCAGCCTCGGTTCTTCCCGCCTTACTCGCAAAACCCGAACGAGGCAAAACGTCATCATCCTGCTGTCGGATTCTCGCGAGATTCGGATTCCTTATAAAGAGCCGTGCGTCGCCGCCATTTTCACTCGTGCATTGTAGATTGAGCGGAGAGGACGTGGCTACGTTCTCTGCCTGAATAGCCCAATATCAGCTAAATATCAGCTCAATATCTGTGCTCAGTATCAGTGCTGCATTGTGGTGACCAGTATATAGTTGTACAGTACAGTAGTCCATTGCTGTATCTTGCTGCTCCGTGTCAGTTCTAGTATCCTGAACAGTGCTCAATATCTGTGCTCAGTATCAGTGCTGCACTGTGGTGGTGACCAGTATATAATACTGCAGTACAATAGTCCATTGCTGTATCTTGCTGCTCCGTGTCAGTTCTAGTATCCTGAACAGTGCTCAATATCAGTGCTCAGTATCAGTGCTGCATTGTGGTGACCAGTATATAGTAGTACAGTACAGTAGTCCATTGCTGTATCTTGCTGCTCCGTGTCAGTTCTAGTATCCTGAACAGTGCTCAATATCTGTGCTCAGTATCAGTGCTGCATTGTGGTGATCAGCATATAGTAGTACAATACAGTAGTCCATTGCTGTATCTTGCTGCTCCGTGTCAGTTCTAGTATCCTGAACAGTGCTCAATAGCTGCACCTTGCTGCTGTAGGGTGCTGTGGTAGTGTCCTGTCACTGTGCATAGGTCATCATCATTCCAGTCACAGTGGTATCTGGGGGGGTGACAATTCCAGAGGGCTTTTGTGCTGCTCACTAATACTAGTACAGTGTCTTGTGCTGCATCGTGCTGCTCAGTGTCAGTTCTCCGTAGTATCATCAGTGCTCAGTATAATCAGTGCTCAGTATAATCAGTGCTCAGTAAAATCAGTGCTCAGCATAATCAGTAGAGATGTGCACTTGAAATTTTTCGGGTTTTGTGTTTTGGTTTTGGGTTCGGTTCGGTTCCGCGGCCGTGTTTTGGGTTCGACCGCGTTTTGGCAAAACCTCACCGAATTTTTTTTGTCGGATTCGGGTGTGTTTTGGATTCGGGTGTTTTTTTCAAAAAACCCTAAAAAACAGCTTAAATCATAGAATTTGGGGGTCATTTTGATCCCAAAGTATTATTAACCTCAATAACCATTATTTCCACTCATTTTCAGTCTATTCTGAATACCTCACACCTCACAATATTATTTTTAGTCCTAAAATTTGCACCGAGGTCGCTGGATGACTAAGCTAAGCGACCCTAGTGGCCGACACAAACACCGGGCCCATCTAGGAGTGGCACTGCAGTGTCACGCAGGATGGCCCTTCCAAAAAACACTCCCCAAACAGCACATGACGCAAAGAAAAAAAGAGGCGCAATGAGGTAGCTGTGTGAGTAAGATAAGCGACCCTAGTGGCCGACACAAACACCGGGCCCATCTAGGAGTGGCACTGCAGTGTCACGCAGGATGGCCCTTCCAAAAAACACTCCCCAAACAGCACATGACGCAAAGAAAAAAAGAGGCGCAATGAGGTAGCTGTGTGAGTAAGATAAGCGACCCTAATGGCCGACACAAACACCGGGCCCATCTAGGAGTGGCACTGCAGTGTCACGCAGGATGGCCCTTCCAAAAAACACTCCCCAAACAGCACATGACGCAAAGAAAAAAAGAGGCGCAATGAGGTAGCTGTGTGAGTAAGATAAGCGACCCTAGTGGCCGACACAAACACCGGGCCCATCTAGGAGTGGCACTGCAGTGTCACGCAGGATGGCCCTTCCAAAAAACACTCCCCAAACAGCACATGACGCAAAGAAAAATTAAAGAAAAAAGAGGTGCAAGATGGAATTGTCCTTGGGCCCTCCCACCCACCCTTATGTTGTATAAACAGGACATGCACACTTTAACCAACCCATCATTTCAGTGACAGGGTCTGCCACACGACTGTGACTGAAATGACGGGTTGGTTTGGACCCCCACCAAAAAAGAAGCAATTAATCTCTCCTTGCACAAACTGGCTCTACAGAGGCAAGATGTCCACCTCATCATCATCCTCCGATATATCACCGTGTACATCCCCCTCCTCACAGATTATCAATTCGTCCCCACTGGAATCCACCATCTCAGCTCCCTGTGTACTTTGTGGAGGCAATTGCTGCTGGTCAATGTCTCCACGGAGGAATTGATTATAATTCATTTTAATGAACATCATCTTCTCCACATTTTCTGGAAGTAACCTCATACGCCGATTGCTGACAAGGTGAGCGGCGGCACTAAACACTCTTTCGGAGTACACACTTGTGGGAGGGCAACTTAGGTAGAATAAAGCCAGTTTGTGCAAGGGCCTCCAAATTGCCTCTTTTTCCTGCCAGTATAAGTACGGACTGTGTGACGTGCCTACTTGGATGCGGTCACTCATATAATCCTCCACCATTCTTTCAATGGGGAGAGAATCATATGCAGTGACAGTAGACGACATGTCCGTAATCGTTGACAGGTCCTTCAGTCCGGACCAGATGTCAGCATCAGCAGTCGCTCCAGACTGCCCTGCATCACCACCAGCGGGTGGGCTCGGAATTCTGAGCCTTTTCCTCGCACCCCCAGTTGCGGGAGAATGTGAAGGAGGAGATGTTGACAGGTCGCGTTCCACTTGACTTGACAATTTTCTCACCAGCAGGTCTTTGAACCCCAGCAGACTTGTGTCTGCCGGAAAGAGAGATCCAAGGTAGGTTTTAAATCTAGGATCGAGCATGGTGGCCAAAATGTAGTGCTCTGATTTCAACAGATTGACCACCCGTGAATCCTTGTTAAGCGAATTAAGGGCTCCATCCACAAGTCCCACATGCCTAGCGGAATCGCTCCGTGTTAGCTCCTCCTTCAATGTCTCCAGCTTCTTCTGCAAAAGCCTGATGAGGGGAATGACCTGACTCAGGCTGGCAGTGTCTGAACTGACTTCACGTGTGGCAAGTTCAAAGGGCAGCAGAACCTTGCACAACGTTGAAATCATTCTCCACTGCGCTTGAGACAGGTGCATTCCACCTCCTATATCGTGCTGAATTGTATAGGCTTGAATGGCCTTTTGCTGCTCTTCCAACCTCTGAAGCATATATAGGGTTGAATTCCACCTCGTTACCACTTCTTGCTTCAGATGATGGCAGGGCAGGTTCAGGCGTTTTTGGTGTTGCTCCAGTCTTCTGTGCGTGGTGCCTGTACGCCGAAAGTGTCCCGCAATTCTTCTGGCCACCGACAGCATCTCTTGCACGCCCCTGTCGTTTTTAAAAAAATTCTGCACCACCAAATTCAAGGTATGTGCAAAACATGGGACGTGCTGGAATTTGCCCAGATTTAATGCGCACACAATATTGCTGGCGTTGTCCGATGCCACAAATCCACAGGAGAGTCCAATTGGGGTAAGCCATTCCGCGATGATCTTCCTCAGTTGCCGTAAGAGGTTTTCAGCTGTGTGCGTATTCTGGAAACCGGTGATACAAAGCGTAGCCTGCCTAGGAAAGAGTTGGCGTTTGCAAGATGCTGCTACTGGTGCCGCCGCTGCTGTTCTTGCGGCGGGAGTCCATACATCTACCCAGTGGGCTGTCACAGTCATATAGTCCTGACCCTGCCCTGCTCCACTTGTCCACATGTCCGTGGTTAAGTGGACATTGGGTACAGCTGCATTTTTTAGGACACTGGTGACTCTTTTTCTGAGGTCTGTGTACATTTTCGGTATCGCCTGCCTAGAGAAATGGAACCTAGATGGTATTTGGTACCGGGGACACAGTACCTCCAACAAGTCTCTAGTTGGCTCTGCAGTAATGATGGATACCGGAACCACGTTTCTCACCACCCAGGATGCCAAGGCCTCAGTTATCCGCTTTGCAGCAGGATGACTGCTGTGATATTTCATCTTCCTCGCAAAGGACTGTTGGACAGTCAATTGCTTGGTGGAAGTAGTAAAAGTGGGCTTACGAGTACGACTTCCCCTCTGGGATGACCATCGACTCCCAGCAGCAGCAACAGCAGCGCCAGCAGCAGTAGGCGTTACACGCAAGGATGCATCGGAGGAATCCCAGGCAGGAGAGGACTCGTCAGAATTGCCAGTGACATGGCCTGCAGGACTATTGGCATTCCTGGGGAAGGAGGAAATTGACACTGAGGGAGTTGGTGGGGTGGTTTGCGTGAGCTTGGTTACAAGAGGAAGGGATTTACTGGTCAGTGGACTGCTTCCGCTGTCGCCCAAAGTTTTTGAACTTGTCACTGACTTATTATGAATGCGCTGCAGGTGACGTATAAGGGAGGATGTTCCGAGGTGGTTAACGTCCTTACCCCTACTTATTACAGCTTGACAAAGGCAACACACGGCTTGACAAATGTTGTCCGCATTTCTGTTGAAATACTTCCACACCGAAGAGCTGATTTTTTTGGTATTTTCACCAGGCATGTCAACGGCCATATTCCTCCCACGGACAACAGGTGTCTCCCCGGGTGCCTGACTTAAACAAACCACCTCACCATCAGAATCCTCCTTGTCAATTTCCTCCCCAGCGCCAGCAACACCCATATCCTCCTCATCCTGGTGTACTTCAACACTGACATCTTCAATCTGACTATCAGGAACTGGACTGCGGGTGCTCCTTCCAGCACTTGCAGGGGGCGTGCAAATGGTGGAAGGCGCATGCTCTTCACGTCCAGTGTTGGGAAGGTCAGGCATCGCAACCGACACAATTGGACTCTCCTTGTGGATTTGGGATTTCGAAGAACGCACAGTTCTTTGCAGTGCTTTTGCCAGCTTGAGTCTTTTCATTTTTCTAGCAAGAGGCTGAGTGCTTCCATCCTCATGTGAAGCTGAACCACTAGCCATGAACATAGGCCAGGGCCTCAGCCGTTCCTTGCCACTCCGTGTGGTAAATGGCATATTGGCAAGTTTACGCTTCTCCGACAATTTTATTTTAGATTTTGGAGTCCTTTTTTTACTGATATTTGGTGTTTTGGATTTTACATGCTCTGTACTATGACATTGGGCATCGGCCTTGGCAGACGACGTGCTGGCATTTCATCGTCTCGGCCATGACTAGTGGCAGCAGCTTCAGCACGAGGTGGAAGTGGATCTTGATCTTTCCCTAATTTTGGAACCTCAACATTTTCGTTCTCCATATTTTAATAGGCACAACTAAAAGGCACCTCAGGTAAACAATGGAGATGGATGGATACTAGTATACTTATGGATGGACGAGCGACTGCCGACACAGAGCTAGCTACAGCTGTGGACTACCGTACTGTGTCTGCTGCTAATATAGACTGGATGATAATGAGATGAAATCAATATATATATAATATCACTAGTACTGCAGCCGGACAGGTATATAATATATATTTATTATGTAATGACTGATGACGGACCTGCTGGACACTGTCAGCTCAGCAGCACCGCAGACTGCTACAGTAAGCTACTATAGTAGTATGTATAAAGAAGAAATAAAAAAAAAAAACCACGGGTAGGTGGTATACAATTATGGATGGACCAGCGACTGCCGACACAGAGGTAGCTACAGCCGTGGACTACCGTACTGTGTCTGCTGCTAATATAGACTGGATGATAATGAGATGAAATCAATATATATATATATAATATCACACTAGTACTGCAGCCGGACAGGTAGATATATTTATTATGTAATGACTGATGACGGACCTGCTGGACACTGTCAGCTCAGCAGCACCGCAGACTGCTACAGTAAGCTACTATAGTAGTATGTATAAAGAAGAAAGAAAAAAAAAAACCACGGGTAGGTGGTATACAATTATGGATGGAGCAGCGACTGCCGACACAGAGGTAGCTACAGCCGTGGACTACCGTACTGTGTCTGCTGCTAATATAGACTGGATGATAATGAGATGAAATCAATATATATATATATATAATATCACACTAGTACTGCAGCCGGACAGGTAGATATATTTATTATGTAATGACTGATGACGGACCTGCTGGACACTGTCAGCTCAGCAGCACCGCAGACTGCTACAGTAAGCTACTATAGTAGTATGTATAAAGAAGAAAGAAAAAAAAAAAACCACGGGTAGGTGGTATACAATTATGGATGGACCAGCGACTGCCGACACAGAGGTAGCTACAGCCGTGGACTACCGTACTGTGTCTGCTGCTAATATAGACTGGATGATAATGAGATGAAATCAATATATATATATATAATATCACTAGTACTGCAGCCGGACAGGTATATAATATATATTTATTATGTAATGACTGATGACGGACCTGCTGGACACTGTCAGCTCAGCAGCACCGCAGACTGCTACAGTAAGCTACTATAGTAGTATGTATAAAGAAGAAAGAAAAAGAAAAAAACCACGGGTAGGTGGTATACAATTATGGATGGACCAGCGACTGCCGACACAGAGGTAGCTACAGCCGTGGACTACCGTACTGTGTCTGCTGCTAATATAGACTGGATGATAATGAGATGAAATCAATATATATATATATATAATATCACTAGTACTGCAGCCGGACAGGTATATAATATATATTTATTATGTAATGACTGATGACGGACCTGCTGGACACTGTCAGCTCAGCAGCACCGCAGACTGCTACAGTAAGCTACTATAGTAGTATGTATAAAGAAGAAGAAAGAAAAAAAAAAAACCGGGTAGGTGGTATACAATATTATATATATATTATATACAATTATATATATATATTATATATATTAAACTGGTGGTGATTATTAAACTGGTGGTCAGGTCACTGGTCACACTATCAGCAACTTGCAAGTAGTACTCCTAAGCAGACAATCACAATATATATTATACTGGTGGTCAGTGTGGTCACAATGGCAGTGTGGCACTCTGGCAGCAAGTCCTGCTCTCAGACTCTAACTGCTCCCCACTGTCAGTGTCTCCCCCACAAGTCAGATATACATTATACAGTCACACTATCTATCTATCACTTCAGCAAGTAGTAGTACTCCTCCTAAAGTACTCCTCCTAATGCTCCCCAAAATTACTACTGTGTCTCTCTCTACTCTAGTCTCACTCTCTTCTCTATAAACGGAGAGGACGCCAGCCACGTCCTCTCCCTATGAATCTCAATGCACGTGTGAAAATGGCGGCGACGCGCGGCTCCTTATATAGAATCCGAGTCTCGCGATAGAATCCGAGCCTCGCGAGAATCCGACAGCGGGATGATGACGTTCGGGCGCGCTCGGGTTAACCGAGCAAGGCGGGAAGATCCGAGTCGCTCGGCCCCGTGTAAAAAAAACTGAAGTTCGGGCGGGTTCGGATTCCGAGGAACCGAACCCGCTCATCTCTAATAATCAGTGCTCAGTATAATCAGTGATCAGTATAATCAGTGCGCTGTTAGACATGCGCCCGTTATCCACCATTAGTGCAGTGGAATTTAGACAATTGATGAAGTTATTGTGTCCCCGGTACCAAATCCCATCTAGATTCCACTTCACTAGGTAGGCGATAGCGAGATTTTGCCAATTAATTCCAGTGATTTGGACGTAGCATTACAGTGATTTTACCAATTAATATCAGTGATTTATAATTATTAATTACAGTGATCTTGCCAAATAATTCCAGTGATTTGGACATATAATTCCAGTTGGAATTGTTTGTGTCGCTTGGCTTAGTCATACAGCTACCTCATTGCTCCTCTTCGACATCTTTGCATGAGGTGCTGTTTGGGGCATAATTTTTTAAACGTGCCATCCTGTGTGACACTGCCGTATGAGTCCAGGGGTACTGCTGTATTAGTCCTGGGGTACTGCCGTATAAGTCCACCAATTGCATATTTTTTTTAAAGTGACTGGAGCGTGCTGGAGATGCTGTCAGTGGACCGAACAATTGCGGCCCACTCTTGACATTCAGCCACTGCGTGAGACTACTAGATGGGCCAGGTGGTTGTGTCGCTTAGCTTAGGCCTACAGCAACCTCGGTGCACCTTTTTTTCGTCTTTGCATCATGTGCTGTTAGGGGCCTTTTTTTATATCTGCCCTCCTGTCTGACACTGCAGTGCCACTCCTAGATGGGCCAGGTGTTTGTGCCGCCCACTTGGGTCGCTTAGCTTAGTCATCCAGTGACCTTCGTGCAAATTTTAGGACTAAAAATAATATTGTGAGGTGTTCAGAATAGACTGGAAATGAGTGGAAATTATGGTTATTGAGGTTAATAATACTATAGGATCAAAATTACCCCCAAATTCTATGATTTAAGCTGTTTTTGAGAGGTTTTTGAAAAAAAAAGCACCCGAATCCAAAAACACACCCGAATCCGACAAAAATTCTTAAGGGAGGTTTTGCCAAAACGCATCCGAATCCAAAACACGACCGCGGAACCGTATCCAAAACCAAAACAGAAAACTCGAAAAATGCCCACTGCACATCTCTAATTCTAAATAGGTGTTGATAATAGGATCATAGATATTATATAATAGTTCAGTGAGACACTACAGACCAGAAAAAACAAAGTGCTAGATCTAAAAAAATCACTACTATTAATTTATCATGCCAGTCATATTTACAGATCATCTGTTCTTACAATGAATAGTGGATAGTGATGACATAAAAACTTATTCAAATGAAAAATAAAATAAAAAAATGATTGTGTAGCTGTGGCAAAATGAAGAAAATATCCTCATGTATCAGGTGTGCAATATCAGTATGACCTGTGCATAGCAATAAGTGTGTAACAGGCGTGTGACCTGTATGTATCTGGCATCTGATATCAGTGTGACCGTTGTATAGTGATCAGTGTGGGTATTCGGATCGACAGTTAAAAGGTTGACACCAAATGGTTGAAATGCATATATTTGACATGGTCAAAAGGTCAACAGGTTCAAATGGTCGACATGACAATGGTCAACACACCATATGGTCAACATGAGGTTTTTGTATTTTTTTTTTCATTTTTATGACTTTTTTGTACTTTACCATCCATTGAGAACAATAACCTTGCACAAAGCAGAGAGCCATGCAAGGGGACATGGTGCACTAACACCAAAACCCCCCAAATAAACTCATGTCGACCATTTCCGTTTCAACCTGTCTACCTTTTGACCATGTCAATCCTGTTCATGTTGACCATTTAGTGCCGACCTAGACCATGTCGACCTTCTGACTGTCGACCCTTTGATCCATAACCATCAGTGTGTATGGGGTAAGTAAATAGAGTGGTATCAATGGATCTGAGTAAACCAGTATCCTGCCTAGAGCCCCATGGAGTCTTAATCTGTCTCTGCTCGGAGGAATATTTAACAAAGTACCACTGGCGTATTTATAATGGGGGCAGTGTGTGCGGTGCACCGCTGTCCCTGCGAGTTACACTTAGTACATAGCAGGAAATGAAAACTTCTGTTGCGACAAAGACCGTTACTAATCACAGCACTGCTGCAATTTTTAATACATAGGCCCATAATGTTGTATTGATCTATATTTATCATCTTTAAGTATAATTATATGAAAACATTGTCAGTTCATCTTTGTCTTGCAATCAGCTGGTATACATGTTTTTTTAAATGAGATTTAGGCTACTGTGTAATGTCTCCCATCAGTGCCGTTACTAGACATTTTAGCGCTGTGTGCAAGATAGGGCATTGGTGCCCCCCATGTAAAAAAGGGGCAGTGCGCGCCGTAGGTGCGTGCAAAAAATATAGGGGTGTGGCTTCATGGGGAAGGGGTGTGGCAACAAAATAATACCAACTCACATTACATATTATAGTAGTCTCCATTATTCAAATTACGCCGCACAGTAGCGCCACTACACTAGGTACAGCCCCTCTTACACATTACGGCAGACAGATTCCCCTTTTTACACATTACGGCAGACAGCGTCCCCTTTTTAAACATTACTGCAGACAGCATCCCCTTTTACACATTACGGCAGACAGCGTCCCCTTTTTAAACATTACTGCAGACAGCATCCCCTTTTTACACATTACGGCAGACAGCGTCCACTTTTTACACATTACGGCAGACTGATTCCCCCTTTTTACACATTATGGCAGACAGCGTCCCCTTTTTCACATTACGGCAGACAGCGTCCCCTTTTTACACATTACGGCAGACTGCGTCCCCCTTTTTACACATTACGGCAGATAGTTCCCCTTTTTACACATTATGGCAGATAGTCCCCCTTTTTACACATTACGGCAGACAGAGTCCCCCCTTTTTACACATTACGGCAGACTGTGTCCCCCTTTTTACACATTACGGCAGACAGCGTCCCTTATTTCACATTACGTCAGACAGCGTCCCCTTTTTACACATTACGGCAGACTGCGTCCCCCTTTTTACACATTATGGCAGATAGTCCCCCTTTTTACACATTACGGCAGACAGAGTCCCCCTTTTTACACATTACGGCAGACAGCGTCCCCCTTTTTACACATTACGGCAGACGGCATCCCCTTTTTTACACATTACAGCAGACAGAGTCCCCCTTTTACACATTAGGTAGACAGACTGATAGATAGATAGATAGATAGATAGATAGATAGATAGATAGATAGATACAGGCCCGGCGTTACCCGCTCAGCGAAGGGATGCAGTGCAGGGAGGCGCTGGGACGGATAGGCGCTTCGGTTGGTTCTATATCGGAGGGGCTGAAGGGACCTTGTGACGTATTGAGGGGAGGAGCTACGTCACCAGGGGAGGAGCTAAGGGCGAACAGGGTACCCGAAAAGTACCCTCGCGGGCTCGCTTCGCTCGCCACGCTTCGGGCACGGTGGCTCGCTTCGCTCACCACCTAATTACTAAAGGTAATAGTTGGTGGCGTGGATAGTAGAGGAACTATCCCGCTGGCCTAGCTCCTCCCCCTTGCGTCGTAACTCCTCCCCCTGTGTGTGTGTGTATGTGAGGTATGTCTGTGCACGCGCTCTATGGACGCCACTACTGGGGGGGCATTACGTATAAGGACGCTATTACTACAGGGGGGCATTACGTGTAACAACGCTACTACTGGTGGGGCCATTACGTGTAAGGAGTCGGACGCTACTACTACTGGGGCTGGGGATATAACGTATAAGGACAATACTACTACTGGGGTGCACTACGTATAAGAACGCTACTACTACTGGGGGGGCATTACATATAAGGACGATACTACTACTTGGGGGCATTATGTATAAGGACGCTACTATTACCGGGAGGGCATTACGTATAAGGACGATACTACTACTGGGGGTGCACTACGTATAAGGACGCTACTACTACTGGGGGGGCATTACGTATAAGGACGATACTACTACTTGGGGGCATTATGTATAAGGACGCTACTATTAGCGGGAGGGCATTATGTATAACAATGCTACTACTACTGGGGGGAGGGCATTACGTATAAGGATGCTACTACTGCGGGGGGCATTATGTATAAGGACGGTGCTACTACTGGGGGCGCATTACGTATAAGAACGCTACTACTACTGGGATGGCATTACGTATAAGGACGCTAATACTACTGGGGGTACACTACATATAAGGACGCTAATACTACTGGGGGTGCACTACGTATAAGGACGCTACTACTACTGGGGGGTATTACGTATAAGGACGCGTCTACTACTGGGGGTGCACTACGTATAAGGACGCTACTACTACTGTGGGTGTATTATGTATAAGAATGCTACTACTACTCGGGGGCATTATGTATAAGGATGCTACTACTGGGGGGGCATTATGTATAAGGACGCTAATACTACTGGGGGTGCACTACGTATAAGGACGCTTCTACTACTGGGGGTGCACTACGTATAAGGACGCCACTACTACTGGGGGGTATTACGTATAAGGACGCGTCTACTACTGGGGGTGCACTACGTATAAGGACGCTACTACTACTGTGGGTGTATTATGTATAAGAATGCTACTACTACTCGGGGGCATTATGTATAAGGATGCTACTACTGGGGGGGCATTATGTATAAGGATGCTAATACTACTGGGGTGCATTACATATAAGGACGCTACTACTACGGGTGGGGCATTACGTATAAGGACGCTACTACTACGGGTGGGGCATTACGTATAAGATTAATAAGATTGTGCTACATTGTGGCGTAATTTTAAATGGGGGTAGTACTGTGTGGCCATGCCCCTTACTTGTGAGACCACACACCTTTTCCCGGCGCGCGCCAAAGGAATATGGGAGGGCGCAAATTTATAGTTTGCAGGGGGGCGCTGAACACCCTAGCACCGGCCCTGGATAGATAGATAGATAGATAGATAGATAGATAGATAGATAGATAGATAGATAGATAGATAGATAGAAAGAATAGAATAGATGATACTTACCATCTCTCAGGCAGTCAGGCTCCTCGGTGCTGGCAGCTCCGGGTGGCAGGGGAGAAGGAAGAGGAGGAAGGTGGAGGAGGGAGCCGCAGCAGCGCACTGTAATTACCAGCAGCGCCGCATGCAGCTGTACCTCTCCTTCAGCATTGGCTGGCCGCCGCCGCTGTGAATGCTGGGATGAGGGAAGCGCACCCCAGCATTCACAGCAGCACTGGGTCAGCCAATGCGGAAGGAGAGGGGCTGGTGCAGCGCCGCCGTTACCAATTACATAGCCTTGCTGCGGCTCCCTACTCCCCCTCCCTCCTCCTCCTTCTATGGCACAGGCAGCTTGTAATGAGACAAATTGACTCATTATAAGCCGCTGGCCATTGCGCCCTCAGTGCGACTGTGCTGTGTGCCAGGCACACCTGGCACACACGTAGTTACGGCACTGCCTCCCATACACTAGCAATGTATTGGGGCAATCCCCCGAGGGGGATCGGGGATATTACATATGTTTAAAAATCCAGATCCCCTGATCAAGGTATCGGGCATTTTTAACATGCTTAATTCCCTGATCCCCCACCGGATCGCCGTTCATCGATGCCCACTAATCCGGGCATCCAGTAGGTGTATAGATGGTGCCGGCGTTTCGGAGGAATAGGGGATCGTGACTGGCAGATGTATGGGGGGCTTTAGATGCAGAGAATTCCTCTGATGAAACCAGGGTTCTTTACTGGAGAAACTACTCAGGAAAGATGAATTTTATATTGTGGTTCACGGGACTCCCATTGTGCTCACATCGACAGCTTCACATTTGGCAGATACTTTGAATGCAAGTGACTTGTGTGATTACCTTGTGTGCTTCGCTCACCACTCTTCGGCTAAGGTGGCTCGCTCCGCCACCGCTGTGCACGCCATAAGTTACTATTCCCAATCGTAGTCCATGTGGATGGTAAATCAAGCAAAAATGTTAAACATGAAAAAACCTCCCAAAAACTTGTGTCGACCATTTGTGTGGTGACCATTGTTATGTCGACCTTTTGAACCTGTTGACCTTATGCACTTTCGACCTTTTGTACCTGTCAACCTAATGCATATGAGATTGACCTATTGACTGTCTACCTAGGCACTGTCGACCTACAGTATACACCGGAACCCATGGGTGTAAAAAGGGCTCTTTATATCCAGTATTCGGGAGCCTCACACAGCAGTTGGTACGCGGACATCATTACAGTATCTCTCTGATTCTTTCATCTTTATATTCCTGATTGTAAGTCTGTATTTCACTGAACACTTTGGGCCGCATGATTAGTGTTGGTCTGTAACTTGCGTCCAGCCCCAAAGTAGAGTGTGAGCAGAAATCAGCGATAAGTGCAGCCTCAGGGCTGGTAGCACAAACAATTGGATCACCCTCAAGCTGTCATTTTATAGACTGAACCAGATAAATGACAGAAGAGATTGGTTGCTGTGGGTCACTTCCATTTGTCCCTCTTTTACCGGTCTTGTGCTTGCAACTTTATGCTAATTACGCCACATTTCTTCCCCAGGGTACTATCGTGTGTCTGAATGTATAGGGACTGAGCTGTCCACTTTGAACATCTTTAAATGGTGAAACACCAGCTGATTGGTTGCACCATGGAAACCTGCACCTGCCCCATGCTAAGCACAGATTCTCCATCAGAGTACGGCCTCCACCATCATTAAGGGCATGAGTTTGCGACATGCCTGCGACACTCCCATAACTTGCCCATAATACAATCTCAGTATGTCAGAATGGGTGGTCTTCAGTTTGCCGGCTGTCGGGATCCCGGCGCACAGTATACCACCGCCAGAATCCCGACAGCCGGCATACCGACACCTTTTCTCCCTCTTGGGGGTCCATGACCCCCCTGGAGGGAGAATAGACAGCGTGGCGCGCATAGCGCGCCACCGTGCCCGCAGCGTGATGAGTGCAGAGAGCCCGCAAGGGGCTCATTTGCGCTCGCCCAGCTGTCGGTATGCTGACGGTCGGGATTCCGGTGCCGGAATGCTGGCCGCCGGGAGCCCAGCCGCAGGCATACCCTACTACACCCTATCTGAATAGCTACTGCCAAGTAACCTCCCAGCACTTTTTAGCGACTTTTAGGGGGACATGTACTAAGCAATGATAAAAGTGGAGAAGTGAGCCAGTGGAGAAATTGCCCATGGCAACCAATCAGCATTGACGTAACATTTATAATTTGCATACTATTAAAGTATACTGAGCAACTGATTGGTTGCCATGGGCAACTTCTACACTGGCTCACTTCTCCACTTTTATCACTGCTTAGTACATGTCCCATTTAGGGAAATATGTACTAAGCAGTGAAATGAGTGGAGCAGTGAGCCAGTGTAGAAGTTGCCCATGGCAACCAATCAGCATTGACCTAACATTTATAATTTGCATACTATAAATTTATACAGAGCTGCTGATTGATTTCCATAGGCAACTTCTTCACTGTCTAACTTCTCCACTCTTTTCACTGCTTAATACATCTCCCCCTTAGATGCATGTGCATTTGAAAAACAAAACCCATTTGTGTGATTATCAGCACTGCATGCAGCTCTGAATCCGCCCCAGTCTCTCAAAGATTTGGTACATCTTGCCTCGGAAACGATTCCAGTTTAGGCAGCTGTTGTCTGGCTGGAGTAACTGTAAGGCAAATTGCTTTTTGCAGCAATACTGATTAAAGTTATGCAGCTATTTAGCAATCTGGGCATCCTTTGGGACCCCAGCAAAAACCCTGCTGCTATGCAGTGGCGGATTTACCGCTATGCAACAAAGGCAGCCGCCTAGGGCCTGACGGGCACCCGCCGCGGACATGCATGGCCGCCCACCCCCTGCCCTCCCTGGATATGCATGCCCGACCGCCCTGGACATGCACACCCCTCCAAAGCCGGGGACGACATAACACTTCTCCAGCAACTTCTCCACTGGCTCACTTCTCCACTTTCTCTTAAGTCCTAGAGGATGCTGGGGTCCATTTTAGTACCATGGGGTATAGACGGTTCCGCAGGAGCCTTTGGCACTTTAAGACTTTTTAACAGTGTGAACTGGCTCCTCCCTCTATGCCCCTCCTCCAGACCTCAGTTTAGAAAATGTGCCCGGGAGACTGGCTGCACATCAGTGAAGCTCTACTGAGTTTTGGTGAAAAAGACTTTGTTAGGTTTTTTATTTTACAGGGAAGCTGCTGGCAACAGCTTCCCTGCTTCGTGGGACTTAGGGGGGAAGTAGGAACCAACTTCTCCACTAGTTCAATGGCTCTGCTTCCGCTGACAGGACACCATTAGCTCCTGAAGGGTACTGAGCACAGCCCTTGCCTGGCTGCTGCTCACTCCCACAGCACTGCCGCCACCCCCTAACAAAGCCAGAAGTCAGAAGGCTGGTGAGTATTTACCGGAGACCTGCAAAGAGGGGTTCTCCGGTCATCGTGACGGCATAAAGGTACCAGTGCAGCGTGGGACGCTGCGCACAAACATGTCTCTCAGCACAGGGTGCAGCGCGTGCGGGGGAGGGCGCACTCTGAGGGACATGGTAAAATCCTTACTCTCACTGGCACTAAAGTACACACATGGGAGCCGCTGGTGTACATACCCCACCTGCCAGTATAAATATTGCATTCACTGAGGCTGAACTACGCCATTACAGGGGGCGGGGCTTCTCCTTAGACTTGCTAGTTACACTCAATTGGCACCATTTTCTCCTCACAGAGACGCCGGAGCGCTGATCCTGAACGCTGCTTCTCCTCACACATAGCTGATGCAAGTACCAGGGTGTAATAGAGGGATGGCAGCACATAGTGTGTTGAGGTCTGCGGACTTCATTTTGGATAACAGCGCTGTGTTGTATATATTTCTTTATATATCTTTATTGTATGCAATACATATAAGGCGTGTGGTGTGGACTGGCAATTCCCTCTGGGTCCCTCTGACAGACATTAGGGTAGATCTGTCCCCATTAGCTCCCCTGTGTATGAGTGGTGTGACTGTACACGTGTGTACCATGTCTAGAGAAAGTTCTTCCCCAGAGGAACCCATTTTAGAGGCACAAGAGTGTTCTGAGCCTGTGAGGGTGAGAAAGTTAAAGAGTAATATGTCTAAACTGGCAAAGAAATTCTCTGAGTCTAAGCAACAGACAAAGTACTGGAGACAGTCTGTGGAGGATGCACTGTTTGCTGATCCCTCCACGTCATCCACTCGGGACCCCTTTAGTTCCCAGAAAAGGTCTCTGGCTCAAATTATGCTAAGGGACACTGACACAGATTCCGACACTGAGGTCGACACTGGGGATTGAGGTCATATCAAAGATTCTGCAGGTTACTTGGTGGAGGCTATGAAGGACGTTGGCTTACTCGGCTCAAAGGCTTCTGCTATGGCGATTTCAGCCCGCAGGGCACTCTGGATCCGCCAATGGAATGCTGACGCAGAATCCAAAAGAAATATTGAGGAGCTCCCTTATAATGGGGAGGCCCTCTTTGGTGAGAAGCTGGATGCCATGATATCAACTACTACATCGGGCAAGTCAGCATTTCTGCCGTCGGCAGCTGCGCCGCCTAAAAAAGTATATCATTCTCATACTATGCAGTCCTTTCGGCCCAACAAGTACAAAAAGGCAAAGGGTATCCCCTTCTTCGCAGGAAGAGGGAGAGGAAGAGGTAGGAAACCTACAACACCATCAGGCTCCCAGGAGCAGAAGTCTGCAACTACTTCTGCAAAAGCCACAGCATGACGCTCGGGCTCCCCTGCGGGACTGCAATTGGGTGGGGTCACGTCTACTATTTTTCAGCCAGGTCTGGGTTCACTCAGATCTGGATCCTTGGATATTACAGATAGTATCCCAAGGTTACAGGTTGGAATTTCAAGACCTACCCCCATGCCGATTTTTCAAATCAGCCTTGCCAGTTTCTGCTCAGGACAGCGCAAATGTCCTGAACACAATACACAAATTATGTCAAGACAAGGTAATTTCCGTGGTTCCTGCCGTACAAAATAACCAAGGTTTTTATTCAAGCCTGTTTGTGGTGCTGAAGCTGGATGGCTCGGTCAGACCGATTTTAAACCTAAACTCTCTGAATCTTTATTTGAAAAGGTTCAAGTTCAAGATGGAGTCCCTGAGAGCGGTGATCTCCAGCTTGGAAGAAAAGGAATTTCTGGTGTCAGTGGACATCAAGGATGCTTACTTGCATTTCCCCATTTATCCGCCACATCAAGTATACCTGAGGTTTGTGGCTCAGGATTGCCAGTACCAATTCCAAACATTACCGTTCGGGCTCTCCACGGCTCCGAGAATATTCACCAAGGTGATGGCGGAGATGATGGTTCTCCTTCGCAAGCAAGGAGTCAACATAATTCCATACTTGGACGATCTCCTCATAAAAGTGAGATCCAGGGACAAGTTACTACAGAACATAACATTATCCCTGACGGTGCTTCAACAGCACGGTTGGATTATCAACTTTCCAAAATCACAGTTGGAACCGGCGATGAGGTTATCATATCTGGGAATGATACGGGACACCAAGGTACAGAGAGTATTTCTACCAGTGGAAAAGGCTCAGGAGATCCAGAGCATGGTCAAACAAATTTTGAGACCACAAAAAGTATCGATTCATCAGTGCATTTGCATGCTGGGGAAAATGGTAGCAGCCTACGAGGCGCTACAATATGGCCGATTCCATGCCAGGGTTTTCCAGTGGGACCTACTGGACAAGTGGTCCGGGTCGCATATCTACATGCATCAAAGGATAATCTTGTCAGTGAAAGCCAGAGTTTCGCTCCTGTGGTGGCTACAAATTTCTCACCTCCTGGAGGAACGCAGGTTCGGGATTCAGACCTGGATCCTGGTGACCACGGATGCAAGTCTCTGAGTTTGAGGAACAGTCACACAAGGGGAAAGCTTCCAAGGAAGATGGTCAAGTCAGGAAACTCTTCTTCACATAAACATTCTGGAATTGAGAGCTGTGTACAACAGCCTTCATCAAGCTGCACACCTTCTTCGAGGTCGTCCCATTCAAATCCAGTCAGACAATGTAACAGCAGTAGCTTACATAAACCGTCAAGGCGGAACAAAAAGCAGAGCGGCAATGGCAGAGGTGACAAAGATACTCCTCTGGGCAGAAAGACATGCAAAAGCTCTGTTGGCAAATTTCATTCCGGGAGTGGACAACTTGGAAGCAGACTTCCTCAGCAGACACGATCTCCATCCAGGAGAATGGGGCCTCCACTCAGAAGTCTTTGCGGAGGTAGCAAGTCGTTGGGGCGTTCCTCAAGTAGATATGATGGCGTAACATCTCAACAAGAAGCTTCAGAAATATTGTTCCAGGTCGAGAGACCCACAAGCAACAGCAGTGGACGCACTGGTGACCCAGTGGGTGTTTCAGTCAGTGTATCTGTTCCCCCACTTCCACTAATTCCAAAAGTTCTCAAGATTGTCAGAAGAACAAGGGTTCGAGCAATCCTCATTGCCCCAGACTGGCCAAGGAGGGCCTGGTATCCAGATCTTCAGGAGTTACTACTGGAAGATCCTCGGCCACTTCCTCTTCGCGAGGACCTGCTTCGGCAGGGGCCGTTAGTCTATCAAGACTTACCGCGGCTGCGTTTGATGGCATGGCTGTTGAGCGCCAGATCCTAGCCCGTAAGGGTATTCCTACTGAAGTCATTCCCACACTTATTCTGTCCAGGAAAGGGGTAACGTCCAAACATTACCATCGTATTTGGAGGAAATATGTATCTTGGTGTGAATCCAAGAAGTCTCCTGCGCTGGAGTTTCAATTGGGACAGCTTCTCCTATTTCTACAGGCAGGTGTGGATGCTGGATTGAGATTAGGATCTATCAAGGTCCAAATTTCGGCCTTGTCCATTTTCTTTCAGAAACAATTGGCTTCCCTTCCTGAAGTCCAGACGTTTGTGAAGGGGGTTCTGCGCATCCAACCTCCCTTTGTGCCTCCTGCTGCACCATGGGATCTTAATGTAGTGTTGCAGTTCCTTAAATCGGACTAGTTTGAGCATCTACATGAGGTGGAGTTGAAGTTTTCAACTTGGAAAGTGGCCATGTTGTTGGCCTTGGCTTCAGGCAAGCGTGTGTCTGAGTTAGGAACTCTATCTCACAAGAGTTCTTATTTGATATTTCATGAAGATAGGGCTGAACTGAGAACACATCAGCACTTTCTTCCTAAGGTTGTGTCTTCTTTCCATATCAACCAACCAGTGGTGGTGCCAGTGGCTTCTGACACCTCAGCTGTTTCCAAATCCCTGGATGTCGTCAGGGCATTGAGGACTTATTTTACAAGAACGGCTCGAATAAGGAAAACAGAATCTTTGTCCTTTATGACCCCAACAAGATTGGGTGTCCTGCTTCTAAGCAGACTATTGCGCTTGATCAGAGGTACCATTCAGCATGCTCATTCCACGGCAGGATTGCTGTTACCGACTTCGGTAAAAGCCCACTCTACTAGGAAAGTGGGTTCATCCCGGGCGGCTGCCCTGGGTGTCGCGGCATTACAAATCTGCCGAGTTGCTACTTGGTAAGGGGCAAACACATTTGCTAAGTTCTACAAGTTTGATACCTTGGCTGCTGACGACCTTAAGTATGGTCAGTCAGTTCTGCAGGAACAGTAGCACTTTCCCGCCCTTACTGGGAGCTTTTGTACATCCCCATGGTACTAAAATGGACCCCAGCATCCTCTAGGACGTAAGAGAAAATAGGATATTGATTACCTGCCGGTAAATCCTTTTCTCGTAGTCTGTAGAGGATGCTGGGCGCCCACCCAGCGCTTCGTTTTCCTGCAGTTTTACATTGTATCTTTTTACACAGGTTCTCGTGTGTTAAGGTTGCTGTTACGTTAGACATGCACGTTAGCATGGGTTATGTTGTTGTATGGTGTGAGCTGGTGTGAATCTCACCACTAGTTTAATATGAATTCTTCTCTCAAGGATGTCCGTCTCCTTGGGCACAGTTCCTATACTGAGGTCTGGAGGAGGGGCATAGAGGGAGGAGCCAGTTCACAATGTTAAAAAGTCTTAAAGTGCCAAAGGCTTCTGCGGAACAGTCTATACCCCATGGTACTAAAATGGACCCCAGCATCCTCTACGGACTATGAGAAAAGGATTTACCGGCAGGTAATTAAAATCCTATTTTTATCACTGCTTAGTACATGTCCCCCATAGTGCAATCAGTGAAGGAGGAAAGTAATAGAATATGAGGAGTAAAAATGACAGATAATGTAAGGGGCATATATCGGAATAGAAATATAGTGCTATGGATTGTTTGAGGGAGGGGGCCTCAAATCTGTATTTTGCTTAGGGCCCCATGAGGTCTAAATCTGCCTCTGCTGCTATGCGAGTGCTTTTTCTCCTCACGAGCAGTTTAATGCAGCGGGCGAGCAGTTCCTGCAATATGCGCATGAGCGGCTGCTGGTGGTGCATCCACTTGCAGTTTTAACCTAGAGGGGATCTTTCTGAGTATAACTGGATTTGCAAGTCCCCACAGGCAAGTATAGGTTAATCAACATGGCAGAACTCTGCAACAAAAAACAAAGCTTTTCATCATTTGCTAAATTGGGATATGCCTTCTTCCCCATAGACATCCATGGGGACAGAGATAAACAGCAATGGACTGGGGACATCTCTGATGTTGTCAGATTGAGAAAAGTTGCGAAAAGCTCTTCTTTCCAGAGAAAAACATTGGAGAAAGGGTGTTTCTTAAGGCCCATACACATTGGCCAATTTTGAGCTCAAAGTAGCTCACTTTTGGTGTTTTGAGCTACTTTGAGCTGAAACTCGGCCAGTGTGAATGGCCGGGCAATGAGCGGTGAGCGCTGATGCGTGCTCCCGCATCATCGCTAGCTGCCGCTGTCCGTCGGGCTGCTTGTACAGCCGAGTGAAGCACTTTCCACAGTCTCCTACTGTGGAAAGTGGTTCACCGCCTGTGAACATCGCTGGGCATAGTGAAAATCGCTAAGTGTGTATGCCCCTTTAGACTAAATAGACTATTTAAGGCCTGCTGCAGAGGTGCACGGAATATCAATGCCGCACATAGTTGCCCATTGTTTTACATCTGCTCATGTTTTATTTAGAGTTGCATGGCACATGCATCCCGATGGTTACCACACGGGGGCCCTCATTTAGATGTGGTTAGAGTTGCTATCACTTCCTTGGAAGCAGCATTGATAGCTCTGTATGGTAATACAAGTCAGTAGTGATCCGACCTGCGTCCTAGAACACAGCATCAGATCACTGCAACACCATTGTGCAGCTTGCGGCACCCATGGAGTCGCACAAGCTGCCCAGCACATATCCTCGTAAGAGGCCAGGAAATCTCTGTCCAACAACGGAGAGCCTGGCCTCTTCCCACCCCCTAAACTTTCACAATCAGAGGCTGTTACCGCCTCTTCCCTGCCGCCAAACGACATCAGACTGTCAATCACTGACAGTCTGATGCAGTTCTACATCCTGGGCGGGATGTACTAATGTACATCGCCGCCCAGCGCCATGATGCTGATTGCATATGTACTTACCAGGGACGTGCGGTGAGTTAAAAGGCTAAATAGGCACTAGCTAGCACCAGAGCCAGATTTACACACAAAATATGAGCTAAAGGTACATCTGGGCATTATACACAGGTGCAGCAGTATAAACTCTTGGAAATTTGGTGAGTTTTGATCAGAGATGGGCAGAAAAGATAAGCACTGCCTCACCTGCCATAGACTTTTTACTCCAGAGTTTTGGCTATAAAAATGATTAGAATAATGCAAAGAAGATATTTCAAACATATTCTTCATATTTTTCATATACTTTATACAATCAAAACTCTGATACAAACGTAAGTATGACAGGAAAGGCTCTGCCTCACCTGCCTCACCCCACCGCACGTCACTGGTACTTACATATGCAATCAGCATTGCGGAGGACAGCTCTTCCGATAAGACCTGTCCTCCGCGATGCGCCGCAGCTGCCTGACTTCCGGGATTCGGCCCCAGGAGTCAGTCTGTGCATGCGCAGGGTGACGGATGCGAGGCATGCTGGGAGGGAGCCGATCGGATCCCTCACACAGCGCTGCGGAGAGAGGCCCATAGGCTTCTATGGGGTATCACCAGCTAAAGCTGGTGAACCCGGCCACGGCGCTGACCTGCCGGCCGGGGGTTAGTACATTAGGAAAATGTGGTAAACATGAGTTTACTGCAGTTTCCGTTTAGTACATCCCGCCCCTGTGTTGCAGGATCCATTCATGCACGCACAGAACGGATCCTGCGCATGCGCAAAGTACAGAACATTGGTACTTTGTGGCATGGGATACAGGACCTACCAGACCTGAATGAGGGCTGGAGACGCAACAGATCTGGACACAAGATATGTGGATTTTAGTGGGTGTTCCTCGGAGGTTACATGGGGTGGCTACGCAGACGAGGGTGTGTTGCTGATAGCGGCTGTATCCAAAGATGTACAGCCACTCACAAGGGAGGTCATGGTCAGATGGAGAAACTACAGGAGGTGTTTTGATGGTGCGTCTGATGGTGAGTCTACAGAATCAGGCCCTGTCTGTGATATACATGTGTCTATGGCAATTTCTCATTGTTGCTAACAGTTGTACAGGTGCCTCCAATAAAAATATTGTTGAAAGATTACTGTAATCTTAAAATGGCATTTAATGTTTAAAGTAACCTCCTCTTAAACTTGTACTGCTAGTTATTAGCACTTTGTCGCTTTTTCCTGTACTATGGCCCTCATTCCGAGTTGTTCGCTCGCAAGGCGATTATAGCAGAGTTACACACGCTAAGCCGCCGCCTACTGGGAGTGAATCTAAACATCTTAAATGTGCGACCGATGTATTCGCAATATTGCGATCAAAACCGAGTTAGCAGTTTCTGAGTAACTCCAGACTTACTCTGCCTGTGCGATCAATTCAGTGCTTTTCGGTCCCGGCTGACGTCATAAACACACCCAGCGTTCGCCCAAGCACTCCCACCGTTTCTCCAGACACGCCTGCGTTTTTTCCGGAAACGGTAGCGTTTCCAGCCACACGCCCCTAAAACGCCGTACATCCGCCCAGTAACACCCATTTCCTGTCAATCACAATGCGTTCTCCGGAGCGACGAAAAAGCCGTGAGTAAAATTACTTTCTTCTTAGTAAAGTTACTTGACGCATGCGCAGTGCGAACATTACGCATGCGCACTAAGAGAATTCTCACTGCGATGCGATGAAAAATACCGAGCGAACAACTCGGAATGAGGGCCTATATGCAATGCATTCCCAAATGCATGTGCTTGGTAATATATACAGATGTTATTTTGTATAAGGACATTGTGTTAATAGGATAATATATCTTTCCACCTGAAACCAAATAGGCTGCATATCTCTTCTTGCATGAGGTGTTTCATTATGTGCAATCAGCATTATCCACCCTTTGCTTGCCAGAAGGGGTGGCATCTCATTACACGTGACATTAATGCAAAGTGATCTGACGTGTGGCACAGCTCATATTATCGTTGACTTTAGACTCTCCACATGCAAATGCTGCTGACACTATTTTCCTTTCTCCAGCTGGAGGCCCTGTGGGGAACATGACAGTTGTAGAAAAGCTGATTGGGGTCATATTGGGAGGTCAACAGGATTACAGCCAATGTCAACACCAAACCAGAGACAACCCTAGAGCCAATGCAGCTACAAATCCCTTCAGTGCTCAGGGTGGGAGTGGGAGACACTCTCTGCAGTAGGGTCAAAAGTCAGAGCAGCTATACTAGGATTTGGTTTATTAGGAGATGTGTGACTCCCAAAGCCATAAGGTATACGCATTTTACATCATCAGATGCATGCAAGGCTTACGCTACAGATAATGCTGGCCTCGTCTAGAAATACAATGCAACATTAACTGGATCTGATATTAAGAGAGTAGTCATTTTTGGGACTAATGTTTTTTTTTCATTTAATGTAGAAACTCATGCTATCCATATCATTATGTTCATGTAGAACATAAAGTATTGATATTGAAAATAGTGAAAGTTTATATGCAGGAAACAATTGGAAGGTGTCCCAGAAAGTAAAAAAAAGAACAAAAAAATAAATAAATAAGATTTTACTTACCGATAAATCTATTTCTCGTAGTCCGTAGTGGATGCTGGGACTCCGTAAGGACCATGGGGAATAGCGGCTCCGCAGGAGACAGGGCACAAGAATAAAAGCTTTAGGATCAGGTGGTGTGTACTGGCTCCTCCCCCTATTACCCTCCTCCAAGCCTCAGTTAGGATACTGTGCCCGGACGAGCGTACATAATCAGGAAGGATATTGAATCCCGGGTAAGACTCATACCAGCCACACCAATCACACCGTACAACTTGTGATCTGAACCCAGTTACCAGTATGATAACAACGAAGGAGCCTCTGAAAAGATGGCTCACAACAACAATAACCCGATTTAGTTAACAATAACTATGTACAAGTAGTGCAGACAATCCGCACTTGGGATGGGCGCCCAGCATCCACTACGGACTACGAGAAATCGATTTATCGGTAAGTAAAATCTTATTTTCTCTGACGTCCTAGTGGATGCTGGGACTCCGTAAGGACCATGGGGATTATACCAAAGCTCCCAAACGGGCGGGAGAGTGCGGATGACTCTGCAGCACCGAATGAGAGAACTCCAGGTCCTCCTCAGCCAGGGTATCAAATTTGTAGAATTTAGCAAACGTGTTTGCCCCTGACCAAGTAGCTGCTCGGCAAAGTTGTAAAGCCGAGACCCCTCGGGCAGCCGCCCAAGATGAGCCCACTTTCCTTGTGGAATGGGCTTTTACAGATTTTGGCTGTGGCAGGCCTGCCACAGAATGTGCAAGCTGAATTGTACTACAAATCCAACGAGCAATAGTCTGCTTAGAAGCAGGAGCACCCAGCTTGTTGGGTGCATACAGGATAAACAGCGAGTCAGACTTTCTGACTCCAGCCGTCCTGGAAACATATATTTTCAGGGCCCTGACAACGTCAAGTAACTTGGAGTCCTCCAAGTCCCTAGTAGCCGCAGGCACCACAATAGGTTGGTTCATGTGAAAAGCAGAAACCACCTTAGGGAGAAATTGAGGACGAGTCCTCAATTCTGCCCTGTCAGAATGAAAAATTAAGTAAGGGCTTTCATATGATAAAGCCGCCAATTCTGACACACGCCTGGCTGAAGCCAGGGCTAACAGCATCGTCACCTTCCATGTGAGATATTTTAAGTCCACAGTGGTGAGTGGTTCAAACCAATGTGACTTAAGGAACCTCAAAACAACATTGAGATCCCAAGGTGCCACTGGAGGCACAGAAGGAGGTTGTATATGCAGTACCCCTTTTACAAATGTCTGAACTTCAGGTACTGAAGCCAGTTCTTTCTGGAAGAAAATCGACAGGGCCGAAATTTGAACCTTAATGGACCCTAATTTTAGGCCCATAGACAGTCCTGTTTGCAGGAAATGGAGGAAACGACCCAGTTGAAATTCCTCTGTAGGGGCCTTCTTGGCCTCACACCACGCAACATATTTTCGCCAAATGCGGTGATAATGTTTTGCGGTTACATCCTTCCTGGCTTTGACCAGGGTAGGGATGACTTCATCTGGAATGCCTTTTTCCTTCAGGATCCGGCGTTCAACCGCCATGCCGTCAAACGCAGCCGCGGTAAGTCTTGGAACAGACAAGGCCCCTGCTGGAGCAGGTCCTTTCTTAGAGGTAGAGGCCACGGGTCTTCCGTGAGCATCTCTTGAAGTTCCGGGTACCAAGTCCTTCTTGGCCAATCCGGAACCACGAGTATCGTTCTTACTCCTCTCCTTCTTATGATTCTCAGTACTTTTGGTATGAGAGGCAGAGGAGGGAACACATACACTGACTGGTACACCCACGGTGTCACCAGAGCGTCCACCGCTATTGCCTGAGGGTCCCTTGACCTGGCGCAATATCTGTCTAGTTTTTTGTTTAGACGTGACGCCATCATGTCCACCTTTGGTTTTTCCCAACGGTTTACAATCAGGTGGAAGACTTCTGGGTGAAGTCCCCACTCTCCCGGGTGAAGGTCGTGTCTGCTGAGGAAGTCTGCTTCCCAGTTGTCCACTCCCGGAATGAACACTGCTGACAGAGCTATCACATGATTTTCCGCCCAGCGAAGAATCCTTGCAGCTTCTGCCATTGCCCTCCTGCTTCTCGTGCCGCCCTGTCTGTTTACGTGGGCGACTGACGTGATGTTGTCCGATTGGATCAATACCGCCTGACCCTGAAGCAGGGGTTTCGCTTGAGTTAGGGCATTGTAAATGGCCCTTAGTTCCAGAATGTTTATATGAAGAGATGTTTCCATGCTTGACCACAAGCCCTGGAAATTTTTTCCCTGTGTGACTGCCCCCCAGCCTCTCAGGCTGGCGTCCGTGGTCACCAGGACCCAATCCTGAATGCCAAATCTGCGGCCCTCTAGTAGATGAGCACTCTGCCGCCACCACAGAAGAGACACCCTTGTCCTTGTCGACAGGGTTATCCGCTGATGCATCTGAAGATGCGATCCGGACCATTTGTCCAGTAGATCCCACTGAAACGTTCTTGCATGGAATCTTCCGAATGGAATTGCTTCGTAAGAAGCCACCATTTTTCCCAGGACCCTCGTGCACTGATGCACTGACACCTGGCCTGGTTTTAGGAGGTTCCTGACTAGCTCGGATAACTCCCTGGCCTTCTCCTCCAGGAGAAACACCTTTTTCTGGACTGTGTCCAGAATCATTCCTAGGAACAGTAGACGTGTCGTTGGAATCAGCTGCGATTTTGGAATATTTAGGATCCACCCGTGCTGACGTAACACTACCTGAGATAGTGCTACTCCGACTTCTAACTGTTCCCTGGACCTTGCCCTTATCAGGAGATCGTCCAAGTAAGGGATAATTAAGATGCCTTTTCTTCGAAGAAGAATCATCATTTCGGCCATTACCTTGGTAAAGGCCCGAGGTGCCGTGGACAACCCAAACGGCAGCGTCTGAAACTGATAATGACAGTTTTGTACTACAAACCTGAGGTACCCTTGGTGAGACGGGTAGATTGGGACGTGGAGATAAGCATCCTTGATGTCCAGAGACACCATATAGTCCCCTTCTTCCAGGTTTGCTATCACCGCTCTGAGTGATTCCATCTTGAATTTGAACCTCTTTATGTAAGTGTTCAGGGATTTCAGATTTAAAATTGGTCTCACCGAGCCGTCCGGCTTCGGTACCACAAACAGCGTGGAATAATACCCCTTTCCCTGTTGTAGGAGGGGTACCTTGATTATCACCTGCTGGGAATACAGCTTGTGAATGGCTTCCAAAACTGCCTCCCTGTCGGAGGGAGACTTTGGTAGAGCAGACTTCAGGAACCGGCGAGGGGGAAACGCCTCGAATTCCAGTTTGTACCCCTGCGATACCACCTGTAGAATCCAGGGGTCCACTTGCGAGTGAGCCCACTGCGCGTTGAAATTCTTGAGACGGGCCCCCACCATGTCTGAGTCTGCTTGTAAAGCCCCAGCGTCATGCTGAAGACTTGGCAGAAGCAGGGGAGGGCTTCTGCTCCTGGGAAGCGGCTGCATGGTGCAGTCTTTTTCCCCTTCCTCTGCCCCGGGGCAGGAAGGAATGGCCTTTAGCTCGCTTGTACTTATGGGAACGAAAGGACTGAGTTTGAAAAGACGGTGTCTTTTTCTGCTGATGTGAAGTGACCTGGGGTAAAAAGGTGGATTTTCCAGCCGTTGCCGTGGCCACCAGGTCCGATAGACCAGCCCCAAATAACTCCTCCCCTTTATACGGCAATACTTCCATATGTCGTTTGGAATCCGCATCTCCTGACCACTGTCGCGTCCATAACGCTCTTCTGGCAGAAATGGACATAGCACTTACTCTTGGTGCCAGGGTGCAAATATCCCTCTGTGCATCACGCATATATAGTAATGCATCCTTCAAATGCTCTATAGTTAACAGTATATTGTCCCTATCCAGGGTATCAATATTTTCAGTCAGGGAATCCGACCACGCGACGCCAGCACTGCACATCCAGGCTGAAGCGATTGCTGGTCGCAGTATAACACCAGTATGTGTGTACATACTTTTAAGAATATTTTCCAGCCTTCTATCTGCTGGTTCTTTGAGGGTGGCCGTATCAGGAGACGGTAACGCTACTTGTTTTGATAAACGTGTGAGCGCCTTATCTACCCTAGGGGGTGTTTCCCAACGTGTCCTAACCTCTAACGGGAAAGGATATAGTGCCAATAATTTTTTAGAAATTAGCAGTTTTTTGTCGGGGGAAACTCTCATTTAACTCATCTGACTCAGGGAAAACTATTGGTAGTTTTTTCACACCCCACATAATACCCTTCTTTGTGGTACTTGTAGTGTCAGAAATGTTCAATGCTTCCTTCATTGCCGTGATCATGTAACGTGTGGCCCTACTGGACATTACGTTTGTCTCCTCACCGTCGACACTAGACTCAGTATCTGTGTCTGGGTCTGTGTCGACCCACTGAGGTAACGGGCGTTTTAGGGCCCCTGACGGTGTCTGAGACGCCTGGACAGGCACTAATTGATTTGCCGGCTGTCTCATGTCATCAACCGTTCTTTGCAAAGTGCTGACATTGGCCCTCATTCCGAGTTGTTCGCTCGGTATTTTTCATCGCATCGCAATGAAAATCCGCTTAGTACGCATGCACAATGTTCGCACTGCGACTGCGCCAAGTAACTTTGCTATGTAGAAAGTAATTTTACTCACGGCTTTTTCATCGCTCCGGCGATCGTAATGTGATTGACAGGAAATGGGTGTTACTGGGCGGAAACACGGCGTTTCAGGGGCGTGTGGCTGAAAACGCTACCGTTTCCGGAAAAAACGCAGGAGTGGCCGGAGAAACGGTGGGAGTGCCTGGGCGAACGCTGGGTGTGTTTGTGACGTCAAACAGGAACGACAAGCACTGAACTGATCGCACAGGCAGAGTAAGTCTGAAGCTACTCTGAAACTGCTAAGTAGTTAGTAATCGCAATATTGCGAATACATCGGTCGCAATTTTAAGAAGCTAAGATTCACTCCCAGTAGGCGGCGGCTTAGCGTGTGTAACTCTGCTAAATTCGCCTTGCGACCGATCAACTCGGAATGAGGGCCATTATCACTTAATTCTTTAAATACGATCATCCAGTCAGGTGTCGACTCCCTAGGAGGTGACATCACTAACCCAGGCAATTGCTCCGCCTCCACATCATTTTCCTTCTCATACATGTCGACATACACGTACCGACACACAGCACACACACCGGGAATGCTCTGATAGAGGACAGGACCCCACAAGCCCTTTGGAGAGACAGAGGGAGAGTCTGCCAGCACACACCAAGCGCTATATATATATATATATATATATACATACAGGGATAACCTTATATAAGTGTTATTCCCTTATAGCTGCTGTATAGTTTTTAGCTGCCAATAGTGCCCCCCCTTCTCTTTTTTACCCTGATTCAGTAGCAAGTCTGCAGGGGAGAGTCAGGGAGCCGTCCTTCCAGCGGAGCTGTGAGGGAAAATGGCGCTTGTGTGCTGAGGAGATAGGCTCCGCCCCTTCACGACGTCCTTATCTCCCGCTTTTTCTGTAAAAAATGGCAGGGGTTAAAATACATCCATATAGCCCAAGAGCTATATGTGATGTATTCTTTAGCCAACCTAAGGTATTATCTGTTATATTGCGTCTCAGGGCGCTCCCCCCCAGCGCCCTGCACCCTCAGTGACCGGAGTGTGAAGTGTGCTGAGAGCAATGGCGCACAGCTGCGGTGCTGTGCGCTACCTTAGTCTGAAGACAGGATCGTCTTCTGCCGCCGATTTCACCGGACCTCTTCGCTCTTCTGGCTCTGTAAGGGGGCCGGCGGCGCGGCTCCGGGACCCATCCAGGCTGAACCTGTGATCGTCCCTCTGGAGCTAATGTCCAGTAGCCTAAGAAACCCGATCCACTCTGCACGCAGGTGAGTCCGTTTCTTCTCCCCTTAGTCCCACGATGCAGTGAGCCTGTTGCCAGCAGGACTCACTGAAAATAAAAAAACCTAAAATATACTTTTATTCTAAGCAGCTCAGGAGAGCCACCTAGCCTGCACCCTTCTCGTTCGGGCACAAAAATCTAACTGAGGCTTGGAGGAGGGTCATAGGGGGAGGAGCCAGTGCACACCACCTGATCCTAAAGCTTTTATTCTTGTGCCCTGTCTCCTGCGGAGCCGCTATTCCCCATGGTCCTTACGGAGTCCCAGCATCCACTAGGACGTCAGAGAAAAATGTAATACGAAATCCTATATCTTAAAATAAAGTTTTAAGAAATGGGTGGGTAGGTGCCAGTTTTTATAATGTTTGGAAACTGTATTTTATAGAATACAGCGGGTTGAATATGTGTGACCGCCAGTCACAATACTGACGGCGGGATCCTGGAGGGGTGTGTACGAGCTCAACGAAGCCCCTTGCGGGATCACTGTGCTCGCAACGCTGCGGGCTCGGTGGCGAGCTGTGCTTGCCACAGGTTCTATTCCCAATCTATGGGTGTCGTGGACACCCACGAGTGGGAATAGTCCCTGTGGGTCGGCATGCCGACCGTCGGGATGTGACCGGTCACATAGTTACATCCCATTACAACAATACTTTACCACTTGAGTGCAAATATTCATGTTCATACTCTCAAAGAACTCTCTCTCTCTCACAAACATAGAAACATAGAATTTGACGGTACATAAGAACCACTAGGCCCATCAGGATACGTTTAGCATTCCGATGGGCATGTGACCGACGCCGGAATCCTGACACCAACATGAGACCGGTGCCGGAGGACCGACAGCTGACGCCCCAAAGGTAAGTATCAGGGTCACTGTTAGGGTTAGGGTTGGGGGGGGGGGAGTTTAAGGTTAGGCACTGGGGGGTGAGGTAGCCCTAGCCCCCCCCAGGGTTAGCCATAGCCGCCACCTCTGGACTAGTCCACAGTCCAGCTAGTGCTCTCATTGCTTATCTGCTGGCTCTAGATCCTGGTACCCCGTAACCTGCTTCTATTGTGCCATCTGCTAACTTTTTGCTTTCCTGTATATAACGGATACCCCGCTCACCACCGCTGACTGTTATCCCGCTTACCGCCGCTGATCATCAATCCCGCCTGCCGCCGCTAACAAGAGCACGGGGCGCACCTTTGAACTTGTGCCGCCAGCACATGCAGCACATTGCTGCAGGACGGGTTACGATACAAACAGGACGGAGGAGGACATCAGCAAATGAGTAGGGTAAGATAGGGAAAGTTAATGCAACTTATACAAGGACCAATTTCAGTGCTGCTAAAAACAAACACTCTGAAAAGAGCTGTAACATTGGTAACGTGTTAATTTATTTGTTATTTTGATTCTATAATTTTCTTTTAAAGGTACATACACCCATATAAATCATAGCGCTTGGTCAACCACATTTTTATAGAATTAGTATTTGTTGGGAGCCAATTAACCTACAGGTATATTTTTGACTTGTGGGAGAAAACCAGAGTACCTACAAAAAACCCACATAAGTACAAGGAGAACATATAAACTCCATACAGTTGGGGCCATGATAGGAATAATGCTAACCATTACACTACCCGTCATTCAAAGATTTTCAGATTTCTGGCATGATATCAAGAACATTATATTTGAGGTATGTAACTGGAGTATATATACCAGTGCCAGACTGGTATATAGCCCCTGTGCCAGACTAAGAGAGGCCAGAGCCCCCAGTGCCAGACTGCGAAAGGCCATTGCCCCCAGTACCAGACTGGCTGTGGCCAGCACCGGACTAGTAGAGACCAGCACCAGACTGCCAGAGGGTATGCCACCAGCAGCAGACTGTGAGAGGCCAGCACCCCCAACAGAATACAAGAAGAAGCCAGTGCCTCCAGCAACTAACTGGGAAAGGCCAGCACTCCTTGCATCAGAGTGGGAAAGGCCAGCACTCCCAACACCACCGTGGGAGAGGCCAGCACTCCCAACACCACCGTGGGAGAGGCCAGTGTCACCAGCACCACTGTGGGGGAGGCCAGCATCACCAGCACCACCATGGGAGAGGCCAGTGTTACCAGCACCCCTGTGGGAGAGGCCAGCACTACCATAGATGAGGCCAGCATCACCATGGGAGAGGCCAGTGCTCCGAGCACCAGTTTGGGTGAGGTCAGCCCCCCCAGTGCCAGCATGGGAGAGTCTACCACTTCCAGTACCATCTTGGAAGCTGCCAGTGGCCCCAGTACTATCAAGGGAGAGGCCAGTGCTCCCGACAACAGAATTTGGGTGTGTGTGCTGTTTGTATCTATCTTGGAGTTAATTTAATTGGTGGTTTAATATTGCTATCTACACAGAAAAAAAAGAAAGAAATGCAATAGCACTGACATTGAACACGTGTCCATTCCAAGACTGTGTCCCCATTACCATCATCTTCATTTGAGAAGCCTGGACTCCCAGCATCATCTGACAGGACAGCGGGCCCCCAGCCTGATCTGAGAGGTATATGCCCGCCAGCACCAGCTGAGAGACCTGTGCCCCTAGCACCATCTGAAAGACCTGCGCCCCTAGCACCATCTGAGAGGCCAGCGGGCCCCCAGCACCATCTGACAGGACAGCAGGCCCCCAGTACCATCTGAGAGGCAAGCGAGCCCCCAGGACCATCTGGGAGGGCAGTGGGCCCCCAGCACCATTTGACAGGACAGCTGGCCCCATCTGAGAGGCCAGCGGGTCCCCTGCACCATCTGAGAGGCCAGTAGGCCCCCAGCAACATTTGAGAGGCCAGTGCCCCATCACCATTTGAGAGGCCACCAGGCCCACAGCACCATCTGAGAGGCCAGCAGGTCCCTAGCACCATCTGAGAGGACAGCAGGCCTGCAGCACCATCTGAGAGGCCAGCGCCCCAACACCAAGAGGCCCGTGTCCTCCAGCACCATCTGGGAGGCCTGCACCCCCAGCACCATCTGAGAGGCCTGTGACTCCAGCACCACGAGAGGTCTGTGCCCCAGCACCATCTGAGAGAGATAACAACAAAAACTGAGAATTTAGGAAAAAATGTAAAAGTGGCACAGCAGTATTAACAGTGATTATTGGTTACATTACACACTGTCCATTCTGGTCCCTGATTTCTCAATCTATTAACATAATCATATAGGGGGTCATTCCAAGTTGATCGCATGCTGCCGATTTTTGCAGCTCAGCGATCAGGTTACTACTGCGCATGCGTATGCACCGCAATGCACATGCGCGTCATATGGGTACAAACAGCATCGTTGCTGTGCAATGCTTCTAGCAACTAATCCATTCGCACAGGTGATCGCAAGGAGATTGACAGGAAGAGGGCGTTTATGGGTGTCAACTGACCGTTTTCTGGGAGTGGTAGGGAAAACGCAGGCGTGTTCAGGCGTTTGCAGGGCGGGTGTCTGACGTCAATTCCGGGACCGGACAGGCTGAAGTCATCGCAAGGGCTGAGTAAGTTCAGACCTACTCAGATACTGCCAAAAACTTTTTTGTCCTACTCGGCTGCACATGCGATCGCACACTTGCAAAGCAAAAATACACTCCTTCGTGGGCGGTGACTATGCGTTTGCATGGCTGCAAAAAGTAGCTAGCGAGCGATCAACTCGGAATGAGGGCCATACTCCTTTGTCACACTGACAACAGATCTGGGCCAATATTTACTAAGAATTCGAGTTTGTCCGATTTGTGTTTTTTTTCAAAGTCCCAATCCGGGAATTCACTAAGCACCAATCTCGGCAGTGTTTGGACTATTCGTAATGGTTTGATTATCAAAGTTCAGAAATACGAATGAATAGACCATCGGTCAAACACGGCTGTTACATTTCATACAATACGGGCATTCACTATTCATTCGTATTTGGGTGTTAGTCTCTGAGTGCTCAAGTGCGGGTCTGTTTTTTTGCGATTTGTTTAAAAAAGCAGCAAAAAAATAGACCTGCTTTTTCCAGGCGAGTTTGGATAATCATGCACGGATCAGTGAGATCTGTGCATGTTTATCTATGGGAAAGGGTCTGTTTACTCTATAAACGTGGGGAAAAAATTGCGTGGGGTCCCCCCTCCTAAGCATAACCAGCCTCGGGCTCTTTGAGCCGGTCCTGGTTGAAAAAATATGGGTAAAAAATTGACAGGGGTTCCCCCATATTTGATCAACCAGCACCGGGCTCTGCACCTGGTCCTGGTGCAAAAAAATATGGGGGACAAAAAGAGTAGGGGTTCCCCGTATTTTTTGTACCAGCACCGGGCTCCACTAGCTGGACAGATAATGCCACAGCCGGGGGTCACTCCTCCAGGGTACCCCGGCCAGGGGTGACTAGTTGGGTATTTAATGCCACGGCCGCAGGGCGCTGTATAAAAGTGACCCCCGTCTGTGGCATTATCTGTCCAGCTAGTGGAGCCCGGTGCTGGTACAAAAAATACGGGGGACCCCTACTCTTTTTGTCCCCCGTATTTTTTGCACCAGGACCAGGCGCAGAGCCCGGTGCTGGTTGATCAAATATGGGGGAACCCCTGTCAATTTTTTACCCATATTTTTTCAACCAGGACCGGCTCAAAGAGCCCGAGGCTGGTTATGCTTAGGAGGGGGGACCCCACGCAATTTTGTTCAGATTTAAAAACAATTAAAACACATTTTTAAGGTACACAATGAAGCCCTGCACGGATCTCACAGATCCGGCGGGGATTCCTTGTGTTTTGTCAGGCAGTGTTTTACTCATCACTCCCGTAAAACACTGCCTGACATTACGAATCATATCGACATCGGAAAAAACGAATGTGCAAAACTTGGCAGCTTAGTGAATGATCGTATCAGGATTCAAAAAGTTGCAGTAAAATGCACCCAATACCATTCGAGTTCAAACACCCTTAAAAACGGCAAAAACACGAATATTAGTAAATAAACCCCCTGGTTGTTTCCTTAAGCCACCTAGCTGTTTAAGGATCTGACTAGGCATCACAAAATATGTACATCCCTAAAATAAAACCCAAGCAACAGAACCCAACTAAAATAAAACATGAACAATGATTGGTGGTATTAAGTCACAATTTTTGGTAATAAATAAGATGTGTAATCAGCTACAGTCTCAGCACTACGTAACAAAAAAGTTGTAGAGAACCCACCACCCCTTAACTGGCATAGTCCTATGGGGCCTTACCTCAAAGAAATTGTCCAGGTCCCCCCAAATGGGAAGTGCTCCACAACCACTTCTTGCTCACCCTGTGGCCAATAATGATGAACGCTTTCCTGCTAAGCTAAGCAGTGCCTCCTGTGTAACCGATTAGAGTACAAGCATCTAAACAATAAACTGAATAAGAAAAAAAGGAGAGTGCAACTAAGGAATTAGGATTATAGAAAGGGAATTCTATATATTATATATTGCACCAATACAGTATTATATATAAATATTAAATAGCATTTATTGGTGCTCTATTTATACATGATACTATATTGATACCACATACTGTATCACACATACCTTGTGCTACCATATTTCCATGTTTTTATTGTCTTTTGAGTGCAATTTGTTGGAGTATAGTGCACGCAGTACCTTAGGGTAAATTTACTAAAATGGGAGTTCTATTTTAGATGGGATGTTGCCCATAGCAATCAATCTGATTCCTGGTATTATCTTCTAGAAGGTGCTAGATAAATGAGACGTAGAATCTGATTCGTTGCAACATCCCATCTTAAATAGAACTCCCATCTTAGTAAATTTACCCTCTTGTCTCCTGTGTGTACATTACACTGGGTGTGCATCAGGGCCGTATTAACGCTGCGGGGGGCTTGAGTTACTTAAGTCAAGGGGGCCCCCAGGCACACATATATATTTATATATATTTTGAATACATCCACACATGCACACAGCCAGTAGCAGATCTTGGTACGGGCACACAGGATTTTTGCCCGGGGCGCCACCTTCCGGAGGGTGCCGCCGCCATCCGGAGGGCGCCGCCGCCCTGGCAAGATCCGCTACTGTTGGTCAGTGTCCCCCGGTGCTGTGCGGTGCTGTGAAGGAAACTAAACGCTACCCATCTAGTTCTCTTCGTGGAGAGGACCTTTGCTGTACGGTGCGCGATGATGTAATCGCGCACCGCACAGCATTGTGGGACTGGCACATAGACGCTAGGGGTCATAATTGACCTCTAGTGTCTATGCTGTGCTATGGGAGAGACATCATGATGTCTCTCCCATAGATCCGAGGAGCGGCGCTGGCGGAGGTCAGCATCGGAGGTCAGCAGCGGTGGGGAATCAGGAGCGGGGATTGTAAGTATTAATTCATTTATTTTTTGCATTTTTTTTTGTAAGCGGTGCTGCTCAACTAGGGGCACAAATGGGGGCACAACTCTACAGGGGGCATAACTGACCATGCCCCTGTATGAAGCAACGCGCCTATTTTTCGCCTGGGGCGCCACAATGGCTAGATCCGGCCCTGCACACAGCAAACGTATGCACAACACACACACTCAGCATATATATATATATATATACAAACACACAACACAGTCACACACAGCATTACCTATACACACACAGCATACATGCATATACACAATACACATGTCATACCGTCACACCCAGCATACATACACACAACATACACACAGCTTTCCTACACAGACATAGCATACATCAGTGCCGTAACTAGACATTTTAGTGCTGTGTGCAAGAAACTGCCTCAGCGCCCCCCCCTATGCAAAACAGGGGCAGTGCGCGCCACAGGTGCGCAAAAAATATATAGGGGCATGGCAGACAGAGTCCTCCTTTTTACACATTATGGCGGACAGTCCCACTTTTTACACATTACGGCAGCCAGTCCCCATTTTTACACATTACGGCAGACAGCGTCCCCTTTTTACACATTACGGCAGACAGCGTCCCCTTTTTACACATTACAGCAGACAGCGTCACCCTTTTTACACATTACGGCAGCCAGTCCCCCTTTTTACACATTAAGGCAGCGAGTCACCCTTTTTACACATTACGGCAGCCAGTCCCCCTTTTTACACATTACGGCAGACAGTGTCCCCCTTTTTACACATTACGGCAGCCAGCCCCCCTTTTTACACATTACAGCAGACAGCATCCCCTTATTACACATTACGGCAGACAGCATCCCCTTATTACACATTACGGCAGACAGCGTCCACTTTTTACACATTACGACAGACAGCGTCCACTTTTTACACATTACTGCAGACAGTGTTCCCTTATTACACATTACGGTAGACGGCGTCCCCTGTTTTACACATTACGGCAGACAGTGTCCTCCTTTTTACACATTACGGCAGACAGTGTCCCCCTTTTTACACATTACGGCAGCCAGCCCCCCTTTTTACACATTACAGCAGACAGCATCCCCTTTTTACACATTACGGCAGACAGCATCCCCTTAGTACACATTACGGCAGACAGCATCCCCTTAGTACACATTACGGCAGACAGCGTCCACTTTTTACACATTACGGCAGACAGCATCCACTTTTTACACATTACGGCAGACAGTGTGCCCTTATTACACATTACGGTAGACGGCGTCCCCTGTTTTACACATTACGGCAGACAGCGTCCCCTTATTACACATTACGGCAGACAGCGTCCACTTTTTACACATTACGTTAGACAACGTCCCCTTATTACACATTACGGTAGACAGCGTCCCCCTTTTTACACATTACGACAGACAGCGTCCCCCTTTTTACACATTACAGCAGACAGCGCCGCCCTTATTACACATTACGGTAGACAGCGCCCCCCTTTTTACACATTACAGCAGACAGCATCCCCCTTTTTACACATTACGGCAGACAGTGTCCCCTTATTACACATTACGGTAGACAGCGCCCCCCTTTTTACACATTACGGTAGACGGCGTCCCCTGTTTTACACATTACGGCAGACAGCGTCCCCTTTTTACACATTACGGCAGACAGCGTCCACATTTGACACATTACGGCAGACAGCGTCCACTTTTTACACATTACGGCAGACAGCGTCCCCTTATTACACATTACGGTAGACAGCGTCTCCCTTTTTACACATTGCGGCAGACAGCGTCCCTCTTTTTACACATTACGGCAGACAGTGCCGCCCTTATTACACATTACGGTAGACAGTGACCCCCTTTTTACACATTTCGGCAGACAGCGTCCCCCTTTTTACACATTACGGCAGACAGCGTCCCCTTATTACACATTACGGTAGACAGCGCCCCCTTTTTACACATTACGGTAGACAGCGTCCCCCTTTTTACACATTATGGCAGACAGCGTCCCCTTATTACACATTACGGCAAACAGCGTCCCCTTATTACACATTATGGCAGACAGTCCCTACACACACACACAGCCTGTCACCTCCAGTCACACCACACACAGACAGCCTGTCACCTCCAGTCACACACACACACACACACACACACACACGCACACACACACACAGCCTGTCACCTCCAGTCACACCACACACACACACACACACACACACACACACATCCTCCCCCCCCTCCCCTCCCGCCAACTTTAGCTCCAGGAGAGCTGTAGCAGCCAGAGACGGACGCAGAGAGACCAAACAGCAACGTCGGGGGCGTGGCCTAATCGCGGACCAGTGGCCACGCCCCTTGCAGCCCTGATAGGCGGTCGGGGAGATGAGGAAGCGCAGGATGGACCGGACATATGGCAATCACTTCCTGCGTCCTGATCCGCCGCTGCAGGTACAGTGCTTCTGCAGACAAGCACTGAGCAGCGCGGACCTGCAGGTGTTGCCGGCGGTCCTGCGCCCTCAGTGCACATGCGCTGTGTGCCAGGCACCGCCGGCACACACCTAGTTACGGCACTGGCATACATACATACATACACTCAACATACACACACACTCACACCATGCCTGCAAACACATATAGTATACACACACACACAATGAAGCACTAACCAAGAGAGGAGGGGTGGAGATCCATGAGAGTCGAGCTGCTGCACCTGGTGGTAAGCAGCTCCCTCGGCTGTGCATAGGTGCATACACACGGTGAGATTTAGGCTAAGCCCGATTCTCACTATGTGACAGGGGCTAGGTCGGCATCGCAAGCACATAATGACTGTGCTTGCGATACTGACTATGGCCCTCATTCCGAGTTGTTCGCTCGCTAGCCGCTTTTCGCAGCAGTGCACACGCTAAGCCGCCGCCCTCTGGGAGTGAATCTTAGCTTAGCAGAATTGCGAACGAAGTATTCGCAATATTGCGAAAATATTTTTCTTTGCAGTTTCTGAGTAGCTCGAGACTTACTCTTCCAGTGCGATCAGTTCAGTGCTTGTCGTTCCTGGTTTGACTTCACAAACACACCCAGCGTTCGCCCAGACACTCCCCCGTTTCTCCAGCCACTCCCGCGTTTTTCCCAGAAGCCCGAGCGTTTTTTCACACACTCCCATAAAACGGCCAGTTTCCGCCCAGAAACACCCACTTCCTGTCAATCACACTACGATCAGCAGAACAAAGAAAAAACCTCGTAATGCCGTGAGTAAAATACCTAACTTTTGAGTAAAATACCTAAGCGCATGCGCTCTGCGTACATTGCGCATGCGCAGTAAGCGACTAATCGCAATATAGAGAAAATCGGCAACGAGCGAACAACTCGGAATGACCACCTATGTGCGATTTTGGCTAAGTGTCAATTTTGACTATCTCTTTTATAGAGATAGTCAAAATTGACTTGCCTGCACAGTCTATCTAGGCTTGCGATGCCAACCGCGCATCGAATCGGGATCGCAAGGTGACTTTCACCATGCGATCTGCACTAACTTTTCTTACGATTTTGACTATATAGTCAAATCGTAAGAAAATATCTCACCGTGTGTACACACCAGGGCCAATATTTACTAAGAATTCGAGTTTGTCCGTTTTGTGTTTTTTTTTTAAGTCCCAATCCGGGAATTCACTAAGCACCAATCTCGGCAGTGTTTGGACTATTCGTAATGGTTTGATTTGCAAAGTTCCGAAATACGAATGAATAGACCATCGGTCAAACGCGGCTGTTATTTCATACAATACGGGAATTCACTATTCATTCGTATTTGGGTGTTAGTTTCTGAGTGCTCAAGTGCGGGTCTGTTTTTTTCCGATTCGTTCAAAAAAGTAGCAAAAAAATAGACCTGCTTTTTCCAGTCGAGTTTGGATAACCATGCACGGATTAGTGAGATCTGTGCATGTTTATCTATGGGAAAGTGTCTGTTTAGTGTAAAAACTGTAAAAAAAATTGCGTGGGGTCCCCCCTCCTAAGCACAACCAGCCTCGGGCTCTTTGAGCCGGTCCTGGTTGAAAAAATATGGGGGGAAAAATGACAGGGGTTCCCCCATATTTAATCAACCAGCACCGGGCTCTGCGCCTGGTTCCAAAAATACGGGGTCCCCCGTATTTTTGAAACCAGCACCGGGCTCCACTAGCCAGGTACATAATGCCACAGCCAGGGGACACTTTTATACTGGTCCCTGTGGCCCTGGCATTACATACACAACTAGTCACCCCTGGCCGGGGTACCCTGGAGGAGTGGGAACCCCTTAAATCAAGGGGTCCCCCCTCCAGCCACCCAAGGGCCAGGGGTGAAGCCCGAGGCTGTCCCCCCCATCCAAGGGCGGCGGATGGGGGGCTGATAGCCTTTTGAAAAAATGTGAATATTGTTTTTAGCAGCAGTACTACAAGTCCCAGCAAGCCTCCCCCGCAAGCTGGTACTTGAAGAACCACAAGTACCAGCATACAGTGGAAAACCGGGCCCGCTGGTCCCTGTAGTACTACTACTAAAAAAATACCCCCAAAAAAACAGGACACACACACCGTGAAAGTATAAGTTTATTACATACATGCACACCTCCATACATACATACTTACCTATGTTCCCACGAGGCTCGGTCCTCTTCTCCATGTAGAATCCTTGGGGTACCTGTGAAAAAAATTATACTCACATAATCCAGTGTAGAATCAGACCTTTGTATAATCCACGTACTTGGCAAAATAATAAAACGGAAACCCGACCACGCACTGAAAGTTGTCCCATGTTTACACATGGGACCCCTTTCCCCGACTGCCAGGACCCCCCCTGACTTCTGTCAAAGAGGGTCCCTTCAGCCAATCAGGGAGCGCCACGTCGTGGCACTCTCCTGATTGGCTGTGTGCTCCTGTAGTGTCTGTGACCGAAAGTAACCTCACCGCTGACCGCAAAGTTCCCACCATTGGCTACAATGGAGCGCATAGGCGCTACATTGTATCTGTGCCGTGTGCTGCCTCACAGACACTACAGGAGCACACAGCCAATCAGGAGAGTGCCACGACGTGGCGCTCCCTGATTGGCTAAAGGGACCCACTTTGACAGGAGTCAGGGGGGGTCCTGGCAGTCGGGGAAAGGGGTCCCATGTGTAAACATGGGGCCCCTTTCAGTGCGTGGTCGGGTTTCTGTTTTATTATTTTGCCAAGTACGTGGATTATACAAAAGTCTGATTCTACACTGGATTATGTGAGTATAATTTTTTTCACAAGTACCCCAAGGATTCTACATGGAGAAGAGGACCGAGCCTCGTGGGAACATAGGTAAGTATGTATGTATGTATGGAGGTGTGCATGTATGTATTAAACTTATACTTTCACGGTGTGTGTGTCCTGTTTTTTTGGGGGTATTTTTTTAGTAGTACTACAGGGACCAGCGGGCCCGGTTTTCCACCGCATGCTGGTACTTGTGGTTCTCCAAGTACCAGCTTGCGGGGGAGGCTTGCTGGGACTTGTAGTACTGCTACTAAAATCAATATTCACATATTTTCAAAAGACTATCAGCCCCCCATCCGCCGCCCTTGGATGGGGGGGACAGCCTCGGGCTTCACCCCTGGCCCTTGGGTGGCTGGATGGGGGGACCCCCTGATTTAAGGGGTTCCCACTCCTCCAGGGTACCCCGGCCAGGGGTGACTAGTTAGGTATGTAATGCCAGGGCCGCAGGGACCAGTATAAAAGTGTCCCCCGGCTGTGGCATTATGTACCTGGCTAGTGGAGCCCGGTGCTGGTTTCAAAAATACGGGGAACCCCTACGCTTTTTGTCCCCCGTATTTTTGGAACCAGGACCAGGCGCAGAGCCCGGTGCTGGTTGATTAAATATGGGGGAACCCCTGTCATTTTTTCCCCTATATTTTTTCAACCAGGACCGGCTCAAAGAGCCCGAGGCTGGTTGTGCTTAGGAGGGGGGACCCCACGCAATTTTTTTCTGATTTTTTAAGACTTTAATCAACTTTTTAAGGTACACAATGAAGCCCTGCACGGATCTCACAGATCCGGCCGGGATTCCTTGTGTTTTGTCAGGCAGTGTTTTACTCATCACTCCCGTAAAACACTGCCTGATATTACGAATCACATCGACATCGGAAAAAACGATTGTGCAAAACTCGGCAGCTTAGTGAATGATTGTATCAGGATTCAAAAAGTTGCAGTAAAATGCACCTGATACCATTCGAGTTCAAACACCCTTCAAAACGGCCAAAACACGAATCTTTGTAAATATACCCCCATAAGTGTGATTTTGCAACAATGTTTCCAAAGCAGAGAGCTCTGGTGAGGAGAGCAGTCGCCAGCCGGGGAGCTGCTTCAGTTATGCCTGCGATGCAGAGATGGAGACAAGGCTGCCTGAGCGGGACAGAGAGCAGTGGGCGGTGTGTGTGTGTTGCTTCCAACGGGAGTCAGTCTGCATGGATGTGCAGCCTTCCATCCCCTACTGTCAGTGTTACTACCTTACCACAGCCACATGACATGTAGCGATAAGTACCGCACTTTCACTGTACCAGCCTGTTATATATATGAGTGAGTTACTGCTGCAGAACATCTTCCGCATTAACAAGTGTTCTCTTTGTATGTTAATAAACCAGCTTTCTGGTTAACTATCAATTGTGTGGATTAACATCACTATCAAACACTGCAACACTCTGCCAACAGGTTATGGGCCCAGTCCCGTGTGTTTGAGTGATAGCCCAGAACAGAGGTACACAGAACAAAAGTACAACAAATTAATTTAAAGAAACATTTTATTAAAACTCTGAGATGTATAGCACAGGGCACAGGAATAACTTTGCAAAATTGAAAGGTTCAGAGAACTGCACTACATGGAAGTTTGCCATGGAGAGGTAGCTTAAGCTGGAAAAATTGTGGAAGGTCACAATAGACCCAGGAGCAGGTCCTAACCCAGATGATGTAGACAGAGCCATCGGCACGATAGGCTTAGCTGTGGAGCAGAATGTTTATTCTATAATCAGCAGTGGCGTAAGTTCGTCCCAGTTGCCCGGAGGCAAGATAAATAATGGTGCCCCCCCCACCCCCGTACTTAGATAAATATATGCATGTAAGTGTGTGTATATTATATATATATAAATGTATATACTGTATATATACATTTCATCATCTATTTTAAATCACACACATCTTAGCAGTCATATCCAGGATTAGAACCTATGACCTGTTACACTGACAGCAGACACTTTACTGATGGAGCTATTTGCTCCTGTATAGGAAGCATGAGAATTCTAACTATATGAAGTAACTTGTAAATGTCAGAGAAGTAACTTCATATAGTTAGAATTCTCATATTTCCTGTACAGGAGCAAATAGCTTCATCAGTAAGGCGTCTGCTTCCAGTGTAATAGGTTGTGGGTTCTAATCCTGGGTATGACATTTTTTTAAATTTGTATTTACAGTATAATAAAAAGGGTGTGATTTGTAAGGTTCAAGAACCAGTGAGGAAGTCGGTCACTGAAAAGATAGTGGCAGCTATCAATTAATTTATTTCAATGGTGTCACAGAATGGGAGGAGAGGAGCCCCCTTCAGAGCAGGAGCCCGGCGGCAGATGACTCCATTGCCTCCCAGAGTTACGCCTCTGATAATCAGTGGGAAAGTTTCAGCTAAGGACATGTGGACAGCCCTACAAAAGGTGTATGAGGACAGAGGTCTGATGAGAAGGATTAGTTTGAGACCCATGCTATATGGGACAAAATTGAGGGCCTGCAAGGTCATGAACAATTACATTGATAAAATATTGTCAATAGCTCAGCAGTTGGCATCTGTGTTGGAGGACAGGTGGACAAGGAGGAAGTGGCAATGGCGATGTTGCAAAATCTGATGCCAGAATTTGATTTTTTGGTGGTTGCTTTGGAGTCTAATGATACCAAGCTGACAACAGAAATTGTAAGGGCCAAGCTACTACAGTTCCAAGAACGTATTCCTGTCGAGACCATAGCTGAGGGTTCTGCCTTACTCACAAAAAAGGAACAAAGTCCAAAAAGCTCAAGTTCAAGTGTTTTGTGTGTCACAAGTTGGGGCATAAGGCTTCAGATTGTAGGATGAGAAATTCCAGTGGTGTGCAGGAACAGCGTGACCAGGGCCGGTGCTAGGGAGTTCGGCGCCCCCTGCAAACTATAAATTTGCGCCCTCCCATACTTTACAGAGAAACGGCACACAAAGAAGAAGGGTGTGTGGTCTCACAAGGATGTGGCGTGGCCACACAACAGTAGCCCCATTTCAAATTACTCCACACAGTAGCATAATCTTATTCACATTACACCATATTCAGTAGCGCCGCTTATATGCATAGTGCCGCCAGTAGTAGCGCAACTGACATGCATAGTGCCCCCAGTAATAGCGCAGATAACACGCATAGTGCCCCGAGGAGTAGCGTTGCTTATATGCATAGTGCCCCAGTAGGAGTGCCACTGACACGCATAGTGCCCACAGTAGTAGTGCAACTGACATGCATAGTGCCCCCAGTAATAGCGCAGATAACACGCATGGTGCCCCGAGGAGTAGCGCTGCTTATATGCATAGTGCCCCAGTAAGAGTACCACTGACACACATAGTGCCTCCAGTAGTTGTGCTGCTTATACACAGTGCCCCCAGTAGTTGTGCTGCTTATACACAGTACCCCCAGTAGTTGTGCTGCTTATAAACAGTCCCCCCCCAGTAGTTGTGCTGCTTATACACAGTGCCATGCCCCCAGTAGTTGTGCTGCTTATACACTGTGCCACCGGTAGTTGTGCTGCTTATATACAGTGCCCCAGTAGTTGTGCTGCTTATACACAGTGCCCCCAGTAGTTGTGCCAGTGGCGGAACTAGCAAGCGGTGGGCCCAGGTGCAACAAAATGCTTTGGGCCCCCCTCATCCCATCCAAGTCCACCCCCTCACCCCTGGAGAGGATCTGGTGAGGGAGATCTGCTCAGGGCCAGGGAAATGGATACCTAGCAACAGTGCCGTGACTAGACATCTTAGCGCTGTGTGCAAGAAGCGGCATCGGAGCACCCCCTCTATGTAAAACAGGGGCAGTGCGCGCCGTAGGCTCGCGCACAAAATATAGGGGTATGGCTTCATGGGGAAGGGGTGTAGCCACAAAAAAATACCAATTCATATAACGGTGCACAGTAGTCTCCATTATTCAAAGTATGCCACACAGTAACACCACTACACCAGGTAGGGCCTCTTTTACACATTACGGCGGGCAGATTCCCCTTTTTACACATTACGGCAGAGTTCACCTTTTACACATTACGGCAGACAGCGTCCACTTTTTACACATTACGGCAGACAGCGTCCCCCTTTTACACATTACGGCAGACAGTCCCCTTTTTACACATTACGGTAGACAGCGTCCCCTTTTTACACATTACGGCAGACAGTCCCCCTTTTTACACATAACGGCAGACAGCGTCCCCTTTTTTACACATTACAGCAGACAGGCCCCCTTTTTACACATTACGGCAGACAACGTCCCCTTTTTTACACATTATGGCAGACAGCACCCCCTTTTTACACATTACGGCAGACAGCGTCCCCTTTTTACACATTCTCCCTCTTCAACACAGCAGCCTGGTCCGTGTAGCTCCGCTCCTCGAACCCAATGTAACTCCGCCCCCTCTGGCCACATTAGCCCCGCCCCCTTTTGTCATTTACAAGCACACTGACTGCTCTCTCTGCTGCTTTGACCAGGAAATGGGGGGACAGACTCTTCAGGCTGCCGGCGCCGCTGCCTGTATCTGTAGTAGTGTGACAATAGCAGCGGCAGCTGGCAGCAGCAGCAGGGGAACTCAGCACAGGGATGCAGAGCAGGAAGAGCGCCTCTGCATCCTGGCGCCTACCTGCACTGCATCCCTTTGCTGAGTGGGCAGCGCTGGGCCTGAGCGTGACAAACCAAACGAATCAGCACTGAATGTAGTAGATAGTCACAAGAAGGATTGCTGGTACATGGACTCGGGGGACACTAGGCATTTCAGTTGCAATCAGCATTGGTTCAGTTCTTTAATACCGTGTGAACCCACTACAGAAAAAGGGATTGGAAATAAAATCCTTACTGCATCACAAGTTGGGACAATCACAGTGCATTTAAGAATTGGAGGAGAAACAATTGCTACAGATATCCAAGATGTATTATTTGTGCCAGATTTGGGAAGTAATCTCATTGCTATCAGCGTCCTAGAGAAAAAAGGTTAGAGTCCAGTTTGCAAAAGGCAAGTGTAAGGTGCAAAATAAAAGAGGGACTGTAATTGCTTCAGCAACACGTTGCAACCAACTATATGTCCTGGACACTGAGAAGTGTTCTGCAGTGATGGCTACTGATGCAAGCAAATCAGTGGAGCTGTGGCACAAACGTTTGGGTCATCTAGGATATGACAACATCCAGAAACTGCTAGATGGAATGGTAACAGGGATCACCATGAGTAATGATTAACGACCTATGTATAAAGGTGTATAAAAGGAAAGCTGTATAAAAGGAAAGAAAACTTGCAAACCATTTCCAAAGTCAGTTAGTAGAGCAGACACACCACTAGCTCTAGTGCACATCGATGTATGTGGTCCAATGGAGGTGGAATCAATCAGTGGCTACAGATATTTCATGACTTTCACTGATGATGCCACAAGAAAGACATATGTATAATTTACAGAAAATTGAAAGAAAAGAGTGAAGTTGTCAACAAAATTGTGGAATACAAAAACCTGGTGGAGACTCGGACAGGTCTGAAATGAAGGTCTTGAGATCCGACAATGGTGGAGAGTATGACAACAAGGTGTTAGCCGCATTCCTTACAAAATATGGCATAAAGCATCAACTAACAATTGCCTACACACCGGAACAAAATGGCGCGAGTGAACGGGCAAACCGCACAATTGTTGAGATAGCACGGACTATGTTAACTGATGCGGGCCTGGAAAAAAGATTTTGGGCAGAAGCAGTATCTACTGCAGTACACCTAAAAAATTGTGCACCTAGAGTAACTGTAAAAGGTAAAATGCCACTGGAGGCGTGGTCCAATAAAAAGTGTCAGTCATCTTCGTGTCTTCGGGAGCAAAGATTTTGCACATATACCTAATGCGAAAAGGAGAAAGTTAGATCCAAAATCCATAGAATGTATTATGCACTGATACTGTGAAGAAAGCAAAGGATACAGACTTTGGGATATTACAAACAAATGTCTTCTTAAATCCAGAGATGTGGTGTTGCATGAAATAGCGCCACTAACTGAGTCAGTGGAGCAAGAAGAAAAACAACATGTATCATTGGATGTACAGGCAGCAGAAAGCGTGTCTGAAACTGAGAATGTCAATGTAGACAACCAATCAGGAAACAGGAGTTCCATGAGGAGCAACAAAGGTGTTCCAGCCAAGAAATACAGTGAGGAATATGCAAACATAGCTTACTGCGAACCCCAAAACATAAAGGAAGCAAAGGCAAGCAGCGATTGGAAGTCAGCAAGTGATACAGAGCTGTCAGCACTGGATGATAACAGTACATGGACTGTAGTTGATAGGCCAAGCAACTGTAAAACATTCAAGAACAAGTGGGTCTTCTGCAAGAAGTTAAATACAGATGGGACAATTGCTCGTTACAAAGCCTGCCTTGGTGCCAAGGGATATACCCAAAGGTCCTGAATCGATTACAGAGAGATCTACTCACCTGTCGCAAGGTACAGCACCTTAAGGTAAGTGGTTGCTATTGCTATGCTACATGATTTACTGTTATACCAGCTAGACTTTGAGTCTGCATTTCTGAATGGAGAGTTAGTTGAGGAGATTTTTTATGGAACCACCTGAACATTATGATGAGAATATATTCCAAGCAGGAAAAGTTTGCCTTTTAAAGCAACAAACATATATTGAGACAATACTTTCCAAGTATGGAATGTCTGACGCAAAACCAGTAAGCACTCCCATCGATAAAGGTGTAAAAATGGTAAAGGTCATGTCACCAAGCAGCCAGAAAGAGATAGAGGAAATGAAAGAGAATCCTTATCAGAATGCCGTTGGTAGCTTAATGTACGCAAGTATTGGGACTCGTCCTGCCATCACACATGCAGAAAGTTGGGCAAGTCAATTTGCAGTCAATCCAGGGAGGCAACACTGGATTGCAGTTAAAATAATTTTAAGGTACCTTAAAGGTACAAGTTCACTAAAGTTGGGATTTACAAAGTCTAAAGATTTCAGCTTAAAAATTTTCTGTGATGCCAACTGGGGGACAGATGGGGACAACCTGTTATGTTCCTGGTGCTCAGAACTAAAGAGATGTTGCGTAGGGAGTCCAGAGCACCAGGACGTGACGCTGAAATAAGGTGTGGTACGGAAATAGCCCCTAGCACTCTACCTCCGTTGTTTCACCCGTGTGGTCAGTTCACGCCTGAGTGACTATGGTTTCTTGGGCCCACGGCAGCCGCGTTTGAAGGGCAGATTAGGTCTGCCCAACTCCGATGCCCCCAGGTCTTAGAGTGAGACAAGGCGTGAACCGAGACAGGATAATAACAAGGGGACCTCTAACTAAAGCAAACAGAAAGCTAGGGGCTACTAACAACCCTAAAACTAAATGTATGTGCGGCACGCCGCCAAAGGAAAAGAACAACAAAAGATACCACTTTCCACACCCCCACACGCACCGTCGTGTACCGGGGAGGACAGTGAAAAGCGGAAACCTCCGCAAAACCTCCAGTACAAAATAAACAGAAGGACTAAGCGGCCTAGGCCGCAACACGCGGCAGAAGCCACTACTCACGAAACCGGGAGAGAACCCCAATAAGCGAGAACCCCCAGATGACTGCAACAGGTTCACTTGGACTGGAAGGATTCCCAGGACCGGCTTCAGAACTCCAGGACTCAGGAGCACAGGGAGCAGGATTGACCAGATACAGCTGACCAGAAACAAACGTTGCAAGGCAGGAACAGCATACAGGAAGCTATCACCGGTGAGGCTGCAGTGTGCTGGCTTCCATAAAAAGGCCCTGCTGGCCAATGACAGGAGGGCCAGCAAGACCAGCCCCCAGACCCTAATTACTAGTTGCCATGCAGCTGCCCTGCTGCACGAACAACTAATCAATCTTATCTGGCAACGGGGAACGCGGTCCGCCAATGGCGTCCCCGTTGCCATGGACCCAGCGGCTGTGGACGCCCGGCGTCCTAGCGTTGCCAGGGACCCGGCGGCTACAGTACGCACGGCGTCCTGGCATTGCTAGGCGCCGGGCAGGGAGGGAGGTGCGGCGGCCGTGAGCGTCGCTCGGAAGCAGACCGAGCGGCGCCGCGGACCGTGGCACCTAACAGTACCCCCCCCCCCTTGAGGAGGGGTTAAAGAACCCCTAAATCCGGGTTTCTGAGGAAATTCCTGAAAGAATAATCTCTTAAGTTTAGGGGCATGTAAATTGTTATCCAGGACCCAAGACCTTTCTTCCGGGCCATAGCCTTTCCAGTGAACCAAAAAATAAAGCCGGCCCGAGAAACTTTGGAATCTAATACCTTCTCTACCAGGAACTCTTGTTGCCCCTGAACATCCACCGGAGGTCTACCCTGGGAAGTCTTCCGAGGGAATCTCCTGGAAGAAATATATTGCTTCAGAAGGGAACAGTGAAAAGTATTGCCAATTTTGAGTGATTTAGGCAAACGTAGCCGAAAAGCAACTGGATTGACCTTCTTAACGATAAGGAACGGTCCAATAAATTTGGGTCCCAATCTAGCCGAGCGTTGTCGGAGCTTGATGTTGCGGGTTGACAACCACACCTTATCTCCCACCTTAAAAGTGCATGGGCGTCGGAACCTATCAGAATTTTTTTTTTCTCGGAAGGCAGCCTTCTTAAGGGCAAGGTGCACCTTTTTCCAAATCATTCTGAGATGGGAAGTTAAGGTCAATGAAGAGACTGGAAAATGAGGGTAAAAAGAATTGGCTCTAGGATGAAACCCCAAGACCGAAAAGAATGGGGACTCTCGATTACCAACATCATAGTTGGATTCTGCGGAGGAGAATTTTCTGGACATGAAGGCACATGGGTGTAATTCCCGAGACTCCGGGTCTTCCTGAGAAAGGATAGCCCCCACTCCAACCTCTGAGGCATCTACCTTGACAATAAAGGGGAGATCCGGGTTAGGGTGTCTGAGTACTGGAGCTGAGACAAAGGCCTGTTTCAAGGCCAGGAAGGCAGACTTGGCTTTAGGCGACCAATTGGAGGGGTCCGCTCCTTTTTTAGTCAATGCCACAATAGGAGCAACCAAATCTGAGAAGGTATGAATAAAACGCCTATAATAATTTGCAAACCCTAAAAAGCGCTGAATTGCTTTTAAGTTCGTGGGTTGTGCCCAATTTAGGATGGCCTGGAGTTTTTTTGGTTCCATGAAAAACCCCTTTGGAGAAATAATATACCCCAGGAAGGACACTTCTGTGATGTGGAAATCACATTTCTCCAGTTTGGCGTACAAATGATTTTCCCGTAACTTCTGAAGGACCAGTCGCACATGGGTAATATGTTGTTCAAAGGACTCAGAGTAAATCAAAATGTCGTCTAAATAAACGACTACGAACTTAAAGTCGCGAAGGACGTCGTTAATGAGATCTTGAAATACAGCAGGAGCATTAGACAGCCCAAACGGCATCACCAGGTATTCATAATGTCCCGACTGTGTGCTGAAAGCCGTCTTCCACTCATCCCCAGATTTATTTCGGATGAGATTGTTAGCCCCTCTAAGATCGATTTTGGAAAAAATGACGGCAGTACGGAGCTGATCAAATAGTACTGAAATCAGTGGCAAGGGGTAGGTGTTTTTAATAGAAATCTTATTCAGAGCCCGATAATCAATACATGGTCTGAGCGACCCATCTTTTTTCTCAACAAAAAAGAACCCTGCACTCAATGGAGATTTCGAGGGCCTAATGAAGCCCTTCTTCAGGCTTTCCTGTACATAATCATTCATTGCCGTAGTTTCCGGCCCAGACAGGGCATATAGTCTCCCTTTAGGCAAAGAGGCATCGGGAACTAAGTCAATGGCGCAGTCATAAGACCCATGAGGGGGCAGAATATCCGCATTACCCTTGGAGAAAACATCGGCAAAGTCCTGATATTCCAAAGGAATAAGTTCTGGGGTGACAGCCGCAACCTGGACTGGACAGGAAATACATTCCTTAACACAAAAGGGACCCCATCGGGAAATCTCCCCAGACCGCCAATCTATGGTGGGATTATGAAAGGCAAGCCAGGGGTGACCCAAAACTACGGGGACAGCCGGACAATGGGTAAGGTAAAACTCGATTTTCTCCGAATGTAGGGCCCCCACTGTCAGTTGTACTGGAGGTGTGCGGTGAGTGATTACCCCATTAGAAAGCGGACCACCATCCAAGCCGTGCATGGTGATACGTTTATCCAAAGGTATCTGTGGAACACCCAAAGCCTGAGCCCAACCAAGATCCATGAAATTTCCCGCAGCTCCACTGTCGACGAAGGCCGACACCAACGAACTGAGACTACCAAAGGAAATTTTTACAGGAACTAATAAGGAATCATTAGAGGAGATCAATTGCAGACCCAAGTGAACCCCCTCACAATTCACTTGGTCAGAGCGTTTCCCTGCTTATTCGGGCAATTACGCACGATATGTCCCTTGCCACCACAATACAAGCAGAGACCAGGATTTTGCCTTCTGGTTCTTTCCTCTGGGGACAGCCGGGAGAGACCCATTTGCATGGGCTCCTTGACGTCCTCAGGGAAAGTATACACACATGGACTAGGCCTGAAACTAGCTCCTCTTTCAGCCCTCCGCTCCCGGAGACGACGATCAATTTTAATAGCAAGCTCCATGAGTTTGTCTAAAGTCTCTGGAGCGGGGTACTGAAGGAGACTGTCTTTAATAACTTCAGACAAACCGAGGCGAAACTGACTGCGCAGGGCCGGGTCATTCCAGCCACAGTCGTTCGACCAACGGCGAAACTCGGTACAATACGCTTCTGCTGGATTTTTCCCTTGCTTAAGTGCACGCAGGTGGCTCTCAGCCGATGCTTCTCTATCAGGGTCATCATACAAAAGGCCTAAGGACTTAAAAAAGGCATCTACAGATAGCAAGGCAACATCATCGGCTTTTAGCCCAAAAGCCCAGGTTTGTGGATCGCCTTGTAGTAATGACATCACAATCCCGACCCGTTGAGACTCAGTACCAGAGGATCGGGGCCTTAAACGAAAATAAAGCTTACAAGCTTCCTTGAAATTAAAAAAATCCTTTCGGTTACCTGAAAAACGGTCAGGAAGATGCATCTTTGGTTCTGGAATCATACTCGGGGAGGCTCGCAAAAGATCTTCCTGCGATCTCACCCGAAGAGTAAGATCCTGAACCATCTGAGTTAGTTCCTGAATCTGGTTGGCCAAAAGCTGGCTGGGATTCGGTCCTAATACTGCCGGATTCATGAGGCCGAATTTCAAGGTCCACCAAATACAAATAACTCTTTTTTTTTTTGTTGGGCCGGTGATAATGTTACGTTCCTGGTGCTCAGAACTAAAGAGATGTTGCGTAGGGAGTCCAGAGCACCAGGACGTGACGCTGAAATAAGGTGTGGTACGGAAGTAGCCCCTAGCACCCTACCTCCGTTGTTTCACCCGTGTGGTCAGTTCACGCCTGAGTGACTATGGTTTCTTGGGCCCACGGCAGCCGCGTTTGAAGGGCGGATTAGGTCTGCCCAACTCCGATGCCCCCAGGTCTTAGAGTGAGACAAGGCGTGAACCGAGACAGGATAATAACAAGGGGACCTCTAACTAAAGCAAACAGAAAGCTAGGGGCTACTAACAACCCTAAAACTAAATGTATGTGCGGCACGCCGCCAAAGGAAAAGAACAACAAAAGATACCACTGTCCACACCCCCACACGGCACCGTCGTGTACCGGGGAGGACAGTGAAAAGCGGAAACCTCCGCAAAACCACCAGTACAAAATAAACACAAGGACTAAGCGGCCTAGGCCGCAACACGCGGCAGAAGCCGCTACTCACGAAACCGGGAGAGAACCCCAATAAGCGAGAACCCCCAGATGACTGCAACAGGTTCACTTGGACTGGAAGGATTCCCAGGACCGGCTTCAGAACTCCAGGACTCAGGAGCACAGGGAGCAGGATTGACCAGATACAGCTGACCAGGAACAAACGTTGCAAGGCAGGAACAGCATACAGGAAGCTATCACCGGCGAGGCTGCAGTGTGCTGGCTCCCATAAAAAGGCCCTGCTGGCCAATGACAGGAGGGCCAGCAAGACCAGCCCCCAGACCCTAATTACTAGTTGCCGTGCAGCTGCCCTGCTGCACGAACAACTAATCAATCTTATCTGGCAACGGGGAATGCGGTCCGCCAATGGCGTCCCCGTTGCCATAGACCCAGCGGCTGTGGACGCCCGGCGTCCTAGCGTTGCCAGGGACCCGGCGGCTACAGTACGCACAGCGTCCTGGCGTTGCTAGGCGCCGGGCAGGGCAGGGAGGGAGGTGCGGCGGCCGTGAGCGTCGCTCGGAAGCAGACCGAGCGGCGCCGTGGACCGCGGCACCTAACACAACCGTCGTTCCTACACAGGGTATCTGTTTGTATTGGCAGGCGCAGCCGTAAGGTGGGCAAGCAGGAAGCAACCCACAGTTGCCCTTTCTACTACAGAAGCGGAGTATATGGCACTTACAGAAACATCAAAGGAAGCACTATGGATAAAAGAGACTTTGTGTGAATTAAGTCTTCTTTATCACAGTGAGACCATCAACATTGCGTGAGATAACAAAGGATTTGTCTTCTAGCACCAAGCATTAAGGACGGTCTAAGCATATTGCCATAAGACATCACTTCATTTATGAATTACTGGAGAATAAGTCCATCAATGTGGAATATGTGGCAAGTGAGGACAATGTTGCCGACATGTTAACAAGATATCCAGACTCTATGTCGACACTGTCTAGGTCGACAGACATTAGGTTGACACCTATTGGTAGACATTGAGTAGGTCGACACAGGAAATAGGTCGACATGACCATTAGGTCGACATGAACAAGGTCGACATGGAAAAAGGATGACATGAGTTTTTAAATTTTTCCCCCTTTTTTAAGTTTTTCATACTTTATGATCCACGTGGACTATAATTGGGAACAGTAACCTATGCCAATCGCAGCGGTAGTGGAGCGAGTCACCTTGCCTTCGCTCACCATGCGAGGGTACACGGTGCACTAATTAGGGTTCCCCGTCACTTTTACGAAGAAAACACCAAAAACCCCCATTAAAAACTCATGTCGACCTTTTTCCATGTCAACTGAATGGCCGTGTCGACCTAGACACTGTCGACCCTGAGTCCCATACCCCTTAACAAAGGGACTGTCATCACACCTGATAAATGTGTTCTTGAAAGAATGTGGACTAGAATATATTTGATGTTGATTTGTTCTCACTGTTTTTTGCTTTACAACCATGTTTTCAGCTACATGTATGAATTTATTGAAAAGTATTGACAAAATGTCATATCCTGTTATATGTGACTGGAGACAGTCCTTAGCGGGGGGGGGGGGGGGGGGAGGGGTGTTGGCGTATAGTGCACTCAATACCTTGTCTCCTGTGTTTACATTACATTGGGTGCGCATCCACTAGTGTTTACCCTTACCCTCTAGTACTGGAGCATCAGGGAGGAGGAGTCTGATGACACAGTTCCTTCTGCAGTGGAGAGGGACAGACGGTTCCTCCTGCAGTAGAGAGAGAGAGGGTACCTCCTGCACTGTGTGTCGCACTGCCTGAGCAGGACGGAGAGCAGTGGGCGGTGTGTGTGTGTTCCTTCCAACGGGAGTCAGTCTGCACAGATGTGCAGCCTTCCAATACATACTGTCAGAGTCACTACCTTACCACAGCCGCATGACGTATAGCGATAAGTATCGCGCTTTCACTGTACCAGCCTGTTATATATATGAGTGAGCTACTGCTGCTGCAGAACATCTTCCGTATTAACAAGTGTTGTCTTTGTATGTTAATAAACTAGCATTCTAGTTAACTATCAATTGTGTGGATTAACATCACTATCAAACACAGCAACAGAGTGACTTTCCCTCCCCTTTGGTAGCTGCAAAGTGAAACAAACCATACTCAACACCTTAAGATATATCTTGGTACTGTATATATTTTTTCACATTAGGACTATAGAAATATATATAGGATAAATAGCAAGGAACGCACTCACCAGACTTCTTCAATAGTGAAAGGTATATTCTTTTAATTCAGCTCACATAGTGTCACAGGGTCAGGGTCAACGTTTCGGTCCCCACTGGAACCTTTGTCAAGACCAAAGTTTTAGGCTGCCATCCTCCCTGCCTAAAACTTTGGTCTTGACAAAGGTTCCAGTGGGGACCGAAACGTTGACCCTGGCCCTGTGACACTGTGAGCCGAATAAAAAGAATATACCTTTCACTATTGAAGAAGTCTGGTGAGTGCGTTCCTTGCTATTTATCCTATTTCTGGGACTGTGTTTAGAATGGACTGGTCTCTGGTTAATGCACCCCAGCGGATGTAGGACCTGATTAGGACCTGATTATGCGAGTGCAACTTTACAGGACATTATATATATATATATATATATATATATATATATTTATGACACTCTGAACTGGATGCCTCTTAAATTATACTGAAAGGATGTACTGTATAGTGCAGACAACTGTCGGATTGGATAAGACATGAGTAAGGTCCCCTAATTTTTCCCTTGCTAAACTTCAATTACTACCCGTCCTGTTAATGCTGAAGGGGTTAGCACCCCCTCCTGCGTTTGCCTAGGAGACGTCAGCAGGACCAGTGAGCAGACGGGCACTAGGACCCTTGGACTTACTTATAATAGAGGTGGGAGTGAGAAGTCTGATGGAGTTTTGATTGGCTGTGGCAGAGCGGGAAAAAGAGGAGGTGGGGTTCGCACCAGTGTGTGTGAGAGGAGACACGCTGTGGAGAATGGAGCTGCTACTGAGGAGACCGCTGTGAGGAGACACGCTGTGGAGAGCGGAGTCGCTGCTGAGGAGATCGCTGTGAGGAGACACGCTGTGGAGAGCAGAGCTGCCACTGAGGAGACACGCTGTGGAGAGCAGAGCTGCCACTGAGGAGACTGCTGTGAGAGCCGCCAGCCACTGCAGTGACACCAGCCTGCCCAGTACTGAGAGAAGCTGCCGGGAAAGGTCTCAGGTGATAGAGGGGAGTGGGTGAGGCTGCTGATAGCAGGTACCTACCTCTGACGCACAGACACTCCAGCTAATGAGCTCAGTTAGAAACCCAGAGTCACCCAGCTCCGCATACACACGTTAATAGGGGTCAGAGGAGAGAGAGAAACGCTCTTCCTTTTACTTGGCAGACACAGCTATTAAGAGTACTGGACAGTATCAAATATTGTACCTTTTAACAAGGGAGCCCACTTAATGCCCAACACAAACCCTTTTGGTTATAATTAACCTCAGGAAAGTTAGGCATTAGATAGCACAAGAAACTCTAAACTGCATCAGTGACATTAACCCACAACAGTGTGTCAGGCAAGGGAGGACCCTTTGTGTACTTCAGACCCTCCACAGCTCATCTCTGTCAGTTTTATTTACACCTTGCCTGCCATCTGCTTGTACCTTTCACGTAACGCTGAACTGTACTGCTAGCACAACCTAGCTATTCTAAACCACCTGAACTAACATAATCTGCATCTACCAGCTGTGCTTAAAATCTTATGGTTTTGACTTGAAACTGCTTTTACTTGCACCCTCAGTGATCACTGTTGCTGCCTGCATGCTTATAGACTTCTGCTAGGCTTGTCATAGTAACATGGTATTCGAGGTTGAAAAGAAGCAAAATGCCCATCGTGTTCAACCTGTATTTTGTATTAAGTTGAGTTGATTTTAATGTACTTGCTGAAGAATGTTTTATGACTAGTTAACAACTACAAATCATGTTACTCCCGGATTAACAGCTTAAATTTTTTAAATGTTGTAACCTTGGATATCCTTTTCAATCAGAAATTCATCCAATTCCCTTTTAAATGCATTTACAGTGTCCACCATTACCACCTTCCCTGGCAAGGAATTCCAAATCCTTATTGCCCTAACAGTGAAGAACCCTTTCCTCCGTTGCGTGCAGAATTTTCTCTCCTCCAGCCTCAGCGAGTGCCCACTTGTCCTAAACAGAGTTATTTTAATAAATAATTCATCTGATAACTCTTTGTAGTGTCCCTTTACATATCAGCTCTTGCGTGCTCCCTTTATTGACTGAACTGTGAGAGGATTTTGCATGCTATACTTCGCTTTCACTGAACTGCTTGCCTTAAAACTGTACAGCTGCTGCCGCCACTCTGCTTTTATGAACTGTGCTAAATTCTGCTATTGACTTTCAATTATCAGCCATACCTGCAACCTTTGGACTGTGGTTTAGGAAGGGTTCATAATCCTAGTAGTTGAATTAACTACTTAGTTGCCCAGGTTTGGTTTTATTGCTGTACTAGGTACACAACTAAGATACCAATAGTTTATTGTGACAACTGAGGTTATACAGTCACTGGGGGGGGATGGGGGGGGGGAGTGCATTAGAATAGTGCAAGTTACTAGTATGTTAATGCCTTTGTAAAGGGTATCTTGAGCTGTTCGAATATACACTGTGACATCATAACAGTATTGTATCTTTTGATGAGCCTTGTTTTCTTTATATGTAAATCTGTATTTGCTCTTTAACCAATTAATCTTGCAGTGGTGATCAGTTTGTTTCCCGAAAAATAAATCTTTTGTCACCGTCCTAATGTGTGGTGACTATTGCGTTGGGTCCTCAGGGGTTGGGGTTCCTTGTCCCTCTGCCTAATGTTCAAGTAGTGAGAGGCGGTCCAAGAGGTGATCCCTGGTGAAGAATCCAGATACGTCCACCAACACCAGCACTTGCACTGACCTTCCCACAGATCATGCCTATATATATATTTCTTATCACAGCAATAAGAGGTTATATACCATCTGAATACAGTATATTAAAAATCACATCCAGAGACTGGGGCTTTGATAGGAGCACTCCACTGTGATGTCTTAGAAGTAAGTTGATGCAATCTCTTCACTTCTCCTTCGAGATCCCTCCACTATAATGGGAATGTATGGTCTGCCGACAAGGCATGTGCAGACAGCCATTGCCGGGGACGGATCCTTCAAATCTCTCTCCTGGAAAATACTGTGGATTGTAGCACATAGGTTACAATGGAAAACACCATCTGAAGAAGCATTCTGGAGCTTGGTACTGTATATTCGCCAATTCAGCAGCCCCCATAGAAGCCCCTGGGGGCTCCTTTCGTGGCCGAAAATAGGAGATCGCAGCAGATTTCAAGATATCTGTTTCAGTCTTCTCTAGATACATCCCCATACTTAATATTTGTGAGTAGGCCAATAATGTGTTTTTAAGGGGTATTTCACAAATATTTGTTAATAAATATGACCCTTTGTATTGTGTATGTATAAAAGGGGGCTATTTACTAAGCCTTAAGCTGGGTACACACTAGACGATGTGTGCGCCCAGCGAAGTCGTCAGTGTGAATAGACGCTTGTAGATGCCGCCAGCGACGAGCGATGGCGGGGTGTTGGGCCATGCTGCATTCGGTAGCATAGCCTTCACTGGCTATATTGTCCGTAGAGCATGCATGCACGGCCGACTGGCATTGTCCCTGACAACGCACGGAAAAAGGCATTATCAGCAACATAGTACATACACACTAGGCAATATCATGAACAATGTGCCGGTATCGCCCACATTGTTCACTTTATCATCTAGTGTATACCCAGCATTAGAGAGAGATAAAGTGGAGAGAGCTAAATTACCAGTTATCAGCCTCCAACTGTCATTTCTCATGCACAGCCTGTAACATGGCAGTTAGGAGCTGATTGGCTGGCACTTTTTGTCTCTTCAAGTCTTACTAAATAGACTCATAGAAGGTGATTCAAATGTTTGAAAAGTCAGTTGGGAGTCTGTTTTTTCCTATCTAATAGACAGGAAAAAAACAGACACCCAACCGACTATTCAAACATTTGAATTCCACCCAATTGTCTTTATGGAAACCATTAAGACTAATTTAGAACTTATTGGTCTGTCTTTTCAAGATTCCATTTGTGCATATAACTTTACTGCACACCTGCCTGTAAATATGGCATAAATCAGTGATATTTAGTCATACATTAACAAAGCAATATAATTAGGTATAGTTCTCTTCAAGGAGATTTTGTCCTGTATGTACAAAGCATAAATGCATGAATTTCTTTACATCAGTTATTTATATAGTGCATCCATATTCTGTAGCGCTGTACAGAGAATACATAGTCATTCACACCAGTCCCTGCCCTACTGGAGCTTAAAGTCTGTGATGTCGAATGCAGAAACTTTGTATTGAGATGAACAGCGGTGGCTTCGCCAATCCCAGCAGTTGCATTGGGGGTCATTCTGAGTTGTTCGCTCGTTAGCTGCTTTTAGCAGCATTGCACACGCTAAGCCTACGCCTACTGGGAGTGTATCTTAGCAGATTTGCTAACGAAAGCTTCGCTAATTTTCTCGTAACGATTACCCTGCAGTTTCTGAGTAGCTCCAGACTTACTCAGCCATTGCGACCAGCTCAGTCCTTTTCGTTCCTGGTTTGACGTCACAAACACACCCAGCGTTTGCCCAACCACTCCCCCGTTTCTCCAGCCACTCCTGCGTTTTGCAACTTGAACGCCTGCGTTTTTCCGCACACTCCCATAAAACGTCAAGTTTACGCCCAGAAACACCAACTTCCTGTCAATCACACTATGATCAGCAGAGCGAAGAAAAAACTTTGTTACGCCGTGAGTAAATTACCAAACTTTTGTGCTAATTTACTTGGTGCAGGCGCTCTACATACATTGCGCATGCGCAGTTTGCGACTAATCGCTCCGTAGCGCAAAAAAATAACGAGCGAACAACTCGGAATGACCCTCATAGAGCGATGCAGCATCAGGTACAGATCAGTTGAAATTCAAAGTTCTAAGTAGCCATACGGCCGTGCAACATAGCTGCAGGAAGTAAGATGCCACTGCAGCTGATACAGGATTTTAGTTGCAGGCCGGAAAAACATTTGCAACATGCCTGCGTTTTTGCCGACACTCCCCCATTACCTCCCACAAATATTCCCTGACTGTCATTCCTTTTGTAAATAATTCCTCTGTGACTGCCATTGCAAGACCATCGCAGCACAAGTGCAGTGCATCTTGGGACCATCGCAGTACAAGTGCAGTGCATCTTGGGACCATCGCAACACAAGTGCAGTGCATCTTGGGACCATCGCAACACAAGTGCAGTGCATCTTAGGATCATCACAGCACAAGTGCAGTGCATCTTGGACAATATGCGCAGTCCACCAATAATCGCTTAACTGATGAAAAAATGAGTTTGCGTTCAGCTCTGAATCAGGCACTACCACATGCACACATACATACACACTAGGGTTCATTCTTTAAGGAGGTTGATATATAGTAGTACAGCACAGGATCTGTTGGGGGAGTGAGGGGGTTTAGTATATGGGTGCAGATGTATGGAGCAGGAATCCAAATGTCAAAATTAATAACAAATACGTGAGGCCAGTGGCAGCTGCAGGCTCATACTATAGTGCAGGGTGGAACCGGTTAGCACATATAAACATACATGCAGAGATGCAAAGCCGGATTAAGGGGGGAGCCCAGGGGTGACGTATTTCAAGCATATTCTTTGTATTTTTCATATACTTTATACAGTTAAAACTCTGGCACAAACGTTAGTATGACAGGAAAGGCTCTGCCTCACCTGCCTCACCCCACCGCACTTCACTGGCAAACGCTATGCCGCCGCCCACTGGGAGTGTATTTTAGCTTAGCAGAAGTGCGAACGAATGGATCGCAGAGCGGCTACAAAGTTTTTTTGTGCAGTTTCAGAGTAGCTCAAAACCTACTCAGCGCTTGCGATCACTTCAGACTGTTCAGTTCCTGTTTTGACGTCACAAACCCACCCAGCGTTCGCCCAGCCACGCCTGCCTTTTTCCTGGCACGCCTGCGTTTTTCCAAACACTCCCTGAAAACGGCCAGTTGACACCCAGAAAGGTCCACTTCATGTCAATCACACTGCGGCCACCAGTGCGACTGAAATGCTTTGCTAGATCCTGTGCAAAGCTACATCGGTCGTTGTGTTCTTACAACGCGCATGCGCAGAACAGCCATTTTTTAGCCTGATCGCTGCGCTGCGAACAACTGCAGCTAGCAATCAACTCGGAATGACCACCAATGCTCTCTGCTCAGGTGAATCATTTGTGGTCGGGAGCCAATTAACATACCAGTATATTATTGGAGTGTGGGAGGAAACATCTAGCATAACTAGATATCGGAGTTGTGATACCTTTTGTGTAATATACTGAAACACATGCATTTCTAATACAGATATTGAATTTTTTAACTTTCTCCTACGTCCTAGAGCACGGATGGGGAACCTTCGGCCCTCCAGCTGTTGTTGAACTACACATCCCAGCATGCCCTGCAAAAGTTTTAGCATGGCCAAATAGCAAAACTGTAGCAAGGCATGCTGGTATGTGTAGTTTAACAACAGCTGGAGGGCCGAAGGTTCCCCATCCCTGTCCTAGAGGATGCTGGGGACACTTCAAGAACCATGGGGTATAGACGGGATCCGCAGGAGACATGGGCACTTTAAGTCTTTAAAAGGGATGTGAACTGGCTCCTCCCTCTATGCCCCTCCTCCAGACTCCAGTTAGATTCTGTGCCCAGTGAGACTGGATGCACTCTGTGGAGCTCTCCTGAGTTTCTCTGAAAAAGACTTTTGTTAGGTTTATTATTTTCAGGGAGAACTGCTGGCAACAGTCTCCCTGCTTCGTAGGACTTAGGGGAGAGAAGCAGACCTACTTCTGTGAGTTTCAAGGCTCTGCTTCTTTGGCTACAGGACACCATTAGGGTCCTGAGGGTCTGAACGCTAGGTACGCCTAGATGCTCGTTCCCAGAGCCCACTGTCACCCCCTTACTGAGCCAGAAGTCAGAAGACGAATGAGTAGAAGAAGATCTGAAGACTTCAGTGACGGCTTCGGCTTTGAGGTACCGCACAGCGGCCGTGCTGCGCGCCATGCTCCCACACACAGACGGCACTACAGGGGGGGGGGGGGGTGTGCCCTGGGCAGCATAAAAATCCTCAATATGGACTGGCAATGTGGTTTTTACAAACCCCCGCCAGTATAAATATTTTAAAAAAATAGCGGGGCTGAGGCGCGCCATTAAGGGGGTGGGGCTTAGCCCTCACAGCTCTCATCAGCACCATTTTCTCTTCACAGAGCTGCAGAGACGCTGGTCATTCCTCTACACTGCTGTACAAGTAACAGGGTGCAAAACAGGCGGGGACACAGTTATTTTGGTGCTGTATATTTAATTATAAAAGCGCTAACGGGTCTGAGGCTTTATATAAGGGATTTCAAACCGGGATAAGCGCTGGGATGTGAGCTGGCAAACTCCCTCTGTGTTTCTCTGACAGGCTTTACTGTGGGTCTGTCCCCTATATGCCCAGTGTGTTTGTGGGTGTCAGTACACATGTGTTGGCATGTCTGAGGCTGAGTGCTCTTCCCAGGAGGAGACTGGATTAGGGAAAGAAACGGCTGTGGGAGTGACCCTGTCGGCACAGTGCTTTGAATGCGAATGTGGCTTTGTTAAATAAGAGATTAGATAAATCTGAGTCTCAGAGCCAGGCATGGAAAAAATCCGTGGAGGATGTGTTGTCACAAGTTCAGACGCCCTCGGGGTCACAAAAGCATTCATTTACCCAGTTAGCAGATACAGATAACGACACGGACTCTGACTCCAGTGTCGACTATAGTGATGCCAGATTAAATCCAAAACTGGCTAAAAGCATTCAGTACATGATTGTGGCAATAAAAGACGTGTTACATATCACGGAGGACCCTGCTGTTCCTGATACTAGGGTCTGTATGTTTAAAGGAAAGAAACCTGAGGTAACGTTTCCTCCCTCTCATGAACTGAACGCTCTTTTTGAAAAGGATTGGGAAATCCTGACAAGAAGTTTCAGATTCCCAAGAGAATTCCGGTGGCATATCCGTTCCCCTCTGGGGATAGGGAAAAGTGTGAGTCACCCCCCACTGTGAACAAAGCCCTATCACGGCTGTCCAAAAAGGTAGTGCTTCCGTCCCCTGACACGGCAGCCCTAAAGGAACCTGCGGATCGTAAGCAGGAAAATACATTGAAATCCATTAATGTCACTACGGGTATGCTGCTCAGACCTGCCGTTGCTTCGGCGTGGGTGAGTAGCGCTATGGAAAAATGGGCAGATAACTTGTCATCTGAGATAGATACCCTGGATAGGGATAGCATTCTTTTGACGCTGGGTTATATCAGGGATGCTGCAGCCTACCTAAAGGAAGCTGCGAGGGATATTGGCCTTTATGGATCAAGAGCCAATGCCATGGCAGTCTCAGCTAGGAGAGCATTGTGGATTCATCAATGGAATGCTGATGCTGACTCTAAGAAGGCGATGGAGTCTCTGCCGTATAAATGTGGTGTCTTGTTTGGTGACAGCCTCGCTGACCTAGTATCTATGGCTACCGCGGGTAAGTCATCCTTTTTACCTTATGTTCCTGCACAACAAAAGAAAACGCACCACTATCATATGTAGTCCTTTCGGCCCAATAAATTCACAAAAGGGCGAGGGTCTTCCTTCCTTGCCAAATCCACCGCATGACGCTGGGTCCGCACCGGTGGGTGCACGTCTCAAACTCTTCAGTCAGTTCTGGGCTCGTTCGGCCCTAGACCCATGGGTTTTGGAAATAGTGTCCCAGGGGTACAAGCTAGAGTTTCAAGACGTTCCCCCTCACCGTTTTTTCAAATCGGCCTTACCAGCTTCTCCTCCGGACAGGGAGATGGTATGCGAAGCAATACGGAAATTGTGTTAAAATCAAGTCATTGTCAGGGTTCCTTTGTCACAACAGGGAGAAGGCTTCTATTTGAGCCTGTTCGTGGTCCCGAAGCCAGACGGCTCAGTCAGACCGATCCTGAACCTCAAATCCCTCAATTTCTACCTACGGAAATTCAAATTCAAGATGGAATCTCTCCGGGCAGTGATATCCAGTCTGGAGGAGGGGGATTTTATGGTATCGGTAGACATAAAGGATGCCTATTTGCATGTTCCCATTTTTCCTCCACATCAGGCTTACCTGAGGTTTGCAGTGCAGGATTGCCATTATCAGTTTCACACGTTGCCGTTTGGTCTGTCCACGGCTCCGAGAATTTTCACCAAAGTAATGGCGGAAATGATGATTCTCCTGCGCAAGCAAGGTGTCACAATTATCCCGTACTTGGACGATCTCCTGATAAAAGCGAGGTCCAAGGAACAATTACTGCAGAACATGACGCTCTCCCTGACAATTCTGCAACAACATGGTTGGCTCCTAAACTTGCCAAAATCGCAGTTGGTTCCGACGACACGTCTGTCGTTCTTGGGTATGATTCTGGACACGGAATTACAGAGAGTTTTTCTTCCAGTGGAAAAGGCTCTAGAAATTCAGAACCTAGTCAAACAGATTCTGAAACCAGCAAGAGTGTCGATTCATCAATACACTCGGTTGCTGGGGAAGATGGTGGCGGCCTACGAGGCCATTCAGTTTGGCAGATTCCATGCCAGAGTGTTTCAGTGGGACCTGTTGGACAAGTGGTCCAGGTCCCATCTGCACAAGACCAGAATCTCACTCCTGTGGTGGCTGCACGGCTCTCACCTCCTAGAGGGACGCAGGTTCGGGATCCAGGACTGGATCCTGGTGACCACGGATGCGTGTCTCCGAGGCTGGGGTGCAGTCACACAGGGGGAAAATTTTCATGGAAAATGGTCAAGCCAGGAAGCTTGTCTACACATAAACATTCTGGAATTAAGGGCCATTTACAACGGCCTTCTACTAGCGGAACATCTTCTTCGCGATCTGCCTGTCCTGATTCAGTCGGACAACATAACAGCAGTGGCGTACGTAAATCTCCAGGGCGGAACGAAGAGCAGAGCGGCAATGGCAGAGGCTACAAAAGTTTTCCGCTGGGCGGAAAGGCATGTAAGCGCTCGGTCAGCAGTCTTCTTTCCAGGTGTGGACAACTGGGAAGCAGACTTCCTCAGCAGACACGATCTCCATCCAGGAGAGTGGGGTCTTCATCAAGTGGTCTTGGCAGAAGTGACAAATCGTTGGGGAATTCCTCAAATAGACATGATGGCGTCTCGCCTCAACAAGAAACTTCCGAGATATTGTTCCAGGTCGAGGGACCCTCAAGCAATAGCGGTGGACGCCCTAGTGACACCGTGGGTGTTTCAGTCGGTATATGTGTTCCCTCCGATTCCACTCATTCCAAAAGTGATAAAGATTATAAGAAGAACAAGGGTTCATGCAATCCTCATTGTTCCAGACTGGCCAAGGAGGGCCTGGTATCCAGATCTTCAGGAATTGCTCGTAGGAGATCCCTGGCCTATTCCTCTACGAGACGATCTGTTACAGCAGGGGCCGTGCATGTACCAAGACTTACCGCAGCTTCGTTTGACGGCTTGGAGGTTGAACGCCGGATCCTAGCCCGAAAGGGTATTCCCAGTGAAGTCATTCCCACACTCCTTCAGGCTAGAAAAGAAGTAACGGCAAAACATTATCACCGTATTTGGAGAAAATATGTGTCTTGGTTTGAATCCAAGAAGGCTCCTACAGAAGAATTTCAGCTGGGCCGTTTTCTCAATTTTCTGCAAGCAGGTGTGGATGCGGGCTTAAAATTAGGCTCAATTAAAGTACAAATTTCGGCCTTGTCAATTTTCTTTCAAAAAGAATTATCCTCCCTTCCGGAAGTTCAGACTTTCGGGAAGGCGTGCTGCACATCCAACCTCCCTTTGTGCCCCCGGTGGCACCATGGGATCTTAACATGGTGTTGCAGTTCCTGCAATCTCATTGGTTTGAACCTTTACGTAAGGTAGAGTTGAAATTCGTCACTTGGAAAGTGATCATGCTGTTGGCCTTGGCCTCTGCAAGGCGGGTGTCTGAATTAGCGGCTTTGTCTCACAAGAGCCCCTATTTGATCTTCCATGAAGATAGAGCAGAGTTGAGAACTCGTCAGCAATTTCTGCCGACAGTGGTGTCATCGTTTCACATGAACCAACCTATTGTGGTGCCAGTGGTTACTGACGCCTTAGCGGAATCGAAGTTTCTAGATGTGGTCAGAGCTTTGAAAATTTATGTAGCCAGAACGGCTCAGATTAGGAAAACGGAGACTCTGTTTGTCCTGTATGATCCCAACAAGATTGGGGCTCCTGCTTCCAAGCAGACTATTGCACGCTGGATCTGTAATACGATTCAGCAAGCTCATTCTACGGCTGGATTGCCGTTACCGAAAGCGGTGAAGGCCCATTCTACCAGAAAGGTGAGCTCATCCTGGGCGGCTGCCAGGGGGGTCTCGGCATTACAGCTTTGCCGAGCAACTACTTGGTCGGGTTCAAACACTTTTGCAAAGTTTTACAAGTTTGATACCCTGGCTAAGGAGGACCTCTTTTTTGGTCAATCGGTGCTGCAGAGTCATCCGTACTCTCCCGCCCGTTCTTGAGCTTTGGTATAAACCCCATGGTTCTTGAAGTGTCCCCAGCATCCTCTAGGACGCAGGAGAAAATAGGATTTTAATACCTACCGGTAAATCCTTTTCTCTTAGTCCGTAGAGGATGCTGGGCGCCCGTCCCAGTGCGGACTGTATCTGCAGTCATTGGTTATGGTGACACACGTGTTGTGTTGCGTTTATAGTCAGCCTGTTGCTGTCGTTATTCATGCCGTTGCATGTGTTGGGTTAAATGCCATGTTGTACGGCATGCTTGAGGTGTGAGCTGGTATGTATCTCACCTTAGTTTAAATCAAAATAAATCCTTTTTCCTCAAAATGTCCGTCTCCCTGGGCACAGTTCCTATAACTGGAGTCTGGAGGAGGGGCATAGAGGGAGGAGCCAGTTCACACCCCTTTTAAAGTCTTAAAGTGCCCATGTCTCCTGCGGATCCCGTCTATACCCCATGGTTCTTGAAGTGTCCCCAGCATTCTCTACGGACCTTGAGAAAAGGGTTTACCTGTAGGTATTAAAATCCTATTTTCATTAACAATGCCTCTTTAGTTGTATATACAATGAAAGATTGTGTACTGACACGTCACACATGATAATAATTATTGGTATTTAAAAAAAAAAATCAGATTCACTTTACCTTCTTATTTCTCTTTTGCATTTTATGTTAACTGTATGCCGCAGTAATAAAGGGATCACGCCATGGTGAGTATTCTAACCCTAGCCCTAATCCTAACTAGTGATGAGCGGGTTCGGTTCGTCGGAATCCAAACCCCCCCGAACTTCACCTTATTTTACACGATTCCAAGCAAACTCGGATCCTCCCGCCTTGCTCGGTTAACCAGAGCGCGCCCGAACGTCATCATCCCGTGGTCGGATTCTCGCAAGATTCGCATTCTATATAAGGAGCCGTGCGTCTCCGCCATTTTTCATTTGTGCATTGGAGATGATCGTGAGAGGACGTGGCTGGCATCCTCTCAGTTTCTATGTTCAGTGTGCTGCAAATATCTGTGCTCAGTGTGCAGCAAATATCTGTGCTCAGTGTGCTGCAAATATCTGTGCTCAATGTGCTGAAAATATCTACGTTCTCTGCCTGAAAAACGCTCCATATCTGTGCTCAGTGTGCTGCAAATATCTGTGCTCAGTGTGCTAATTGCTTTATTGTGGGGACTGGGGACCAGCAGTATTATATAGTAGGAGGACAGTGCAGAGTTTTGCTGACCAGTGACCACCAGTATACGTTCTCTGCCTGAAAAACGCTCCATATCTGTGCTGCATTGTAGTATATAGTAGGAGGACAGTGCAGAATTTTGCTGACCACCAGTATATATATATAGCAGTACGGTACAGTAGTCCACTGCTCTACCTCTGTGTCGTCAAGTATACTATCCCATCCATACCTGTGGTGCATTTAAGTTTTGCACAGTATATATATAGTAGGAGGACAGTGCATAATTTTGCTGACCACCAGTATATAATATATAGCAGTACGGTACAGTAGGCCACTGCTCTACTTACCTCTGTGTTGTCAAGTATACTATCCCATCCATACCTGTGGTGCATTTAAGTTTTGCACAGTATATATATAGTAGGAGGACAGTGCATAATTTTGCTGACCACCAGTATATAATATATAGCAGTACGGTACCGTAGGCCACTGCTCTACCTACCTCTGTGTCGTCAAGTATACTATCCATCCATACCCGTGGTGCATTTAAGTTTTGCACAGTATATGTATAGTAGGAGGACAGTGCATAATTTTGCTGACCACCAGTATATAATATATAGCAGTACGGTACAGTAGGCACTGCTCTACCTACCTCTGTGTCATCAAGTATACTATCCCATCTATACCTGTGGTGCATTTAAGTTTTGCACAGTATATATATAGTAGGAGGACAGTGCATCATTTTGCTGACCAACAGTATATAATATATAGCAGTACGGTACAGTAGGCCACTGCTCTACCTACCTCTGTGTCGTCAAGTATACTATCCCATCCATACCTGTGGTGCATTTAAGTTTTGCACAGTATATATATAGTAGGAGGACAGTGCATAATTTTGCTGACCACCAGTATATAATATATAGCAGTACGGTACAGTAGGCCACTGCTCTACCTACCTCTGTGTCGTCAAGTATACTATCCCATCCATACCTGTGGTGCATTTACGTTTTTCACAGTATATATATAGTAGGAGGACAGTGCATAATTTTGCTGACCACCAGTATATAATAAATAGCAGTACGGTACAGTAGGCCACTGCTCTACCTACCTCTGTGTCTTCAAGTATACTATCCATCCATACCTGTGGTGCATTTCAGTTGTGCGCAGTATATTTAGTAGTAGGCCATTGCTATTGATATATTACTGGCATATAATTCCACACATTAAAAAATGGAGAACAAAAATGTGGAGGGTAAAATAGGGAAAGATCAAGATCCACTTCCACCTCCTGCTGAAGCTGCTGCCACTATTCATGGCTGAGACGATGAAATGCCATCAACGTCGTCCGCAAAGGCCGATGCCCAATGTCATGGCTAATGGTTCAGCTTCACATGAGGATGGAAGCACTCATCCTCCTGCTAGAAAACTTAAAAGAGTTAAGATGGCAAAAGCACAGCAAAGAACTGTGCGTTCTTCTAAATCAGAAAGGAGAGTCCGATTGTGTCGGTTACGATGCCTGACCTTCCCAACACTGGACGGGAAGAGGTGGCGCCTTCCACCATTTGCACGCCCCCTGCAAGTGCTGGAAGGAGCACCCGCAGTCCAGTTCCTGATAGTCAAATTGAAGATGTCACTGTTGAAGTACACCAGGATGAGGATATGGGTTTTGCTGGCGCTGGGGAGGAAATTGACAAGGAGGATTCTGATGGTGAGGTGGTTTGTTTAAGTCAGGCACCCGGGGAGACACCTGTTGTCCGTGGGACGAATATGGCCATTGACATGCCTGGTCAAAATACAAAAAAAATCACCTCTTCGGTGTGGAACTATATCAACAGAAATGCGGACAACTGGTGTCAAGCCGTGTGTTGCCTTTGTCAAGCTGTAATAAGTAGGGGTAAGGACGTTAACCACCTAGGAACATCCTCCCTTATACGTCACCTGGAGCGCATTCATCAGAAGTCATTGACAAGTTCAAAAACTTTGGGTGACAGCGGAAGCAGTCCACTGCCAACTAAATCCCTTCCTCTTGTAACCAAGCTCCTGCAAACCACACCACCAACTCCCTCAGTGTCAATTTCCTCCTTAGACAGGAAAGCCAATAGTCCTGCAGGCCATGTCACTGTCAAGTCTGACGAGTCCTCTCCTGCCTGGGATTCCTCCGATGCATCCTTGAGTGTAACGCCTACTGCTGCTGGCGCTGCTGTTGTTGCTGCTGGGAGTCGATCGTCATCCCAGAGGGGAAGTCGGAAGACCACTTGTACTACTTCCAGTAAGCAATTGACTGTCCAACAGTCCTTTGCGAGGAAGATGAAATATCACAGCAGTCATCCTGCTGCAAAACGGATAACTCAGGCCTTGGCAGCCTGGGTGGTGAGAAACGTGTTTCCGGTATCCACCGTTAATTCACAGGGAACTAGAGAATTGATTGAGGTACTTTGTCCCCGGTACCAAATACCATCTAGGTTCCATTTCTCTAGGCAGGCGATACCGAAAATGTACACAGACGTCAGAAAAAGAGTCACCAGTGTCCTAAAAAATGCAATTGTACCCAATGTCCACTTAACCACGGACATGTGGACAAGTGGACCAGGGCAGACTCAGGACTATATGACTGTGACAGCCCACTGGGTAGATGTATTGCCTCCCGCAGCAAGAACAGCAGCGGCGGCACTAGTAGCAGCATCTCGCAAACGCCAACTCGTTCCTAGGCAGGCTACGCTTTGTATCACCGCTTTCCATAAAAGGCACACAGCTGTCAACCTCTTACGGAAACTGAGGAACATCATCGCAGAATGGCTTACCCCAATTGGACACTCCTGGGGATTTGTGACATCGGACAACGCCACCAATATTGTGCGTGCATTACATCTGGGCAAATTCCAGCACGTCCCATGTTTTGCACATACATTGAATTTGGTGGTGCAGAATTATTTAAAAAACGACAGGGGCGTGCAAGAGATGCTGTCGGTGGCCCGAAGAATTGCGGGCCACTTTCGGCATTCAGCCACCGCGTGCCGAAGACTAGAGCACCAGCAAACACTCCTGAACCTGCCCTGCCATCATCTGAAGCAAGAGGTGGTAACGAGGTGGAATTCAACCCTCTATATGCTTCAGAGGATGGAGGAGCAGCAAAAGGCCATTCAAGCCTATACAGCTACCTACGATATAGGCAAAGGAGGGGGAATGCACCTGACTCAAGCGCAGTGGAGAATGATTTCAACGTTGTGCAAGGTTCTGCAACCCTTTGAACTTGCCATACGTGAAGTCAGTTCAGACACTGCCAGCCTGAGTCAGGTCATTCCCCTCATCAGGCTTTTGCAGAAGAAGCTGGAGAGATTGAAGGAGGAGCTAAAACAGCGATTCTGCTAAGCATGTGGGACTTGTGGATGGAGCCCTTAATTCGCTTAACCAGGATTCACGGGTGGTCAATCTGTTGAAATCAGAGCACTACATTTTGGCCACCGTGCTCGATCCTAGATTTAAAACCTACGTTGTATCTCTCTTTCCGGCAGACACAAGTCTGCAGAGGTTCAAAGACCTGCTGGTGAGAAAATTGTCAAGTCAAGCGGAACGTGACCCGTCAACAGCTCCTCCTTCACATTCTCCCGCAACTGGGGCTGCGCGGAAAAGGCTAAGAATTCCGAGCCCACCCGCTGGCGGTGATGCAGGGCAGTCTGGAGCGAGTGCTGACATCTGGTCCGGACTGAAGGACCTGCCAACGATTACTGACATGTCGTCTACTGTCACTGCATATGAATCTGTCACCATTGAAAAAATGGTGGAGGATTATATGAGTGACCGCATCCAAGTAGGCACGTCAGACAATCCGTGCGTATACTGGCAGGAAAAAGAGGCAATTTGGAAGCCATTGCACAAACTGGCTTTATTTTACCTAAGTTGCCCCCCCTCCAGTGTGTACTCCGAAATAGTGTTTAGTGCAGCCGCTCACCTTGTCAGCAATCGGCGTACGAGGTTACTTCCAGAAAATGTGGAGAAGATGATGTTCATCAAAATGAATTATAATTAATTCCCCCGTGGAGACATTCACCAGCATTTGCCTCCAGAAAGTACACAGGGACCTGAGATGGTGGATTCCAGTGGGGACGAATTAATAATCTGTGAGGAGGGGGATGTACACAGTGAAAGGGGTGAGGAATCGGACGATGAGGAGGAGGTGGACATCTTGCCTCTGTAGAGCCAATTTGTGCAAGGAGAGATTGATTGCTTCTTTTTTTGGTGGGGGCCCAAACCAACCAGTCATTTCAGTCACAGTTGTGTGGCAGACCCTGTCACTGAAATTATGGGTTTGTTAAAGTGTGCATGTCCTGTTTATACAACATAAGGGTGGGTGGGAGGGCCCAAGGACAATTCCATCTTGCACCTCTTTTTTCTTTCATTTTTCTTTGCATCATGTGCTGTTTGGGGACTATTTTTTTGAAGTGCCATCCTGTCTGACACTGCAGTGCCATTCTAAGATGGGCCAGGTGTTTGTGTCGGCCACTTGGGTCGCTTAGCTTAGTCACACAGCTACCTCATTGCGCCTCTTTTTTTCTTTGCATCATGTACTGTTCGGGGACTAATTTTATGAAGTGCCATCCTGTCTGACACTGCAGTGCCACTCCTAGATGGGCCAGGTGTTTGTGTCGGCCACTTGGGTCGCTTAGCTTACTTACACAGCTACCTCATTGCGACTCTTTTTTTCTTTGCATCATGTGCTGTTTGTGGACTATTTTTTTGAAGTGCCATCCTGTCTGACACTGCAGTGCCACTCCTAGGGGTAAATTTACTAAGATTCGTATTTTCCCGTTTGAGGTCAAAGTTCAATCACGAATGACATCGAAAGTGTAAATATGCAACTTTTTGAATTGATTACGACTAATTTACTAAGCTGCCGTATTCTGCATTTTCGGGTTTTCCGATGTCGATGTCATTCGTTTTTTTTGGCAGTGTTTTACGTGAGTGACTTGTAAAACACTGCCGACTTTAATACAATGAATCTCGGCCGGATCTGAGAGATCCATGCTGGGCTTCATTGTGCACCTTGTAAAAAAAAATAAAACTGTTTAAATGTAAAAAAAAAATTGCGTGGGGTCCCCCCTCCTAAGGCAAACCAGCCTCGGGCTCTTTGAGCCGATCCTGGTTGCAGAAATATGGGGAAAAAATGGACATGGGTTCCCGCATATTTAAACAACCAGCATCGGGCTCTGCGCCTGGTCCTGGTTCCAAAAATACGGGGGACAAAAAGCGTAGTGGTCCCCCGTATTTTTGAAACCAGCACCGGGCTCCACTAGCTGGACAGATAATGCCACAGCCGGGGGTCACTTTTATACAGTGCCTTGCGGCCGTGGCATCAAATATCCAACTAGTCACCCCCGGCCGGGGTACCCTGGGGGAGTGGGGACCCCTTCAATCAAGGGGTCCCCCCCCCAGCCACCCAAGGGCCAGGGGTGAAGCCCGAGGCTGTCCCCCCCATCCAATGGGCTGCGGATGGGGGGCTGATAGCCTTTGTTCAAAGTGATTGATATTGTTTTTAGTAGCAGTACTACAAGGCCCAGCAAGCCTCCCCCGCAAGCTGGTACTTGGAGAACCACAAGTACCAGCATGCGGCGGAAAAATGGGCCCGCTGGTACCTGTAGTACTACTACTAAAAAAAAATACCCCAATAAAGACATCACACACACACCTTGAAAGTATAACTTTAATACAGGGGTGGCCAACCAGTCAGAGACAAAGAGCCAAAATATCTTGTTAGGTACGTCAAAGAGCCGACATCAAGCCGAAGGAGCGTGTGCAAAAATGGGGTGTGACCTTGTGCCTGATAGGCCACACCCTGGTATAAAATACAATGAAAATGCCAGATCCACATAAAATACATTTTAAAGCCAGAATCAACATAAAATACATTGAAAAAGACACTTCCACATAAAAATAATTTAAGAATCCAGATCCACATAAAATATATTGAAAAAGCCATATTCACATAATACACTTCAGCTCCTCCATGTGTCACTCCAGCCAGCACCTTCCTGTGTCACTCCAGCAAGCTCCCCCATGTGTCAATGTGTCACTCCAGCCAGCACCTTCCTGTGTCACTCCAGCAAGCTTCCCCCATGTGTCAATGTGTCACTCCAGTCAGTACCCTCTGTGTCACTCCAGCCAGCACCTTCCTGTGTCACTCCAGCAAGCTCCCCCATGTGTCACTCCAGCCAGCACCCTCCTGTGTCACTCCAGTCAGCTCCCCATTGTGTCTCTTCTGCCAGGATTCTCCTTTGTCACTCCAGCCAGCTCCCCCATTGTGTCACTCCAGCCAGCTCCCCCATTGTATCACTCCAGCCAGCACCCTCCTGTGTCACTTCAGCCAGCACCCTCCTGTGTCACTCCTGGTAGGAGAGCCATTATATCTCTCCTACCAGGATCCTTCTGTGTCACTCCAGCCAGCTCCCCCTTGTGTCACTCCAGCCCACCTTCATATGTCACTACAGCCCAGTATCTGGCTCCCTCAGTTTTCAGTCGCCGTAGTGCTGCTGTGTGTCTAGTTGGAGTGCACCGGTTTCCAGGATCTGTTGTGGTCAAGTGACTGAGTGTCGGGAGCCACATTTGAATAAAGAAAGAGCCGCATGCGGCTCAAGAGCCACAGGTTGGCCACGGCTGCTTTAATACATCCATCCACACCTCCATATACATATACACATACTTACCTTATGTTCCCACGCAGGTCGGTCCTCTTCTCCAGTAGAATCCATGGTGTACCTGTAGAAAAAATTATACTCACATAATCCATGGTTGAAGGCTCCTCTGCTTGTAATCCTTTTGTAATCCACGTACTTGAAAAAATAAACAAACGGACACCCGACCACGAACTGAAAGGGGACCCATGTTTTCACATGGGACCCCTTTCCCCGAATGCCAGAAACCCACTCTGACTTATGTCTAAGTGGGTTTCTTCAGCCAATCAGGGAGCGCCACGTTGTGGCACCCTCCTGATCGGTGTGCTCGTGTACTGTCTGACAGGCGGCACACGGCAGTGTTACAATGTAGCGCCTATGCGCTCCATTGTAACCAATGGTGGGAACTTTCAGGTCTGCGGTTGATCGAAAGTGACCTCACCGCTGACCTGAAAGTTCCCACCATTGGTTACAATGGAGCGCATAGGCGCTACATTGTAACACTGCCGTGTGCCGCCTGTCAAACAGTACAGGAGCACACAGCCGATCAGGAGGGTGCCACAACGTGGCGCTCCCTGATTGGCTGAAGAAACCCACTTAGACATCAGTCAGAGTGGGTTTCTGGCATTCGGGGAAAGGGGTCCCATGTGAAAACATGGGTCCCCTTTCAGTTCGTGGTCGGGTGTCCGTTTTTTTATTTTTTCAAGTACGTGGATTACAAAAGGATTACAAGCAGAGGAGCCTTCAACCATGGATTATGTGAGTATAATTTTTTCTACAGGTACACCATGGATTCTACTGGAGAAGAGGACCGACCTGCGTGGGAACATAAGGTAAGTATGTGTATATGGAGGTGTGGATGGATGTATTAAAGTTATACTTTCAAGGTGTGTGTGTGATGTCTTTATTGGGGTATTTTTTTAGTAGTAGTACTACAGGTACCAGTGGGCCCATTTTTCCGCCGCATGCTGGTACTTGTGGTTCTCCAAGTACCAGCTTGCGGGGGAGGCTTGCTGGGCCTTGTAGTACTGCTACTAAAAACAATATCAATCACTTTGAACAAAGGCTATCAGCCCCCCATCCGCAGCCCATTGGATGGGGGGGACAGCCTCGGGCTTCACCCCTGGCCCTTGGGTGGCTGGGGGGACCCCTTGATTGAAGGGGTCCCCACTCCCCCAGGGTACCCCGGCCAGGGGTGACTAGTTGGATATTTGATGCCACGGCCGCAAGGCACTGTATAAAAGTGACCCCCGGCTGTGGCATTATCTGTCCAGCTAGTGGAGCCCGGTGCTGGTTTCAAAAATACGGGGGACCCCTACGCTTTTTGTCCCCCATATTTTTGGAACCAGGACCAGGCGCAGAGCCCGGTGCTGGCTGCTTAAATATGGGGGAACCCCTGTCAATTTTTCCCCCATATTTTTGCAACCAGGGCCGGCTCAAAGAGCCCGAGGCTGGTTTGGTTAAGGAGGGGGGACCCCACGCAATTTTTTTAAAAAAAATTATAACATTTCCCACCCATTCACACTGATAAACATGCACGGATCTCATGGATCCGTGCATGCCTATACAAACACGGGATAAAAAAGCAGGTCTGTTTTTTTTTAACACTTTTTCACGATTTGTATTTCAGCACGGCAGTGTTTGGCTATTGTCGGCAGTGTTTGTGTTTTGCACTTTTTAGTAAATGACCGATTTCTAGCAAATTGCAGGCGTATTTGACCGATGGTGTATTGATTCGTGATTTTTTCCTAGGACTTCCAAAATATTACGAATGCCCTCATCACTGCCGAGATTTTTGCTTAGTAAATTACCGAGATGACACTTTGAAGAAAAAACGGCATCTCGGTCAAAATCGGGACCTTAGTAAATATACCCCCTAGATGGGCCAGGTGTTTGTGTCGGCCACTTGGGTCGCTTAGCTTAGTCACACAGCTACCTCATTGCGCCTCTTTTTTTCTTTGCATCATGTGCTTTTTGGGGACTATTTTTTGAAGTGCCATCCTGTCTGACACTGCAGTGCCACTCCTAGATGGGCCAGGTGTTTGTGTCGGCCACTTGGGTCGCTTTGCTTAGTCACACAGCTACCTCATTGCGCCTCTTTTTTTCTTTGCATCATGTACTGTTCGGGGACTAATTTTATGAAGTGCCATCCTGTCTGACACTGCAGTGCCACTCCTAGATGGTCCAGGTGTTTGTGTCGGCCACTTGGGTCACTTAGCTTAGTCACACAGCTACCTCATTGCGCCTCTTTTTTTCTTTGCATAATGTGCTGTTTGGGGACTATTTTTTTTGAAGTGCCATCCTGTCTGACACTGCAGTGCCACTCCTAGTTGGGCCAGGTGTTTGTGTCGGCCACTTGGGTCGCTTAGCTTAGTCACACAGCTACCTCACTGCGCCTCTTTTTTTCTTTGTATCATATGCTGTTTGGGGACTATTTTTTTTAAGTGCCATCCTGTCTGACACTGCAGTGCCACTCCTAGATGGGCCAGGTGTTTGTGTCGGCCACTTGGGTCGCTTAGCTTAGTCACACAGCTACCTCATTGCGCCTCTTTTTTTCTTTGCATCATGTGCTGTTTGGGGACTATTTTTTTGAAGTGCCATCCTGTCTGACACTGCAGTGCCACACCTAGATGGGCCAGGTGTTTGTATCGGCCACTTGGGTCGCTTAGCTTAGTCACACAGCTACCTCATTGCGCCTCTTTTTTTCTTTGCATCATGTGCTGTTTGGGGACAATTTTTTTAATCTGCCATCCTGCCTGACACTGCAGTGCCACTCCTAGATGGGCCAGGTGTTTGTGTCGGCCACTTGGGTCGCTTAGCTTAGTCATCCAGCGACCTCGGTGCAAATTTTAGGACTAAAAATAATATTGTGAGGTGTGAGGTGTTCAGAATAGACTGGAAATGAGTGTAAATTATGGTTATTGAGGTTAATAATACTATGGGATCAAAATGACCCCCAAATTCTATGATTTAAGCTGTTTTTGAGGGTTTTTTGTAAAAAAAAACACCCGAATCCAAAACACACCCGAATCCGACAAAAATTTTTCAGGGAGGCTTTGCCAAAACGTGTCCGAATCCAAAACACGGCCGCTGAACCGAATCCAAAACCAAAACACAAAACCCGAAAAATTTCCGGTGCACATCACTAATCCTAACCCACCCCTCTCACAACCTAACCCTAACCTCTCCCTATTGCTTAACCCTAAAACTAACCCTATCCCTAATACTCAACATTGGGATCCATCAGCATTGTGACCGTTGGGATTCCACTGGCGGGATCCTGACAGCTGGGATCCTGACTACATCCCATAATAATGTGCAGTCAGATATATATTGTCTGGACGATAAAAAATGTTTAATAAATGACAGTTCTACACTGTATGCACAATTTATAACAAAAGAAAATATATAAGTGCTTATATAGTAGCATACCCTGGAACTGTACCTTTTTAATAGGTACAGTACCCTTATTTTATGGTCTGTACCGATTTTTGGCTCTCCAAACTTCCATTGAAAGTACAGGAAAATGGACGTGACCACGCCCCCTTTACCTGTGGCCATGCCCCCTTTTCGAATTTATACCGATTTTTATATGTAAAATGTTGGAGGGTATGTAGTAGGTAAGAAAATGTATTTAGACCCAAGCCAACTTTTTTCAGGTTTATTCATTTTAACTTACCTTTATCACTCGGCGGCAATGCTTTTGTACCTGACAAGTAGCTCCCTGCCAGCAGAGCAGCCCTGCCCCTGCCAATGGTCACGCCCCCGTTTTGACAGCGCCCTGTCAACGGCGTTCTAACGCCATTGGCACTCCCCCTCCCGCCCCGCATCCACCTTTGCCCGTCAATCAGGCAAAGGTGATCGCAGCCCAGAGATGCTGATAGCAACCCAGGGTGCGCACGCGCAGTGTGGCCGCTGCGTGCGTGCTCTACACAAAAAAGTTCAGACTGCAGCGATCCAATCTGAATTAGCCCCATTGTTATTTGCTAAATCAGCTGGAAACACTGAAAAGCATGAACACAAGGCTACAGCAGCAAGGGTTGCACAGAGTGGAAAATGTAATTATTATATCAAGCATTGTACTGTAGCTCAGTTATTTCAATGCTAATTATTTTCCAAGCATATGTATACATATCTAATAATCTGAGCCTGTAGGCTTCTCTCGGCCTGCTGGTGTAACAAGCCTGGTATTAATGAGATTGCTCTGTAATTGAACCAACTCCTGTATCCCTTGATAATGGTTCCATGTTAATCTGAATTTGCAGCCACAAAGCATCCATCATACTTGCTCAAACAATAAACATTAACGTTGATTTGCCACGGGTATAAATGCTCTGTTAATTATTAGGCAAATAAAAGAACACACTCCTAATTGTATCATTCAGGAAAAGAAAAGTGCAACACCACGCAGTCGCCACTATGGGGCAGCATGGGACAAATTGTTTCATTGTGCAATTCCAATCTCAATTGTATGAGTGTTTAATTTGGTGGGGAGAGACGGCTGAGGGGGGCGGCTGTTAGGGAAAGCGGTGTGAATTTCAGCTCAGGATGAGTCAATGTTATGGTAAAAAAGGTACGTTTACATCGATCAAATACATGCATTAATAAACCAACCACACAGAGCTGTAATCCTTTCAAACATAGGTTGCTGGTGCCTTTGAGAAGTGTACGGTTTCCTCTTGGAAAGAGGCTGAAAATTGTCTGTTGTAATATCTGTTACACAAACACAGGGGTAGGCCTGTGCGAGCCATGGGAGAGAGCAAGACTATTGCTATGCAGAATGAGACATTCGATTGAAACATATCTAGCTGACCTACGTTACTCATTAACCCTTTCAAGCCTGGGAGAGTTTCATGTCATGATGAACTTACTACTTGTCATGTAGTTATAATGTCTCGATGACACTAATTTTTTCTATATTTTCTGGACATTCAGGACCTTTCAGAAGTGGCTAAAGCACGACCCGTCAATGTCCTTCTCTATATAAAGTAGTGGAAACAATATGTATTTTGCTCACTGTAGACTCGCACTAGTGTTGTGTCACCTTCATAGAACAGCATGATCTTCTTTTTACAGTAGATATTTAGGGGTAAATATATAAAAGTTTGGAGAGAGATAAAATTGTGAGAGATAAAGTAACAACCAATCTGCTCCTAACGCTCCTTATTCAAACACAGCCTGTAACATGTAAAGCAGAGGCTGATGGGTTGGTACTTTATCTCTCACATTTTTATCTCTCTCCAAGCTTTAATAAATACCCCACTTAGGAAGATATTTACCACATATTGCAATGTAACACCATTAAAAATAATCTCTTCTATTCACAGTGATGAGAAGATTCTTCATGGCAATTTACCAAGAAACCTCAGCTGGGACAACACAACGGATAGGATGCTGATGCCGCAAAGAGTTCAACGTAAAGGGATGGCAATCATAATACCTCAAGGTTCTAACCGGGCCATGCCAATGTGCATATTATAAGCAAAATGTAAAAAGGAAATTGCATGCAGACTGCTTGGAAGGGATCAGAAGATTCCTCTCTGGTGGGGCTTACCCTGTGGCATAGCCAGGAGAGGTGGAGGTGGAATGGCTGTGCTGAATAACTAAAAAAAAAAGGCACCTACAGTAGATGCTGGATGCAGGGGGGCGCCGCAGATAAGTTGTCCCACACACTACAGACAGGAGTAAAGTTCATGCTGTGCGACTTTCAGCCCAGTGAATCTTGTGGGTGGACCTGCTGTGTGCTGAGCTGCAGTTGCCTCCAATCCTCCAGGTGTTAATGCTGTGAGGAACTGCATGGCATATGTTGTGACATCATGTAGTGCTGTCTAAAGGAAAAGGAGCAGGCAGGCTGATGAATGGAGGTAACACAGGGAGCATGAGGCTGGAGGTGATTCAGGGAGCATGAGGCTGGAGGTGACACAGGGAGCATGAGGCTGGAGGTGACACAGGGAGCATGAGGCTGGAGGTGATACAGGGAGCATGAGGCTGGAGGTTACACAGGGCATGAAGCTGGAAGTGGCACAGGTGGGTAGCAGTGGCGCACGCAGGGGGGGTTTCCGAGTAAACTTTACATTTCTGATTTCTGAGACAGAGACGGCAGTGTCTCCGTCTCTGTAAAAGCCACGACCACGGAGCTGCAATAGTAGCAGAGAGCAGTGTAGCTCTCTGCAAAGAGCGTGTCTGGGGGGAGCTGCTGGCCGCACATGCTCAGCCACAGCAGCTCCCTCCGTCCTCACACGGCCCCAGTGCACGAGTGGTGAGTCTCATATATACTGCAAATTTAAAGTTTCTTCACCTTAAAAACCTGGGAGTGCCGCCTTTTTCTTGTTTGCTATATATATATATATATATAATGTAAAACCCGGCACTCCACCTTGCAAGTAATTGGTCTTGGTGCCCTCGCATTTAGAGATGCAGACAATCAATGGTGCGGCACTCACAGACTCAGCAGTATAGTGAACTTCAACTTGTTCCTGACGAAAATCCATACAGGATTGAAACGTTGAAGTTCACTATTCCGCTGGTGTCTGTGATTTCTTTATTAAGAGTCTGTGAGTGCCGCACCATTGATTGTTTTTATATATATATATATATATATTTAGTATATGTGCCCTCCACTAGGGGATGTACCCCTACTATACAGCTATGAACAAAAGAGGCGGCACTAGGAGACTTGTATCCAAACACAAACGTGTATTGTGAGGTTAACGTCACTCGTCCGGCGGAAGTGACGTTGCGGGTCCCGGCTGCGTGACCTAGGCAACCCTGAAAACAATAACATACATCGTTACAGACACTGGCCGCTCATTCATGTAAAATTACGTGTATGAGAGGCTAGTGTCTGTAACGTTGTTTGTTATTGTTTTCAGCGTTGGCTAGGTCATGCAGCCAGGAACCGCAACGTCACTTCCGCTGGAATGAATGGCAGCCGGAAGTGTAATGGCGGACCCGCGGGCGCCGTGACAGAGGAGAACGCCGGTGGGGAGGTCCATGGGGGTAAGTTAAGGCATTTATTTGTCACTTGTGTCACTTGTAATTTGTTCTGAAGAAGGGGAGCACGTCCCCGAAACGTTAACCTCACAATACACGTTTGTGTTTGGATACAAGTCTCCTAGTGCCGCCTCTTTTGTTTATATATATATATATATATATACACACACACACACACACACACACACCCCCCCATGGAAACCCCCCTGAGTAAATCCAGCGTTTGCCCCTGGGTAGAAGGCTGTAGGTGATACAGGAAGCATGAGGCTGGAGGTGACACAGGGCATGAAGCTGGAAGTGGCACAGGTGGGTAGGAGGCTGGAGGTGATACAGGAAACATGAGGCTGGAGGTGACACAGGGCATGAAGCTGGAAGTGGCACAGGTGGGTAGGAGGCTGTAGGTGATACAGGAAGCATGAGGCTGGAGGTGACACAGGGCATGAAGCTGGAAGTGGCACAGGTGGGTAGGAGGCTGGAGGTGACACAGGAAGCATGAGGCTGGAGTTGACACAGGGCATGAAGCTGGAAGTGGCACAGGTGGGTAGGAGGCTGGAGGTGATACAGGAAGCATGAGGCTGGAGGTGACACAGGGAGCATGAGGCTGGAGGTGATACAGGGAGCATGAGGCTGGAGGTGATACAGGGAGCATGAGGCTGGAGGTGACACAGGGCATGAAGCTGGAAGTGGCATAGGTGGGTAGGAGGCTGGAGGTGATACAGGGAGCATGAAGCTGAAGGTGACACAGGGCATGAAGCCAGAAGTGGCACAGGTGGGCAGGAGGCTGGAGGTGACGCGGGACATGAAGCTGAAGAGAACTGGAGGTAAGGGGTTTGACATTATTCACATTAGAAGAAAAGGCAGGGACACGGTAATCTTTATTAAAACGCCATTTATAAAGAAACCCATATTACCAATAAAAATAGTACCAAATTAGCTAATACGATTTGACAAGGAAAGTTTACATTTCGCCCTGCAACACAACTCCTGTTACTATCTATTGTGCAGCTCAGGGACGTGCAGTCAGGGGAGGCAGGGGAGGCAGTGCCTCCCCTGTGATTAATTATTAAAATAATAAAAAGAAGATACTTATGACACATATTCTGTGTCATAAGTATCTTCATTATTGAATTCTAATCATTTTACGGCTTTAAAGCAGTTTGGGAGGCACTGACAGCAGGTGCCTCCCGTGGATAATGGGAACGGGACAGTGCGGGGGGCGGAGCCTAGCACTGGGCTGTAAAAGCCCATGAAAAAACTTCGGGAAAGCGGCACTGTTCCAAGTGCCTCGCTGACAGGGACACCACCCCCATGTCAGCGAGGCACCTGTGATTGGACAGCGGATCCAGGGCTGGATTCGCTTGTCCAATCACCCACATGCGGCGCTGGAGGCGGCGGGTCCCGGCGTTAATGATAGCCGGGAGTAGCGGTGGGCAGTGTGTCTGCGGCTTCCCCCACCCTTCCCGTCCTCCGGCTCCTGCTCACCTTACCAGCGGCGGCAGCGGCGGTCCTGCGGAGTGTGCAGCTCTCCCCCCCCTGGCTCCGTCCTCCCGGCTACCGATCACCTGACAGGCAGCAGCGGTGGCTTGTGCGGCTGTCCTCCTCCGCCGGCTCCAGCAGCAGCAGCAGCAGCAGCAGGTTAGTTCCGTGTCTCTCTTCTCTTTTGCTCCTTTCTCTATTTCTCTTCTCTCTCTCTCTCTCTCTCTCTCTCTTCTTTCCCCCTCCTGTGGATCATATGTAAGTATAATGTTCATTTCTCTAACGTCCTAGTGGATGCTGGGGACTCCGTCAGGACCATGGGGATTAGCGGCTCCGCAGGAGACAGGGCACAAAAATAAAGCTTTAGGATCAGGTGGTGTGCACTGGCTCCTCCCCCTATGACCCTCCTCCAAGCCTCAGTTAGGTTTTTGTGCCCGTCCGAGCAGGGTGCAATCTAGGTGGCTCTCCTAAAGAGCTGCTTAGAAAAAGTTTTTAGGTTTTTTATTTTCAGTGAGTCCTGCTGGCAACAGGCTCACTGCAACGAGGGACTTAGGGGAGAAGAAGTGAACTCACCTGCGTGCAGGATGGATTGGCTTCTTAGGCTACTGGACACCATTAGCTCCAGAGGGATCGAAAACAGGCCCAGCCATGGAGTCCGGTCCCGGAGCCGCGCCGCCGACCCCCTTACAGATGCCGAAAAGCGAAGAGGTCCAGAAACCGGCGGCAGAAGACTTTTCAGTCTTCATGAGGTAGCGCACAGCACTGCAGCTGTGCGCCATTGTTGTCACACACTTCACACCAGCGGTCACGGAGGGTGCAGGGCGCTGCAGGGGGCGCCCTGGGCAGCAATGAGAATACCTTGTTCTGGCTAAAAAATACATCACATATAGCCCTTGGGGCTATATGGATGTATTTAACCCCTGCCAGGTCTCACAAACTCCGGAGAAGAGCCCGCCGAAATAGGGGGCGGGGCCTATCTCCTCAGCACACAGCGCCATTTTTCTGCTCCGCTCCGCTGCGAGGAAGGCTCACAGGACTCTCCCCTGCACTGCACTACAGAAACAGGGTAAAAAAGAGAGGGGGGGCACTTTTTTTGGCGTTTTTGATATATATTAAGCTGCTATAAGGGAGACAACACTTCTATAGGGTTGTTCCTATATATTTATAGCGCTTGGGTGTGTGCTGGCAAACTCTCCCTCTGTCTCCCCAAAGGGCTAGTGGGGTCCTGTCTTCGATAAGAGCATTCCCTATGTGTCTGCTGTGTGTCGGTACGTGTGTGTCGACATGTATGAGGACGATGTTGGTGTGGAGGCGGAGCAATTGCCGGTAATGGTGATGTCACCCCCTAGGAAGTCGACACTGGATTGGATGGCTTTATTTATGGAATTACGTGATAATGTCAGCACATTACAAAAATCAGTTGACGACATGAGACGGCCGGAAAACCAGTTAGTACCTGTACAGGCGTCTCAGACACCGTCAGGGGCTGTAAAACGCCCTTTACCTCAGTCGGTCGACACAGACCCAGACACGGACACCGAATCTAGTGTCGACGGTGAAGAAACAAACGTATTTTCCAGTAGGGCCACACGTTATATGATCACGGCAATGAAGGCGGCTTTACATATCTCTGATACTGCATGTACCACAAAAAGGGGAATTATGTGGGGTCTGAAAAAACTACCTGTAGTTTTTCCTGAATCAGACGAATTGAATGAAGTGTGTGATGAAGCGTGGGTTAACCCCGATAGAAAACTGCTAATTTCAAAGAAGTTATTGGCATTATATCCTTTCCCGCCAGAGGTTAGGGCGCGCTGGGAAACACCCCCTAGGGTGGATAAGGCGCTCACACGCTTATCAAAACAAGTGGCGTTACCGTCTCCTGAAACGGCCGCCCTCAAGGATCCAGCAGATAGGAGGCTGGAAACTACCCTGAAAAGTATATACACTCATACTGGTGTTATACTGCGACCAGCCATCGCCTCTGCATGGATGTGCAGTGCTGGGGTGGTTTGGTCGGATTCCCTGACTGAAAATATTGATACCCTGGATAGGGACAGTATTTTACTGACTATAGAGCATTTAAAGGATGCATTTCTATATATGCGAGATGCACAGAGGGATATTTGCACTCTGGCATCGAGAGTAAGTGCGATGTCCATATCTGCCAGAAGAAGTTTATGGACGCGACAATGGTCAGGTGATGCGGACTCCAAACGGCATATGGAAGTATTGCCGTATAAGGGGGAGGAATTATTTGGGGTCGGTCTATCGGATTTGGTGGCCACGGCAACAGCCGGGAAATCCACCTTTTTACCTCAGGTCCCCTCCCAACAGAAAAAGACACCGTCTTTTCAGCCGCAGTCCTTTCGTTCCTATAGGAACAAGCGGGCGAAAGGACAGTCATATTTGCCCCGAGGCAAAGGAAAGGGTAAGAGAGTGCACCAAGCAGCTTCTTCCCAGGAGCAGAAGCCCCCCCCGGCTTCTGCAAAGCCCTCAGCATGACGTTGGGGCTTTACAAGCGGACTCAGGGGCGGTGGGGGGTCGACTCAAGAATTTCAGCGCACAGTGGGCTCACTCACAGGTGGACCCCTGGATCCTGCAGATATCTCAGGGTTACAGGTTGGAATTCGAGAAGTCTCCCCCTCGCCGGTTCCTAAAGTCTGCTCTGCCAACGTCTCCCTCAGACAGGGCGACGGTATTGGAAGCCATTCACAAGCTGTATTCTCAGCAGGTGATAGTCAAGGTACCCCTCCTACAACAGGGAAAGGGGTATTATTCCACACTATTTGTGGTACCGAAGCCGGACGGCTCGGTAAGACCTATTCTAAATCTGAAATCTTTGAACCTGTACATACAAAAATTCAAGTTCAAGATGGAGTCACTCAGAGCAGTGATAGCGAATCTGGAAGAAGGGGACTTTATGGTGTCCCTGGACATCAAGGATGCTTACCTGCATGTCCCAATTTGCCCTTCACATCAAGGGTACCTCAGGTTCGTGGTGCAAAACTGTCATTATCAGTTTCAGACGCTGCCGTTTGGATTGTCCACGGCACCTCGGGTCTTTACCATGGTAATGGCCGAAATGATGTTTCTTCTACGAAGAAAAGGCGTATTAATTATCCCTTACTTGGACGATCTCCTGATAAGGGCAAGGTCCAGGGAACAGCTGGGGGACGTAGTAGCACTAACCCAAATAGTGCTGCAACAGCACGGGTGGATTCTGAATTTTCCAAAATCTCAATTGACCCCGACGACACGTCTGCTGTTCCTGGGAATGATTCTGGACACGGTTCAGAAAAAGGTGTTTCTTCCGGAGGAGAAAGCCAAGGAGTTATCCGAACTTGTCAGGAACCTCCTAAAACCAGGGAAAGTGTCTGTGCATCAATGCACAAGAGTCCTGGGAAAGATGGTGGCTTCTTACGAAGCGATTCCATTCGGCAGATTCCACGCACGAACTTTTCAGTGGGATCTGCTGGACAAATGGTCCGGATCGCATCTGCAGATGCATCAGCGGATAACCTTGTCGCCACGGACAAGGGTGTCTCTTCTGTGGTGGTTGCAGAGTGCTCATCTGTTAGAGGGCCGCAGATTCGGCATACAGGACTGGGTCCTGGTGACCACGGATGCCAGTCTGAGAGGCTGGGGAGCGGTCACACAGGGAAGAAACTTCCAGGGAGTATGGTCAAACCTGGAGATGTCTCTTCACATAAATATACTGGAGCTAAGAGCGATTTACAATGCTCTAAGCCTGGCAAAACCCCTGCTTCAGGGTCAGCCGGTGTTGATCCAGTCGGACAACATCACGGCAGTCGCCCACGTAAACAGACAGGGCGGCACAAGAAGCAGGAGAGCAATGGCAGAAGCTGCAAGGATTCTTCGCTGGGCGGAAGATCATGTGATAGCACTGTCAGCAGTGTTCATTCCGGGAGTGGACAACTGGGAAGCAGACTTCCTCAGCAGACACGATCTACACCCGGGAGAGTGGGGACTTCATCCAGAAGTCTTCCACATGATTGTGAACCGTTGGGAAAAACCAAAGGTGGACATGATGGCGTCTCGCCTCAACAAAAAACTGGACAGGTATTGCGCCAGGTCAAGAGACCCTCAGGCAATAGCTGTGGACGCTCTGGTAACGCCGTGGGTGTTCCAGTCAGTGTATGTGTTTCCTCCTCTGCCTCTCATACCAAAAGTACTGAGAATTATACGGCAAAGGGGAGTAAGAACGATACTCGTGGCTCCGGATTGGCCAAGAAGAACTTGGTACCCGGAACTTCAGGAGATGCTCACGGAAGATCCGTGGCCTCTACCTCTAAGACGGGACCTGCTTCAGCAGGGACCGTGTCTATTCCAAGACTTACCGCGGCTGCGTTTGACGGCATGGCGGTTGAACGCCGAATTCTAAGGGAAAAAGGCATTCCGGAAGAGGTCATTCCTACACTGGTAAAAGCCAGGAAGGAGGTGACTGCACAACATTATCACCGCATTTGGAGAAAATATGTTGCGTGGTGTGAGGCCAGGAAGGCCCCCACGGAGGAATTTCAATTGGGTCGATTCCTACATTTCCTGCAAACAGGATTGTCTATGGGCCTCAAGTTGGGGTCCATTAAGGTTCAAATTTCGGCCCTGTCGATTTTCTTCCAGAAAGAATTGGCTTCAGTTCCTGAAGTCCAGACTTTTGTAAAAGGAGTACTACATATACAGCCCCCGGTTGTGCCCCCAGTGGCTCCGTGGGACCTTAATGTAGTTTTGGATTTTCTCAAATCCCATTGGTTTGAGCCACTCAAATCGGCGGATTTGAAATATCTTACATGGAAAGTAACCATGCTACTGGCCCTGGCTTCAGCCAGGAGAGTGTCAGAATTGGCGGCTTTATCGTATAAAAGCCCATATCTGATTTTCCATTCGGACAGGGCAGAACTGCGGACGCGTCCTCATTTTCTGCCTAAGGTGGTGTCAGCGTTTCACCTGAACCAGCCTATTGTGGTGCCTGTGGCTACTAGCGATTTGGAGGATTCCAAGTTGCTGGACGTTGTCAGGGCATTGAAAATATATATTTCAAGGACGGCTGGAGTCAGAAAATCTGACTCGCTGTTTATACTGTATGCACCCAACAAGCTGGGTGCTCCTGCTTCTAAGCAGACGATTGCTCGTTGGATTTGTAGCACAATTCAACTTGCACATTCTGTGGCAGGCCTGCCACAGCCTAAATCTGTCAAGGCCCATTCCACAAGGAAGGTGGGCTCATCCTGGGCGGCTGCCCGAGGGGTCTCGGCATTACAACTCTGCCGAGCAGCTACGTGGTCGGGGGAGAACACGTTTGTAAAATTCTACAAATTTGATACCCTGGCTAAAGAGGACCTGGAGTTCTCTCATTCGGTGCTGCAGAGTCATCCGCACTCTCCCGCCCGTTTGGGAGCTTTGGTATAATCCCCATGGTCCTGACGGAGTCCCCAGCATCCACTAGGACGTTAGAGAAAATAAGATTTTACTTACCGATAAATCTATTTCTCGTAGTCCGTAGTGGATGCTGGGCGCCCATCCCAAGTGCGGATTGTCTGCAATACTTGTACATAGTTATTGTTACAAAGAAATCGGGTTGTTATTGTTGTGAGCCGTCTGTTCAGAAGCTCCTACGTTGTCATACTGTTAACTGGGTTCAGATCACAAGTTGTACGGTGTGATTGGTGTGGCTGGTATGAGTCTTACCCGGGATTCAAAATCCTTCCTTATTGTGTACGCTCGTCCGGGCACAGTATCCTAACTGAGGCTTGGAGGAGGGTCATAGGGGGAGGAGCCAGTGCACACCACCTGATCCTAAAGCTTTATTTCTCTATCGTCCTAGTGGATGCTGGGGTTCCTGAAAGGACCATGGGGAATAGCGGCTCCGCAGGAGACAGGGCACAAAAGTAAAGCTTTCCGATCAGGTGGTGTGCACTGGCTCCTCCCCCTATGACCCTCCTCCAAGCCAGTTAGATTTTTGTGCCCGGCCGAGAAGGGTGCAATCTAGGTGGCTCTCCTAAAGAGCTGCTTAGAAAAGTTTAGCTTAGGTTTTTTATTTTACAGTGAGTCCTGCTGGCAACAGGATCACTGCAACGAGGGACTTAGGGGAGAAGAAGTGAACTCACCTGCGTGCAGGATGGATTGGCTTCTTGGCTACTGGACATCAGCTCCAGAGGGACGATCACAGGTACAGCCTGGATGGTCACCGGAGCCTTGCCGCCGGCCCCCTTGCAGATGCTGAAGTAAGAAGAGGTCCAGAATCGGCGGCAGAAGACTCCTCAGTCTTCTAAAGGTAGCGCACAGCACTGCAGCTGTGCGCCATTTTCCTCTCAGCACACTTCACACGGCAGTCACTGAGGGTGCAGGGCGCTGGGAGGGGGGCGCCCTGGGAGGCAAATGAATACCTATTTTGGCTAAAAATACCTCACATATAGCCTCCGGAGGCTATATGGAGATATTTAACCCCTGCCAGAATCCGTTAAGAGCGGGAGACGAGGCCGCCGAAAAAGGGGCGGGGCCTATCTCCTCAGCACACAGCGCCATTTTCCCTCACAGAAAGGCTGGAGGGAAGGCTCCCAGGCTCTCCCCTGCACTGCACTACAGAAACAGGGTTAAAACAGAGAGGGGGGGCACTAAATTGGCGTTAGAAATATATAAAAAAGATGCTATAAGGGAAAACACTTATATAAGGTTGTCCCTATATAATTATAGCGTTTTTGGTGTGTGCTGGTAAACTCTCCCTCTGTCTCTCCAAAGGGCTAGTGGGTCCTGTCCTCTATCAGAGCATTCCCTGTGTGTGTGCTGTGTGTCGGTACGTGTGTGTCGACATGTATGAGGACGATGTTGGTGAGGAGGCGGAGCAATTTCCTGTAATGGTGATGTCACTCTCTAGGGAGTCGACACCGGAATGGATGGCTTATTTAGGGAATTACGTGATAATGTCAACACGCTGCAAGGTCGGTTGACGACATGAGACGGCCGATAAACAATTAGTACCGGTCCAGACGTCTCAGAAACACCGTCAGGGGTTTTAAAACGCCCGTTTACTTTAGTCGGTCGACACAGACACGGACACTGAATCCAGTGTCGACGGTGAATAAACAAACGTATTCCTTATTAGGGCCACACGTTAAAGGCAATGAAGGAGGTGTTACATATTTCTGATACTACAAGTACCACAAAAGAGGGTATTATGTGGGATGTGAAAAAACTACCGTAGTTTTTCCTGAATCAGATAAATTAAATAAAGTGTGTGATGATGCGTGGGTTCCCCCCGATAGAAAATTATGGGCGGTATACCCTTTCCCGCCAGAAGTTAGGGCGCGTTGGGAAATACCCCTTAGGGTGGATAATGCGCTCACACGCTTATCAAAACAAGTGGCGGTACCGTCTATAGATAGGGCCGTCCTCAAGGACCAGCTGACAGGAGGCTGGAAAATATCATAAAAAGTATATACACACATACTGGTGTTATACTGCGACCAGCGATCGCCTCAGCCTGGATGTGCAGAGCTGGGGTGGCTTGGTTGGATTCCCTGACTAAAAATATTGATACCCTTGACAGGGACAGTATTTTATTGACTATAGAGCATTTAAAGGATGCATTTCTATATATGCGAGATGCACAGGGGGATATTTGCACTCTGGCATCAAGAGTAAATGCGATGTCCATATCTGCCAGAAGATGTTATGGACACGACAGTGGTCAGGTGATGCAGATTCCAAACGGCACAAAGGTGTATTGCCGTATAAAGGAAGAGGAGTTATTTGGGGTCGGTCCATCGGACCTGGTGGCCACGGCAACTGCTGGAAAATCCGCCGTTTTTACCCTAAGTCACATCTCTGCAGAAAAAGACACCGTCTTTTCAGCCTCAGTCCTTTCGTCCCTATAAGATCATATCTGCCCAGGGATAGAGGAAAGGGAAGAAGACTGCAGCAGGCAGCCCATTCCCAGGAACAGAAGCGTTCCACCGCTTCTGACAAGTTCTCAGCATGGCGCTGAGACCGTACAGGACCCCTGGATCCTACAAGTAGTATCCCAGGGGTACAGATTGGAATGTCGAGACGTTTCCCCTTCGCAGGCTCCTGAAGTCTGCTTTACCAAGGTCTCCCTCCGACAAGGAGGCAGTATGGGAAAAAATTCACAAGCTGTATTCCCAGCAGGTGATAATTAAATTACCCCTCCTACTACAAGAAAAGGGGTATTATTCCACACTATATTGTGGTACTGAAGCCAGAAGGCTAGGTGAGACTTATTCTAAAAAATTTTTTTGAACACTTACAAAGGTTCAAATCAAGATGGAGTCACTCAGAGCAGTGATAACGAACCAGGAAGAAGGGGACTATATAGTGTCCCGGGACATCAGGGATGCTTACCTCTATGTCCCAAATTTGCCCTTCTCACTAAGGGTACCTCAGGTTCGTGGTGCAGAACTGTCACTATCAGTTTCAGACGCTGCCGTTTGGATTGTCCACGGCACCCCGGGTCTTTACCAAGGTAATGGCCGAAATGATGATTCTTCTTCGAAGAAAAGGCGTCTTAATTATCCCTTACTTGGACGATCTCCTGATAAGGGCATAGTCCAGGGAACAGTTGGAGGTCGGAGTAGCACTATCTCGGATACTGCTACAACAGCACGGGTGGATTCTAAATATTCCAAAATCGCAGCTGATCCCGACGACACGTCTGCTGTGCCTAGGGATGATTCTGGACACAGTCCAGAAAAAGGTGTTTCTCCCGGAAGAGAAAGCCAGGGAGTTATCCGAGCTAGTCAGGAACCTCCTAAAAACAGTGCATCATTGCACAAGGGTCCTGGTAAAAATGGTGACTTCCTACGAAGCAATTCCATTCGGCAGATTTCACGCAAGAACTTTTCAGTGGGATCTGCTGGACAAATGGTCCGGATCGCATCTTCAGATGCATCAGCGGATAACCCTATATCCAAGGACAAGGGTGTCTCTCCTGTGGTGGTTATAGAGTGCTCATCTTCTAGAGGGCCGCAGATTCGGCATTCAGGATTGGATGCTGGTGACCACGGAGCCCAGCCCGAGAGGCTGGGGAGCAGTCACACAAGGAAAAAATTTCCAGGGAGTGTGATCAAGTCTGGAGACTTTTCTCCACATAAATATACTGGAGCTAAGGGTAAACTTATAATGCTCTAAGCTTAGCAAGACCTCTGCTTCAAGGTCAGCCGGTATTGATCCAGTGGGAAAAACATCACGGCAGTCGCCCACGTAAACAGACAGGGCGACACAAGAAGCAGGAGGGCAATGGCAAAAACTGCAAAGACTTTTCGCTGGGCGGAAAATCATGTGATAGCACTGTCAGCAGTGTTTCATCCCGGGAATGGAAACTGGGAAGCAGACTTCCTCAGCAGGCACGACCTCCACCCGGGAGAGTGGAAACTTCATCGGGAAGTTTTTTCCACATGATTGTAAACCGTTGGGAAATACCAAAGGTGGACATGATGGCGTCCCGTCTGAACAAAAAACGGGACAGGTATTGCGCCAGGTCAAGAGACCCTCAGGCAATAGCTGTGGACGTTCTGGTAACACCGTGGGTGTACCAGTCGGTGTATGTGTTCCCTCCTCTGCTTCTCATACCTAAGGTGCTGAGAATTATAAGACGTAGAGGAGTAAGAACTATACTCATGGCTCCGGATTGGCCAAGAAGGACTTGGTACCCGGAACTTCAAGAGATGCTTACAGAGGTCTTATGGCCTCTGTCGCTAAGAAGGGACTTGCTTCAGCAAGTACCATGTCTGTTCCAAGACTTACCGCAGCTGCGTTTGTCGGCATGGCGGTGGAAAGCCGGATCCTAAGGGAAAAAGGCATTCCGGAAGAGGTCATTCCTACCCTGGTCAAAGCCAGAAAGGAGGTGACCGCACAACATTATCACCACATGTGGCGAAAATATGTTGCGTGGTGTGAGGCCAGGAAGGCCCCACAAAGAAATTTCAACTCGGTCGTTTCCTGCATTTCCTGCAAACAGGAGTGTCTATGGGCCTCAAATTGGGGTCCATTAAGGTTCAAATTTCGGCCCTGTCGATTTTCTTCCAGAAGAATTGGCTTCAGTTCCTGAAGTCCAGAAGTTTGTCAAGGGAGTATTGCATATACAACCCCCTTTTGTGCCTCCAGTGGCACTGTGGGATCTCAACGTAGTTCTGGGATTCCTCAAATCACATTGGTTTAAAACCAGTCAAATCTGTGGATTTGAAGCATCTCACATGAAAAGTGACCATGCTCTTGGCCCTGGCCTGGACCAGGCGAGTGTCAAATTGGTGGTTTTTTCTCAAAAAAGCCCATATCTGTTTGTCCATTCGGACAGGGCAGAGCTGCGGACTCGTCCCCAGTTCTCTCCCTAAGGTGGTGTCAGTGTTTCACCTGAACCAGCTTATTGTGGTGCCTTGCACCTACTAGGGACTTGGAGGACTCCAAGTTGCTAGATGTTGTCAGGGCCCTGAAAATATGTTCCAGGACGGCTGGAGTCAGGAAAACTGACTTGCTGTTATCCTGTATGCACCCAACAAACTGGGTGCTCTTGCTTCTAAGCAGACTATTGCTAGTTGGATGTGTAATACAATTCAGCTTGCACATTCTGTGGCAGGCCTGCCACAGCCAAAATATGTAAATGCCCATTCCACAAGGAAGGTGGGCTCATCTTGGGCGGCTGCCCGAGGGGTCTCGGCTTTACAACTTTGCCGAGCAGCTACTTGGTCAGGGGCAAACACGTTTGCTAAATTCTACAAATTTGATACCCTGGCTAAGGAGGACCTGGAGTTCTCTCATTCGGTGCTGCAGAGTCATCCGCACTCTCCCGCCCGTTTGGGAGCTTTGGTATAATCCCCATGGTCCTTTCAGGAACCCCAGCATCCACTAGGACGATAGAGAAAATAAGAATTTACTTACCGATAATTCTATTTCTCGGAGTCCGTAGTGGATGCTGGGCGCCCATCCCAAGTGCGGATTATCTGCAATACTTGTACATAGTTACAAAAATCGGGTTATTATTGTTGTGAGCCATCTTTTCAGAGGCTCCGCTGTTATCATACTGTTAACTGGGTTTAGATCACAAGTTGTACGGTGTGATTGGTGTGGCTGGTATGAGTCTTACCCGGGATTCAAAATTCCTCCCTTATTGTGTACGCTCGTCCGGGCACAGTACCTAACTGGCTTGGAGGAGGGTCATAGGGGGAGGAGCCAGTGCACACCACCTGATCGGAAAGCTTTACTTTTGTGCCATGTCTCCTGCGGAGCCGCTATTCCCCATGGTCCTTTCAGGAACCCCAGCATCCACTACGGACTCCGAGAAATAGAATTATCGGTAAGTAAATTCTTATTTTTTGTGCCCTGTCTCCTGCGGAGCCGCTAATCCCCATGGTCCTGACGGAGTCCCCAGCATCCACTACGGACTACGAGAAATAGATTTATCGGTAAGTAAAATCTTATTTTTTACAGGTACCCCTTTGGATTCTACTGGACAAGTGGACGTGACCGGCGTGGGATATAGGTAAGTATATGTGAGTGTGTCAGTGTGTTTTAATAAAATTTTACTGTCACGGTGTGTGTGTTTGTGTTTTTATTTGGGTATTTTTTTGTTGTAGAACTACAGGTACCAGCAAGCCCGTTATTTCCCCGCCTGCTGGTACTTGAGGTCCTCCAAGTACCAGCAAGCGGGGGAGGCTTGCTGGGCCTTGTACTTCCACAACAAAAAACAATATTCTTTTTTTACACACATGGCTATCAGCCCGGCACCCACCGCCCAGGGGTGCTGGGGACAGCCTCGGACTTCACCCCTGGCCCTTGGGTGCCTGGAGGGGGGGACCCCTTGATTTAAGGGGTCCCCACTCCTCCAGGGTACCCCGGCCAGAGGTGACTAGTTGGGGGGGTAATGCCACGGCCGCAGGGACCAATATAAAAGTGTCCCCCGGCTGTGGCATTATCTCTCTGGCTAGTGGAGCCCAGTGCTGGTTTTAAAAATACGGGGGACCCCTACATCTTTTGTCCCCCGTATTTTTGGAACCAGGACCGGACTAAGAGCCCGGTGCTGGTTGTTTAAATACGGGGAACCCCTATCCAATTTTTCCCCCAGTATTTAAACAACCAGGACTGGCTCAAAGAGCCCGAGGCTGGTTATAATTAGGAGGGGGGACCCCACGCATTTTTTTTAACCCATTCAGACCCTTCTCCATTAAGTTAATAGAAGCCCTGGACAACAAAATTACATTCATGTCCTCCTCCCACTCACTTCCCAGTCCCAAACACTAATTTTATTTTTTTTCTATAAAAATGTACACTATATCACAAGTATGATGAGCAGGCAGCGGGCATTGGCGGTATCGGACTGAGATAGAAATTAGTGGCGGAGGGCTGGGTCAGTTGATTGTGGGCGAGTTTGTAAGCCATTGGCGGTGGCAGCGGGTACCGGCTCAGAGGCAGTAGCGGGCATTGGCTCGGCGGTGGTAGGGGTCATCGGCAGGATTTGGCGGACATTATGGCTGCAGTGCCTCACTAGCCACTGACCTCACCGCACGCCACTGGTGCAGCTTCATGTTTATGACATTGGTTATAGTCCTACACAAACAGGCGTCTTCTGGACCATGTGATCTCCTACATGAATAGTGAAGACACTGTCTGCCCAGGGAGGATACATTTCTTCAGAGGTTCCCCATTGCAGATATATCATCATATAGGTTGCGCTAAAACGTAGGTGTTACTGATTGCAGTGACACCCGATGCTGGAGGGCACATTAAGTGCATGGCAAAGACACGTGTCGGCAAAAAAGGGGTGTGAGCTCACGGAAAGGACATGGCTTCGTGGTCAGAACCACCGGTTTGTCACTCTGGGGGTCACGGAGATGCGGGCTGCCCCTGGGGACCATGGGGACCTCATGCACAGTGACAGGAGCTGGGTGCTGCACGTAACGTCACAGCGCAGAACCCTGCTTCTGTCACTGAAGAGGAGTCAGCACTTTGGTGTCACTCCTCAACAGGTGACACCAGGGTGCGGGCCGCACCCCCCACAAAAGCCACTGCACAAAAGGGACTTTCTTCCTTGGCTCCACTTGGTCTAGAACTGGCCCTGCTAAACTGTAACTTACTCTTGTGCCTTGCTGAACTGAAGCTTTTGCGTAGTCCAGGTGGAAAAGTAGGAACCACAGACTGGCTGTCAGCTGGGTGCAGGTGGCTGCAGGTTATGGTTTTGGTCAAGCGCCTGTGCAGGGTAGATACTGACCTGCAACCACTGATCTGTGTGAAAGGCCCTCCATCTCTGCAGTGGCCATGGGATCATGCAGAGATGATACTGATACCTAAAATAAGGGCAATTTTTTCACTTAGCTTAAGCTCTTTATAAAAATTGCCCTTATTTTAGGGCACAGGTAACTAGGGCCCTATTATAGGGCAATTATAAAATCTAATATCCATTTTTTCTTTATATGAATTAATACCACTTCCAGGCCAACAAATAACTGTGGTATTATGACATATCAGAGAAATTATTTTAGGAAAATATGAATAAACGTTAAGTTTTAAAGTATTCATTAAACCATACTAAAAGAGTGCGCCACACACTAAGTCCTCTTTGAGGTGTAAACCCACTAGTGGTTTCTCCGACCCCTTCAAAAAGGGTATATACCTTACTATAATCAGAGTACTTCTTATATCATTCATATTCACACTTTGTCACTATTCCTGTTCCTGGTGTACCTAAAGCTGGGTAGCCATAGTTGATGTAATGGCCAAGTTGGGATTAGGATCACTAACGCTAACATGCACAGACAGTATGCCAAGCAAAGGTCATGGCTATAACCAAGAGCCAAGACAAGAAGAAAAAAAAGATCAGTCATGATAAAACGCTTAGAATAACTGTCTATTACAGCATCAGCAGATGAGGATGTACTGACAGGCCGGATCGCTGACCATCTTTCATGGTGGGTTCATGCAGTTGCTGTAGGACTGAAAATGAATGTGCGTCCTATATTTTGTACTGCTGTGAAGCCCGAGAGGATTATAATCAAAGATATTTTCAAGTTATTAGAACACATTTGAAATTTTACTGAATTTGGCACGTACCAGAGCCTTGGGAGTAAATTTATTAAATATTGCTTTTTGATTATTTTAAAACTGATCTAAAAAGTGTTTCATAGACAAAATTCCATATTTGCAAAAACTTGACTTTCGCTCGAATTTTAATCCAATGTCGATGTTGCTTGATTTTTAAAGTCTAAAGTCAGTCAGTTGCGTTAAAAAACACTGCAAGTAGGCATAAAAATCAGTCAAACATCGGCTACCACTTCCTGATGATTTTCTATTAGACAAAACATATCACATGCAAGAATCTTCTATGGTTCCTCTAATTCTGGTTTGCAACATCTCTGATGGTGGGATGCCTGCAATGGTTTGTGTACATCTCCAATGGGGGATACCTGCAATGGTTTGTGTACATCTCTGATGGTGGGATGCCTGCAATGGTTTGTGTACATCTCCAATGGGGGATACCTGCAATGGTTTGTGTACATCTCTGATGGTGGGATGCCTGCAATGGTTTGTGTACATCTCCAATGGGGGATACCTGCAATGGTTTGTGTACATCTCTGATGGTGGGATGCCTTCAATGGTTTGTGTACATCTCTGATGGTGGGATGCCTGCAATGGTTTGTGTACATCTCTGATGGTGGGATGCCTGCAATGGTTTGTGTACATCTCTGATGGTGGGATGCCTGCAATGGTTTGTGTACATCTCTGATGGTGGGATGCCTGCAATGGTTTGTGTACATCTCTGATGGTGGGGTGCCTGCAATGGTTTGTGTACATCTCTGATGGTGGGATGCCTGCAATGGTTTGTGTACATCTCTGATGGTGGGATGCCTGCAATGGTTTGTGTACATCTCTGATGGTGGGATGCCTGCAATGGTTTGTGTACATCTCTGATGGTGGGATGCCTGCAATGGTTTGTGTACATCCTTGATGGTGGGATGCCTGCAATGGTTTGTGTACATCTCCGATGGTGGGGTGCCTGCAATGGTTTGCATACATCTACATTGCTGCCGGTTGCCGCTGCGCTTGTCAGACTGACAGGCAGCAGTGCCGGCAATGTGAAGTGCGGCGCATCCTCCTTGCTGGCAGCAAGTGTGGCTGTGTCATCAGCGTCTGACCTGCTGAAGGGTAGGCTTTAGTGTCGGAGCCTGTTCCTGCACGGCTTCCACACCAAGCTCTGGATGACTGCAGACAGGGAGCAGACCCCCTTTCACACACTGGACTCACAGGCAGCTGCCAGTGTCACTGCAGGATTCCCCCTTACAGCAGACGGACCCCTTTGCAGCATCAAAGGATGCAGGAAGAGGGGAAGAGAGCCGTGGAGGCTCCATGACGGAATGTCGTTCACACCCCTTGTCTGGACTCACCCTGCAGCTAAGCAGCTCACAGCCAGCCCGAGGAGAGTGAGCTGAAGTACCAGGACTGCAGGCTGATGGAGGACTCCAGAACAACAAGGCACTGCAGTGTAACCCTAATCTTAACCCTTCCCCCTCCCGCAGCCTAAGCCCAACCCGCCCCCCACCCGCAGCCTTGATCTCAATTGATCTGCAGATATATCTATGGACGGATCGGGCAGTGTGTTGAGCATACACACTGCCCGATCCGTCGAGGACTGACGTCATGAACTGGTCGGGCATGTACACACGTCCGCCCAGTTCAGCTGTCAATCACCACCGGCCGCCGCAGCATGTGTACGGGCGGTCGGCCGACCGCCGTACACACACAGCGACGCGCCAATATATCGGTAGATATATTGCCCGTCGGCTGTGCTGCGGGGCCGACGTGGTACGTCTGTGAACGACGGAGTTCACAGACGTATCGGCCGTACACACTGGCCGACGGACCCACGATATATCGGCCGTTCAAGAGAACGGCCGATATATCGGCCAGTGTGTACGGGCCTTAACTGTCCCCTCGCAGCCTAACCCTAACTCTCCCCCCTGCAGCTCAACCCTAACCCTCTCCCTGCAGCTTAACCCCCCTAACCCTCCCTCCCCACAGCCTAACCTTAAGCCTTCCCTCTGCAGCCTAACCCTTATCCTCCCCTGGAATACTTACGTTCAGGATTCCAGTGCCGGCATTCTGACAGGTGTCAGGATTCCGGCATCAGTCTCCTGATGGCCGGCATCCTGTACGTTGGAATGCCAACTATATCCCGCTGATATGAGGGTAGGGGTTACTGCTTAGCCCCTATATTAAAACATACAAAAATAAAGAAAGTTCATATTTATAGGTATGAAAAAACAAGTTGAAAAAAGTAAAAAAGAAAAATGTAACATTTGTTTTTCCAGACAAGCATGTGCCTCTTTCTGTGGCAGGCAAGGTCATCACAGTCTGTATACTGAAATGGTTTGATTCCAGTGTGTTTGTGGAAATGCAGAGTAGGCTTGTCAGAGCTGGCAAACTTCCACATGCAGCCTTCCCAAATCCACTGAAAACCAATTTAGCGGCATTAGCATAAAGTCACAAACACAACTGCAGCAAAAGATGCAAGGCAGGGCACAATTGACTCCGAGTATACTGCCACCCTCAGAACCCATCCTCTCAACAGACTCACCCCTATTAGGGCTGCTTCCAGAAATGTATACAGGGCCAGCACAACCCGCTTAGTGGCAACTGCTACCCATGGGCCTTATGTGTATAAAGGGCACTACTACTGGGGGCATTGTGTATAAGGGGCACTACTGTGTAGCGTAACATGTATAAGGTGCACTATTGTGTGGTATGTGAATAAGGGGAACTACTGTGTGTCATAATGTGAATAAGGGACACTACTATGTGGTGCAATATGAATAAGATTGTGCTACTGTGTGGCGTAATTTGAAATGTGAGTATTATTGTGTGGCCATGCCGCTTCTTTGTGAGACCACACCCCTTTTTGCAACAGATTATCCCCTTGCAAAATATGGGAGGGAGGATGCAAATTTATAGTTTACAGGGGGGGGGGGGGCAGGGGCACCGAACACCCTCGCACCGGCCCTGCTGATGATGTGCAGGGCCCTGAAAAATACACAGACGTACATCGGAGCCGTCGCAAAGGCACAGCACCTGCATACACATTCGCAGTGCACACGCAGATCCTTCGATAATCAGCAGCTTGAGTAAATGAATAGCCAAGCTGCATGACAGCCTGAACAGGCCGCGACAGGCCTACACTCAATGGCCACAAATAGTGCCTGTCTGTCAGTCACTGAGCATGAAGGTAAGCGCTACAAGCAGCATTGATAATAGACTTTGGCATAAGCACAGTGCATGATAGCACATGCATGCACAAGTACAGTAACTGATAATCACTCAATTGCAAAACATCATAGTGTCCGTCATCCCTACTTTTATTATAATGAAGGTTTAGGCAATAGAATGTGTTTTAGAAGTGACAAACGTCTATCATTTATTAATCTATTCTTCGGTCAATTTTTGGTAAATTTCCAATCGATTTTTACAAAACAACTGTTAATAAATCTCTGATCTATACTGAGCCACCTGAAAAACATTGATGTGTTTCCAAAGTTTCATTTTGGTCGATTTCCACCTTTAGTGCAATTTGCAAAATAGACCAAAATCAGACCAAAGATTGGTGGTAAACACAAAATCAGTCAAAATCGACCTTTAGTAAATATACTTCTCAGTCTTGTTCACAGTTCAATTGTGATATTTGGAAGCAGACAGGATGGTGGCGATTGGAATCCCGGCACCGGAATGCCGACACACGGGCAAAATGCTGGCGCAGGTATTCCTACATCACTTGTAATGCAGATACCGGAATTCTGACCGCAGGCACCCCTTGGGAGGGTTAGGCTGCAGGGAAGGGAGGGTTAGGTTGCGGAGGGGGGGTTAGGTTTAATCAGCACCGGGGACTCGGGGAGGGTTAGGCTGCAGAGAGAGGCGGGGGTGGGGGTGGGGGGGGTGGTTAGGTTTAGGCACCACCGGGGAGAGTTAGGGTTAGGCTGCGGAAAGGGAGGTTAGGGGAGTAGGAAGGGGGGTAGGTAAGCATACTTACCCGACCCCTGTCAAGATGCTGAGCATCAGGATGATGGTGTCGGTGGAATGGCTGCCGGCAACCCATACGCTGGTATCCCATATCATAACCATGATATTCGGGTTGCTCCACAGTTGGAATATGCAAATTGCAGCTAAAACAAAAGACCTTACAATAAACATAAAAAGTTTTTTTTCTATATGAACATTGAACATTATCTATTTCAAGATTACAAAGCAGAAAAAAGCAAGTACCTGTGCACCTGGGAAATACCATGCTGCAGAAAGGTTCTCATTTTAGAGGCGAATGTTCGACCTAAACCTATCGCAGTGTAAACATAAAGCTGTCCAGCATCTGTGGACTACATGCAGAACCAGACAGTATCTACCGTGCATGCAGAACAAATAACTGAATTTGGCCCCGGCGCAATGCAACATGGGCTGTCCAGGTTCACTGTTACTGTACTTGCTCTGTTTGCTTTACTCACAACTCTGTTTGGGTATATCCATAGCAAATTATATGTAATACTGATTTCCAAAAGGTTTAGTGCTAATGAGAAAACAAAATGTAGATGCAAACTAGATTGAGATTTGCAGAAATGATTTACAGTCTTGCACTAGCAGCAAAAGCACTAGCCACTAGGAAGTCATCACGGTTCCAGGTACATTACTATTAGTCAGTAATATATAGTAGATTATTATTACCAGTTATATATATGGTATGTAGTCAGGATGCCGGCGATAGTGATCCCGGCGGTCAGCATACCGACGTCTGGATCCTGACCGCCAGAATGCCAGCAGCGCCGCCACAGCTATTCCCACTCCTGGAAGTTCACGACACCCATGGAGTGGGAATAGAACCTGCAAGTGGCTTCGCTATACTCGCCCCCCCCTGCCGGCATTCTGGTGGTTGGGATCCTGGCGTCGGTGTTCTTACCGCCGGGATCCCGACCACCAGGATTCCGTACCCAACCCATATATACTGTATATATACTGTATATATACTGTATAGCGCACACATATTCCGCAGCGCTTTACAGAGAATATTTGGCCATTCACATCAGTCCCTGCCCCAGTGGAGCTTACACTCTATATATTGATTAGATTATCATGCTTTATTCAGCCCCCAGTCTGTCTGTGGATGTTGAAGGTTCTGCTGTGCCTAAACTACATACAGAACATGAGACGTTCGATCCCTGCTGAGTTGTGTGACGCCAGTGCCGTGTGATGGGCCACAGCAGAAATCATCACGCTGCATAGGCAGAAGCTAAGCAAGTAACAGTAACTGACCTTCAGTGTCATATTTGGTGATATCCTTGTTCATACACAAAGTACAATCCATGCACACTGCAAACCTCATAGATTTTGCTGTGCAACGTTGGACCTTGGCATTTTAAAATTTGCAATGGGCACATCTTAGCTCAACTCTAAATTGCAGTGTAAATAGAAATCTTACACTGCAGCACAATATGTCCGGGTGCACATTTACACCCTTTAATTAGATTTAGCCCCAACTCTAAATGAGGTCCCTATTTAGTTACCTTGAGTTCTGTGTTACACATAGAGCAATTTGCTAATCTGTACAACAGGCTCTGTTACTCTTAGGTGAGGGACTATTTGTAATGTAATGGTTTGGTGAGTTACGCAGAGAAGAACCAAGAGCTCTCATGCCCTGCCTAATTTGACCTAGCCTATGTACCAATCCAAGAAGATATTTTGCATACATAACAAAAGGGGTACAGACTCATGGGGTGGGGGAGAGATGTTTTGTCTCTAAACCCTCCGTGAGGCCTCACTTTCAGTCTGCAGCTTGGTTTTGGGCACAGGTTCACAAAAAATAAATTTGGGAACTGGAAGGAGTTCAGAGACATGACACAAACTTAATGCAGTTAATGGTAAGATTTTATATATGATAAAGGCTTTTTATACAGGCGTTGTTTACACTAAAAAAGAGCAACCATTGAGAAGACATGGGAACTTCAAACAAGTATATTAAAGGTCAATAAAAAGAACTCCCTGAGGAACTTTCCTTTAAGAATACACTGCAGAGACAGTTCTCTTAGTACTGAGAGACAGAATTTCCCATTTACTGTACCAGCTGAAATATTTCTTGGTACACACTCCCTTTAACATTACAATGCTGCACCTACATTATATCATATCATTCATATAATGCATGCAACATCTTTACTCCTACAGTGCAAATAAATAAAATAACCACAAGATACTAGGGATAAGCAAAGTTGCGAATTTTATGCAAATGATCTTTTGTGCTGGAAAAGGACAAAGGTGCAAACTAGTTCTGGGGATAAAATATTTCATTCGGCTTTATGCCCTGCGCTATATTATTATATTACAATAGTATTTGGTGGAATCTATAGCCAGTGGGTCCCATTGATGGCCCATTAATCCTGCATGTAGCATAGTTTGGGTATAACTGGGAATCTTAAGGCCAAGCTACATTACCAGACTGTGAAAAAAATAGTTACCAGCCTGTGAAAATGATGGAACAACATAACAGTAATGTCAGCGCCAGCGGCTGTGTGCGCCCGAACAGAGCAACACTTAAATTGCTCCGTCCGGCCCCATCTATAGGCTGCAATACACTTGAATTCCCCCCATAGATGTGAGGAGCAAGTTAGCCTTTTATTATATTGGAGTTTATATATATATATATATATATATATATATATAGAGAGAGAGGGGGGGGGGGGGGGGGAGAGAGAGTTTTGAAGGTGTTGCTTACCTATATGAAGACTTAACAAGAAAAGTGTGTCGCAGAGTCACTGTACTTTCACTCCCAGATTGTAAACTGTTTGCTGTCCAGCCAGTTGAAATTAGACTAGTGTACTCCATAGTTCATCTGCATCAGCCTGAGTTTAGTACATGGACCCAGTGTTTGGGCACAACATGCGTCTTACTTGCTGAAAGTATTTTCAGTCACATTTGTCTCAAGATTCAGTTTTCAGTGGTCTGCCAGCAGCAACCATTCTTTCCTCCCCTGCAGCTGCTGTGACAGCACTGTTCAATAGTACTGAGACAACACAGCTGCAGAGCTAGCATTGCTGGTAAAGCTACAAGAGTAATGACAGGCCTCTCAAGTCTTCCCGTTTTTGCAGAATGCACCCCAATACGGCCCCTGACTCATAGTCTTCTGACAACAATCAGATTGTTCTAAGTTCTAACCAAATCCTACAATTTCAGACATTCTGATCTCCTAGGACAAATGACTTGTAACAGTTTACACTGTCATAAGCCAACATGTAAAAGCCATGTTACACTGTTTCTGTAAAGGAGGTAATTTCAGCTCAGCTGCTTTAGTGCATGTTATTATCTGATAATCAGGGAGTGTTATCATTTCTTTATAAAGCAGGGCTATTGTCGGTTCATTCTTGAGCATTAAGGTTTGTGTTAATACCCTGTCAAGGAGAAAAGATGTATGTATTAATCTTAGTGACACAAGTGAAGGCCATCACTCTACAGTGAGAGATTAGAGTTTTCAATCTTACCAGGTAGGGCATTTTTTCCTCAGAACACCCAAGAGAAAAAATTTTTATTGATATATTTTGAAAAAAATATAAAATGAAGTAAATTGACCTTAGGGGCAGTTACTATGGGGGTCATTCCGAGTTGATCGCTAGTTGCCGTTGTTCGCAGTGCAGCGATCAGGCTAAAAATCGGCATTTCTGCGCATGCATATGGGCCGCAATGCGCACGCGCGTTGTACAGGTACAAAGCTGGTTGTGGTTGTGCACAGGTTGTAGCAAAGTTTTCAGTCGCACTGACGGCCGCAAGAAGATTGGCAGGAAGGGGGCGTTTCTGGGTGTCAACTGACCATTTTCAGGGAGTGTTTGCAAAAACGCAGGCGTGACTGAAAAAACACAGGCGTGGCTGGGCGTTCGCTGGGTGGGTGTATGATGTTAAATCCGGACACGAATAGGCTGAAGTGATCGCAAGCGCTGAGTAGGTTCAGAGCTACTCTGAAACTGCACAAACTGTTTTTGCAGAGCTCGGCTGCACATGCGTTCACACTTCTGCTAAGCTAAAATACACTCCCCAGTGGGCGGCGGCATAGCGTTTGCACGGCTGCTAAAACTAGCTAGCGAGCGATCAACTCGGAATGACCCCCTATATGTGGTGGTGTACAGTTGCGCTTCTGATTATCCACATGTTTTATTACTGCCACTGGTTTTGCCTATCACTTTGACCAAAAATAATTTAATTTGGTCCTGGACCACCAACCCGAGGCACCCCTACAAGAGCCTTGTGACACCCCAATTGGAATAGGCACACAGTTTGGGAACCACTGTAGTATGGGCATCCCAGCATATTCACACAATAGTCTGAATGTAGGACGAGCTGAGAAATTGCAACTGCTTTGACTACTTCAAGTTATTGTTGGTAAAAATGTTTCTACAACCTACTGTATCATGGGACGTACTTAGCTTTTCATGCAGGAATTATTCATTTTGCTGTATTTTTGTTGACTAAATAACACCATACTAAAATCTTTTATGTGTTATTAGATTTAGCGAGTACTAGTTGATTGTTAATTAAACAACTGGTCAGATAGTTTGTCTATTTATGAGGCAAACGTCATCAGCATTGACCCAGGTGATAATTTAGTCCTATGCACAAATTTGGATGACTAAGGAGGGAAGCATTAGCATTGGCTTCTGTGTGTGGTTAATCAAGTATACAGAAGCGTATACACTGCGAGATTTATGCAGGTAATAGTAATATATGCGCCCCAGTATACAACCAGCCTTACATAACATACACTTACGCTCATCTTTTTAACCATTTGTTTTTGCTTGCAAAATCCACTTTCACTATCCACCATCAATAAAAATTCAAAAACGTCCATAATACAGCAAAACATCCTCTGCCCCATGTACCACACAAAAAGCAATCCTCCAGGGGTGTACGGACCAGAATCACGGAAGTCTCTGTGGGCACACGTATGATGTAGCTGCTTTCTAAACATGATCACAATTATTTTACACAAGATATGTTACACAGGTGTGATACAGAAGATCTACAGTTATGAGATGGACAGTCAATAGGTCGGCACCATATGGTCGACATGCATTAGATTGACAGGGTCAAAAGATCGACAGGTAACATGTAAAAGGTAGACAGTACAAAACGTTGACAGGGTTAAAAGGTCGACATGGACATGTTTCATTACCTGTGACTCCAATTAGTGGTAACATCAACGGTCGCCATATACGCTAGGTTACTGTTCCCAATCATAGTCCTCGTGGATGGTAAACTAAGCAAACGTTGACAAAAAGTGAAAACCAAAAAAATCTTGTGTCGATCATATGTGTGCCGAACATTGCCATGTCAGCCTATTGACTGTCTCTCTAGACAGTGTCTATACGTAGTCCGGATACCATGTTACACATACTTCCATAGTACTCACTCTGCAGCAGCCCCATTCCGTGTCTCTCCTTGGACTACCAGAAAGCAATGCCCCTTCTGTGTGGAATATATTGTATAGAGTGCGCTATACTGTGATGGAAGTGCGCTGACATCACAGTGACTTTCTGACCCAATGCACTAATGTAAAGGCGGGGCTTGCCTGTGCATCTTCCTCCTTCATCCTCTATGAGAAAAGGACATATACATGAGTATCTACTTCAGTGACACTGTGCAGACACATAACAGAGTCTGCTTTTACTGCTGTGTCACCCCAGCTGGGCACCGCATACATTCCACTGCCACCACAGAGTATGTGTGCAGGTGTGTGCTCCAGATACTACACACTACCTGTGTTATCTCGTAACCTGTGTTAACTTGTTCCTGCATTGTGTACCTGCTGCTTAAACCTATGATGAGTTGAGGAATATCCTGTGTTCTACCTCGTTAATAACCAATCCCTGGTTTAAGCTATTAATTGTGTGGACTGCAATCAATCACATACCTTTGACACCTACCAACACCATAGGTTCTGCCACTAGATTAGACCCCTTCTGAAGCTACTGAAAAGTAACCAAGCACCTCGAGTCATACTGGATTCCACTAGGCCATGAGATGAGTACCTGGCACTTCCACTCTCTGGTAACAGGACATGGGACTGCAGGAGCAGTGGTCTAGGATTCTTTGTGTCTTTGCCTTTTTTGTCCAGTCATCTCAACAACTCAGATCATAACTTGTCATATAATGAATACCATATCAGTGGTTGTTTACAGGGTATCACTAGAATAGAACAGTTCTCATGTAGTAGTGTTTCCTGTAAATGTTTTGGAGATTCTTGAAATGATTAAAATGTACAGTAGAGGTCATAGCTACTTTCAGGTACCTACAAATTATTACGTCCGTGGCAGATGTGAGCAAGGTTCTCAACACATTGGAGTAGGTTTTATTGAATATAACAGGATACACATGATAGAAGACAAACAATCAATATGATAAGTATTCAATCTTTTTTGGGCTAAGTACTGTACAGCTGTACAGCACTGTGGTGCTCCTATAACAGTGACAGACTTATGCACATGCAGATTCTTTTATAAACAAGTCCTGCACCTGGAGTCTAGACAGTCTGATCTTTAAGTTTGGTGAGTAATATCACAGGTCTGCGATGAAAAAGCTTTTTTAACAAATTTATGTGATACTTATAGATTTTTGGCTTCTGAACACGAAAATGACTCTCGATTTTGCATATCACATCACGTTTTTCTGCAAAACGTGTATTTATGAATAAGTAATTTTTTTTATATTCATTAAAGTAATAGATATATTCTGTCTACATTTATTATAAAATATTGTCTTAAATGAATTCAGTCTGTAGCATAGAACGTTGCAATTCAGTTCTTGTCATAAAACTTCCCCCGCGCTCAGTGCCAGATTAAGGTCCACATAGGCCTGGAGTTGAAATTTACAAAGGGCCTAAACCCCAGAGGGGGAAATTTACTAAGCTCCCGATTTTGACCGAGATGGTGTTTTTTCTTCAAAGTGTCATCTCGGGAATTTACTAAACTCAAATCTCGGCAGTGATGAGGGCATTCATATTTTTTTGGAACTCAAAGAAAAAAATGACGAATGAATATACCATCGGTCAAATACGCCTGTTATTTGGTAGAACTCGGTAATGTACTAAAAAGTGTAATTCACAAACACTGCCGGCAATAGCCAAACACTGCCGTGAAAAAATATAAGTCGTAAAAAAATGCTAAAATAAAGCAGACCTGCTTTTTATTACCGTGTTCTGATAGGCATGCACGGATCCATGAGATCCGTGCTTGTTTATCAGTGGGAATGGGTGGGAAAGTGTTAAATTTGCTGGAAAAAAATGCGTGGGGTCCCCCCTCCTAAGCAAAACCAGCCTCGGGCTCTTTGAGCCGGTCCTGGTTGAAAAAATATGGGGGAAAAAATGACAGGGGTTCCCCCATATTTAATCAACCAGCACCGGGCTCTGCACCTGGTCCTGGTTCCAAAAATACGGGGGACAAAAAGCGTAGGGGTCCCCCGTATTTTTGAAACCAGCACCGGGCTCCACTAGCCAGGTACATAATGCCACAGCCGGGGGACACTTTTATATTGGTCCCTGCGGCCCTGGCATTACATACCCAACTAGTCACCCCTACGCTTTTTGTCCCCCGTATGTTTGGAACCAGGACCGGGCGCAGAGCCCGGTGCTGGTTGATGAAATATGGGGGAACCCCTTTCATTTTCCCCCCCATATTTTTTCAACCAGGACCGGCTCAAAGAGCCCGAAGCTGGTTTTGCTTAGGGGGGGGGGGACCCAACGCATTTTTTTTTTAAAGATTTGTAAAAAGATTTTTTTTTTAACGGAAGATGCACAATGAAGCCCTGCACGGATCTCACAGATCCAGCCGAGATTCATTGTGTTAATGTCGGCAGTGTTTTACTATTCACTCCCGTAAAACACTGTCAAAAAATACGAATGACATCGACATCGGAAAACACGAAAATACAGAATACGACAGCTTAGTAAATTAGTCGTAGTAAATTCAAAAAGTTGCAAATTTACACTTTCGATGTCATTTGTGATGAATCTCCCTCCAAATCGGCACAAATACGAATTTTATTAAATATACCCCATAGTGTCTAAAGGAACATTGCACACATACAACAACTACAAGGTGAGCTGACAAAGGTGGAACCAAATACAACAGATGCAACACAGTTTTACTCTGTGCCGGTTCATTTTAACCCCTGCCTACCCCCACATATACACACACAGCATTTTTACAGGCCCTGGCATTAGAAAATTAATAAAAGATGAACATTTCAAGCATGTATTGAATATTGTGGAACTTTCGGTGTGGACTTCGTTCAAACAAGTGATTTAAAATTTTTTAGGCAATGTCAAGGATCAGAGGCGGAACTACCGCCAGTGCAACCAGTGCGTTGCACTGGGGCCCGCCACTGTCCAGGGGCCCAAAGCATGTAATGAGTCAAACTGACTCATTACATGCCGCTGTGTGCTGCGGGCAACCGCTGCCCGCAGCACACAGCCACCCGGACAGAGAGGAGAGGAGCGCAGCGGTACAGGCGAGAAGGAGGAGGAGGGAGGTGGAGGAGAGAGCCGCAGCAGCGCTTTGCTACTGGTTGAGGCGCTGCTGCTGCTGTCCCTCTGCTTCACTATAGGCTGTCTTCCGAGAACAGCCTATAGTGAAGCAAAGGGACAGCAGCAGCAGCGCCTCCACCAATAACACAGCGCTGCTGCGGCTCTCTCCTCCACCTCCCTCCTCCTCCTCTCCTGCCCGGGAATCGTGATCTGCCAGAAGCTGCACCAAGGAGCCTGAGCCAGCGGAGACGGTAAGTATCATTCATTCATTCTCTTTCTTTCTTTCTTTCTTTCTTTCTTTCTTTCTTTCTTTTTTTCTTTCTTTCTTTCTTTCTTTCTTTCTTTCTTTCTTTTTTTCTTTCTTTCTTTTTTTCTTTCTTTCTTTCTTTCTTTCTTTCTTTTTTTCTTTCTTTCTTTTTTTCTTTCTTTCTTTCTTTCTTTCTTTCTTTCTTTCTTTCTTTCTTTCTTTCTTTCTTTCTTTCTTTCTTTCTTTCTTTCTTTCTTTCTTTCTTTCTTTCCATGTGCAAAAAGGGGGACTGTCTGCCGCTATGTGTAAAAAGGGGGAATCTGCCTGCCGCAATGTGAAAAAGGGGAATCTGCCTGCCGCAATGTGTAAAAAGGGGGAATCTGCCTGCCGTAATGTGTAAAAAGGGGAATCTTTGCCGCAATGTGTAAAAAGGGGGAATCTGCCTGACGTAATGTATAAAAAAGGGGAATCTGCCTGACGTAATGTGTAAAAAGGTGGAATCTGCCTGACGTAATGTGTAAAAAGGGGGAATCTGCCTGCCGCAATGTGTAAAAAGGGGGAATCTGCCTGCCGCAATGTGTAAAAAGGGGAAATTTGCCTGCTGTAATGTGTAAAAAGGGGGTATCTGCCTGCCGTAATTGTGTAAAAAGGGTGAATCTTTGCCGTAATGTGTAAAAAGGGGGAATCTTTGCCGCAATGTGTAAAAAGGGGGAATCTGCCTGACGTGATGTGTAAAAAGGGGGAATCTTTGCTGCAATGTGTAAAAAGGTGGAATCTGCCTGCCGCAATGTGTAAAAAGGGGGAAACTGCCTGACGTGATGTGTAAAAAGGGGGAATCTTTGCCGCAATGTGTAAAAAGGGGGAATCTGCCTGACGTGATGTGTAAAAACGGGGAATCTGCCTGACGTGATGTGTAAAAAGGGGACGCTGTCTGCTGTAATGTGTAAAAAGGGGGAATCTGCCTGATGTAATGTGTAAAAAGGGGGAATCTGTCTGCCGTGATGTGTAAAAAGGGGACGCTGTCTGCCGCAATGTGTAAAAAGGGGGGATCTACCTGCCGTAATGTGTAAAAAGGGGGACGTATTATTTTGTGGCCACACCCCTTCCCCACAAAGCCATGCCACTATGTGTATTTTTGCGCGCGCCTACGGCGCGCACTGCCCCTGTTTTGCATGCAGGGGTGGGGCTCCAATGCCGTTTCTTGCACACAGTGCTAAAATGTCTAGTTACGGCACTGTTGCTAGGTATCCATTTCTCTGGCCCTGAGCAGGTCCCCCTCAACAGATCCTCTCCAGGGGTGAGGGGGTGGACTTGGATGGGATGGGGGGGGGGGGGCACAAAGCATTTTGTCGCACCTGGGCCCACCGCTCGCTAGTTCCGCCACTGTCAAGGATCCAAACTACAAAGAAATTGTCAGGGAAATGCTTAATAGTTACAGAAACCTTGGCTGCAATATGAGTTAGAGGTACATTTTTTGAATTGCCATATTGAGCATTGTCCCGAGACTACAGTGAAGAACATGGTGAACGGTTCTACCAAGACGTTAAAAATGTAGAAAGAAGATACCAGGGTCGTTGGGACATCAGCATGATGGCTGACTGCTGCTGGATGATACACAGCCCTCTGGGCTCATTTATTGCGGCTCCCCAGCGCACCCTTACGCTGCCTGACTTACCCTCACACTGCTGGTGAGGTGTCCAGGAGTGTCCCTGCCCTTGGCTGCGGAGCCAGGAGTCAGCTGTCCTGTCTCTGCGGGTTGCAGCCTTCCAACATCTCCTGCCTGTGTGTTCCACCAGGAATGTGGTTAGCTTCAGACCAGGGTGAGTCCTTCTGCTGCTCGTTATTTGGTTTGCCTGCTCCTCCCTCTGATACAGTACATCCCCAGATAGCTCCTGTGTCATCCTGTATGTTAGTGGGCCTGCTTAACCGTATTACTGCTGACTCCTGCCCGCTTTTTTTTCGACTCCCAGTGTCGGCAGTGTGATAGTCCGATTGCCGCCGAGTGCTCCCGGTGTCTGACTACACTGTGACCGGCTTCAGAAGTTCCATATAGCTGTCACTTTATGTCCTGCCTTATCTGCAATTTTAGGGTTCTGTTTTGGTACTATATCAACAGCTCTCTCTGTGGGTTGTTACCTTCTGCTCCCCGCTTTTCTCACCCGCTGTCAACTCATATATATATATATGAGTATCGGAGCCGTGGCGTGGAGATCATCATGATGTAACTTCGTGCCCCACGACACCACACCCACATTGCTTATAATCACCTTACTGTCAACATCAGAAGAGTACCTCTCCTTTTATTCAGCAGTGAAGACCGCTTTTAAGTCAGACTTAACCAAAGATTTAATGTCTGCAATCTGGGAAGTCAAGATGGACTTGATTGCTATCGGTGACCACACTGATCATTTGGAGAAGAAAATGGAGGAACTGGTCGCCTCCCATCATTTGATTTAATATCTTCCTATGACCAGCAGCAAATTGAGCTTGAAACTCTCAAGAATAAGGCTACAGACTTGGAGGACCGATCCAGGAGAAATAATATTAAGATCAGAGGTATTCTGGACTCGGTCTCCGACTCTGACTTGGAAGACCATGCGCTGGTCCTTTTCCGTAAGCTACTGCCAACTGCAGAGGATAGAGACTTGCTGACTGACCTATCCACCGTTTTCCTCAACCTCGTACTCTCTCTACCTCCTTGCCTACGGACAAGATTCTCCGTGTGCACTTTTTCCCTACTAAAGAGCGCATCCTCAGCAAGAGCAGCAGGTGATTCAGATGTCCTGGGTGGCCTACAAGTCTTCCCAGACTTTTCTGTGGTAACTATTGCTAAGCGGAGGTCCTTGGCTCCTATTACGTTGGCTCTTCAGGCTCATGATATGCTATACCGCTGGTTCCCAGTGAAGCTCATTGTTACATACGAAGACTCTTCCTGTACTATCTCTTAGCTGAATGCCGGGGTCAAGTTGTTGTTGGACTGGGACATTTTGGTTTAACAAAGCTCGGGAGTCAAGTCGACTGCTGCCCCCCCCCACGGAATGGGCTTCCATCTGAGAGACCTCCTATACTGCGTTGTTCATCTCTTATTTATATCCGACGTCTACTGTTCTGCGGACACTGATCTTCTGCTTTCCAGTGCAGGCCTGCTTGGCTAAGTATGGTAACTTACTGCGCAAAATGTATTGTCTTTTTTCCTTTCTCTTTATGAAAAGTGCATAAGTTATTAATGCCCTCAGTGTCCTCATACTACCCTTGGGTTGGGTTGGCGTTGCTTTTATTTTATTTCACTATTATGATATAGAGGTACTCTTTACTAACTTGTTTGCTTATTTACCTAAATGTTTACTTTTATGCTTAACTTACGCTGACAGTTATGTAATTTTATGTATTACGTGTGTTTGCAGTTTTATACTGTTTATGTGGGTGGTGGTGTTAGGCCACTAGAACCCCTGTTCTCTTGTATACTACTACACAATTGTTTCTACTCCTGCAGTAGTCATGCAGGCCCGATATACGGGGCCGTTTTGTTTTTTTCCTTCCCTCTATACCTTTTTTCTACTCTCCTCTTTTCTATATCCTTGTCTGTTTTTCTCTTTTTCCCTTTTGGATCCTGCTACATATACTCTCCAGACATGGCTCTCTACACAACGTACATATTGTACTCTATATTGGTTCAATTAGTTTTTTCCCTTGATAGTTTATAATGCCCAGGTTGCTCTCCTTGAATGTTAAGTTGAATTCCCCCAATAAACGTAGGTTGGCCCTCTCTTTTTTTCATAAACAAAAAGTTGGGGTTGTTGCTTTACAGGAAACTCTTCCACTAGACCGCCGCTATTTAAAGATAACATATATTACCAGGAATACTTTGCAAATGGCCCCTTTAAACGAAATGGAGTTGTCACTTTATTTAGCAGTGCGGTGTCTTTTGTACTTCATTCACAATTAGCGAATAAAAATGGTAGATATCTAATTCTCACTGGTTTATTAGATGATAACTTAATCACAGTGGTGTCAGTATATGCCCCAAACTCTAATCAGGTTTCCTTTCTCCGTAAGCTTTGTCTCTTGATTCAAAAATCCGCCAAAGGTTCTTTAATTATAATGGGTGATTTCAATTTTGTTCTGAATCCAAAATTAGATAAAATCTGACAGGCCTCATGCTCCTAGGCCACCTCCATCCACAGGCCCGTCCGCTGCATTTTGCAATTTACTGACCGAATTCGATCTCTATGACATATGGAGGACTCACAATCCTTCGGAACATGAATACACATTATATTCACCATCCACAACTCTTACTCCCAGTTCAGTCTCATATTCGGTGATAAATGGACCTTACAACATTCTAAAAACATAGACATTCTCCCAATTACATGGTCTGATCATGCCCTGATGGTCTGGTCATGGAAAGTAAACCATAAAAATATTCCGCCCCGTCCCTGGCGCCTATCTTCCCACCTTTTATCAGACACCATGACAAAGAAGATTATTTTTGATGGCATTGATGCATATATGTCACATAACTCTCCCCAACACACATCCACCCTAAACCATTGGTGCGCCTTCAAGGCAGTCACTAGGGGGGTGCAATTCAGGCTGGTGCGACCCTCAAAAGACAGAATGTTCAATGACTAGCAGATCCCGTGTATAAACTTGGGGAACTAGTAGAAAAAAATAAGAATGCACCATCTAAAGCTCTCCACTAAGAGTTGTCTGGAGTGAACAGTCAACTGCAAAAATTATTAATGGCCCAAACGCAATCAGCATTAAACAGATTGCGCCAAAAATTATATTTATTTGGCAATCAGTCCGGCAAGATGTTGGCGCGTAGACTACATATGCAGCGAGCCAAGAATAGCATTAATCATGTCTTCACTTCCTCTAAAGCAAAGGTCTTGAACCCCTGTGACATGTCCAACCACTTTGTCAATTATTATTGCCAACTTTATAACCTTTCTCGAGATTCCCACACCCCTCAACCCTCACTGTCCTCTATTTCCTCTTTTCTTGATAAGGTACATTTACCGTCCCTTTCTTCAGATCAATTGGAAGTGTTAAATGGCCCCTGGTCCTCCTCCTAAGTTGAGAAAGCCATAAAGTCCCTTCCCCGGAACAAAGCACCTGGTCCTGATGGATTTATTATTGACTTTTATATTTCATTTCGTGAGACTTTGACGCCCCACTTACTGTAACTGTTCTTTTTAACACCATAACCTCAGTAGGTACACTCCCGAAGGAGACGCAAATAGTGACGTTGCCCAAGCCTGAGAAGGATCCAGCCTATTGTCATAACTATCGCCCGATAGCGTTACTGAATAGGGATGTAAAACTCTACGCTAAATTAAGAGCCACCCGTAAAAAAATTTCTTACCCCTGCTGATACAACCGGACCAAGTGGGATTTGTCCCTGGTAGACAGGCATCAGACAATACACGCAGGGAGTTTAATCTTAATTGATTCTCTTTCTAAGGACCGAGGCCTTCTGTTGTCCCTGGACGCGGAGAAGGTATTCGATCGCCTGAGCTGGACCTATATGCATGAAGTGTTGACTAAATTTGGTTTTAGAGATCAAATATTACCTTCTGTCTCTGCTGTATACAGTTCCCCCTCGGCCTGGGTATTTAGCAACTGTTTTCTATCTACCACTTTTCCGATTACCAACGGTACTACACAAGGCTGCCCTCTCTCCCCACTTGTGTTATTGTTGGCTATTGAACCCCTGGTGTCCATAATCCGTGGCAACAATGCTTTCCCTGGAGTGACTGTAGGTGCGTCTTCACATAAATTGTGTTTGTTCGCTGATGATATCCTTCGGTTAGTTTCAGAACCATCATGGACCCTACCCCATCTTCATTTAATTTTAGTTCAATACAGTGCAGCCTCTTATTACAATTGAACTACAAAAACTGATGCCCTTCCTATTAATTTTCCTGACTCTCTTGTTCCTCTGCACACTTCCTACCCTTATAATTGGCGATCAGACTCAATCAGATATTTAGGTGTTAATATCCCGGCTGACACTTCGAAAGTTTTTGAGGTAATCTTGCCGCCCCTTATCCATTATTTTACCTCCCTTTCTAATTCTTGGCTTGCTATGAAATTTCCTGGTTAGGCCGTTTGGCAGCCTTTAAAATGACCTTATTGCCCAAACTTATGTACATTTTTTGCACTATCCCATATACTATTTCAAAAAAAGATTTAGCAGCTTGTACTGCTGTATTAATCAAATATACAGTATATGGACCTCTGGTCAACCTAAGTTGGCTCGCTCTAGGATGGTTCTCCCTAAAGCTAGCGGAGGCCTCAACTTGTCGGATCTGACCATGTATCATGAGGCTTGTATTTTAGCTCAGCTGAAAGCCTATTTGGCTCTTAGTTCCAAATTAGGGTGGGTGTGTCTCGAACAGTCCTCATACCCATTTTTTCCCCTGGAAGACCTATTGAAAATTCCCAAGTACGCCCATCCCCTAGTGTATTCTTGCCCTATACTCAGGCTTCTCTTTTAGTATGGGATATACTGGCTGCTAAACTTTCTTCTCCCTTACTTATGTTCCCAACTATTTCTTTAAAGACATTAACCAAATTGATTTTGAATCTGAATTTGTCAGAATGGCTGTTTTGTGGTATAAATATGTTTAGTGATAAGCTGGAGGGGTCTGCCTTGCTTTCCTTCTCTAGTGTTCAATGAAAATGTAGTCTCCCTGCCTCTGAGCTCTTGTCTTACTTTCAGATCTATCATTGTGCAAAAACATATATAAGCAAGTAGCTCTTGTTAATCCCCTTGTTACTGAACTGTTTGCCCGTCTTTCACAATCCAATTCTAAAGGTGACATTTCATTTTGGTGTAATATTCTCATTGATTTAATCCCCTTTTCTAAGTCCACTGCATTAAGGAAATGGGAAACGGAGTTGGGCATTACACTTTCCCCGATCCAATGGAGTAAAATCTTCCAGTCATCATATACTATGACCCGGTGCTTAAATCACGCCGAAATGCATATTAAACTGCTTCACAGATTGTATCTGACCCCCGACAAATTGCATACGTTTTGGCCTGCTCTAAATTTTGCTGGCGACAATGCGGTGAAATAGGCCACGTTTAATGTCTTTTTGGCCCTCATTCCGAGTTGTTCGCTCGCTGCTAATTTTATCAGAATTGCTAATAGGCTAAAATACGGCAGTTCTGCGCATGCGTATGCACAGCAGGGCGCACGCTCTAAGCAAATTTACACAAAACTATGCTATTTTACTCACAGGCGAACTAAGCTTTTCAATCGCTCTGCTGATTGACAGGAAGTGGGTGTTTCTGGGCGGAAACTGGCCGTTTTCAGGGAGTGTGCTAAAAAACGCAGGCGTGCCAGGTAAAAACGCAGGAGTGGCTGGAGAAACAGAGGAGTGGCTGGTCGGACGCTGGGCGTGTTTATGACGTCAAACCAGGAACTAAACGGACTGAGGTGATCGCAATCTAGGAGTAGATCTGGAGCTACTCAGAAACTGCAAGGAAATTGCTTTCGTTAGCAATTGCTAATCTTTCGTTAGCAATTCTGCTATGCTAAGATACACTCCCAGAGGGCAGCGGCTTTGTGTTTGCATTTCTGCTAAAAGTAACTAGCGAGCGAACAACTCGGAATGAGGGCCTTGGTCTTGTCCTATTATTACTGAGTTTTGGTCGGAGGTTTTTGAATTAATAAATAAAGTGCTGGGTGTAACTCTGTCTTCATCTCCCTCCTTGGCTTTATTAAATATATTTCCTGATGATATTGCGTCCCATCAGCGGCATGTACTCGGCCATATCCTCATAGCCGCCCGTGCAGCCTTAGCTCACATGTGGAAACAACCAGCCGCACCTTTCCTATTGAAAGTTATACAAAAAATGAATTTCAATTTTGTCATGGAAATGGAATACTTGCCTTATTCATATTCAGTTAATTCTCCATTGGTTCGTTAGACGCCCTGGCATGTATTCTCCACAGACGAGGAAAGTGCACAATTTACCCCCATGCCGTATCAGTCTGACCCCCTTCAGTTTAGTCTTAATGAAACAATATCTGACTCTCTACATGATTCGTTTATTCACTTTTCAGGGCTCTAATATTCTGTATTAATTGTTGTCATGTATTCTGATTATGGTTTCTTTTTCCATTGCCTGGATTTTATGTTTTCTGTACTATTACAGTTTAGTATTATGTTCTTTCTGATGCAAATGATGCCATGTATAGGGATTGTGATTATTTTTATGCTTCTGGGATCCCGCTTTGTTCCCCCTCCCGTCTTTTTCTTTTTTCTCTACCCCTTGCAAAACTAATTTTCAATAAAAATGTTTTAAAAAAAAATCGTATGAATAGTATACTCACTGGTGTGTCAGCAAATTTCAGTGCATAGAATATAAAGAATCCAATCATCAAGGTCACTAGTCTATGGCCTTTTGCTGTGCAAGAATCTTAGTGTCCTACACTCATTCTCCTATTGAAGGAATAGTCTGTTTCTGCTTTGTGCGACTGTTAGTAGTCTAGACTAATGGACACTCTGCACTTGGTAAATGACTAGGCATTTTTCACTCTAAAGCCCCGTACACATGAGGAGAGATGTGTACTGAGTGATCTGTCACAGACCACTCAGCACACATCTCTCCCCTGCTCAGCACACAGCGCGATGTGTGCTGAGCGAGAGGGGACGGGGGGGACCGCTCATTTCACCCAGTGGTGAAATAAGCGACCTGCTATATTGTGCCTGCATGCGGGGGGCCAATCTAGTACCAGCAATAGCGACGCGCTATCGCTGTGGGCATCCTTAATGAAAGGATGATCACTGATAATACGAACTCTGACCCCTCATTTCAATAGTCTTGCTCCATAAACTGAAATCTTGTTTCTGCACAGCTCAGCAAATGGTGGCTCGCTGTTGATAACTTCTGCACTATGACAGGAACTCCACCCAATGTCCTTTAATTGCACAAATAACTACAGTAGCTGCATGATGATAGTGATTATAGAAACAGAGGTGGACATTGAGTAACAAGCAGCTGACAATCCTAAGCATTATTTCCCGCAACATGCGCAATATGATAATTGTTTAAACTTTACTTGCAATTTGCATTACTACTGTATATATTGTTGGGCCATTTTTATATATTTGGGAAGAATTACACTGCTTGTGATGCTCAGGTTGCCTCAGCAAGCGTAAGGGTGCTCAGAGTTTACAGAACTATTGATGTAAGTATGGGGGTCATTCCGACCTGTTCGCACGTTGCCGTTTTTTGCAACGCAGCGATCAGGTCACTACTGCACATGCGTATGCACCGCAATGCGCAGACGCATTGTACGGGTACAAAGTGGATCGTTGCTGAGTGATGGATTTACAGAAGAATCCATTCGCACAGCCGATCGCAAGGAGATTGACAGGAAGATTGGTGTCAACTGACTGTTTTCTGGGAGTGTTTGGGAAAACACAGGCGTGTCCAAGCGTTTGCAGGGCAGGTGTCTGACGTCAATTCCGGTCCCGGACAGGCTGAAGTGAGTAAGTTCAGACCTACTCAGAAACTGCACGAAATGTTTTTGCAGAGCTCGGCTGCACAGGCGTTCGGACACTTGCAAAGCGAAAATACACTCCCCTATAGGCGGCGACTATCTGATCGCAGCGCTGCAAAAAGTAGCTAGCGAGCGATCAACTCGGAATGACCCCCTATGTCTTATTAAGTATGCCTTATGTATCAGGTGTTCCCCTCACCCATTGTAAGCTGATGTGGGCAGGTCCATCTTTTCCTTCTGCTTTATTGCCATTGCATGGAATTTGTTAATACTGTGATCCCCTCAGTGTACGGCGCTGCATAATATGTCAGCACTTTATAATTAACTAGCATTTGCCTGCGGCTTCGCTTGCATGGATGTCTGTTATTGCTCAGCAGAACTAATTTTACAAAGACAGTAGTGGCATCTAATATTGTGATGTATATTTTATATTGTACACATTGAACACAAATTTTCTTTGTAAACAATATTTGCAGTTTTTCTTCAGGGATTACCACATAAAGATACTTGTGGTTACTAACTCGTAAGCAAGCCACGTAAAACTGCCCATGGGAGAAGCAGCTGGTCCTGACATCTACGCCTTCAGCCCTGAGCATTTGCACCTGGGACTTGTTGATCGTCACAGCGAAGCAGATGCTTACATTACAGGTAACTGCAGGCGCTTGAATTAAAAAGGACAACTGTTGGAAATATGGGGTACATGGGGTATAAACACAGTCTCACCTGTGCCACATTCCGTTACAATCTCTGCCTCAATTAGGTTCCTCTGCAGAGCAGTCACTTTGTCAGGTTCCATTGCATAACTTGGGTGGAGTCAAGTTCTGCAGAAGCATGATCGGATCACCAACTTTCATTGTGCTTGGGGTCAAGCGTATGGGGTTCCCTTTATTGCTCCTCTCCCTGATGTCACATCGAGATCATACGTACCTCAGTTCTTTCTAGGTCACTATGCTATACAATAATGAAAACATAAAGTAATTTTTGTGTGATGCTGTAATGAACAAGGAGACAGACAAAAAAATCCAAGAAACATTTTTTTCGTCTCCATAGTTCATAAACAGTCCCTAGAAGTATATTTCTCAATAGAAAATTGCTATGTACATACAAAACCCTTACATGTAAAAATGACTAATAATAATAATAATAATAATAATAAGGAGATTTATGGTAGACTTAAAATTTGTAAATCTCTTTGTGCAAGGTACATTGGTTCCACAGGGAAAACATCGGGGTGTAGAGATGGATCTTGATCCAGACACCAACAGGTTAAAGCTTTAGACTGTCCCAGGATGCATTGGGGCCTCCTCTATAACCCCGCCTCCAGCCACTGTGAGCTCAGTTTCGTTAACCAGTCCAATGCAGGAGCAGGTAAAAGAGAAGGTAGATGTTAGTCACATAGAACCACGTTCTCATGACAGGAGAAGGGACTAGCGGCTAATGCCATACAAACCCATAGAAGCTAGAGGCATCAGGGCGTGCGTCCTGTGGAACCAATGTACCTCGTAGAAAGAGATTTAACAATGGTAAGTCTACCATAAATCTCCTTTTCTGCAGCGGGGTACATTGGTTTCCACAGGGAAAACATTGGGGATGTCCTAAAGCAGGTCCTCATGGGAGGGGACGCGCCATGGCAGGTATGAGATCCCGGCGTCCAATGGAAGCATCCTGGGAGGCGGAATTATCAAAGGCATAGAACCTAATGAATGTGTTCACTGAGGACCACGTAGCCGCCTTGCACAATTGTTCAGCGAACGTGCCTCGGCGTGCCGCCCAAGAAGGTCCAACAGACCGAGTAGAATGGGCTTTAATAGCAGCAGGAGCTGAAGACCAGCCTGTGCATAAGCTTGTGCAATCACCATTCTAATCCATCTAGCCAATGTTTGCTTGTAAGCAGGCGAGCCACGTTTGTGAAAACCAAAAAGTACAAAAAGGGTATCTGACCTTCTAATAGAGGCAGTCCTCTCCATGTAAATACGGAGAGCTCGTACCACATCCAAAGACCGCTCTTTGGAGGACAAACCAGAAGAGCTTAAAGCCTGAACCACAATCTCTTGGTTAAGATGGAAAGATGACACCACCTTAGGTAGATAACCAGGGCGAGTTCTAAGAACTGACCAGTCATGGTTAAAAATCAGAAAGGGTGGACAACAGGACAAAGCGCCTAAGTCAGAAACCCTCCTGGCAGAGGCATTAGCCAGTAGGAACAGGACCTTGACCGTGAGCCATTTAAGGTCCACTGACTCAAGAGTTTCAAATGGTAACTCTTGCAGGGCATTTAAGACAACAGACAGATCCCATGGAGCCACAGGAGGGACATAGGGAGGCTGATTCCGTAAAACACCCTGAGTGAAAGTATGAACCACACCGACAAGGCAGAGATATGAGCCTTGAGGGAGGCCAGACGAAGACCTAAATCCAGGCCTTGTTGCAGAAAAGCCAGAAGTCTGGCAGTACTGAATTTGTATGCATTATAATTCTTAACAGCACACCAGGTGAAGTAAGAATTCCAGACCCTATAATAAATCCACGCAGATGCCGGTTTGTGGGCCTTCAGAATAGTTTGGATGACCGCCTCAGGGAATCCTTTGGCCTTCAGGAGTGAAGCTTCAAGAGCCACGCCATCAAAGCCAGTCTGGCCACATCTGGGTAGACACAAGGGCCCTGAATGAGGAGGTCTGGGTGTTGAGGAAGTAGAAGAGGACGCTCTATTGATAGACCCTGCAGGTCTGAGAACCAATGCCGTCTTGGCCACGCTGGAGCGACTAGAAGTACTGTAGTATTCCTCCTTCTTGTTTGAACTTCCACAGTACCCTGGTCAGGAGTGACACCGGAGGGAACACATATGGAAGCCGGAAGTACCATGGAATTGCCACTGCGTGAGGATCCCTGGTTCTTGATCCGAAGACCGGAACTTTGTGATTGTGTCGAGACGCCATCAGGTCTACATCTGGTAGGCCCCATTTGTCCACTAGGAGTTGAAAGACTTCCTGATGAAGACTCCACTCTCTGGCTTGCATGTCCTGACGACTGAGGAAATCCGCTTCCCAGTTGAGGACTCCTGGAATGAACTCTGCCGACATTGCTGGCAGATGGCGTTCAGCCCAACAAAGTATTTTGGCACTTCCAACATTGCCATGCGACTTCGATTGCCACCTTGATGGTTTATGTACGCCACCATGGTGGTGTTATTGACCGTACTTGAACAGGCCTGTTCTGTATCAGAGGCAAGGCGAGAGACAAAGCATTGAACACTGTCCGCAATTCCAGAATGTTTATCGGGAGGAGTGATTCTTCCATGGTCCACCGATCCTGGAAAGAGTGTTGCTCCAACACTGCACCCCAACCCCTCAGACTGGCATCTGTAGTCAGTAGGACCCAGTTGGGGATCCAGAAGGGATGGCCCCTGCTCAACTGCTGGTCCTGTAGCCACCAGGTCAGTGACAGACGAACCTGTGGTTGTGTCAGTAAGTGTGTGTCAGTGTGTATGTGCTAGTAAGTGTGTCTGTATCAGTGCTTTTGTGTCAGTAAGTGGATTTTTTTTAGTAAGGAGTGTCTGAGTCAGTAAGGGGTATCTGTCGGTAAGGTGTGTTTGTGTCAGTAAGTTGCACCTGTGTCAGTAAGGGGTGTCTGTCATTAAGTATGTATGTGCCAATAAGTGATGTCTGTGTCTGTAATGGGTATCTGTCAGTTAGTGGTGTCTGTGTCAATAAATGTGTTTCAGTAAGGTGTGTCTGTATGTGTCAGTGGTGTGTGTCAGTAAGTGGAATCTGTGTCAGTAGGGGGGTATGTATCGTATGTGGTGTCTGTCAGTAAGTGGTGCCTGTGTCGATAAGTGTGTCCCAGGAGCCCTCAGTTCCCTGTCTGCTCTATATTGCCCCCATATTTTCTAATATCTCAACATCTGCTCTGTTTTGCCTCATCATTGCTCCCCTTTCTACTTCTGTGCATGTTGATACAGCTCTCTGTATTATATGGTGGTCACTGCGATGCTCTCTGCATGATATGGCTGTTACTGATGCTCTATATTATATGGTGGTCACAAACTTTTTCTTGTTATAGTTAACTATTAATTGGTTGAAGATAGGCCCTAGCTATGATCTTCATGGAGATAGCACACTCATAGCACAGGCCACACCTCATATTTAGACCATACCACACATATCACATGTAGTCATACCACCGCAGCGCTTCTCACACCTCCTTCCGACGCACATAATAGGCCCTTCATAAATTTCAGCTCCAGGCCCATGTGAACCTTAATCTGGCACTGGCAATAGGTATATGCAGGTAAGCATCTTGTATGTCCAGGAATACCATATAATCTCCGGGTTCCATGGCCAGTACAATCGAACGCAGTGTTTCCATACGGAACTAGGACAGTCTCACAAATTTGTTCAGTGATTTGAGGTTGAGTATAGGCCTCTTGGTTTCGAGACTAGAAACAGGGTCGACTAGTATCCTCTGCCCCTCTGGGACAGAGGTGCCGGCACTACCACTCCTGTATCCAGGAGGGAACACACAACCAGATGTAAAGCGTGCGCCTTCAACGGATCTAAAGGGATAACCATTGTGTAGAACTGGCGAGGGGGATGTCTCTTGAAAGAGACTGCGTACCCGTGAGAAACAACTTCTCGCACCTATGCATCTGAAGTTGTCTTTAACCAGACCTGGGGGAATCACAGAAGTCGGCCTCCCACCCTGGGGTCCCCCAGGGGGAGGCCCGCCCCATCATGCAGCAGGCTTGTCTTGTTTAGAAGCAGGCTAACGGGCGGCCCAGGATTGTTTTGCCTTGGGCTTGGTGGTTTAGGGAGCACGAGATTGTCTCGGTAATGCCTGACCTTTTGCTTTCCCTTGAGGCCGAAAGGAGCGAAAAGTGGTACCTTTTGCCTTCTGTGCAGAAGGATTAGTATTCGGGAGAAATGCAGTCTTAACACCCACTAAGTCATCCACAATCTTCCCAAATAGGATGTCTCCCTTAAAAGGGAGTACCTCCAATGTCTTTTTGGAGTCCAGGTCCACCTTCCACGACCTCAACCACAGAATACGGCGAGCCAGGATGGACATAGTCGATGCCTTGGCTGCTTGCACACCTGCCTCAGAGGACGCCTCCTGAATGTAATAGGCGGCGGTGGTATTGTGAGACAGGTACTGTCTGGCAATGTCAGATATATCCTGATGCAGCTCCTCCTCTAATGCCTGAACCCATGCTTCAATTCCTTTTGCAGCCCAGGAGGCTACTATAGTGGGTCTATGTACAGCACCTGTAAGGGAGTAAATAGACTTCAGGCAACCCTCCACACGCTTATCTGTCAGTTCCTTCGGTGAAGTGACAGTGGTGACAGGCAGAGTAGATGACACCACGAGACGGGTGACATGGGAATCCACTGGTGGTGAATTTTCCCACTTGTTACACAACTCAGAAGGGAGCGGATAACGAGCTACCATCTTTTTAGACAGGGAGAATTTCTTTCCTGGCGAAGACCAGGGTTCTTGACGTATGTCTACTAAATGGTCAGAATGCGGTAATAATATTTTAGTTACCTTCTGACGTTTAAACTAATCAGGTTTCTTAGACACAGTAGTGGGATCCACATCATCATCTATTTGTAGAATTTGCTTAATAGCAACCACTAGGTCAGGGACATCAACCTGAGTCGTAGATTCCTCATCAGAAGAAGCTGTATCAGTGTCTGACGGGTCGGTATACTCCCCATCCTCATCAGAAGAATCTTCCAAGAGATTAGTGGATCGTGAAAAGGAAGTAGCCCGCTTAGTTGCACCCTTGACACCAGAGTGACTAGGGGTAGGTTTATGTCTAAACAAAAATGTATTCAATTGCTGAAACTGGGTAGACAAAGTATCCGCCCAAGGCGGATTTACCATAGGGACAATATGTGGCTGCAGTGGCACAGGAGGTCCCATAGGGGGCATAAGGCATGTCACAAGCGCATTGAGCATAGATGAGAACGCCGCCCAAGGTGGCTCCTGATTGTTACAGGGGCTGCGGGCTGACTGGGAGATGTATGGTACATATTACACAGACCATCATACAAAGCTTCCCCCTCAGGCAAATCCCTGGCGCATGCGCTGCATGATACAGGAGCATCCATGGATTTCCCGCGAATAAATCCTCTAGTATGTGACAGCGTACACAGTACACAACACCAGCGTCTAAATCTGGTACTATGTGACTGCGCACACAGTACAAAACACCAGCGAATAAATCCGGTAGTATGTGACTGAGTACACAATAGAATACTCTTGACGGTAAATATTGTGCAGCTCTACATATGAGACCCTGATGCACCTAGTCACCTAGGGTACAGAATACAGTGATAGATATAGCTGGGATACACTGAAAGTGAAATCCACACAGCAGATACAGGCACACACAGTCACAGTGAGAATGCGGATAATTATTTTAGTAAGACAATAAAACTGCCCTGGACTAGTATATGTATATATATAACAATGCGCTGTCCGAGACTGGATGTATATATCAGAATACTCGTACAATATATATTCTGGTACAGGTGCACTTGTTCTTAACTAATGCTGTCTTAATAATGACATGTAGAATACTTAAGTGTCTGTAAAATCACTGCGCTTATGTACAGGCGGATTTACAGAGGAGACCTTGCCCTGCAGTCCCGGAGACCAGTCGCAGCTAATCATAGAAGATGGCGCCGAACGTCTCAGTCAGGGAGTGAGGGAGAGTGTGAGGCAGTTCCAGGGCGGGAACACCAGCAGTAGATGGCACCCGGAGGTGGGGGAGGGGCTACAGGTCAAGCACCTTCTCCCCTATGCTGGTCTTCACCACCTGGCACTATGGGGTCTTAATAAAGTGGATATTAATATATCTGACCTGTACTCCTATGCACTGGTGGATATAGTGGGGTCCCTGCTCTGTTACAGTGTCCATGCCAGCGTTACAATCCGTCCCCTTAGACCGCGACCAGAACGCGATTTAATGGCGGGTCCCGCCTCTTACCGCCTCCCTACTGTAGCAGCCACGCAAACCAGGAGAGCGTCTGCGACCATGTGCCTAGAGCCGGAACGTCTCCGCTGCAAGTACCTGGGAACAGAGCCAGTGGGAGTATGCGACACCGCTTGGGAGGTGACGGAGACGCAGCACAGAATGTCACCCTGACATGTAAGTGCTGCGGCCCTTGAAGTCTTCTAAAAGTTTTTTCAGGGCTGCCTAGTGCAGGGGGGTTAAGTGACCTGCTTCTGCAGATACCAACTCGAAAACTGAGTCACAGTGCCTGGAGGTGGAATGCTTTTGTGAGCATATTTAAGATTTTTTTTTGTGCGCACAGCATTTGAAATTCTGCATCAGATCCTTTATTGTTAAAAGATAGGTCCATCAAGTTCCACTTCAATACTCCTTAATTTCAGAAAGTTCTCCCACATTCCTGGAAGAGGAGACCAGATTCCCTAATAGATCACGTCATCATGATCACTCCTTCCACTGCTTTATTGCACAGTGGGGGCAGGGCCATGATTATGTAATTGCCAGTGCTATGCACTCGCATCTCCCACTAAAACCTCACCTTCGCAACTCCCTAAGGGAGAGATTTATCAAAGCTTGGAGAGATATAAAGTGCCAACCAATCAGTTCTTGTCATTTTTGTAACCCAGACTCCAACATGGCAGTTACAGTAGAAGCTGATTAGTGGAACCTTTTTCTTCCATCCCCAACTGATATCCTCTTGTCCTCTGTATGGTGCTTGATATGTAATGTGCATTTAACAATCCTTGGTATTGATCTTGGATATCTTTACACAAATTAGTTAGATCTGGACTGTAAAGATGATGGAGGAAGACTAACCTGGTGGAGGACAAGATAAAGCTAATAAAGCATAATGAAGAATATCAATCAACAATCACCCGTAAGAGATCAGAGTTCCTGTCAAATGAGACCACAGCAGCAAACAACAGGCCAGCTCAACTTTTCTGCACAGTGAAGATGCTTTGCAAGTCAGCATGCCTACAGCCTGATGAAACACTCTCCCAGCAAGATGCAACAAGTTCGCAAATGTCTTTGCAGATAAAATATCCTCCATACCTGTGATCTGGATCCTGCCTCCACCAAGTTCTAATAGTGTGTGTGCATTGATATAATTGGCTCTGTCTTTGCAAAAAATGTTCAATGCTCTTTGCAATCTAACTATTGCTTCCCCAATAGGAAGCAATAGTTAGACCTCTTCTTAAAAAAAACCTAATTTAGATCCTGACTGCATGACCAACTACAAACCCGTATCAATCCTTCCTTTTTGTACTAGGAAAGGTTATTGAGAAAGTGTTTGCAAATCAACTGGAAATCCGCCTGACAACCGATGATATTTATGATCCATTCCAATCAGGATTCTGGAGAAATCATAGCACTGAAACAGCCCTGGTGTGTGTGTTATATGATCTTCTGATGGAAAGAGACAGAGGTGACTGTTTAATCTTAATCCTTCTTGATCTCTCTGCAGTATTTGATACCATGGACCATGGGCTTCTGATTTCTGTAGACTGGATGGCACAGTCCTAAGCTGGTTCAAATAATTTCTCACCGGCAGGTCACAGAGAATTTTGTCTGGACTATAGTTATCACCATCAATGCCATTGCCATGTGGTGTCCCACATGGTTCTATACTATTCCCCATGCTTTTTGCAGTATACATGCTACCACTGGGTGAAATAATCAGGTGCCATGGCCTGGTCTACCACTGCTATGCAGATGACACACATGTCTAGCTGAGCTCCAGAAGAGGATGAGTGCCAGTTGGCTGAGACTGAATCCTGATAAAACAGACGTCCTTATGATAGGACCTCAACATCAAAGGACAAGACTGCAGCATAGCCAACCAACTGGATTGACACTTGGGGGTACAGAATTCTAAAACACTGATCATGTGCAGAATCTTGGCGTTGTCCTGGATGGTGGCTTGACACTTAAACATTAGCTATCAGCCACAATCAAATGCTCATTCTTTCATCTGAGTAACATAGCCAGAATCAAACACTTAATTCCCTCAGAAGATCTGCCAAAAGTCATACATGCATTTGTAGCATCTCAATTAGACTACTGCACTGCCCTCTACCTTGGTCTCCCAGCAAAAGAATTGCACCGCTTACAGTTGGTACAAAATACAGCTGCCAGGCTGTTAACCAAAAAGCCCAGTTCTAGCCACATAACACCCATTCTCTACTCCCCCTACTGGTTTCCTGTAAGATGGCAAATCATCTTTAAGATTTGCTCACTGAGGGGCAGATGTATTAACCTGGAGAAGGCATAAGGAAGTGATAAACCAGTGATATGTGCAAGGTGATAAAGGTACCAGCCAATCAGCTCCAATATGTAAATTAACAGTTAGGATCTGATTGGCTGGTGCCTTTATCACCTTGCACATATCACTGGTTTATCATTTCCTTATGCCTTCTCCAGGTTAATACATCTGCCCCTGAGTTTCAAAGCCCTACATGACCAGGGCCCAAGGTAGCTGAAACAGCTTCTGATTACATACTGTCCTTCTCGATTACTGTGACCTGTTGATGAAGGACTTTTGGCAATACCTATAATCTCCCATAATCCATCTGGGGGTCGAGCTTTTAGTCGTACAGCTCCGACTCTATGGAAGTCACTTCCCCGCACAGTTCAAGAGACCCCCACTCTGGAATCCTTCCAAAACAGACTCAAGACTTTCCTGTTTACTCAAGCATTTCCATAATGTCCCTTTAGTATCTCCATTCTCGCTGTGTTTTATGGAAAGCTTTTCAGTACTTCATTGTTTCTGTACTATATTATGTTCATTCTATCTGTTAAGCGCCTTGACTCCTATTGCAGAAAGAGCGGTATATAAATAAAATTATGATTATTATTATCATCATCATCATCATCATCATCATCACTTCTATGGTGCCTGTTTTAAAGAAACACTAGTGTTAAAAAACTCTCTATGATTTTTTTATTTTTATTAATTGGTTTGGTATCATGGGTGTATCAAGAGAGGAGGAGTCCCGTGTGCAGGAACCGTTTGGAGGGGTCCTTTCTTGCCAGCAGCGCTTTTAGACTCTGGGCACCAGGGTCACTAGGGGACCCTAGGGCTGTTCCAGAGTCTAGTGTGCATGTGCAGGTCTTTGGAAAAATGGCACAGTGGACATTTTCCCAGAGATTTTCTCACTGCGCATGCGCGAAATGCCGGGAAAGTGGCCACTGCGCCATTTTCCTGCCGATTTCCTCAGCACTGCTGCTGCCAACGCGGGATTTCAGCAGGTAAGTATTACACCCATTATAAATATGCCACTGGTATGTATTTTCGACATTTAAAATGCCGACAATCAGAACGGGGACACTGTTAGGTGGAACCCGGAATGCTGACATGCTAAAATAATGTGATGCAAAGCATTTTAAGTTTAACAGTATCTGTTTCAACCATGGTAAAGCATCAAAGCTTTAAATCACATTACTAGCATGTTGGCATGCTGACTTTGACCTACCAGTTGTCTCATTCTAATTCCCACATAAATGAGGAAAATCCTGACCTCTCTATGGGGGTAATTCAGATCTGATCGCTGCTGTGCGTTTTCACACAGCAGGTGAGCAGGTCCAAACTGTGCATGCATATGCACTGCAATGCGCAGTTGCGTCAGACAGCAACAAAGGGCATCGCCGGTCAGCAATGGGATGGTGTGAAAAATCCGTTCGCACGGGCGTTCACAAAGGTGATTGACAGGAGGAAGCCGTCTGTAGGTGGTAACTGACCGTTTACTGGGAGTGTTCGGGAAAATGCAGGCATGCCCAAGCGTTTTCAGGGAGGGTGTCTGACGTCAGTTCCGGCCCCGATAAGCCTGATTCTTTCGCACTGGAAGAGTGAGTCCTGGATTGCGCTCAGACTGCACAAAGTGAATTTTTGCAGCTCAGCTACACATGCGATCACACACTTGCACAGTGAATTTACACTATCTAATCGCAGGACAGCAAAAAACGCAGCCCAGCGATCAGGTCTGAATTAGGCCCTATGTCCTCCTTACAGTAAGGTGCCAAAACCTGTACCCCATATTCAGTGGTCTAACTAGTGACTTTAATGTTAACATCATGAGCATTTATCCATTTTATCCATGCATAGATTGTATTCACCTTTACAGAGGCTGCCTGACACTGAGTGCTGCTACTCTTCTTAAGCACATTAAACGGTCCTGGACCGTGGCCGGCGGCAGATCTGGCCCTAGGCATTGGCAGACTAGGCAAATGCCTAGGGGCAGAAGCAGCTTCTGCTGGTTCAAATGACATGCTGCATGCCTATATACTTCCTGTGACTGCGGCTGTATCTGCAGCCGAAATGCTGCGTTACAGTGTATTCCTGGAAATCACTGTAACATAGCATATCGTATGCAGATACAGCCACAGTCGCACTCAGAATATAGGCATGCCACATATCATTGTAATCAGCAGAAGCTGCTTGTGCATCCTAGCCACATAGTAATGCAAATAAAATGCATTTTCATAAAAAAAGGCACCCAACGTTAGCAGAGCTGCCAGCTGACACACACCAGGCACCTCCTGCTGCATGGCGTATTGAGGCAAGATGTATGAGGATCTGTACCCAAGCAGAGGCAAAGTTCGCAGTGTTAGCGGCCATGTGAGTGCTATGTGTTGGTGGGTTGGTTATGCAGTAGTGTTCGGCATATGTGTAAGGGTCATTATGTGTGTCGTGTATAAATGCTTTAAGAATGTGTGGCATATGTGTAAGTGGCACTATGTATGTCATTATATGTATAAGTGCACTAATAATGTGTGGCATATGTGTAAGGGGCACTATGTCTGTCATCATGTGTATAAGGGCATTAATAATGTGCGGTATATGTGTTAGGGATATTATGTGTATAAGGGCATAATAAAGGTTGGCATAATGTGTAAGGTGCATTATGTTTATAAGGACATTAATAATGTGTGTCATATGTGTAAGGGGCATTATTGTGTGGTATTATGTGTATACATGCATTACTAATGTGTGGCATTATGTGTATACAGTGCTCTACTGTGTGGCGTAACGTATAGAAAGGGCACTACTGTGTAGTCTAATGTGAATAAAGCACAATATGGTGTGGTGTAATGTGAATAAGGAGCAATTCAGTGTGATGTAAAGAGAACGGAGGACATTTTATATGTCCATAGTGACATAAAATTCTGGTAGTATGCTGCATGAGGTAGCCAACGACAGGTATAGGTAACATAATAACATAGTTAATGAGGTTGAAAAGCGGCAAAATGCCCATCGGGTTCAACCTGTATTCTGTATTAAGCTGTGCACCTTATAATGTACCTGCTGAAGTAATGGTTTAGTACTAATTAACAACGATAATTCGTATCACTCACAGATAGTTAATGTCAATATCTTAAATGCTATAGCCCTGGATACTTTTTTCAGTTAGAAATTTGTCCAGTCCGTTTTTAAATGCATTTACAGAGTCCGCCATTATTACCTTCTTCGGCAGGGAGTTCCAAATCTTTATTGCCCTTACTGTGAAGAACCATTTCCTGCATTGTGTATGGAATTTTCTCTTTTCTAGCCTCAGCGAGTGCCCATGTGTCCTATGCAGAGTTCTTTTGATAAAAAAATCCCCTGCTAACTCCTTGTAATGACCCTTTACATATTTGAAGATATTAATAATGTCTCCTCTTAGATGCCTCTTTTCTAGTATATACATATTTAACCTAGTAAGCCTTTCCTCGTACTCCAGTGCTTTTAACTAGTGATGTGCACCGGAAATTTTTCGGGTTTTGTGTTTTGGTTTTGGATTTGGATTCGGAGGCGTTTTGGCAAAACCTCCTTGAAAATATTTTGTCGGATTCGGGTGTGTTTTGGATTCAGGTGTTTTTTTTACAAAAAACCCTCAAAAACAGCTTAAATCATAGAATTTGGGGGTCATTTTGATCCCATAGTATTATTAACCTCAATAACCATAATTTCCACTAATTTTCAGTCTATTCTGAACACCTCACACCTCACAATATTATTTTTAGTCCTAAAATTTGCACCGAGGTCGCTGGATGACTAAGCTAAGCGACCCAAGTGGCCGACACAAACACCTGGCCCATCTAGGAGTGGCACTGCAGTGTCAGACAGGATGGCACTTCAAAAAAATAGTCCCCAAACAGCACATGATGCAAAGAAAAAAATAGGCGCAATGAGGTAGCTGTGTGACTAAGCTAAGCGACCCAAGTGGCCGACACAAACACCTGGCCCATCTAGGAGTGGCACTGCAGTGTCAGACAGGATGGCACTTCAAACAAATTGTCCCCAAACAGCACATGATGCAAAGAAAAAAAGAGGCACAATGAGGTAGCTGTGTGACTAAGCTAAGCGACCCAAGTGACCGACACAAACACCTGGCCCATCTAGGAGTGGCACTGCAGTGTCAGACAGGATGGCAGATTTAAAAAATAGTCCCCAAACAGCACATGATGCAAAGAAAAAAAGAGGTTCACCAAGGTCGCTGGATGGCTAAGCTAAGCGACACAAGTGGCCGACACAAACACCTGGCCCATCTAGGAGTGGCACTGCAGTGTCAGGCAGGATGGCACTTCAAAAAATAGTCCCCAAACAGCACGTGATGCAAATAAAAATGAAAGAAAAAAGAGGTGCAAGATGGAATTGTCCTTGGGCCCTCCCGCCCACCCTTATGTTGTATAAACAGGACATGCACACTTTAACAAACCCATCATTTCAGCGACAGGGTCTGCCACACAACTGTGACTGAAATGACTCCTTGCACAAACTGGCTCTACAGAGGCAAGATGTCCACCTCCTCCTCATCGTCCGATTCCTCACCCCTTTCACTGTGTACATCCCCCTCCTTACAGATTATTAATTCGTCCCCACTGGAAGCCACCATCTCAGGTCCCTGTGTACTTTCTGGAGGCAATTGCTGGTGAATGTCTCCACGGAGGAATTGATTATAATTCATTTTGATGAACATCATCTTCTCCACATTTTCTGGAAGTACGCCGATTGCTGACAAGGTGAGCGGCTGCACTAAACACTCTTTCGGAGTACACAGTGGAGGGGGGGCAACTTAGGTAAAATAAAGCCAGTTTGTGCAAGGGCCTTCAAATTGCCTCCTTTTCCTGCCAGTATACGTACGGACTGTCTGACGTGCCTACTTGGATGCGGTCACTCATATAATCCTCCACCATTCTTTCAATGGTGACAGAATCATATGCAGTGACAGTAGACAACATGTCAGTAATCGTTGGCAGGTCCTTCAGTCTGGACCAGATGTCAGCACTCGCTCCAGACTGCCCTGCATCACTGCCAGCGGGTGGGCTCGGAATTCTTAGCCTTTTCCTCGCACCCCCAGTTGCGGGAGAATGTGAAGGAGGAGCTGTTGACGGGTCACGTTCCGCTTGACTTGACAATTTTCTCACCAGCAGGTCTTTGAACCTCTGCAGACTTGTGTCTGCCGGAAAGAGAGATACAACGTAAGTTTTAAATCTAGGATCGAGCACGGTGGCCAAAATGTAGTGCTCTGATTTCAACAGATTGACCACCCGTGATTCTTGGTTAAGCAAATTAAGGGCTCCATCCACAAGTCCCACATGCCTAGCGGAATCGCTCTGTTTTAGCTCCTCCTTCAATTTCTCCGGCTTCTGCAAAAGCCTGATGAGGGGAATGTCCTGACTCAGGCTGGCAGTGTCTGAACTGACTTCACGTGTGGCAAGTTCAAAGGGTTGCAGAACCTTGCACAATGTTGAAATCATTCTCCACTGCGCTTGAGTCAGGTGCATTCCCCCTCCTTTGCCTATATTGTAGGCAGATGTATAGGCTTGAATGGCCTTTTGCTGCTCCTCCATCCTCTGAAGCATATAGAGGGTTGAATTCCACCTCGTTACCACCTCTTGCTTCAGATGATGGCAGGGCAGGTTCAGGACTGTTTGCTGGTGCTCCAGTCTGCGGCACACGGTGGCTGAATGCCGAAAGTGGCCTGCAATTCTTCGGGCCACCGACAGCATCTCTTGCACGCCCCTGTCCTTTTTAAAAAAATTCTGCACCACCAAATTCAATGTAGGTGCAAAACATGGGATGTGCTGGAATTTGCCCACATGTAATGCACGCACAATATTGGTGGCGTTGTCCGATGTCACAAATCCCCAGGAGAGTCCAATTGGGGTAAGCCATTCTGCGATGATGTTCCTCAGTTTCTGTAAGAGGTTGTCAGCTGTGTGACTCTTATGGAAAGCGGTGATACAAAGCGTAGCCTGCCTAGGAACGAGTTGGCGTTTGCGAGATGCTGCTACTGGTGCCGTCGCTGCTGTTCTTGCTGCGGGAGGCAATACATCTACCCAGTGGGCTGTCACAGTCATATAGTCGTGAGTCTGCCCTGCTCCACTTGTCCACATGTCCGTGGTTAAGTGGACATTGGGTACAACTGCATTTTTTAGGACACTGGTGAGTCTTTTTCTGAGGTCTGTGTACATTTTCGGTATCGCCTGCCTTGAGAAATGGAACCTAGATGGTATTTGGTACCGGGGACACAGTACCTCAATCAAGTCTGTACTTCCCTGTGAATTAACGGTGGATACCGGAAACACGTTTCTCACCATCCAGGCTGCCAAGGCCTGAGTTATCCGCTTTGCAGCAGGATGACTGCTGTGATATTTCATCTTCCTCGCAAAGGACTGTTGGACAGTCAATTGCTTACTGGAAGTAGTACAAGTGGTCTTCCGACTTCCCCTCTGGGATGACGATCGACTCCTAGCAGCAACAACAGCAGCGCCAGCAGCAGTAGGCGTTACACTCAAGGATGCATCGGAGGAATCCCAGGCAGGAGAGGACTCGTCAGACTTGACAGTGACATGACCTGCAGGACTATTGGCTTTCCTGTCTAAGGAGGAAATTGACACTGAGGGAGTTGGTGGTGTGGTTTGCAGGAGTTTGGTTACACGAGGAAGGGATTTAGTGGTCAGTGGACTGCTTCCGCTGTCATCTAAAGTTTTTGAACTTGTCACTGACTTCTAATGAATGCAGACCAGGTGACGTATAAGGGGGGATGTTCCTAGGTGGTTAACGTCCTTACCCCTACTTATTACAGCTTGACAAAGGCAACACACGGCTTGACACCAGTTGTCCGCATTTCTGTTAAAATAATTCCACACCGAAGAGGTGATTTTTTTTGTATTTTGACCAGGCATGTCAATGGCCATATTCCTCCCACGGACAACAGGTGTCTCCCCGGGTGCCTGACTTAAACAAACCACCTCACCATCAGAATCCTCCTTGTCAATTTCCTCCCCAGCGCCAGCAACACCCATATCCTCATCCTGGTGTACTTCAACAGTGACATCTTCAATTTGACTATCAGGAACTGCACTGCGGGTGCTCCTTCCAGCACTTGCAGGGGGCGTGCAAATGGTGGAAGGCGCAACCTCTTCCCGTCCAGTGTTGGGAAGGTCAGGCATCGCAACCGACACAATTGGACTCTCCTTGGGGATTTGTGATTTAGAAGAACGCACAGTTCTTTGCTGTGCTTTTGCCATCTTAACTCTTTTAAGTTTTCTAGCAGGAGGATGAGTGCTTCCATCCTCAGGTGAAGCTGAACCACTAGCCTTGAACATAGGCCAGGGCCTCAGCCGTTCCTTGCCACTCCGTGTCGTAAATGGCACATTGGCAAGTTTACGCTTCTCCTCATACGTTTTTTATTTAGATTTTTGGGTCATTTTACTGAGCTTTATTTTTTTGGATTTTACATGCTCTCTACTATGACATTGGGCATCGGCCTTGGCAGACGATGTTGATGGCATTTCATCGTCTCGGCCATGACTAGTGGCAGCAGCTTCAGCACGAGGTGGAAGTGGATCGTGATCTTTCCCTATTTTACCCTCCACATTTTTGTTCTCCATTTTTTAATGTGTGGAATTATACGCCAGTAATATATCAATAGCAATGGCCTACTACTATATATACTGCGCAAAACTGAAATGCACCACAGGTATGGATGGATAGTATACTTGACGACACAGAGGTAGGTAGAGCAGTGGACTACTGTACCGTACTGCTATATAGTATATACTGGTGGTCAGCAAACTGTGCAAAACTGAAATGCACCACAGGTATGGATGGATAGTATACTTGACGACACAGAGGTAGGTAGAGCAGTGGCCTTCTGTACCGTACTGCTATATAGTATATACTGGTGGTCAGCAAACTGTGCAAAACTGAAATGCACCACAGGTATGGATGGATAGTATACTTGACGACATGGAGGTAGATAGAGCAGTGGCCTTCTGTACAATACTGCTATATAGTATATACTGGTGGTCAGCAAACTGCAAAACTGAAATGCACCACATGTATGGATGGATAGTATACTTGACGACACAGAGGTAGGTTGAGCAGTGGACTACTGTACCGTACTGCTATATAGTATATACTGGTAGTCAGCAAACTGTGCAAAACTGAAATGCACCACAGGTATGGATGGATAGTATACTTGACGACACAGAGGTAGGTAGAGCAGTGGACTACTGTACCGTACTGCTATATATAGTTGTACTGGTTGTCAGCAAACTGTGCAAAACTGAAATGCACCACAGGTATGGATGGATATTATACTTGACGACACAGAGGTAGGTAGAGCAGTGGCCTTCTGTACCGTACTGCTATATATATAGTTATACTGGTGGTCAGCAAACTGTGCAAAACTGAAATGCACCACAGGTATGGATGGATAGTATACTTGACGACACAGAGGTAGGTAGAGCAGTGTCCTTCTGTACAGTACTGCTATATATATAGTATATACTGGTGGTCAGCAAACTGTGCAAAACTGAAATGCACCACATTTATGGATGGATAGTATACTTGACGACACAGAGGTAGGTAGAGCAGTGGACTACTGTACCGTACTGCTATATATATAGTTATACTGGTGGTCAGCAAAATTCTGCACTGTCCTCCTACTATATATACTACAATGCAGCACAGATATGGAGCGTTTTTCAGGCAGAAAACGTATAATACTGGTGGTCACTGGTCACTGGTCAGCAAAACTCTGCACTGTCCTCCTACTATATAATACTGCTGGTCCCCAGTCCCCACAATAAAGCAATTAGCACACTGAGCACCGATATTTGCAGCACACTGAGCACAGTCAGATATGGAGCATTTTTCAGGCAGAGAACGTAGATATTTGCACTTGCAGCACACTGAGCACAGATATTTGCAGCACACTGAGCACAGATATTTGCAGCCCACTGAATATAGAAACCGAGAGGACGCCAGCCACGTCCTCTCACGATCATCTCCAATGCACGAGTGAAAAATGGCGGCGACGCGCGGCTCCTTATATAGAATATGAATCTCGCGAGAATCCGACCGCGGGATGATGACGTTCAGGCGCGCTCGGGTTAACCGAGCAAGGCGGGAGGATCCGAGTTGCTCGGACCCGTGAAAAAAAAGGTGAAGTTCGGGCGGGTTCGGATCCCGAGGATCCGAACCTGCTCATCACTATTTTTAACCCTTTAATCAGTCAGGTAAAGGGAGTTGGGTAGTGTTGAAAAGCTTTGAGGATACCAGGGTTTGCCCAGTAGTCTTGCCCATCAACCAATCAGTATTCTGAGTCTGACAGACATTCACTGCGTACTGAAGTTACACAATATTTCTCTACAACACAAGTACCGTATTTGCTGGCGTATAAGACGACTTTTTCCCCCTGAAAAACATGCCTCCAAGTGGGGGGTCGTCTTATACGCCGGGTGTCGTCTTATACGCCGGGCGGGAAGTCGCCCGGCGTGGGAAGTCGCGAAACAGGGGCGTGACCTAGCATAAGTTTTCAGCAATGGTGGTTGAGAAGATGATGTTGGCTGCCCCCCCCCACTTCCCCCGTGAAGTGCCTCTATCTGTACGGTGAGTGTACGGGTGAAGCTGTGTGAAGTCCGGCTCCTACACAGGGACAGGAGCCAGGTGCTGCACGTATTGTTACAGTGCAGCACCCGGCTCATGTCACTGAGCAGGAGCCGACATTCAGCAGTGACAGGCGGACATCGGCAGCACTTACAGTATAAGAGATTTGGTATGCATAAGAAGGGGGGGGGGGGGACAGCGGCTTAGGCAGGGGGGACAGCGGCAGCACTGCAGGGAAGCTGCAGGTGTGGGGGGCTTAATACTGGTACTACAGGGCAGACCAGACAGCTGCTAGTGACAGAGAGACGGCAGGGACCAATCCAATCAGGCTTTGTATACAGCCAACAGCCAACCACAGTACTGCACCATTGTACAGTACAGTATAGCATAGCAAAATGCCTGCCTGTGTTTCTGAGAAATCAAATCAAATCTGATGTTCTTTTACGTTTTATTTGGTGTGTGGAAGGTGTGCGGAAGAGGGGGTAGTCTTATATGGCGAGTATATAACAAACTCTATATTTTGAGTGGAAATGTTGGGGGGTCGTCTTATACGCCCAGTCGTCTTATACGCCGGCAAATACGGTAATTCTAAGTATACACCCTGAACTCCATTCAAAGACATATCCCAAAAATATTCACGCATTCGACCAAAGAAAACGAGAAATAAAGAGAGTTGGAGTAACTTTACTTTCAACCTTTTGAAAATATAGAAAGATAAAGAAGGGAGATTTTTTTTATTAATCTACTCATGAAATCATCTCCTGTGTATTTTAGTCAACATTTAAATCCTGAACTTAAACCAACAGAGATTTTATGAGAAGCTTGGGAACGCATTTTCCAAATCTAGAAACAGAGGTGTAAATTTACTAAAGTGTGAGTGTTTTTTTTAGAAGTGGAGATGTGACCCAGAGCAACCAATTAGATTATACTTTCTAGCACCTCCTAGAAAATAATAGCTAGAATCTGATTGGTTGCTATGTGCAACATCACCACTTCAAAAAAACTTACACTTTAGTAAATATGCCCCAGAGAAGTTATTGTGACATTAATCAGTAATGAGCAGTATCCAGAACAGTTCTGGCCTCATGGAAGACACTCCTGATAAAACAAACCCTAACTTATCGATCGCTGTCCTAAACTTTCTTAACTGGCATGGTCAGATTTCATGCAACTGCGCCGTCCCACCTTGTCCCCCCGTTTTTGACGAGGAGATCCGTTCTGCATATGTGCATAATATAATGTTTAAATATTTAAAAAAATACTTTTTCAACATTATTAAATAAAATAAATTTGAAAAAACAATGTTGTTAACTCTTTTGAAGGGAAAAATCGTCAGTTAAGAGGTTAAAACTCACCTTTTATACGACTTTTAAAGAGTCAAAGAATTACTAACCAAAGACTAAACTGTAATGGATAGCATTACTGCCTCACAACACTGAGGTTATGGGTTCGATTCCCACCATGGCCCTAACTATGTGGAGTTTGTATATTCTCCCTGTACACGTGTGGGTTTCCTCGCACAATCCAAAAATATAGTGGTAGGTTAATTGGCTCCCTACAAATTAACCTTAGCGTGAATGTGTGCGCGTGTACGTGTGGTAGGGAATATAGATTGTAAGCTCCCTCCACTAGGTCAGGGACTGATGTGAATGGCCAAATACACTCTGTAAAGCACTGTGGAATATGTGTGCACTATATAAATAACTGGTAATAATAAATAATACCCATTCCGAATTGGTATGTGCCTGATTGGCCACGAATATCCTTCAAGCAGATTAATCAATAAAGCATTTTAAAATAAGATTTTACTCACCGGTAAATCTATTTCTCGTAGTCCGTAGTGGATGCTGGGAACTCCGTAAGGACCATGGGGAATAGACGGGCTCCGCAGGAGACTGGGCACTCTAAAAGAAAGATTAGGTACTATCTGGTGTGCACTGGCTCCTCCCACTATGACCCTCCTCCAGACCTCAGTTAGGATACTGTGCCCGGAAGAGCTGACACAATAAGGAAGGATTTTGAATCCCGGGTAAGACTCATACCAGCCACACCAATCACACCGTATAACTTGTGATACTATACCCAGTTAACAGTATGAAATATAACTGAGCCTCTCAACAGATCGCTCAACAATAACCCTTAGTTAGGCAATAACTACATACAAGTATTGCAGACAATCCGCACTTGGGATGGGCGCCCAGCATCCACTACGGACTACGAGAAATAGATTTACCGGTGAGTAAAATCTTTTTTTCTCTGACGTCCTAGTGGATGCTGGGAACTCCGTAAGGACCATGGGCATTATACCAAAGCTCCCAAACGGGCGGGAGAGTGCGGATGACTCTGCAGCACCGAATGAGAGAACTCAAGGTCCTCCTCAGCCAGGATATCAATTTTGTAGAATTTAGCAAACGTGTTTGCCCCTGACCAAGTTGCAGCTCGGCAAAATTGTAAAGCCGAGACCCCTCGGGCAGCCGCCCAAGATGAGCCCACTTTCCTCGTGGAATGGGCTTTTACTGATTTAGGATGCGGCAATCCAGCCGCAGAATGCTCCAGCTGAATTGTGCTACAAATTCAGCGAGCAATAGTCTGCTTAGAAGCAGGAGCACCTATTTTGTTGGGTGCCTACAGGATAAAAAGCGAGTCAGTTTTCCTGACTCCAGCCGTCCTGGAAATATAAATTTTTAAGGCCCTGACTACGTCCAGTAACTTGGAATCTTCCAAGTCCCTAGTAGCCGCAGGCACTACAATAGGTTGGTTCAAGTGAAAAGCTGATACCACCTTAGGGAGAAACTGGGGACGAGTCCTCAATTCTGCCCTATCCATATGGAAAATCAGATAAGGGCTTTTACATGACAAAGCCGCCAATTCTGACACACGCCTGGCCGAAGCCAAGGCCAATAACATGACCACTTTCCACGTGAGATATTTCAAATCCACAGTTTTAAGTGGCTCAAACCAATGTGATTTTAAGAAACTCAACACCACGTTGAGATCCTGATAGGGTATGTTAACAATAGGTCTGATTATGAACTCTCTTCAGTCATCAGTCAGAATGCTGTTTCCCTTAGCAACCGGTTGGAGATCAGTGAATGAATAAGTGACACCGGATCATTGTGTAACCTAAGCAGTTCATAGTTGATCTGTTTGGGGGCCGTCATGGCTTTATTATTTATAGCTTGAACACAAAGGGTTTATGCTTGCCAATATATTTAGCCAATCAGAATACACCATGTATGTCTTGAAAATACATCGATTGTTATACAATGTTAGAAGTGGCAACTAGGACAGCCTTGAAAATGGTTATTGTTTCGTTTATCAGTCTTTCGGACATAAACTCAAAAGATTTCTTTCTTTATTCTTCTCAATTAGCCTTGGATATATCTGGTGTTGCTTTGTCCGTCCTAGATACATTTCCAATACATTTAATGTTGCATTTGTCTTGTACAAGTCATGCCTTAAAACAAGATTATTCAGCAAATACAACATTCTGACCAGCTCTGCACATTTTTCTTAAGGACATATCAACTAATTTTGTGATTAACAGTAAATATCTTAATAAATGCGAAAAACGTGAATCAATATATATATATATATACTAAACTGCGGAAGCTCCTACACTATCATTTCCCCTCTTTTTGATTCCACTTTTTCTCCCTATTCTACCTACACTATCTAGGCCTGAAACATTCTCTTTCAGTAAACCAGTCCCCTGGACTTATAGTCCAAACCTTGGGGATTACCCCTAACAACAATCAAAGGATAAGCAACTTCATTCTTCTGGCTGGAGAGTCACTGTCAACTTCTTCAAGTGGGATGCACGTAGTCAAGTATCACGACCTTTCATCTTAATTTAAGGTAGACATGGTTAGCAGCACTTGATATGGACCATCATATCTTGGTTCAAAGGTCTTTCTCACATGTCTCTTTAAATAGACCCAATCTCCTGGATTTAGCTTATGCGTAGCTGATCCTTCTGGGTCTGGAATGGAAGAAAACACTCGGCCATGGAGGTTAGTCAATGTTTTACAGACCTCCTGTACATAACCTGTAAAAATCATCATGATTATGTTGTAATTGTTGTGGATAATAACAACCTGTTCTTAGAGCTGACCCAAACAATATTTCATATGGAGTCAGTTTACTAGGTTTCATGGGTGTGGTCCTAATATTAAACAAGACTATAGGTAGGCATTCTGGACAAGTTCTTTTGGTTTCTGTCATTTTCTGTAGTTTTAGCTTAAGGTCAAAGTTCAGATGTTCCCCCTCCCACTCGCCTGGGGCTGGTAAGGCACATGGAAGGCCTGCTGTACCCCCAAATCTTTCATTATATGCTGCATGACTTCTCTTGTGAAATGTGTACCTCTATCTGATTCTATAACCTCAGGTATCCCAAATCTACATACTACTTCTGCTATCAGTTTCTTTGCAGTGGTTTTTGCTTACTGGCCAGGCTTCGGCCCAGTGACTAAACATGTCCGTTGCTACTAGTACATATTCATATGGACTGCTTCGTCGCCACTGTATATAGTCAATTGGTAGTCTTTCAAATGGGTAAGAGGCTTTGGGTATAGTTCCTAGAGGTGTCTTGGTTCTTTGTCGTGGATTGCTGATTCCACAGATCCAGCATCCTGCTACAAAGTTTGTTGCAGCTTTATTGAAGCCTGGAGCTATCCAATGCTCTTGTACTCTATTCACCATGGCTTCCTTTGAATGGTGTACTTGTCCATGAGCTACTTGTAACATGGGTGGAAATAGAGCTGCTGGTAGACAGTACTTCAATTCTCTTTATTTCCAAAGTCCATGTTCATCTTCTTCTGCCCCCAAATCATCTCCATTTCTCCTTTTCTCCTTGTGATGTTTGTTGTTGAATTTTGATCAACTCCTCTCACTGGGCATTTGCTTCACGTCTTGAGCTACTAAGACTTGCTCAAGTTCTTTTGATTGTAAGGCAATTCTCTTGGCTTCTGCATCTGCAAATGCATTTCCTTTAGCTTCCATGGTTTGGCTCTTAGTATGTGCTTGTACCTTGATTATTCCAATTCTTTTAGGTAGTTCCAATGCTCTGAAGAGTTCCATAATCAAACTGGCATGTTTGATGGGTTTTCCGTTTGCACTTTTGAAGTCCCTACTTTTCCATATAACAGCGTAATCTTGGGACTAGATGTTAGCTGTCATGTTTTCAGCATGTATGCAGGCTTTGGTCATTGCTATGAGTTCTGCTTCTTGTGCTGACATACTTGGTAGCAATGCTCCAGAGTCTATGACTTCAGTTTCAGTTGTTACTGCATATCCTGTCTTTGGGGATCCATTATCATAATATCTTGATCCATCGACGAACAGGTTCATGTCTGGATTGTCCAGTGGTGTATCTTAGACATTAGGAAGAGGTAAAGTCTCTAATTCCATGAGGCTAGGCAATCACTTCATATTTGGTAAGTCTGGCTGCAGAAAGATGCTTGCTATTTTCTTGACTTAATATTTCTGTTACAGCGTGAGGTACTTGTATACACAGTGTAATCAGGCAATCCCAATGCTGGGGCTGTTATTATGGTTTGCTTTAGTTGTCTTACTGCTTCTTCAATGGTGTCCCTGTTGTCTGCTGACGCCTCCTTTTTAATGTTCTTGGGGTTTTTGCTTGAGTTATTGCCTTTGTTCTTTTATCAGTAAGATGCCTTGTTCCTTGAGATATGCAGTGTCCTAAGAAGACAAATTTTTTCTGTACTAGCTGAAGCTTGTCTTTTGACACTCTGCAATCTTCTTCTGCCAAAAAGATGAGTAGTGATACTGTTTCCTTTTTGCACTTCTCTTCTGTCTGTGCAGCAATAAGCAGATCATCGACATATTGAACTAACTGGGTGTCTGTAAAGTGTGGTCTCCATTTCTGCAGGATTAATGCCATTGCCTCTGAGAAATCTGATGGACTAGTGGCTCCCCCTTGGGGTAATTGTGTCCCACCATATTGTTTACCTTCGTGAGTGAATATTAGAAACTTCTGGCTTTCCCATTCATCAGTAGATAATCTGATTTTCCCTCCTTTTGAATCTTGAGATTCAACACCTTTATTGATTAATGTTGGAAAAGGGTTGCTGCGTTGAGGGTAATACATCTTCTGATGGTTACTTGTCACATTTTGGCAGTGCTACTTCATACATGGTCAGCCTTGCCACTGACAGGTGTTTGGTTCTTGCTTGTTGAAGCTTCTCTGTACCTGCATGTGGACCCTGGATGATAAGTTCATGATTCAGCACTATGCCTGTGCTCTTGTCCTCTTCTAGGACTTCTGATTCATCACTGTGTCTGTGCTCTTATACTCTTCTAGGGCTGTTGCTGCTATCACTGCTCTGATGCCGGTAGGTGCTCTTTGATTACCGCTGTCAAGCTTGCTTAAGTTGTAGGCCACTGGTCTTCACCTCAGTCCATGATTTTGCATAAGGACTTCTATGTATGGCCTCCTTCTTTAATAGTCAGGTAGTTCTAGGGCTTGAGATGAGGCAACTGCTGTTTCCAACTGTTCAATAGCCTAATTCATCTGTTGCTGTATGTAGGATGCGGACCCTCCTCCCTTTCAGTGTTGTCATACAATGCTTGCATGTAGACTGGTGCTAGAGGTATCCGTGTTCTGTAGTGTCCTACTAGGCCCAGGAATGATCATCTGACTTGCTTGACACTAGTTGGCATCTTAGCTTGCAGTCTGAATCTTTTCCTTTTCACTTTTGTTAGATGTCTGGTACCTTGAGTGTCCTAGGAAGATTAACTCTTGCTTGACTAGCTGCAATTTCTCCTTCTGAGGCTCTGCAGTCTTGGTCTTTCAGAAACTTCACTAAGGACACTGCCCCTTCTTGGTGCTTCTTTTAGTAGTGGTGGCAATCAGCAGTTCATTCACATCCTGTATTTAGCTGTGTGTTTTGTGGATATATCACTTGGGCTATTCCGGTCCAGTAGTATTGCTTCCTTTCTTCTACAACTGGTACTGCTGGAATGAGTCAATACTGAACTTCTGTTTTAACTTGCTTCTAAATGGCTTTTTGTTCTTTCCTTTGATAAGTTGCTGGAAAGTTAAACTTCTGCTGATGTGTACTGTATTCTCCTTGGATAAGCTTTAGTACATTGTGCTTCAGCAAAGTCACTGGACATGTACTCCAAGGTCAAGAATTGGGCTGGTATTGGTGACTGCATTTCTCTCATCTCCTGTCCCTTTAAGAATTTCTGATATCACCAGTTCTTGTGGTATCTCCCTCTGCTGTCTTCTGCGTGTGCTGGCTCCAGTATTCATTAGGCACAGACGTATTTCTCCAGTGGGCAAGGTGACTGTAATCATACCTTCTGCTGTTTCCTCTGGAGATATTATGTTCACTGGGGAGTACCTGAAGGAGCTTGTACTTCATATTGGCAGAAGAAGCATCATTCATTTGTTTTCTGGAACTTTTTCTGTCTTGTTCCTTATTATTTGCTTTAAACCCCGGAGCTTCTGTTGCTTTAAATCATGGCATTATCTCTGTAATCTTGCCAGGTAGTACTGACCACTTGTCAGATGTCTTTCTTTGTCCTTCTTAAAGCAGACTTCCTTTAGTCTCCAAACTTTCATGCAACCTTCATATTGTTTCTCAACTTTTCTTTTTCCAATCACCTCTCTTTATGATTCATTCATTATTCTTCATACTTTGTCCTTTCTTCACTTGCATATTCTTTCTCACTGCTGCTGGCATGTCATTTTCTTAGTCCAAGTCCACCCAGGCTGGTGTTTAACATAATGATGTTTATGCTGGGAGTTGTTGTTCCTCTTTGTCTTACTTTTCCTGTGAGAGATAGTCTTGTATAGCAGCTTGTATTTCAGGTTACATCTTTGCTTTCTTGCAAGGGTAGGGCTTAACCTCCCAATCCAGTCATTGCAATGGCTTGATCTGTAAGTAAACGTAGAGGAATCTGGTTGTGCATAAAAACAGCTCTTGAAACCCTTGGGTCTCCTGTGGGTAAAGTCACTTTTATCGAACTGCCAGTGGTGACTGAGTACACTGTTGCCGACACAGGAGTTGCACACTTTCATATTCTATCATCTTGTGTGTCGTATAGTGACTTTATCATAGTAAGTTCTGATGGACTCAGTCTTTTCCTGTTTCAAATCTGGGGCTGCTGGTGCCCTGAGTGTCTGTGCATGACACCATCTCTTAAGTCTTGTCATGTACATCTTTCCACTTTCAAACGTTGTTCTATTTTTCTCTGTCGGAACGTCCGTTATGGCTGGGCAATCATCTACTGCATCTGCTTTTAACATGGTGCTTACTGAGCTGGTCCTAGTATAGCTTCACACAACTGGTGGTAGTCGACCCATGCCGGTGTCCATATGGTTTGAATTCTTTCCATATAGGCATAAACTGCTATTGGGTTTTATCTAGGATCTGGGGACTCTGCAACTATATTTGCGAGGTCATTGCCATACCATGGTTTGTGGTGTTGGCTCTGTACGATGTATGGTTCGTTCGTCCTGGCTGCATTATCTGGGTTGCGTATTCCCTGTACTTGTGCTGGATACAGAGAAACAGGCAATGATGACCGTCTTTCAGTATTTCTAGTCGCATAGATATCTTGGCATGGTGGTTCATGGTGTGAAATCCAGTTTCCACAATTTGGGCAATGTTCATATCCTTCTGGAACGCAAAACTGACATACCGGACACAATCTTTCTGGAAAATATGTCAGTTTATTCTGTACATTATGCACCTGGGCATGAAAAGCTGTAGAGGCTGTGTCTTGACCCCTTGCTTCTCCTCTTCACCTGATTTGCACCCTTTCGCCTATAGTTTCTGATTGTGGACAATTGTTTACTGGACTCAGCTTGATTGCAGGTGTCTACCACTCGTTTAAACATGAGGGAAGCATTAGGTAGAAAATTTCTTTGCTTTAACCTTGTTGGGGTTTCTTGTGATGAAGTATCAGGACACTGGGGCATACCCTGTACACATAGCTCAGGTAAATCATTCGGATTTTCAACCACAGATCCTTCTAAGATAGGGCTGATTAGGGCTCGTATCTTTTTAATTTCACTTTTAGTGAGCTTGTAGGTAATTGCATTCTGTTCATACTAGGGGTACCTTGGTGTGCATGCATGTCTGGGTATAGGGGTGGGGTATAGTGTGCAGGTGCTGTTGCTGCAATTACAGGCAGTGAGTTTAACGCTGGTTGTGGTGCTATTGAGTACTCTGGTACAATGGGGAAATCATTTTCCTCATCTCTTCTTCTATTCTCTGCTCCTAATTCTTTTGCTACAGTGATCCAGATGGATGCTTGATCTCTACTATTATGCTTAATTATCCAACTCTTGTTACAGGAGGCAAATTTTTCCCATTTCTCTAAGTCTGGTGTCCCTTCTGACGGAAAACCTGCTCTTTTAAAAATTTTACTTATTCCTTTCAAAGCTTTCCTCCCCTCCCTGTTACTAACAATATCCACGGGTTTGTCGGGCCCTGACATCTTTACAGACCGCGCTCCCATGCCTGGGTGAACGTGCGCGGAACCCCTCCTGATGTGGTATTTTAGTAACTCCTTATGAGGGACTTAAAATCTCCTTTTAAAGCTTTGCTTCCCTCCTTGTTATTAACAATATCCACGGGTTTGAACCCATCCTGATGTGGTATTTTAATAACTCCTTATGAGGGAATTAAAATCTCCTGTTAAAGAATCTCCAAAAGAGCTTCTTCAATCCGTCTGTGGACAAATGACTGGGGTTGTAGTGTTGCCCCTTCCTCCCTGTGTTGGTGGAGAATTTGTTAGTACTGCTCCCCAAGTGAGACCTGCATAATAGATTATTTCTTCTGGATCACTGAGATGCGTCCCTAATATTATTGTTAAGTTACTCCAAGGGTCTATCCCCCTGCCTATATGGACTCCTGCTTGTATCAGTATCCCTGTTGTAGTTTAATGCTTGTTTCTCTTCAGAAAGTAACAGCTAACACCGGGAATGCTTGGATGTGAGAAATACCTATCAGTGTGTGTAGGAGAATCTAGTTTCATTATTCAGCAGACAACCCGACTCCCCCCCACCTTTTCAAAAGCATATTGACAGAGTACATATAACAGTGCAAGGATACAAAAACAAAGATGACAGTAAATCCTATATCTGTTATCTGCGTGCACGGCAGCTGTTTGAGACTGCACGGCACATGGGTCTTAGACCTGGAATTATGTGGTTCCTAGGCCAATAGGTTATGATGTTAAATCAATCATTCTTAATGTTCCAACAATTCTCTTTTTAAAATGACAACCTTTTGTACAATAAAATTCATCATCATTTTCCACATAACCAAATGAGACTTCAGTGCCTGTAATTGCCAGCAATCTTGGTGCTACAGACCCTTTATATTTTCTTAACACAACAACACAGGTACAAGATTTGCATACACCTCTTTGGTTATTTATCAATTCAAACTGGTTATCAGCATTAGAACATATCTTGGCCATGCGCCACTTTTATAAAACGGCTCTATTTTCTCAACAAACACACATCAGTATTTGCACAATTTAAAAGTTTTCTGCATACTTGATTAATTCCCCCTGTGCACTTGTGACAAATTATCTGAAATTATTTACCCACAATTCAACAATATAACATAATTCAACAATATAACACAATTCAACAATATAACATACATGTATGGTACCTTAAAAAAATTTCTTCTGACTGACGCTGGGCTCTTTAAGATATTCTCTGACCTTCTCGACTGGACTTCCCCTTGATTTACACAAGAAGCGCTGAGTTCAAGTGAGCAGGTAGAAATCTACACAGTAAATCTCACTTACCGGTTTTGTTTGTTATCAGCGGTTCCTGAAAGATCAGAGGATTTATTGCCAGTGGAGGAGATGCTGGAATATCCCTGGACGAGATCCCCAAAATGATAGGGTATGTTAACAATAGGTCTGATTATGAACTCTCTTCAGTCATCAGTCAGAATGCTGTTTCCCTTAGCAACCGGTTGGAGATCAGTGAATGAATAAGTGACACCGGATCATTGTGTAACCTAAGCAGTTCATAGTTGATCTGTTTGGGGGCCGTCATGGCTTTATTATTTATAGCTTGAACACAAAGGGTTTATGCTTGCCAATATATTTAGCCAATCAGAATACACCATGTATGTCTTGAAAATACATCGATTGTTATACAATGTTAGAAGTGGCAACTAGGACAGCCTTGAAAATGGTTATTGTTTCGTTTATCAGTCTTTCGGACATAAACTCAAAAGATTTCTTTCTTTATTCTTCTCAATTAGCCTTGGATATATCTGGTGTTGCTTTGTCCGTCCTAGATACATTTCCAATACATTTAATGTTGCATTTGTCTTGTACAAGTCATGCCTTAAAACAAGATTATTCAGCAAATACAACATTCTGACCAGCTCTGCACATTTTTCTTAAGGACATATCAACTAATTTTGTGATTAACAGTAAATATCTTAATAAATGCGAAAAACGTGAATCAATATATATATATATACTAAACTGCGGAAGCTCCTACACTATCAATCCCAAGGTGCCACAGGAGGCACAAAAGGGGGCTGAATATGTAGCACTCCCTTTACAAATGTCTGAACTCCAGGCAGTGAAGCCAGTTCTTTCTGGAAGAAAATCGACAGAGCCGAAATCTGGACCTTAATGGAACCCAATTTTAGGCCCATAGTCACCCCTGACTGTAGGAAGTGCAGAAAACGACCCAGCTGAAATTCCTCTGTTGGGGCCTTCCTGGCCTCACACCACGCAACATATTTTCGCCAAATACGGTGATAATGGTTTGCGGTTACTTCTTTCCTGGCTTTTATCAGCGTAGGAATGACTTCTTCCAGAATGCCCTTTTCCTTTAGGATCCGGAATTCAACCGCCATGCCGTCAAACGCAGCCACGGTAAGTCTTGGAACAGACAGGGCCCTTGCTGTAGCAGATCCTGTCTGAGCGGTAGACGTCATGGGTCCTCTGATATCATTTCTTGAAGTTCTGGGTACCAAGCTCTTCTTGCCCATCCGGAACCACGAGTATCGTTCTTACTCCTCGTTTTCTTATTATTCTCAGTACCTTTGGTATGAGAGGCAGAGGAGGGAATACATAAACCGACTGGTACACCCACGGTGTCACTAGAGCGTCCACAGCTATTGCCTGAGGGTCCTTTGACCTGGCGCAATATCTAGTTTTTTGTTTAGGCGGGACGCCATCATGTCCACCTGTGGCCTTTCCCAACGGTTTACCAACAGTTGGAAGACTTCTGGATGAAGTCCCCACTCTCCCGGGTGTAGGTCGTGTCTGCTGAGGAAGTCTGCTTCCCAGTTGTCCACTCCCGGAATGAACACTGCTGACAGTGCTAAGACGTGATTTTCCGCCCATCGGAGAATCCTTGTGGCTTCTGCCATCGCCATCTTGCTTCTTGTGCCGCCCTGTCGGTTTAGATGGGCGACTGCCGTGATGTTGTCTGATTGGATCAGTACCGGCTGGTTTTGAAGCAGAGGCCTTGCCAGACTTAGGGCATTGTAAATGGCCCTCAGTTCCAAAATATTTATTTGTAGGGACGACTCCTGACTTGACCAAAGTCCTTGGAAATTTCTTCCCTGTGTGACTGCCCCCCAGCCTCGAAGGCTGGCATCCGTGGTTACCAGGACCCAGTCCTGTATGCCGAATCTGCGGCCCTCTTGAAGATGAGCACTCTGCAGCCACCACAGCAGAGATACCCTGGTCCTTGGAGACAGGGTTATCAGCCGATGCATCTGAAGATGCGATCCCGACCACTTGTCCAAGAGGTCCCACTGAAAGGTTCTTGCATGGAACCTGCCGAATGGAATTTTGCTTCGTAAGAAGCTACCATTTTTCCCAGGACTCGTGTGCAGTGATGCACCGATACCTGTTTTGGTTTCAGGAGGTCTCTGACTAGAGATGACAGCTCCTTGGCTTTCTCCTGCGGGAGAAACACTTTTTTTCTGTTCTGTGTCCAGAACCATCCCCAGGAACAGTAGGCGTGTGGTAGGAACCAGCTGTGACTTTGGAATGTATAGAATCCATCCGTGCTGTTGTAGCACTTCCCGAGATAGTGCTACTCCGACCAACAACTGCTCCTTGGACCTCGCCTTTATAAGGAGATCTTCCAAGTACGGGATAATTAAAACTAGTGATGAGCACCGGAAATTTTTCGGGTTTTGTGTTTTGGTTTTGGGTTCGGTTCCGCGGCCGTGTTTTGGGTTCGAACGCGTTTTGGCAAAACCTCACCGAATTTTTTTTGTCGGATTCGGGTGTGTTTTGGATTCGGGTGTTTTTTTCAAAAAACCCTAAAAAACAGCTTAAATCATAGAATTTGGGGGTCATTTTGATCCCAAAGTATTATTAACCTCAATAACCATAATTTCCACTCATTTTAAGTCTATTCTGAACACCTCACACCTCACAATATTATTTTTAGTCCTAAAATTTGCACCGAGGTCGCTGGATGACTAAGCTCAGCGACCCAAGTGGCCGACACAAACACCTGGCCCATCTAGGAGTGGCACTGCAGTGTCACGCAGGATGGCCCTTCAAAAAACTACTCCTCAAACAGCACATGACGCAAAGAAGAAAAAAAAGAGGCGCAATGAGGTAGCTGTGTGAGTAAGCTAAGCGACCCTAGTGGCCGACACAAACACCTGGCCCATCTAGGAGTGTCACTGCAGTGTCACGCAGGATGGCCCTTCCAAAAAACACCCCCCAAACAGCACATGGCGCAAAGAAAAAAAGAGGCGCAATGAGGTAGCTGTGTGACTAAGCTAAGCGACCCTAGTGGCCGACACAAACACCTGGCCCATCTAGGAGTGGCACTGCAGTGTCACGCAGGATGGCCCTTCAAAAAACTACTCCCCAAACAGCACATGATGCAAAGAAGAAAAAAAAGAGGCGCAATGAGGTAGCTGTGTGACTAAGATAAGCGACCCTAGTGGCCGACACAAACACCTGGCCCATCTAGGAGTGGCACTGCAGTGTCACGCAGGATGGCCCTTCCAAAAAACACCCCCCAAACAGCACATGACGCAAAGAAAAAAAGAGGCGCAATGAGGTAGCTGTGTGACTAAGATAAGCGACCCAAGTGGCCGACACAAACACCTGGCCCATCTAGGAGTGGCACTGCAGTGTCACGCAGGATGGCCCTTCAAAAAACTACTCCCCAAACAGCACATGACGCAAAGAAGAAAAAAAAGATGCGCAATGAGGTAGCTGTGTGACTAAGATAAGCGACCCTAGTGGCCGACACAAACACCTGGCCCATCTAGGAGTGGCACTGCAGTGTCACGCAGGATGGCCCTTTCAAAAAACACCCCCCAAACAGCACATGACGCAAAGAAAAAAAGAGGCGCAATGAGGTAGCTGTGTGACTAAGATAAGCGACCCAAGTGGCCGACACAAACACCTGGCCCATCTAGGAGTGGCACTGCAGTGTCACGCAGGATGGCCCTTCCAAAAACTACTCCCCAAACAGCACATGACGCAAAGAAAAATGAAAGAAAAAAGAGGTGCAAGATGGAATTGTCCTTGGGCCCTCCCACCCACCCTTATGTTGTATAAACAGGACATGCACACTTTAACCAACCCATCATTTCAGTGACAGGGTCTGCCACACGACTGTGACTGAAATGACGGGTTGGTTTGGACCCCCACCAAAAAAGAAGCAATTAATCTCTCCTTGCACAAACTGGCTCTACAGAGGCAAGATGTCCACCTCATCATCATCCTCCGATATATCACCGTGTACATCCCCCTCCTCACAGATTATCAATTCGTCCCCACTGGAATCCACCATCTCAGCTCCCTGTGTACTTTGTGGAGGCAATTGCTGCTGGTGAATGTCTCCACGGAGGAATTGATTATAATTCATTTTAATGAACATCATCTTCTCCACATTTTCTGGATGTAACCTCGTACGCCGATTGCTGATAAGGTGAGCGGCGGCACTAAACACTCTTTCGGAGTACACACTTGTGGGAGGGCAACTTAGGTAGAATAAAGCCAGTTTATGCAAGGGCCTCCAAATTGCCTCTTTTTCCTGCCAGTATAAGTACGGACTGTCTGACGTGCCTACTTGGATGCGGTCACTCATATAATCCTCCACCATTCTTTCAATGGGGAGAGAATCATATGCAGTGACAGTAGACGACATGTCCGTAATCGTTGTCAGGTCCTTCAGTCCGGACCAGATGTCAGCATCAGCAGTCGCTCCAGACTGCCCTGCATCACCGCCAGCGGGTGGGCTCGGAATTCTGAGCCTTTTCCTCGAACCCCCAGTTGCGGGAGAATGTGAAGGAGGAGATGTTGACAGGTCGCGTTCCGCTTGACTTGACAATTTTGTCACCAGCAGTTCTTTGAACCCCAGCAGACTTGTGTCTGCCGGAAAGAGAGATCCAAGGTAGGTTTTAAATCTAGGATCGAGCACGGTGGCCAAAATGTAGTGCTCTGATTTCAACAGACTGACCACCCGTGAATCCTTGTTAAGCGAATTAAGGGCTCCATCCACAAGTCCCACATGCCTAGCGGAATCGCTCTGTGTTAGCTCCTCCTTCAATGTCTCCAGCTTCTTCTGCAAAAGCCTGATGAGGGGAATGACCTGACTCAGGCTGGCAGTGTCTGAACTGACTTCACGTGTGGCAAGTTCAAAAGGTTGCAGAACCTTGCACAACGTTGAAATCATTCTCCACTGCGCTTGAGACAGGTGCATTCCACCTCCTATATCGTGCTCAGTTGTATAGGCTTGAATGGCCTTTTGCTGCTCCTCCAACCCCTGAAGCATATAGAGGGTTGAATTCCACCTCGTTACCACTTCTTGCTTCAGATGATGGCAGGGCAGGTTCAGGCGTTTTTGGTGGTGCTCCAGTCTTCTGTACGTGGTGCCTGTACGCCGAAAGTGTCCCGCAATTCTTCTGGCCACCGACAGCATCTCTTGCACGCCCCTGTCGTTTTTTAAATAATTCTGCACCACCAAATTCAAGGTATGTGCAAAACATGGGACGTGCTGGAATTTGCCCAGATTTAATGCACACACATTATTGCTGGCGTTGTCCGATGCCACAAATCCACAGGAGAGTCCAATTGGGGTAAGCCATTCCGCGATGATCTTCCTCAGTTGCCGTAAGAGGTTTTCAGCTGTGTGCGTATTCTGGAAAGCGGTGATACAAAGCGTAGCCTGCCTAGGAAAGAGTTGGCGTTTGCGAGATGCTGCTACTGGTGCCGCCGCTGCTGTTATTGCGGCGGGAGTCCATACATCTACCCAGTGGGCTGTCACAGTCATATAGTCCTGAGCCTGCCCTGCTCCACTTGTCCACATGTCCGTGGTTAAGTGGACATTGGGTACAACTGCATTTTTTAGGACACTGGTGAGTCTTTTTCTGAGGTCTGTGTACATTTTCGGTATCGCCTGCCTAGAGAAATGGAACCTAGATGGTATTTGGTACCGGGGACACAGTACCTCCAACAAGTCTCTAGTTGGCTCTGCAGTAATGATGGATACCGGAACCACGTTTCTCACCGCCCAGGATGCCAAGGCCTCAGTTATCCGCTTTGCAGCAGGATGACTGCTGTGATATTTCATCTTCCTCGCAAAGGACTGTTGGACAGTCAATTGCTTGGTGGAAGTAGTAAAAGTGGTCTTACGACTTCCCCTCTGGGATGACCAGCGTGAGCTTGGTTACAAGAGGAAGGGATTTACTGGTCAGTGGACTGCTTCCGCTGTCGCCCAAAGTTTTTGAACTTGTCACTGACTTATGATGAATGCGCTGCAGGTGACGTATAAGGGAGGATGTTCCGAGGTGGTTAACGTCCTTACCCCTACTTATTACAGCTTGACAAAGGCAACACACGGCTTGACAAATGTTGTCCGCATTTCTGTTGAAATACTTCCACACCGAAGAGCTGATTTTTTTGGTATTTTCACCAGGCATGTCAATGGCCATATTCCTCCCACGGACAACAGGTGTCTCCCCGGGTGCCTGACTTAAACAAACCACCTCACCATCAGAATCCTCCTGGTCAATTTCCTCCCCAGCGCCAGCAACACCCATATCCTCCTCATCCTGGTGTACTTCAACACTGACATCTTCAATCTGACTATCAGGAACTGGACTGCGGGTGCTCCTTCCAGCACTTGCAGGGGGCGTGCAAATGGTGGAAGGCGCATGCTCTTCACGTCCAGTGTTGGGAAGGTCAGGCATCGCAAATGACACAATTGGACTCTCCTTGTGGATTTGTGATTTCGAAGAACGCACAGTTCTTTGCTGTGCTTTTGCCAGCTTGAGTCTTTTCATTTTTCTAGCGAGAGGCTGAGTGCTTCCATCCTCATGTGAAGCTGAACCACTAGCCATGAACATAGGCCAGGGCCTCAGCCGTTCCTTGCCACTCCGTGTGGTAAATGGCATATTGGCAAGTTTACGCTTCTCCTCCGACAATTTTATTTTAGATTTTTGAGTCCTTTTTTTACTGATATTTGGTGTTTTGGATTTTACATGCTCTGTACTATGACATTGGGCATCGGCCTTGGCAGACGACGTTGATGGCATTTCATCGTCTCGGCCATGACTAGTGGCAGCAGCTTCAGCACGAGGTGGAAGTCGATCTTGATCTTTCCCTATTTTTGGAACCTCAACATTTTTGTTCTCCATAGGCACAACTAAAAGGCACCTCAGGTTAACAATGGAGATGGATGCATACTAGTATACTTATGGATGACGAGCGACTGCCGACACAGAGGTAGCTACAGCCGTGGACTACCGTACTGCGTCTGCTGCTAGTATAGACTGGATGATAATGATATTAAAAATATATATATATCACTACTGCAGGACAGGTATATATTATATAATGACGGACCTGCTGGACACTGTCAGCACTGCAGACTCCTAAAGTAAACTACTAGTATGAAGAAGATAGAAAAAAAAAAAAACACCACAGGTAGGTATACAATTATGGATGGACGAGCGACTGCCGACACAGAGGTAGCTACAGCCGTGGACTACCATACTGCGTCTGCTGCTAGTATAGACTGGATGATAATGATATAAAAAATATATATATATCACTACTGCAGGACAGGTATATATTATATAATGACGGACCTGCTGGACACTGTCAGCACTGCAGACTCCTAAAGTAAACTACTAGTATGAAGAAGATAGAAAAAAAAACAAAACACCACAGGTAGGTATACAATTATGGATGGACGAGCGACTGCCGACACAGAGGTAGCTACAGCCGTGGACTACCGTACTGCGTCTGCTGCTAGTATAGACTGGATGATAATGATATAAAAAATATATATATATCACTACTGCAGGACAGGTATATATTATATAATGACGGACCTGCTGGACACTGTCAGCAGAATGCGTTTATAGAATAAAAACACCACACGACGAGTGTTTAACTTTTTCAGGCAGACAATCACAATATACTGGTGGTCAGTGGTCACTAGTCAGTCACACTGGCACTCTGGCAGCAAAAGTGTGCACTGTTAAATATGTACTCCTGCTATAACTGCTCCCCAGTCTCCCCCACAATTAAGCTGTGTGAGCAGTGAGCACTCAGCACAGTCAGATATACATAGATGATGCAGCACACTGAGGCTGAGCACAGATATGGTATGTGACTGTGTATCGTTTTTTTTCAGGCAGAGAACGGATTATATTAAATAATAAAAATAAATAAAACTGCACTGGTGGTCAGTCACTAGTATAACTATCAGCAAAACTCTGCACTCTCTGAGTACTCCTCCTAATGCTCCAGTAAATCAAGTGTCTCACTCTCTATCTATTCTAAACGGAGAGGACGCCAGCCACGTCCTCTCCCTATCAATCTCAATGCACGTGTGAAAATGGCGGCGACGCGCGGCTCCTTATATAGAATCCGAGTCTCGCGATAGAATCCGAGCCTCGCGAGAATCCGACAGCGGGATGATGACGTTCGGGCGCGCTCGGGTTAACCGAGCAAGGCGGGAGGATCCGAGTCGCTCGGACCCGTGTAAAAAAAGGTGAAGTTCGGGCGGGTTCGGATTCCGAGGAACCGAACCCGCTCATCACTAATTAAAACTCCCTTTTTTCGAAGGAGTATCATCATTTCTGCCATTACCTTGGTAAAGACCCTCGGTGCCGTGGACAGTCCAAACGGCAGTGTTTGGAATTGGTAATGGCAATCCTGTACCACAAATCTGAGGTACTCCTGGTGAGGATGGTAAATGGGGACATGTAGGTAAGCATCCTTGATGTCCAGGGATACCATGTAATCCCCCTCCTCCAGGCTTGCAATAACCGCCCTGAGCGATTCCATCTTGAACTTGAATTTTTTTATGTATGTGTTCAAGGATTTCAAATTTAAAATGGGTCTCACCGAACCGTCCGGTTTCGGTACCACAAACAGTGTGGAATAGTAACCCCGTCCTTGTTGAAGTAGGGGCACCTTGACTATCACCTGCTGGGAATACAGCTTGTGAATTGCCTCTAGCACAGCCTCCCTGCCTGAGGGAGTTGTCGGCAAGGCAGATTTGAGGAAACGGCGGGGGGGAGACGCCTCGAATTCCAGCTTGTACTCCTGAGATACTACTTGAAGGATCCAGGGATCCACCTGTGAGCGAGCCCACTGATCACTGAAATTTTTGAGGCGGCCCCCCACCGTACCTGGCTACGCCTGTGGAGCCCCCGCGTCATGCGGTGGACTCAGAGGAAGCGGGGGAAGAATTTTGATTCTGGGAACTGGCTGACTGGTGCAGCTTTTTCCCTCTTCCCTCATCTCTGTGCAGAAAGGAAGCGCCTTTGACCCGCTTGCTTTTCTGAAGCCGAAAGGACTGTACCTGATAATACAGTGCTTTCTTAGGCTGTGAGGAAACCTGAGGTAAAAATTTTTCTTCCCAGCAGTTGCTGTGGATACGAGGTCCCAGAGACCATCCCCAAACAATTCCTCACCCTTATAAGGCTCTATGTGCCTTTTAAAGTCAGCATCACCTGTCCAGTGTCTGGTCTCTAATACCCTCCTGACAGAATGGACATTGCATTAATTCTGGATGCCAGCCGGCAAAATATCCCTCTGTGCATCCCTCATATATAAGACGACGTCTTTAATATGCTCTTATGTTCGCAAAATAGTATCCCTGTTTGACAGGGTTACAGACCACGCTGCAGAAGCACTATCTGCAGGTCTCAGTCTAGTACCTGAGTGTGTAAATACAGACTTCAGGATAGCCTCCTGCTTTTTATCAGCAGGTACCTTCAAAGTAGCCGTATCCTAAGACGGCAGTGCCACCTTTTTTGACAAACGTGTGAGCGCCTTATCCACCCTAGGGGATATCTCCCAGCGTAACTTATCCTCTGGCGGGAAAGGGTACGCCATCAGTAACTTTTTAGAAATTACCAGTTTCTTATCGGGGGAACCCACGCTTTTTCACACTTCATTCACTCATTTGATGGGGGAACAAAACACTGCCTGCTTTTTCTCCCCAAACATAAAACCCTTTTTTAGTGGTACTTGGGTTAATGTCAGAAATGTGTAACACATTTTTTATTGCCGGGATCATGTAACGGATGTTACTAGTGGATTGTGTATATGTCTCAACCTCGTCGACACTGGAGTCAGACTCCGTGTCGACATCTGTGTCTGCCATCTGAGGGAGCGGGCGTTTTTGAGCCCCTGATGGCCTTTGAGACGCCTGGGCAGGCGCGGGCTGAGAAGCCGGCTGTCCCATAGCTGTTACGTCATCCAGCCTTTTATGTAAGGAGTTGACACTGTCGGTTTATACCTTCCACCTATCCATCCACTCTGGTGTCGGCCCCACATCACATTTATCGGCATCTGCTCTGCCATCACATAAGCCTACTCATCAAACGTGTCGACACAGCCGTACCGACACACCGCATACACACACACACACACACACACACACACACACACACACACACACACACACACACACACACACACACACACGGAATGCTCTGACTGAGGACAGGACCCCACACAGCCCTTTGGGGAGACAGAGAGAGAGTATGCCAGCACACACCAGAGCGCTATATAATTTTGGGATTAACACTATATTGAGTGAATTTTTCCCAATAGCTGCTTGTATATACAATATTGCGCCTAAATTTTGTGCCCCCCCTCTCTTTTTAACCCTTTGAGTCTGAAAACTACAGGGGAGAGCCTGGGGAGCTGTCTTCCAGCTGCACTGTGAAGAGAAAATGGCACCAGTGTGCTGAGGGAGAAGCCCCGCCCCTTTTTCAACTGACTTTCTCCCGCTTTTTCTGGAATACTGTCAGGGGTAATTTTACATCTATATAGCCTCTAGGACTATATATGATGTAGATTTGCCAGCCACGGTGTCATATATTTCCCTCAGGGCGCCCCCCCCCAGCGCCCTGCACCCTCAGTGACCGGAGTGTGAGGTGTGCATGAGGAGCAATGGCGAACAGCTGCAGTGCTGTGCGCTACCTTGGTGAAGACCGAAGTCTTCTGCCGCCAATTTTCCGGACCTCTTCTTGCTTCTGGCTCTGTAAGGGGGACAGCGGCGCGGCTCCGGGAACGAACACCAAGGCCAGTTCCATGCGGTCGATCCCTCTGGAGCTAATGGTGTCCAGTAGCCTAAGAAGCCCAAGCTAGCTGCAAGCAGGTAGGTTCGCTTCTTCTCCCCTTAGTCCCTCGATGCAGTGAGCCTGTTGCCAGCAGGTCTCACTGTAAAATAAAAAACCTAAAATAAACTTTCTTTCTAAGAGCTCAGGAGAGCCCCTAGTGTGCATCCAGCTCGGCCGGGCACAGAAATCTAACTGAGGTCTGGAGGAGGGTCATAGTGGGAGGAGCCAGTGCACACCAGATAGTACCTAATCTTTCTTTTAGAGTGCCCAGTCTCCTGCGGAGCCCGTCTATTCCCCATGGTCCTTACGGAGTTCCCAGCATCCACTAGGACGTCAGAGAAATTACATTTATCTGGTACTGACATTGTAGAAAGGTTGTACCATAAGGTATTGCAGTGGTACAAGCACCTCATTGAGATTTGTTATATTGGTTTCACATGCAAAGGTATGAGGAATCATCACTGGTCAAGGCTTGCAAACTGTTCACATTATTGCAGACAATGACAGTGCTTATCTCTTGCCAAACAGTGCAACTGCACTCTTCACTCAGTGATAAATCAACCATAAATTAATCAGACCAGGGTTACCGAGAGTGGTCACGGGCCGTGTACTGGGGGGCGTGTCCAAATCCGGTAGGTGTGGCTACTCCATCTAAAAAAAAGAAAGGCAAAATATAGTAAGCACTGGCACTACACAGGGAGGTGCCGATTGCTGCACAGGGCAACATTTACCCCACTCAGCAGAGCTACACAGGGTGGCAATCTTGCTTAGCAGCTGACCTGGACCCTTGTCGGGCCACTCCAGCAAGCCTTGGCCTGGGTAATTAGTACATGCCCCACTCCCCGCTCTTGGTGCCTCTAAGTCAGACTGTTATATACACATACCTCCCAACATGACCCTCTCCAGGAGGGACACAATGCTCTGCGTCTGGACTTTTTTCTTAATTTGTGATTGCCAGCACCTGTGTTGAACAGGTAAATGAATAAAGAAAGGTGTTTCAGCACAGGTGATGGCAATCATAAATTGAAAGGGAAGTCCAGGAGCAGAGCATTCTGTCCCTCCTGGAGAGGGTCATGTTGGGATGTATGTATACAGTAGTCAGACAAACTAATGCATACCTCCCAACATTACCTTCTCCAGGAGGGACCAGGGTGCAGATGTAAGAACATGCGCTATGTGCTTTTTGCACATAGCACACGCTAACTCCTCTGTTACCGAATCACCACCACGTATGATGCGTCTCACAGCGAGAGTTTAAGGCAATCGCAATGCGCATGGGGCCGCTTCATCATTGGCGCTGTGCATATACCTATTTGCTGGCCCCCTGATGTATTAACGGCGGGACGGTCACTCACTGCTCGTTATGTCCACTCTCCCACTTCGCCAGCAGCAGCGATACCAGCCGAGCAGATGTGGATGGTGCGCTATCGCGGGACAGGTAAGATAACGCCCTCCCACATAGGCTGCCACACATGTAATACATTGTGGCGCAGGGTCCGCCCATATCACCATGATAATGTGGTGATACGGCCTCAGGCAAATAACGTCCATTAGGACGTTTTTCATAAATCTCCCTCAAAATGTTCTGCTCCTGGACTTTCTCTAACGTCCTAAGTGGATGCCGGGGACTCCGTCAGGACCATGGGGTTTAGCGGCTCCGCAGGAGACAGGGCACAATAATAAAAGCTTTAGGATCAGGTGGTGTGCACTGGCTCCTCCCCCTATGACCCTCCTCCAAGCCTCAGTTAGATTTTTGTGCCCGGCCAAGAAGGGTGCAATCTAGGTGGCTCTCCTGAGCTGCTTAGAATAAAAGTTTAAGTTAGGTTTTTTATTTTCAGTGAGTCCTGCTGGCAACAGGCTCACTGCTACGAGGGACTTAGGGGAGAGAAGTAAACTCACCTGCGTGCAGGATGGATTTGCTTCTTAGGCTACTGGACACCATTAGCTCCAGAGGGAGTCGGAACACAGGTCTCACCCTGGGGTTCGTCCCGGAGCCGTGCCGCCGACCCCCCTTGCAGATGCCGAAGTTGAAGAGGTCCAGAGGTCCAGAAACAGGCGGCAGAAGACTTTCAGTCTTCATAAGGTAGCGCACAGCACTGCAGCTGTGCGCCATTGTTGTCAGCACACTTCATACCAGCGGTCACTGAGGGTGCAGGGCGCTGGGGGGGGCGCCCTGGGCAGCAATGTATTATACCTTTTTTATGGCTAAAATACATCACATATAGCCCTTGAGGCTATATGGATGTATTTAACCCCTGCCAGATCTCACAAACTCCGGGAAAAGAGCCCGCCGTTTTAGGGGGCGGGGCCTATTCTCCTCAGCACACGGCGCCATTTTCCTGCTCAGCTCTGCTGTGAGGAAGGCTCCCAGGCTCTCCCCTGCACTGCACTACAGAAACAGGGTTAAAACAGAGAGGGGGGGCACTTATTTCGCGATATGATTACATATGTGAAAATGCTATAAGGGAAAACACTTGTATAAGGGGTTGTCCCTGTATAATTATAGCGTTTTTGGTGTGTGCTGGCAAACTCTCCCTCTGTCTCCCCAAAGGGCTAGTGGGGTCCTGTCCTCTATCAGAGCATTCCCTGTGTGTGTGCTGTGTGTCGGTACGTGTGTGTCGACATGTAGGAGGACGATGTTGGTGAGGAGGCGGAGCAAATTGCCTGTATTGGTGATGTCACTCTCTAGGGAGTCGACACCGGAATGGATGGCTTATTTAGGAATTACGTGATAATGTCAACACGATGCAAGGTCGGTTGACGACATGAGACGGCCGGCAAACAAATTAGTACCTGTCCAGGCGTCTCAGACACCGTCAGGGGCTTGTAAAAACGCCCATTTACCTCAGTTGGTCGACACAGACACAGACACGGACACTGACTTCAGTGTCGACGGTGAAGAAACAAACGTATTTTCCTTTAGGGCCACACGTTACATGTTAAGGGCAATGAAGGAGGTGTTACATATTTCTGATACTACAAGTACCACAAATAAGGGTATTATGTAGGGTGGGAATAATCTACTTGTAGTTTTTCCTGAATCAGATAAATTAAAGTGTGTGATGATACGTGGGTTTCCTCCGATAGAAAATTATTGGAGGTATACCCTTTCCCGCCAGAAGTGAGGGCGAGTTGGGAAACACACCTTAGGGTGGATAAGGCGCTCACACGCTTATAAAAACAAGTGGCGTTACCGTCTCCAGATACGGCCGCCCTCAAAGAGCCAGCTGATAGGAAGCTGAAAAATATCCTAAAAAGTATATACACACATACTGGTGTTATACTACGACCAGCAATCGCCTCAGCCTGGATGTGCAGCGCTGGGGGGGCTTGGTCGGATTTCCTGACTGAAAATATTGATACCCTTGACAGGAACAATATTTTATTGACTATAGAGCATTTTAAGGATGCATTTCTATATATGCGAGATGCGCAGAGGGATATTTGCATTCTGGCATCAAGAGTAGATGTGATGTCCATATCTGCCAGACGATGTTTATAGACACGACAGTGGTCAGGTGATGCAGATTCCAGACGGCACATGGAAGTATTGCCGTATAAAGGGGCGGTCCATCGGACCTGGTGGCCATGGCAACAGCTGGAAAATCCACTTTTGTTACCCCAAGTCACATCTCAGCAGAAAAGGACACAGTCTTTTCAGTCTCAGTCCTTTCGTACCCATAAAGGCAGGCGGGCAAAAGGCCAGTCATATCTGCCCAGGGTTAGAGGAAAGGGAAGAAGACTGCAGCAGGCAGCCCATTCCCAGGAACAGAAGTCCTCCACAGCTTCTGCCAAGTCCGCAGCATGACGCTGGGGCCATACAAGCGGACTCAGGTGCAGTGGGGGGTCATCTCAAGAGTTTCAGCACGCAGTGGGCTCACTCGCAAGTGGACTCCTGGATCCTACACGTAGTATCCCAGGTGTACATTGGAAATTCGAGACGTCTTCCCCTCACAAGTTCCTGAAGTCTGCTTTACCAACGTCTTCCTCCGACAGGGAGGCAGTATTGGAAAAAAATTCACAGGCTGTATTCCCAGCAGGTGATAATCAAAGTACCCCTCCTACAACAAGGGAAGGGGTATTATTCCACACTATATTGTGGTACTGAAGCCAAACGGCTCGGTGAGATCTAAAAGATTTGAACAATTACATACAAGGGTTCAAATCAAGATGGAGTCACTCAGAGCAGTGATAGCGAACCAGGACGATATGGTGTCACTGGATATCAGGGACGTTTACCTACATGTCCAAATTTTACCCTTCTCACCAAGGGTATCTCAGGTTCGTGGTACAGAACTGTCACTATCAGTTCAGACGCTGCCGTTTGGATTGTCCACGGCACCCCGGGTCTTTACCATGGTAATGGCCGAAATGATGATTCTTCCTAAAAGAAATATGGACGCTTTCCTGATAAGGGCAAGGTCCAGAGAACAGTTGGCGGTCGGAGTAGCACTATCTCAAGTAGTTCTACGACAGCACGAGTGGATTCTAAATATTCCAAAATCGCAGCTTTTTCCGACGACACGTCTAATGTTCCTAGGAATGATTCTGGACACAGTCCAGAAAAGGATGTTTTCTCCCGGAGAAGAAGACCAGGGAGTTATCCGAGCTAGTCAGGAACCTCCTAAAACCAGGAAAAGTATCAGTGCATCATTGCACAAGGGTCCTGTGAAAAATGGTGGTTTCTTAAAAAGCGATCCCATTCGGTAGATTTCACGCAAGAACCTTTCAGTGGAATCTGCTGGGAAAATGGTCCGGATCGCATCTTCAGATGCATCAGCGGATAACCCTGTCTCCAAGGACAAGGGTGTTTTCTTCTGCGGTGGCTGCAGAGTGCTCATCTATAAAAGGGCCGCAGATTCGACATTCAGGACTGGGTCCTGGTGACCACGGATGCCAGCCTGAGTGGCTGGGAGCAGTCACACAAGGAAAAAATTTCCAGGGAGTGTGATCAAGTCTGGAGACTTCTCTCCACATAAATATACTGGAGCTAAGGGCAATTTACAAGGCTCTAAGCTTAGCAAGACCTCTGCTTCAAGGTCAGCCGGTATTGATCCAGTGGGACAACATCACGGCAGTCGCCCACGTAAACAGACAGGGCGGCACATGAAGCAGGAGGGAAATGGCAGAAACTGCAAGGATTCTTCGCTGGGCGAAAAATCATGTGATAACACTCTCAGCAGTGTTAATTCCGGGAGTGGAAAACTGGGAAGCAAACTTCCTCAGCAGGCATAACCTCCACCCGGGAGAGTGGGGACTTCAGCGGGAAGTCTTCCACATGATTGTAAACCGTTGGGAAAAACCAAAGGTGGACATGATGGCGTCCCGCCTGAACAAAAAACTAGACAAATATTGCGCCAGGTCAAGGGACCCTCAGGCAATAGCGGTGGACGCTCTGGTAACACTGTGGGTGTACCAGTCAGGGTATGTGTTCCCTCCTATGCATCTCATACCAAAAGTACTGAGAATCATAAGAAGGAGATGAGTAAGAACGATACTCGTGGTTCCGGATGGGTCAAGAAGGACTTGGTACCCGGAACTTCAAGAGATGCTCACGGAAGAACCGTGGCCTCTACCTTTAAGAAAGGACCTGCTCCAGCAGGGGCCTTGTCTGTTCCAAGACTTACCGCGGCTGCGTTTGACGGCATGGCAGTTGAACGCCGGATCCTGAAAGGGCATTCCAGATGAAGTCATCCCTACCCTGGTCGAAACCAGGAAGGATGTAACCGCAAAACATTTTCACCGCATTTGGCGAAAATATGTTGCGTGGTGTGAGGCCAAGAAGGTCCCTACAGAGGAATTCCAACTGGGTCGTTTCCTACATTTCCTGAAAACAGGACTGTCTATGGGCCTAAAATTAGGGTCCATTAAGGTTCAAATTTCAACCCTGTCAAATTTCTTCCAGAAAGAACTGGCTTCAGTGCCTGAAGTTCAGACGTTTGTAAAAGGGGTACTGCATATACAGCCTCCTTTTGTGCCCCCAGTGGCACCTTGGGATCTCAATGTTGTTTTGATTTTCCTAAAGTCACATTGGATTGATCCACTCACCACTGTGGAATTAAAATATTTCACATGGAAGGTGAGGATTCTATTAGCCCTGGCTTCAGCCAGGCGTGTGTCAGAATGGGCGGCCTTATCATATAAAAGCCCTTACTTAATTTTTCATTCTGACAGGGCAGAATTGAGGACTCGTCCTCAATTTCTCCTTAAGGTGTTTTCTGTTTTTCACATGAACCAACCTATTGTGGTACCTGCGGCTACTAGGGACTTGGAGGACTCCAAGTTACTTGACGTTGTCAGGGCCCTGAAAATATATGTTTCCAGGACGACTGGAGTCAGAAAATCTGACTCGCTGTTTAGCCTGTATGCACCCAACAAGATGGGTGTTCCTGCTTCTAAGCAGACGATTGCTCGCTGGATTTGTAGTACAATTCAGCTTGCACATTCTGTGGCAGGCTTGCCACAGCCAAAATCAGTAAAAGCCCATTCCACAAGGAAGTGGACTCATCTTGGGCGGCTGCCCGAGGGGTCTCGGCTTTACAACTTTGCCGAGCTGCTACTTGGTCAGGGGCACACCCTGACTGAGGAGGACCTGGAGTTCTCTCATTCGGTGCTGCAGAGTCATCCGCACTCTCCCGCCCGTTTGGGAGCTTTGGTATAATCCCCATGGTCCTGACGGAGTCCCCAGCATCCACTTAGGACGTTAGAGAAAATAAGAATTTACTTAACGATAATTCTATTTCTCGTAGTCCGTAGTGGATGCTGGGCGCCCATCCCAAGTGCGGATTGTCTGCAATACTTGTACATAGTTATTGTTACAAAAATCGGGTTATTCTTGTTGTGAGCCATCTTTTCAGAGGCTCCTTCGTTGTTATCATACTGTTAACTGGGTTCAGATCACAGGTTGTACGGTGTGATTGGTGTGGCTGGTATGAGTCTTACCCGGGATTCAATATCCTTCCTTATTATGCACGCTCGTCCGGGCACAGTATCCTAACTGAGGCTTGGAGGAGGGTCATAGGGGGAGGAGCCAGTGCACACCACCTGATCCTAAAGCTTTTATTATTGTGCCCTGTCTCCTGCGGAGCCGCTAAACCCCATGGTCCTGACGGAGTCCCCAGCATCCACTACGGACTACGAGAAATAGAATTATCGGTAAGTAAATTCTTATTTTTCTCTTAATTTATTGTTTTGTGTTTTGGTTTTGGATTCTGTTCCGTGGCCGTGTTTTGGATTCGGACGCGTTTTGGCAAAACCTCCCTGAAAATTTTTTGTCGGATTCGGGTGTGTTTTGGATTTGGGTATTTTTTTTCAAAAACCCCTCAAAAACAGCTTAAATCATAGAATGTGGGGGTAATTTTGATCCTATAGTATTATTAACCTCAATAACCATAATTTCCACTCATTTCCAGTCTATTCTGAACACCTCACAATATTATTTTTAGTCCTAAAATTTGCACCGAGGTCGATGGATGACTAAGCAAAGTGACCCAAGTGGGCAGCACAAACACCTGGCCCATCTAGGAGTGGCACTGCAGTGTCAGACAGGATGGCACTTACAAAAATTGGCCCCAAACATCACATGATGCAAAGATAAATAAAATTAAAAAAAGAGGTGCAAGATGGAATTGTCCTTGGGCCCTCCCACCCACTCTTATGTTGTATAAACAGGACATGCACACTTTAACAAACCCATCATTTCAGCCACAGGGTCTGCCACACGACTGTGCTGAAATGACTGGTTGGTTTGGACCAAAAAAAGAAGCAATCAATCTCTTGTTGCTCAAACTGCCTCTACAGAGGCAAGATGTCCACCTCATCATCATCCTCCGATTCCTCACCCCTTTCACTGTGTACATCCCCCTCCTCACAGAGTATTACTTCGTCCCCACTGGAATCCACCATCTCAGGACTCTGTGTACTTTCTGGAGGCAATTGATGGTGATTGTCTCCACGGAGGAATTGATTATAATTAATTTTGATGAACATCATCTTCTCCACATTTTGTGGAAGTAACCTCGTACGCCGATCGCTGACAAGGTGACCGGCTGCACTAAACACTCTTTAGGAGTACACACTGGAGGGGGGGCAACATAGGTAAAATAAAGCCAGTTTGTGCAAGGGCCTCCAAATTGCCTCTTTTTCCTGCCAGTATACGTACGGACTGTCTGACGTGCCTACTTGGATGCGGTCACTCATATAATTGACTTGACAAGTGTCTCACCAGCAGGTCTTTGAACATCTGCAGACTTGTGTCTGCCGGAAAGAGAGATACAACGTAGGCTTTAAACCTAGGATCGAGCATGGTGGCCAAAATGTAGTGCTCTGATTTCAACAGATTGACCACCCGTGAATCCTGGTTAAGCGAATTAAGGGCTCCATCCACAAGTCCCACATGCCTAGCGGAATCGCTCCATTTTAGCTCCTCCTTCAATCTCTCCAGCTGCTTCTGCAAAAGCCTGATGAGGGGAATGACCTGACTCAGGCTGGCAGTGTCTGAACTGACTTCACGTGTGGCAAGTTCAAAGGGTTGCAGAACCTTGCACAACATTGAAATCATTCTCCACTGCACTTGAGTCAGGTGCATTCCCCCTCATTTGCCTATATCGTAGGCAGATGTATAGGCTTGAATGGCCTTTTGCTGCTGCTCCATCCTCTGAAACATATAGAGGGTTGAATTCCACCTCGTTACCACCTCTTGCTTCAGCTGATGGCGAGGCAGGTTCAGGAGTGTTTGCTGGTGCTCCAGTCTTCGGCACGCGGTGGCTGAATGCCTAAAGTGGCACGCAATTCTTCGGGACACCAACAGCATCTCTTGCACGCCCCTGTCGTTTTTTTAAAAATTCTTCACCACCAAATTCAATGTATGTGCAAAACATGGGACATGCTGGAATTTGCCCACATGTAATGCACGCACAATATTGGTGGCGTTGTCCAATGTCACAAATCCCCAGGAGAGTCCATTTGGGGTAAGCCATTCTGCGATGATGTTCCCCAGTTTCCGTAAGAGGTTGTCAGCTGTGTGCCTCTTATGGAAAGTGGTGATACAAAGCGTAGCCTGCCTAGGAACGAGTTGGCATTTGCGAGATGCTGCTACTGGTGCCGCCGCTGCTTTTCTTGCTGCGGGAGGCAATACATCTACCCAGTGGGCTGTCACAGTCATATAGTCCTGAGTCTGCCCTGCTCCACTTGTCCACATGTCCGTGGTTAAGTGGACATTGGGTACAACTGCATTTTTTAGGACACTGGTGAGTCTTTTTCTGACGTCTGTGTACATTCTCGGTATCGCCTGCCTAGAGAAGTGGAACCTAGATGGTATTTGGTACCGGGGACACACTACCTCAAGCAATTCTCTAATTCCCTGTGAATTAAAGGTGGATATTGGACACACGTCTAACACTAACACAGCTGCCAAGGACTGAGTTATCCGCTTTGCAGCAGGATGACTGCTGTGATATTTCATCTTCCTCGCAAAGGACTGTTGGACAGTCAATTGCTTACTGGAAGTAGTACAAGTGGTCTTCCGACTTCCCCTCTGGGATGATGATGGACTCCCAGTAGCAACAACAGCAGCGCCAGCAACAGTAGGCGTTACACTCAAGGATGCATCGGAGGAATCCCAGTCAGGAGAGGACTCGTCAGACTTGCCAGTAACATGGCCTGCAGGACTATTGGTGTTCCTGTCTAAGGAGGAAATTGACACTGAGGGAGTTGGTGGTGTGGTTTGCAGGAGCTTGGGTACAAGAGGAAGGGATTTAGTTGTCAGTAGACTGCTTCCGCTGTCACCCAAAGTTTTTGAACTTGTCAATGACTTCTGATGAATGCGCTCCAGGTGACGTATAAGGGAGGATGTTCCTAGGTGGTTAACGTCCTTACCCCTACTTATTACAACTTGGCAAAGGCAACACACGGCTTGACACCTGTTGTCCGCATTTCTGTTAAAATAATTCCACACCGAAGAGGTGATTTTTTTTGTAATTTGACCAGGCATGTCAATGGCCATATTCATCCCACGGACAACAGGTGTCTCCCCGGGTGCCTGACTTAAACAAACTACCTCACCATCAGAATCCTCCTTGTCAATTTCCTCCTCAGCGCCAGCAACACCCATATCCTCATCCTGGTGTACTTCAACAGTGACATCTTCAATTTGACTACCAGGAACTGGACTGTGGGTGTTCCTTCCAGCACTTGCAGGGGGCGTGCAAATGGTGGAAGGCGCCACCTCTTCCCGTCCAGTGTTGGGAAGGTCAGGCATCGCAACCGACACAATTGGACTCTCCTTGGGGATTTGTGATTTTTCTAGTGGGAGGATGAGTGCTTCCATCCTCATGTGAAGCTGAACCACTAGCCATGAACATAGGCCAGGGCCTCAGCCGTTCCTTGCCACTCCATGTCGTAAATGGCATATTGGCAAGTTTACGCTTCTCCTCAGACGCTTTTAATTTAGATTTTTGGGTCATTTTACTGAACTTTAGTTTTTTTGCTTTTACATGCTCTCTACTATGACATTGGGCATCGGCCTTGGCAGATGACGTTGATGGCATTTCATCGTCTCAGCCATGACTAGTGGCAGCAGCTTCAGCACGAGGTGGAAGTGGATCTTGTTCTTTCCCTATTTTACCCTCAACATTTTTGTTGTCCATTTTTTAATGTGTGGATTTATATGCCAGTAATATATCAATGGCAATGGCCTACTGTACTGTACTAGATGTATACTGCTGGTCACCAAAATGCTGCACTGTCCTACTATATACTGCTCACAATAATGCAGCACAGATATGGATAGTATACTTGACACAGAGCTGCAAGATACAGCAATGGCCTACTGTACTGTACTATATGTATACTGCTGGTCACCAAAATGCTGCACTGTCCTACTATATACTGCTCACAATAATGCAGCACAGATATGGATAGTATACTTGACACAGAGCTGCAAGATACAGCAATGGCCTACTGTACTGTACTATATCTATACTGCTGGTCACCAAAATGCTGCACTGTCCTACTACATACTGCTCACAATAATGCAGCACAGATATGGATAGTATACTTGACACAGAGCTGCAAGATACAGCAATGGCCTACTGTACTGTACTATATATATACTGCTGGTCACCAAAATGCTGCACTGTCCTACTATATACTGCTCACAATAATGCAGCACAGATATGGATAGTATACTTGACACAGAGCTGCAAGATACAGCAATGGCCTACTGTACTGTACTACTATAATTATATACTGGTGGTCCCCACAATACAGCACACTGAGCACAGATATTTGCAGTAGAGATGAGCGGGTTCGGTTCCTCGGAATCCGAACCCCCCCGAACTTCAGCCTTTTTACACGGGTCCGAGGCAGACTCGGATCTTCCCGCCTTGCTCGGTTAACCCGAGCGCGCCCGAACGTCATCATCCCGCTGTCGGATTCTCGCGAGGCTCGGATTCTATCGCGAGACTCGGATTCTATATAAGGAGCCGCGCGTCGCCGCCATTTTCACACGTGCATTGAGATTGATGTGAGGACGTGGCTGGCGTCCTCTCCGTTAGAAAAGATAGAGACACTTGAGTTGATTTACTACTAACTTAGTAATTTTGGGGAGCATTAGGAGTACTCAGAGTGCAGAGTTTTGCTGATAGTTACTAGTGACCACCACCAGTTTTATTTATTATTTAATATAATCCGTTCTCTGCCTGAAAAAAAACGATACACAGTCACATACCATTTCTGTGCTCAGCCTCAGTGTGCTGCATGATAATATCATCTATGTATATCTGACTGTGCTGAGTGCTCACTGCTCACACAGCTGAATTGTGGGGAAGACTGGGGTGCAGTTATAGCAGGAGTACAGTGCACACTTTTGCAGCCAGTGCGACTGACCAGTGACCACCAGTATATTGTCTGCCTGAAAAAGTTAAACACTCCTGTGGTGTTTTTTTTTTTATTCTATAAAAGCATTCTGCTGACAGTGTCCATTCATTATATTATATAAATATTTACCTGCAGTAGTGTTATATTTTTTTTGTTCATCTCTATCATCTCTATATTAGCAGACGCAGTACGGTAGTCCACGGCTGTGGCTACCTCTGTGTCGTTAGTGCTCGTCCATAATTGTATACCTACCTGTGGTGGGGTTTTTTTTTTCTATCTTCTTCATACTAGTAGTTTAGGAGTCTGCTGACAGTGTCCAGCAGGTCCGTCATTATATTATATATACCTGCAGTAGTGATATATATATATTTTTTATATCATTATCATCTCTATACTAGCAGACGCAGTACGGTAGTCCACGGCTGTAGCTACCGCTGTGTCGTCAGTGCTCGTCCATAATTGTATACCTACCTGTGGTGGTTTTTTTTTTTTCTATCTTCTTCATACTAGTAGTTTAGGAGTCTGCTGACAGTGTCCAGCAGGTCCGTCATTATATTATATATACCTGCAGTAGTGATATATATATTTTTTATATCATTATCATCTCTATACTAGCAGACGCAGTACGGTAGTCCACGGCTGTAGCTACCTCTGTGTCGTCAGTGCTCGTCCATAATTGTATACCTACCTGTGGTGGGTTTTTTTTTTCTATCTTCTTCATACTAGTAGTTTAGGAGTCTGCTGACAGTGTCCAGCAGGTCCGTCATTATATTATATATACCTGCAGTAGTGATATATATATATATTTTTTATATCATTATCATCTCTATACTAGCAGACGCAGTACGGTAGTCCACGGCTGTAGCTACCTCTGTGTCGGCAGTGCTCGTCCATAATTGTATACCTACCTGTGGTGTGGGTTTTTTTTCTATCTTCTTCATACTAGTAGTTTAGGAGTCTGCTGACAGTGTCCAGCAGGTCCGTCATTATATTATATATACCTGCAGTAGTGATATATATATATATTTTTTATATCATTATCATCTCTATACTAGCAGACGCAGTACGGTAGTCCACGGCTGTAGCTACCTCTGTGTCGTCAGTGCTCGTCCATAATTGTATACCTACCTGTGGTGGGGTTTTTTTTTCTATCTTCTTCATACTAGTAGTTTAGGAGTCTGCTGACAGTCTCCAGCAGGTCCGTCATTATATTATATATACCTGCAGTAGTGATATATATATATATTTTTTATATCATTATCATCTCTATACTAGCAGACGCAGTACGGTAGTCCACGGCTGTAGCTACCTCTGTGTCGTCAGTGCTCGTCCATAATTGTATACCTACCTGTGGTGGGTTTTTTTTTTCTATCTTCTTCATACTAGTAGTTTAGGAGTCTGCTGACAGTGTCCAGCAGGTCCGTCATTATATTATATATACCTGCAGTAGTGATATATATATATTTTTTATATCATTATCATCTCTATACTAGCAGACGCAGTACGGTAGACCACGGCTGTAGCTACCTCTGTGTCGTCAGTCACTCGTCATCCATAAGTATACTAGTATCCATCCATCTCCATTGTTTACCTGAGGTGCCTTTTAGTTGTGCCTATTGAAATATGGAGAACAAAAATGTTGAGGTTCCAAAAATAGGGAAAGATCAAGATCCACTTCCACCTCGTGCTGAAGCTGCTGCCACTAGTCATGGCCGAGACGATGAAATTCCATCAACGTCGTCTGCCAAGGCCGATGCCCAATGTCATATTACAGAGCATGTAAAATCCAAAACACAAAATATCAGTACAAAAAGGACTCAAAAATCTAAAATAAAATCGTCGGAGGAGAAGCGTAAACTTGCCAATATGCCATTTACCACACGGAGTGGCAAGGAACGGCTGAGGCCCTGGCCTATGTTCATGGCTAGTAGTTCAGCTTCACATGAGGATGGAAGCACTCAGCCTCTCGCTAGAAAAATGAAAAGACTTAAGCTGGCAAAAGCACAGCAAAGAACTGTGCGTTCTTCGAAATCACAAATCCACAAGGAGAGTCCAATTGTGTCGGTTGCGATGCCTGACCTTCCCAACACTGGACGTGAAGAGCATGCGCCTTCCACCATTTGCACGCCCCCTGCAAGTGCTGGAAGGAGCACCCGCAGTCCAGTTCCTGATAGTCAGATTGAAGATGTCAGTGTTGAAGTACACCAGGATGAGGAGGATATGGGTGTTGCTGGCGCTGGGGAGGAAATTGACAAGGAGGATTCTGATGGTGAGGTGGTTTGTTTAAGTCAGGCACCCGGGGAGACACCTGTTGTCCGTGGGAGGAATATGGCCATTGACATGCCTGGTGAAAATACCAAAAAAATCAGCTCTTCGGTGTGGAAGTATTTCAACAGAAATGCGGACAACAGGTGTCAAGCCGTGTGTTGCCTTTGTCAAGCTGTAATAAGTAGGGGTAAGGATGTTAACCACCTCGGAACATCCTCCCTTATACGTCACCTGCAGCGCATTCATCATAAGTCAGTGACAAGTTCAAAAACTTTGGGCGACAGCGGAAGCAGTCCACTGACCAGTAAATCCCTTCCTCTTGTAACCAAGCTCACGCAAACCACCCCACCAACTCCCTCAGTGTCAATTTCCTCCTTCCCCAGGAATGCCAATAGTCCTGCAGGCCATGTCACTGGCAATTCTGACGAGTCCTCTCCTGCCTGGGATTCCTCCGATGCATCCTTGAGTGTAACGCCTACTGCTGCTGGCGCTGCTGTTGTTGCTGCTGGGAGTCGATGGTCATCCCAGAGGGGAAGTCGTAAGACAACTTTTACTACTTCCACCAAGCAATTGACTGTCCAACAGTCCTTTGCGAGGAAGATGAAATATCACAGCAGTCATCCTGCTGCAAAGCGGATAACTGAGGCCTTGGCATCCTGGGCGGTGAGAAACGTGGTTCCGGTATCCATCATTACTGCAGAGCCAACTATAGACTTGTTTGAGGTACTGTGTCCCCGGTACCAAATACCATCTAGGTTCCATTTCTCTAGGCAGGCGATACCGAAAATGTACACAGACCTCAGAAAAAGACTCACCAGTGTCCTAAAAAATGCAGTTGCACCCAATGTCCACTTAACCACGGACATGTGGACAAGTGGAGCAGGGCAGACTCAGGACTATATGACTGTGACAGCCCACTGGGTAGATGTATTGACTCCCGCCACAAGAACAGCAGCGGCGGCACCAGTAGCAGCATCTCGCAAACGCCAACTCTTTCCTAGGCAGGCTACGCTTTGTATCACCGCTTTCCAGAATACGCACACAGCTGAAAACCTCTTACGGCAACTGAGGAAGATCATCGCAGAATGGCTTACCCCAATTGGACTCTCCTGTGGATTTGTGGCATCGGACAACGCCAGCAATATTGTGTGTGCATTAAATCTGGGCAAATTCCAGCACGTCCCATGTTTTGCACATACCTTGAATTTGGTGGTGCAGAATTATTTAAAAAAACGACAGGGGCGTGCAAGAGATGCTGTCGGTGGCCAGAAGAATTGCGGGACACTTTCGGCGTACAGGCACCACGTACAGAAGACTGGAGCAACACCAAAAACGCCTGAACCTGCCCTGCCATCATCTGAAGCAAGAAGTGGTAACGAGGTGGAATTCAACCCTCTATATGCTTCAGAGGTTGGAGGAGCAGCAAAAGGCCATTCAAGCCTATACAACTGACCACGATATAGGAGGTGGAATGCACCTGTCTTAAGCGCAGTGGAGAATGATTTCAACGTTGTGCAAGGTTCTGCAACCTTTTGAACTTGCCACACGTGAAGTCAGTTCAGACACTGCCAGCCTGAGTCAGGTCATTCCCCTCATCAGGCTTTTGCAGAAGAAGCTGGAGACATTGAAGGAGGAGCTAACACTGAGCGATTCCGCTAGGCATGTGGGACTTGTGGATGGAGCCCTTAATTCGCTTAACAAGGATTCACGGGTGGTCAATCTGTTGAAATCAGAGCACTACATTTTGGCCACCGTGCTCGATCCTAGATTTAAAACCTACGTTGTATCTCTCTTTCCGGCAGACACAAGTCTGCAGGGGTTCAAAGAACTGCTGGTGAGAAAATTGTCAAGTCAAGCGGAACGCGACATGTCAACATCTCCTCCTTCACATTCTCCCGCAACTGGGGGTGCGAGGAAAAGGCTCAGAATTCCGAGCCCACCCGCTGGCGGTGATGCAGGGCAGTCTGGAGCGACTGCTGATGCTGACATCTGGTCCGGACTGAAGGACCTGCCAACGATTACGGACATGTCGTCTACTGTCACTGCATATGATTCTCTCACCATTGAAAGAATGGTGGAGGATTATATGAGTGACCGCATCCAAGTAGGCACGTCAGACAGTCCGTACGTATACTGGCAGGAAAAAGAGGCAATTTGGAGGCCCTTGCACAAACTGGCTTTATTCTACCTAAGTTGCCCTCCCACAAGTGTGTACTCCGAAAGAGTGTTTAGTGCCGCCGCTCACCTTGTCAGCAATCGGCGTACGAGGTTACTTCCAGAAAATGTGGAGAAGATGATGTTCATTAAAATTAATTATAATCAATTCCTCCATGGAGACATTCACCAGCAGCAATTGCCTCCACAAAGTACACAGGGAGCTGTGATGGTGGATTCCAGTGTGGACGAATTGATAATCTGTGAGGAGGGGGATGTACACGGTGATGAATCGGAGGATGATGATGAGGTGGACATCTTGCCTCTGTAGAGCCAGTTTGTGCAAGGAGAGATTAATTGCTTCTTTTTTGGTGGGGGTCCAAACCAACCCGTCATTTCAGTCACAGTCGTGTGGCAGACCCTGTCACTGAAATGATGGGTTGGTTAAAGTGTGCATGTCCTGTTTATACAACATAAGGGTGGGTGGGAGGGCCCAAGGACAATTCCATCTTGCACCTCTTTTTTCTTTCATTTTTCTTTGCGTCATGTGCTGTTTGGGGAGTGTTTTTTGGAAGGGCCATCCTGCGTGACACTGCAGTGCCACTCCTAGATGGGCCAGGTGTTTGTGTCAGCCACTAGGGTCGCTTATCTTAGTCACACAGCTACCTCATTGCGCCTCTTTTTTTTCTTCTTTGCGTCATGTGCTGTTTGGGGAGTATTTTTTGGAAGGGCCATCCTGCGTGACACTGCAGTGCCACTCCTAGATGGGCCAGGTGTTTGTGTCGGCCACTAGGGTCGCTTAGCTTACTCACACAGCTACCTCATTGCGCCTCTTTTTTTCTTTGCGTCATGTGCTGTTTGGGGAGTGTTTTTTGGAAGGGCCATCCTGCGTGACACTGCAGTGCCACTCCTAGATGGGCCAGGTGTTTGTGTCGGCCACTTGGGTCGCTGAGCTTAGTCACACAGCTACCTCATTGTGCCTCTTTTTTTCTTTGCGTTATGTGCTGTTTGGGGAGTGTTTTTTGGAAGGGCCATCCTGCGTGACACTGCAGTGCCACTCCTAGATGGGCCAGGTGTTTGTGTCGGCCACTTGGGTCGCTGAGCTTAGTCATCCAGCGACCTCGGTGCAAATTTTAGGACTAAAAATAATATTGTGAGGTGTGAGGTGTTCAGAATAGACTGAAAATGAGTGGAAATTATGGTTATTGAGGTTAATAATACTTTGGGATCAAAATGACCCCCAAATTCTATGATTTAAGCTGTTTTTTAGGGTTTTTTGAAAAAAACACCCGAATCCAAAACACACCCGAATCCGACAAAAAAAATTCGGTGAGGTTTTGCCAAAACGCGTTCGAACCCAAAACACGGCCACGGAACCGAACCCAAAACCAAAACACAAAACCCGAAAAATTTCCGGTGCACATCTCTAATTTGCAGCACACTGAGCACAGATATGGAGCGTATTCAGGCAGAGAACGTAGATATTTTCAGCACACTGAGCACAGATATTTGCAGCACACTGAGCACAGATATTTGCAGCACACTGAGCACAGATACGGAGCTTTTCATGGAGAGGACGCAGCCACGTCCTCTCCGTTCAATCTCCAATGCACGAGTGAAAATGGCGGCAACGCGCGGCTCTTTATATAGAATACGAATCTCGCGAGAATCCGACAGCGGGATGATGACGTTCGGCCGCGTTCGGGTTAACCGGGCAAGGCGGGAAGATCCGAGGCTGCCTCGGACCCGTGTAAAATAGGTGAAGTTCGGGGGGGTTCAGATCTCGACGAACCGAACCCGCTCATCTCTACTAATGACAGTCCTTTAATTTAGTTGTATTTAATATTATATGATTCTTCTTCTTTAAAATAGATTATTATAATGGAACAACCAGTTTATTCTGATATAATCTATTTCTGTAGAGCACCACAATGTGCTAACAGCTAAATGTTAGTGGACCTGTCTTTGAATGAAATCAGAATGTCACAAATGTTTGTTTTGTACAAAAACAGTCACCGTTCTCCAGTCCTACCTGTTGCAACTCTTGTACGCTGGTATCATCACATAATGTACAGTATGTCGTCGATTAAAAACACTTAATCTCTGACATGTTTCCCTTTCCACAGAACAGAAATACAGTCAGATTTTTAAATTCTAATTAGATTTTGTTTTAACATGAAGCCACAGCAATTATGAGTTGAGAATAAAAGGGGATTGTTAATTCACAGGGTAGCCTAAGCAATGCACGTAATTATAATAATTATTGTGTACCTAATGATATCTAATAGGAATCAACATCGCAAATAAATGCAGTCAGCATTCAGCAGGGTGGCCTGCACGTTCGCGAGAAACATAAACAAGTTAGGTTCATGTGTTTGCAGATGGTTATATTATAGGATATGTGCTCACCGCAGCGCTTGTAGCTGCAGATTAGCTGCATTAGAATCCAACAGACCAAACATAATCCACACTAATGGACCACGCAGCTGTACATTAAAATTATGATACAGGATTTTCTCCAGCAAGTTCTATTTAACCTGTACATCTCAGGGTAAGGACAGCCGACTGACTCATTTTGATATTCTACATATGATTAGTTTAGTTTACAAATGGAATTAGAAAATTATGTTCATTTTTAACAGCCTATTTTTATTTGTTTTTTGTCGTAATCTTATTCTTATTGTCCGGAACGTCATTATCCCAATAGACATATTAAATTGTAAACTGTTTAACTGTGTCTGGTTACCTGCTGACATTAAGAAAGTGCCAGTGGCACGCCATTTTGTGATTTGCTGTTGAAATGTAGTGTAAGCAACACTCGCTAGTTTTGGCTAGTTCACAAGAGTCTGGGGTTGGGCTTAGGAGAGGGAAGCCTAATGCCGAGTACTGGGTTCTGCACGGCGGCTGTGGTATACAGTGCCACTGCCGATCCCAGACACATGCCAGCTCATATATTACATACATGTTTATAGTATGTGCTTAGCGTTCCCCTTGCACAAGATAGTTGGTATTGCAGCCGCCACTGGTTATTACTTATTACCCAGATTTGTTTTATCCCTGTTGTTTCTAATTGTTTTGTTTAATTTTATTTTATCACTGTTCTTTGCTGCGCTACTTTATATAAGAAACTGTTAATAGATAAATAAATGAAGGCTATTATGTGGAGTAATGCTATTTTTATATAAAAGGTCGAGCAAAAACAAACCCGTTTGCTACACTTTAAACCAACTTTTAAGGAAGCGTCGCTGCTCATAAACTAGTGCTTTGTGCTTGTACCCCCAAGCAAAAAAACGAGTTTTATGGTAAGAACTTACCTTTGTTAAAACTCTTTCTGCGAGGTACACTGGGCTCCACAAGGAATGGACAATGGGATGTAGAGTAGGATCTTGATCCGAGGCACCAACAGGCTCAAAGCTTTGACTGTTCCCAGAATGCATAGCGCCGCCTCCTATATCACCCCGCCTCCCTGCATAGGATCTCAGTTTTTAGTTAACCAGTCCAATGCAGTAGCAGGAAAATAGACGACAACGGTTAGTAGCCACAACACCGCATTCTCACGACAGGAGACGTGTCAGCGGCTAATGCCATACCAACCCAAAGAAGCTAAGTGCGTCAGGGTGGGCGCCTTGTGGAGCCCAGTGTACCTCGCAGAAAGAGTTTTAACAAAGGTAAGTTCTTACCATAAAACTCGTTTTCTGCTGCGGGGTACACTGGGCTACACAAGGAATGGACAATGGGGATGTCCTAAAGCAGTTCCTTATGGGAGGGGACGCACTGTAGCGGGCACAAGAACCCGACGTCCAAGGGAAGCATCCTGGGAAGCGGCAGTATCGAAGGCATAGAACCTTATGAACGTGTTCACAGAGGACCACGTAGCCGCCTTGCACAATTGTTCAAGGGTCGCACCACGTTGGGCTGCCCAAGAAGGTCCAACAGACAGAGTAGAATGGTCCTTAATGTGATCAGGAGCAGAGAGACCAGACTTCACATAAGCATGTGCAATCACCATTCTAATCCATCTGGCCAAAGTTTGCTTGTGAGCAGGCCAGCCACGTTTGTGAAAAGAGAGAATCAGATTTCCTAATAGGAGCAATTCTCTTCGCATAGATACGGAGAGCCCGTACTACATCCAAAGACCGCTCTTTGGGAGACAGATCAGGAGAAACAAGTGCCGGAACTACAATCTCTCCTGATTAAGGTGGAACGAAGAAACCACCTTAGGTAGATAGCCGGGACGAGTCCTAAGAACCGCCCGGTCACGGTGAAATATCAGATATGGGGAACTTCAGGAAAAGGCACCCAAATCCGACACTCTTCTAGCTGAAGCAATAGCCAGCAGAAACACCACCTTAAGGGAAAGCCACTTAAGGTCAGCTGAACCAAGAGGTTCAAACGGAGACTCTTGTAACGCCTCCAAAACCACCGACAAGTCCCAAGGAGCCACAGGCGGAAATGGGGAGGTTGGATACGCAACACGCCCTGAGTAAAGGTATGCACATCAGGTAAGGTCGCAATTTTTCTCTGAAACAGCACCGACAAGGCAGATATTTAAACCTTGAGAGGCCAGGCCCTGCTGAAGAAAAGCCAACAACTTGGCTATACTAAACTTGGAAGCGTCATAATCGTTCGATGCGCACCAAACAAAGTAAGAATGCCAGACCCTATAGTAAATCCGAGCCGAAGCCGGTTTCCGGGCCCGCAACATAGTTTGAATGACCGCCTCAGAAAACCCTTAAGCCCTTAAAATGGAAGCTTCAAGAGCCACGCCGTCAAAGACAGCCGGGCTAGGTCCTGGTAGACACAGAGGCCCTGAACGAGGAGGTCTGGGCGTTGTGGAAGTAGAATTGGACGCTCTGACGATAGGCCTTGCAGGTCTGAGAACCAGCGCCGTCTGGGCCACGCTGGAGCTATGGGAAGCAGAATTCCTTTTTCTTGCTTGAACTTCCGAATTACCCTGGGCAGGAATGACACCGGAGGGAACATGTACGGCAGCCGAAACTTCCACGGTACCGCCAGCGCATCCACGAAGGCTGCTTGAGGATTACTTGTCCTTGCTCTGAAGACCGGAACCTTGTGATTGTGTCAAGACGCCATCAGATCTACGTCTGGAAGGCCCCACCTTTCCACTAGGAGTTGAAACACTTCTGGATGGAGGCCCCACTTGCCGGCATGCACGTCCTGATGACTGAGAAAGTCCGCTTCCCAATTCAGGACTCCCGGAATGAATATTGCCGATATGGCCGGTAAATGGCGTTCTGCCCACTGTAGAATCCGTGAGACTTCCTTCATTGCTAGGCGGCTTCGAGTGCCGCCTTGATGATTTATGTAAGCCACTGTGGTGGCGTTGTCCGACTGTACTTGAACAGGACAGTTCTGAATTAAATGCTGGGCTAGGTTCAAGGCGTTGAAGACCGCCCGCAACTCCAGAATATTGATCGAGAGGAGGGACTCCTCCTTGGTCCACCGCCCCTGAAGGGAGTGTTGCTCCAGCACCGCACCCCATCCTCTTAGACTGGCACCTGTCGTCAGCAGGACCCAGTCGGATATCCAGAACGGACGGCCCCTGCACAGTTGTTGGTCCCGGAGCCACTAGAGCAGCGATAGACAGACCTCCGGAGTCAATGAGATAATTTGAGACCTGATCCGGTGAGGCAGGCAGTCCCATTTGGCTAGAATCAGCCTCTGGAGAGGGCGAGAGTGAAATTGAGCGTACTCCACCATGTCGAATGCTGACACCATGAGGCCCAGTACCTGCATCGCCGAATGTATCGACACTTGCGGACGAGATAGGAAGCAACAAATCCTGTCCTGAAGTTTCAGGACTTTCTCCTGAGACAGGAACAACCACTGGTTGTGAGTGTCCAATAGTGCTCCCAGATGCACCATGCTCTGAGCAGGGATCAGGGATGACTTCTTCCAGTTGATGAGCCACCCGTGGGCTTGTAGAAACCGGACCGTCACATCTAGATGACGCAGGAGAAGTTCTGGGGAATTTGCCAGGATTAACAAGTCGTCCACCGTCATCACCGCCATGACTTTTGTAAAGACTCACGGAGCCATTGTTAAACCAAAAGGTAATGCCCAAAACTGGTAATGGCAGTTGCCAATCGCAAATCTCAGGTATTGCTGATGAGACACTGCTATAGGAATATGCAGGTAAGCATCCTGTATATCCAGGGAGACCATGAAGTCCCCAGGTTCCAAGGCCAGAACTATAGAGCAAAGGGTTTCCATTCGGAACTTCGAAACCTTCACAAACTTGTTCAATGCCTTGAGGTTGAGAATGGGCCGGGAGGACCCATTCGGTTTCGGGACTAGAAACAGCGGAGAATAGCACCCCCGGCCCCTCTGTGCAAGAGGCACCTGTACTACGACTCCTGTATCCAGGAGGGTCTGTACCACCGAATGTAGAGTGTTTGCCTTTGTCTTGTCCAACGGGACATCTGTCTGGCAAAATCGATGAGGGGGTCGGTTTTTGAAGGCTATGGCGTAACCTCGAGTGACGACTTCCCGTACCCAGGCATCTGAAGTGGTCTTCAACCATTCCTGGGTATACCCTAGAAGCCTGCCCCCCACCCTGGGATCCCCCAGAGGGAGGCCCGCCCCATCATGCGGCAGGCTTATCTGTCTTGGAAGCTGGCTGACGGGTCGCCCAGGCTCTTTTGGGCTTAGGCTTACCAGGTTTGGAAGTACGGGCCTGCTTGTTGTACGCCTGACCTTTTGCTTTACCTGAAGGACGAAAGGGGCGAAAGGAAGTACCTTTAGCCTTCGACACAGAAGGAGCAGTACTTGGCAGTCAGGCAGTTTTGGCAGTAGCCATGTCAGCCACAATCTTATTTAAATCCTCCCCAAACAGAATATCTCCCTTAAAAGGGAGTACCTCCAGGGTTTTTTCTAGAGTCCAGATCCACAGACCAGGATCTCAGCCACAATATCCGGCGAGCTGACATAGGAGAGGCCTTGGCTGCCAGGCTACTGGCATCAGAAGCCGCCTCTTTAATATAACGAGAAGCTGTGACAATATAAGACAAGCATTGTCTAGCATGGTCAGAGGAGATTTCAGCATCTAACTTCAAGGCCCATGCTTCAATGGCCTCTGCAGCCCATGTTGCTGCAATAGTGGGCCTTTGTGCAGCACCCGTGAGGTTGTAGATCGCTTTCAGACAACCCTCCACACGTTTATCCGTAGGCTCTTTTAGAGACGTGCTGGTAGTGACAGGTAGAGCTGAGGAAACCACCATCCTAGCCACATGTGAGTCTACTGGAGAAGGCGTTTCCCAATTCTTAGACAGCTCTGGTGCGAGGGGATAGCGAGCCAGCATCTTCTTTTGAGGCACAATCTTCGTACCCGGGTTTTTCCAGGGTTCCTGACGTATATCAATTAGGTGGTCAGAGTGAGGTAAAACTTGCTTAACCACCTTCTGACGCTTGAACCTATCTGGTTTCTTAGGAGGAACGGATGGCTCAGGATCATCCGTAATCTGTAAAATTAACTTAATAGCTTCCAAAAGATCAGGAACATCCACATGTGAACCATCCTCCCCATCAGCCGTATCTGAGTCAGAACCTGTGGGGTCAGTGTAAGTGCCGTCTTCATCTGACGAGGTGTCAGTGACAGCAGTGGATTCTGAGGAGACAAGCGCTCGCTTAGAGGACCCCTTGGACGCAGGCGAGCGACGGTCAGACTTTTTAGTAGTCAGGGACTGGTTCAACTTCTTTATTTGAGCAGATAAATCGTCCGCCCACGGCGGGTTAGCTGCAGGGACCACAAACGGTTGCACCGGCATTGGGGGTCCCATAGGGGGTGTTAGTTTATGAACTAGCGTATGCAGAAGAGTGGAAAAAGCGGCCCACGGCGGGTCATTATTTGCCCCCATTGCCACAGTCCCACTGGGGGGTAAGGAGTCCCCAGAACCAGAGCCCAAAGCTGCTATATTCTCCTCATAGGTATCTGCGGCTTCAGCAACACCGGCAGTGTGTTCAGCCCCAGAACCGTTACCCCTATAAGCAGACATGATATAACTTGCAGTATCAGGTAACACAGTACAATTTGTCAGCAGCACAATACCCCTAGCCCAAACCCCTGCGCAGTGTAGTCAGCACCAGCAGAGATAAAGGAGAGATATGGTGACTAAATCACAGAGAAAAATACGTAATACAGTATATCTTCGTGAAAATCTTATACAGGTTGAGTCTCCCTTATCCAAACTGCTTGGGACCAGAGGTATTTTGGATATGGGATTTTTCCGTATTTTGGAATAATTACATACCATAATGAGATATCATGGTGATGGGACCTAAATCTAAGCACAGAATGCATTTATGTTACATATACACCATATACACACAGCCTGAAGGTAATTTTAGCCAATATTTTTTATAAATTTGTGCATTAAACAAAGTGTGTGTAGATTCACACAATTCATTTATGTTTCATATACACACTGCCTGAAGGACATTTAATACAATATTTTTAATAACTTTGTGTATTAAACAAAGTTTGTGTACATTGTGCCATCAGAAAACAAAGGTTTCACTATCTCAGTCTCACTCAAAAAAGTCCGTATTTCGGAATATTCCGTATTTCGGAATATTTGGATATGGGATACTCAACCTGTATTAGATAAAACCTGACGCACCAAGCCCCCTCAGGTTATAGAATATAGGGATAGCAGGTTGAGTGAAAGACACGAAATGGACACCACTCAGCTATCAAATGCACATACAAATAGTCACAGTCTGTACAATGCATAGGTTATTACTAACAATAATACTGCACTGGACTAGCTTACACAGCTGTATAACAATAGATATAACAGTACACAGTAAGAACTGGATGTATATCACAGGGTAATTGTACTAGGAAACCCTGACTAAGTGCACTCTTTCTTACTAACACTGACTAAAAAAGGCAGGTAGAATACTTAAGTGTCTTGTAAAGTCACAGCACTGACAACCAGGCGGCTTTACATTAGTGATGAGCGGGTTGGGTTCCTCGGAATCCGAACCCCCCTGAATTTCACCCATTTTACACGGTTCCGAGGCAGATTCGAATGTTCCCGCCTTGCTCGGTTAACCCGAGCGCGCCCGAACGTCATCATCCCGCTGTCGTATTCTCGCGAGATTCGTATTCTATATAAGGAGCCGCGCGTCGCCGCCATTTTCACTCGTGCATTGGAGATGATAGGGAGAGGACATGCAGCGTTCTCTCAGTTGTGTTCAGTGTGCTGCAAATATCTGTGCTCAGTGTGCTGCAAATATCTGTGCTCAGTGTGCTTGCAAATATCTGTGCTCAGTGTGCTGAAAATATCTACGTTCTCTGCCTGAAAAAACGCTCCATATCTGTGCTCAGTGTGCTGCAAATATCTGTGCTCAGTGTGCTTTATTGTGGGGACTGGGGACCACCAGTATTATATAGTAGGAGGACAGTGCAGAGTTTTGCTGACCAGTGACCACCAGTATTATACGTTCTCTGCCTGAAAAACGCTCCATATCTGTGCTGCATTGTAGTATATAGTAGGAGGACAGTGCAGAATTTTGCTGACCAGTGACCACCAGTATTATATCAGTACGGTACAGTAGTCCACTGCTCTACCTACCTCTGTGTCGTCAAGTATACTATCCATCCATACCTGTGGTGCATTTTAGTTGTTGTGCGCAGTATATATAGTAGGAGGACAGTGCAGAATTTTGCTGACCACCAGTATATAATATATAGCAGTACGGTACAGTAGTCCACTGCTCTACCTACCTTTGTGTCGTCAAGTATACTATCCATCCATACCTGTGGTGCATTCTAGTTGTTGTGCGCAGTATATATAGTAGGAGGACAGTGCATAATTTTGCTGACCACCAGTATATAATATATAGCAGTACGGTACAGTAGTCCACTGCTCTACCTACCTCTGTGTCGTCAAGTATACTATCCATCCATACCTGTGGTGCATTTAAGTTTTGCGCAGTATATATAGTAGGAGGACAGTGCATAATTTTGCTGACCACCAGTATATAATATATAGCAGTACGGTACAGTAGTCCACTGCTCTACCTACCTCTGTGTCGTCAAGTATACTATCCATCCATACCTGTGGTGCATTTTAGTTGTTGTGCGCAGTATATATAGTAGGAGGACAGTGCAGAATTTTGCTGACCACCAGTATATAATATATAGCAGTACGGTACAGTAGTCCACTGCTATTGATATATTACTGGCATATAATTCCACACATTAAAAAATGGAGAACAAAAATGTGGAGGGTAAAATAGGGAAAGATCAAGATCCACTTCCACCTCGTGCTGAAGCTGCTGCCACTAGTCATGGCCGAGACGATGAAATGCCATCAACGTCGTCTGCCAAGGCCGATGCCCAATGTCATAGTAGAGAGCATGTAAAATCCAAAAAACAAAAGTTCAGTAAAATGACCCAAAAATCAAAATTAAAAGCGTCTGAGAAGCGTAAACTTGCCAATATGCCATTTACGACACGGAGTGGCAAGGAACGGCTGAGGCCCTGGCCTATGTTCATGGCTAGTAGTTCAGATTCACATGAAGATGGAAGCACTCATCCTCTCGCTAGAAAACTGCAGTGCCACTCCTAGATGGGCCAGGTGTTTGTGTCGGCCACTTGGGTCGCTTAGCTTAGTCACACAGCGACCTTGATGCACCTCTTTTTTTCTTTGCATCATGTGCTGTTTGGGGACTATTTTTTGAAGTGCCATCCTGTCTGACACTGCAGTGCCACTCCTAGATGGGCCAGGTGTTTGTGTCGGCCACTTGGGTCGCTTAGCTTAGTCACACAGCTACCTCATTGCACCTCTTTTTTTCTTTGCATCATGTGCTGTTTGGGGACTATTTTTTAAATCTGCCATCCTGTCTGACACTGCAGTCAGGGCCGGTGCAAGGTCTCTCTGCACCCTAGGCAAAGCTTCAGCTTAGCGCCCCCTAACCTGTAAACCCCACCACCTCTCAGAGGGGAGATGCAGATGGCCACTAGATGGGCTGCGGTGAATAGCAAAGAAGAAAAGGGACAACACTCAAGGACTTCTAAAGTGATAAAGTATATTGGGGGAGATGTACTAAGCCTGAAAAGTGATAAATATTACTGTGATAAAGCACCAGCCAATCGGCTCCTAACTGCCATATTACAGGCTGTGTTTGAAAAATGACAGTTAGGAGCCGATTGGCTGGTACTTTATCACTGTGATATTTATCACTTTTCAGGCTTAGTACATCTGGCCCATTGTAAACAAAGTCACAAAATGTTGTGATTGGGGGTTATTTGGGTTTGTTAGCAAACCAAAAAAGCACACTAACAGACAAAATTATGCTGCAGTGCAGGTGGGGCAGATGTAAAATGTGCAGAGAGTCTAGATACTACTAAGTGGTACAGCCTAATAGTGGCGGCTGCACCTGATTAGATCTGCAGCAGCAGCCAGCATAGTATAAAAGGAAGAGGCCGCATACAGATACATCCTTCAGATTTTGCTAGATAAATTCAGCGGCACCCTCCAGGAGCTGGCGCCCCTAGGCAGCCGCCTAAAGCTGCCTAATGGTAGAGCCGGCCCTGACTGCAGTGCCACTCCTAGATGGGCCAGGTGTTTGTGTCGGCCACTTGGGTCGCTTAGCTTAGTCACACAGCGACCTTGGTGTACCTCTTTTTTTCTTTGCATCATGTGCTGTTTGGAGACTATTTTTTGAAGTGCCATCCTGTCTGACACTGCAGTGCCACTCCTAGATGGGCCAGGTGTTTGTGTCGGCCACTTGGATCGCTTAGCCATCCAGCGACCTTGGTGCACCTAGAGATGAGCGGGTTCGGTTACTCGGAATCCGAACCCCCCCGAACTTCACCCATTTTACACGGGTCCGAGGCATACTCGGATTCTCCCGTATGGCTCGGTTAACCCGAGCGCGCCCGAACGTCATCATCCCGCTGTCGGATTCTCGCGAGATTCGGATTCTATATAAGGAGCCGCGCGTCGCCGCCATTTTTCACTCGTGCATTGGAAATGATAGTGAGAGGACGTGGCTGGCGTCCTCTCACTTTGTTTCAGGGGGCTGCATATCTTTATTCTGGGGACCAGCAGTATTATAGGAGGAGTACAGTGCAGAGTTTTGCTGACCAGTGACCACCAGTCACGCACCCTTCACGGTAGGCCACGCCCATTTTTGCCGCCGGTGCGACTACGCCGCGCGAGGAGTCCCTCTTAGAGCGATCCGAAAGTTGGGAGGTATGCTGACCAGTGACCACCAGTATACGTAGTCTGCCTGAAAAACGCTCCATATCTGTGCTCAGTGTGCTGCACATATCTGTGCTCACACTGCTTTATTGTGGGGACTGGGGACCAGCAGTATTATATAGGAGGAGTACAGTGCAGAGTTTTGCTGACCAGTGACCATCAGTATACGTTGTCTGCCTGAAAAACGCTCCATATCTGTGCTCAGTGTGCTGCATATATCTATGCTCACACTGCTTTATTGTGGGGACTGGGGGCGAGCAGTATTATATAGGAGGAGTACAGTGCAGAGTTTTGCTGTCCACCAGTATATAATATATAGCAGTACAGTACAATAGGCCACTGCTCTACCTACCTCTGTGTCATCAAGTATACTATCCATCCATACCTGTGGTGCATTTCAGTTTTGCAGTGTTTGCTGACCACCAGTATATAATATATAGCAGTACGGTACAGTAGGCCACTGCTCTACCTACCTCTGTGTCGTCAAGTATACTATCCATCCATACCTGTGGTGCATTTCAGTTTTGCACAGTTTGCTGACCACCAGTATATAATATATAGCAGTACGGTACAGTAGGCCACTGCTCTACCTACCTCTGTGTCGTCAAGTATACTATCCATCCATACCTGTGGTGCATTTCAGTTTTGCACAGTTTGCTGACCACCAGTATATAATATATAGCAGCACAGTACAGTAGGCCACTGCTCTACCTACCTCTGTGTCGTCAAGTATACTATCCATCCCTACCTGTGGTGCATTTCAGTTGTGCGCAGTATATATAGTAGTAGGCCATTGCTATTGATACTGGCATATAATTCCACACATTAAAAAATAGAGAACAAAAATGTGGAGGGTAAAATAGGGAAAGATCAAGATCCACTTCCACCTCGTGCTGAAGCTGCTGCCACTAGTCATGGCCGAGACGATGAAATGCCATCAACGTCGTCTGCCAAGGCCGATGCCCAATGTCATAGTAGAGAGCATGTAAAATCCAAAAAACAAAAGTTCAGTAAAATGACCCAAAAATCAAAATTAAAAGCATCTGAGGAGAAGCGTAAACTTGCCAATATGCCATTTACGACATGGAGTGGCAAGGAACGGCTGAGGCCCTGGCCTATGTTCATGGCTAGTGGATCAGCTTCACATGAGGATGGAAGCACTCATCCTCTCGCTAGAAAAATGAAAAGACTTAAGCTGGCAAAAGCACAGCAAAGAACTGTGCGTTCTTCTAAATCACAAATCCCCAAGGAGAGTCCAATTGTGTCGGCTGCGATGCCTGACCTTCCCAACACTGGACGGGAAGAGGAGGCGCTTTCCAGCACTTGCACGCCCCCTGCAAGTGCTGGAAGGAGCACCCGCAGTCCAGTTCCTGATAGTGAAATTGAAGATGACACTGTTGAAGTACACCAGGATGAGGATATGGGTGTTGCTGGCGCTGAGGAGGAAATTGACAAGGAGGATTCTGATGGTGAGGTGGTTTGTTTAAGTCAGGCACCTGGGGAGACACCTGTTGTCCGTGGGACGAATATGGCCATTGACATGCCTGGTCAAATACAAAAAAAAATCACCTCTTCAGTGTGGAATTATTTTAACAGAAATGCGGACAACAGGTGTCAAGCCGTGTGTTGCCTTTGTCAAGCTGTAATAAGTAGGGGTAAGGATGTTAACCACCTAGGAACATCCTCCCTTATATGTCACCTGGAGCGCATGCATCAGAAGTCATTGACGAGTTCAAAAACTTTGGGTGACAGTGGAAGCAGTCTACTGACAACTAAATCCCTTCCTCTTGTACCCAAGCTCCTGCAAACCACACCACCAACTCCATCAGTGTCAATTTCCTCCTCAGAAAGGAAAGCCAACAGTCCTGCAGGCCATGTCACTGGCAAGTCTGACGAGTCCTCTCCTGCCTGGGATTCCTCCGATGCATCCTTGAGTGTAACGCCTACTGCTGCTGGCGCTGCTGTTGTTGCTGCTGGGAGTCGATCGTCATCCCAGAGGGGAAGTCGGAAGACCACTTGTACTACTTCCAGTAAGCAATTGACTGTCCAACAGTCCTTTGTGAGGAAGATGAAATATCACAGCAGTCATCCTGCTGCAAACCGGATATCTCAGGCCTTGGCAGCCTGGGCGGTGAGAAACGTGTGTCCGGTATCCACCGTTAATTCACAGGCAAGTACAGACTTGATTGAGATACTGTGTCCCCGGTACCAAATACCATCTAGGTTCCATTTCTCTAGGCAGGCGATACCGAAAATGTACACAGACCTCAGAAAAAGAGTCACCAGTGTCCTAAAAAATGCAGTTGTACCCAATGTCCACTTAACCACGGACATGTGGACAAGTGGAGCAGGGCAGACTCAGGACTATATGACTGTGACAGCCCACTGGGTAGATGTATTGCCTCCCGCAGCAAGAACAGCAGCGGCGGCACCAGTAGCAGCATCTCGCAAACGCCAACTCGTTCCTAGGCAGGCTACGCTTTGTATCACTGCTTTCCATAAGAGGCACACAGCTGACAACCTCTTACGGAAACTGAGGAACATCATCGCAGAATGGCTTACCCCAAATGGACTCTCCTGGGGATTTGTGACATCGGACAATGCCAGCAATATTGTGCGTGCATTACATCTGGGCAAATTCCAGCACGTCCCATGTTTTGCACATACATTGAATTTGGTGGTGCAGAATTATTTAAAAAACGACAGGGGCGTGCAAGAGATGCTGTCGGTGGCCCGAAGAATTGCGGGCCACTTTCGGCATTCAGCCACCGCGTGCCGAAGACTGGAGCACCAGCAAACACTCCTGAACCTGCCCTGCCATCATCTGAAGCAAGAGGTGGTAACGAGGTGGAATTCAACCCTCTATATGCTTCAGAGGATGGAGGAGCAGCAAAAGGCCATTCAAGCCTATACATCTGCCTACGATATAGGCAAAGGAGGGGGAATGCACCTGACTCAAGCGCAGTGGAGAATGATTTCAACGTTGTGCAAGGTTCTGCAACCCTTTGAACTTGCCACACGTGAAGTCAGTTCAGACACTGCCAGCCTGAGTCAGGTCATTCCCCTCATCAGGCTTTTGCAGAAGAAGCTGGAGACATTGAAGGAGGAGCTAAAACAGAGCGATTCCGCTAGGCATGTGGGACTTGTGGATGGAGCCCTTAATTCGCTTAACCAGGATTCACGGGTGGTCAATCTGTTGAAATCAGAGCACTACATTTTGGCTACCGTGCTCGATCCTAGATTTAAAACCTACGTTGTATCTATCTTTCTGGCAGACACAAGTCTGCAGAGGTTCAAAGACCTGCTGGTGAGAAAATTGTCAAGTCAAGCGGAACGTGACCCGTCAACAGCTCCTCCTTCACATTCTCCCGCAACTGGGGGTGCGAGGAAAAGGCTAAGAATTCCGAGCCCACCTGCTGGCGGTGATGCAGGGCAGTCTGGAGCGAGTGCTGACATCTGGTCCGGACTGAAGGACCTGCCAACGATTACTGACATGTCGTCTACTGTCACTGCATATGATTCTCTCACCATTGAAAGAATGGTGGAGGATTATATGAGTGACCGCATCCACGTAGGCACGTCACACAGTCCGTACGTATACTGGCAGGAAAAAGAGGCAATTTGGAGGCCCTTGCAGAAACTGGCTTTATTTTACCTAAGTTGCCCTCCGTCCAGTGTGTACTCCGAAAGAGTGTTTATTGCAGCCGCTCACCTTGTCAGCAATCGGCGTACGAGGTTACTTCCAGAAAATGTGGAGAAGATGATGTTCATCAAAATGAATTATAATCAATTCCTCCGTGGAGACATTCACCAGCAATTGCCTCCAGAAAGTACACAGGGACCTGAGATGGTGGATTTCAGTGGGGACGAATTAATAATCTGTGAGGAGGGGGATGTACACAGTGAAAGTGGTGAGGAATCGGACGATGAGGAGGAGGTGGACATCTTGCCTCTGTAGAGCCAGTTTGTGCAAGGAGAGATTGATTGCTTCTTTTTTGGTGGGGGCCCAAACCAACCAGTCATTTCAGTCACAGTTGTGTGGCAGACCCTGTCGCTGAAATGATGGGTTTGTTAAAGTGTGCATGTCCTGTTTATACAACATAAGGGTGGGTGGGAGGGCCCAAGGACAATTCCATCTTGCACCTCTTTTTTCTTTCATTTTTCTTTGCATCATGTGCTGTTTGGGGACTATTTTTTTGAGGTGCCATCCTGCCTGACACTGCAGTGCCACTCCTAGATGGGCCAGGTGTTTGTGTCGGCCACTTGGGTCGCTTAGCTTAGTCATCCAGCGTCCTCTGTGCAAATTTTAGGATTAAAAATAATATTGTGAGGTGTGAGGTGTTCAGAATAGACTGAAAATGAGTGGAAATTATGGTTATTGAGGTTAATAATACTATGAGATCAAAATGACCCCCAAATTCTATGATTTAAGCTGTTTTTGAGGGTTTTAAAAAAAAAAAATCCGAATCCAAAACACGCCCGAATCCGACAAAAAATTTTCAGGGAGGTTTTGCCAGAACGCGTCCGAATCCAAAACACGGCCGCGGAACCGAATCCAAAACCAAAACACAAAACCCGAAAAATGTCCGGTGCACATCACTAGCACCTCTTTTTATTCCTAGATGGGCCAGGTGTTTGTGTCGGCCACTTGGGTCGCTTAGCTTAGTCACACAGCGACCTTGATGCACCTCTTTTTTTCTTTGCATCATGTGCTGTTTGGGGACTATTTTTTGAAGTGCCATCCTGTCTGACACTGCAGTGCCACTCCTAGATGGGCCAGGTGTTTGTGTCGGCCACTTGGGTCGCTTAGCTTAGTCACACAGCTACCTCATTGCACCTCTTTTTTTCTTTGCATCATGTGCTGTTTGGGGACTATTTTTTAAATCTGCCATCCTGTCTGACACTGCAGTCAGGGCCGGTGCAAGGTCTCTCTGCACCCTAGGCAAAGCTTCAGCTTAGCGCCCCCTAACCTGTAAACCCCACCACCTCTCAGAGGGGAGATGCAGATGGCCACTAGATGGGCTGCGGTGAATAGCAAAGAAGAAAAGGGACAACACTCAAGGACTTCTAAAGTGATAAAGTATATTGGGGGAGATGTACTAAGCCTGAAAAGTGATAAATATTACTGTGATAAAGCACCAGCCAATCGGCTCCTAACTGCCATATTACAGGCTGTGTTTGAAAAATGACAGTTAGGAGCCGATTGGCTGGTACTTTATCACTGTGATATTTATCACTTTTCAGGCTTAGTACATCTGGCCCATTGTAAACAAAGTCACAAAATGTTGTGATTGGGGGTTATTTGGGTTTGTTAGCAAACCAAAAAAGCACACTAACAGACAAAATTATGCTGCAGTGCAGGTGGGGCAGATGTAAAATGTGCAGAGAGTCTAGATACTACTAAGTGGTACAGCCTAATAGTGGCGGCTGCACCTGATTAGATCTGCAGCAGCAGCCAGCATAGTATAAAAGGAAGAGGCCGCATACAGATACATCCTTCAGATTTTGCTAGATAAATTCAGCGGCACCCTCCAGGAGCTGGCGCCCCTAGGCAGCCGCCTAAAGCTGCCTAATGGTAGAGCCGGCCCTGACTGCAGTGCCACTCCTAGATGGGCCAGGTGTTTGTGTCGGCCACTTGGGTCGCTTAGCTTAGTCACACAGCGACCTTTGTGTACCTTTTTTTTTCTTTGCATCATGTGCTGTTTGGGGACTATTTTTTGAAGTGCCATCCTGTCTGACACTGCAGTGCCACTCCTAGATGGGCCAGGTGTTTGTGTCGGCCACTTGGATCGCTTAACCATCCAGCGACCTTAGTGCACCTAGAGATGAGCGGGTTCGGTTCCTCGGAATCCGAACCCCCCCGAACTTCACCCATTTTACACGGGTCCGAGGCATACTCGGATTCTCCCGTATGGCTCGGTTAACCCGAGCGCGCCCGAACGTCATCATCCCGCTGTCGGATTCTCGCGAGATTCAGATTCTATATAAGGAGCCGCGCGTCGCCGCCATTTTTCACTCGTGCATTGGAAATGATAGTGAGAGGACGTGGCTGGCGTCCTCTCACTTTGTTTCAGGGGGCTGCATATCTTTATTCTGGGGACCAGCAGTCTTATAGGAGGAGTACAGTGCAGAGTTTTGCTGACCAGTGACCACCAGTCACGCCCCCTTCACGGTAGGCCACGCCCATTTTTGCCGCCGGTGCGACTACGCCGCGCGAGGAGTCCCTCTTAGAGTGATCCGAAAGTTGGGAGGTATGCTGACCAGTGACCACCAGTATACGTAGTCTGCCTGAAAAACGCTCCATATCTGTGCTCAGTGTGCTGCACATATCTGTGCTCACACTGCTTTATTGTGGGGACTGGGGACCAGCAGTATTATATAGGAGGAGTACAGTGCAGAGTTTTGCTGACCAGTGACCACCAGTATACGTTGTCTGCCTGAAAAATGCTCCATATCTGTGCTCAGTGTGCTGCATATATCTGTGCTCACACTGCTTTATTGTGGGGACTGGGGACCAGTAGTATTAAATAGGAGGAGTACAGTGCAGAGTTTTGCTGACCAGTGACCACCAGTATACATTGTCTGCCTGAAAAACGCTCCATATCTGTGCTCAGTGTGCTGCATATATCTGTGCTCACACTGCTTTATTGTGGGGACTGGGGCCCAGCAGTATTATATAGGAGGAGTACAGTGCAGAGTTTTGCTGACCAGTGACCACCAGTATACGTTGTCTGCCTTAAAAACGCTCCATATCTGTGCTCAGTGTGCTGCATATATCTGTGCTCACACTGCTTTATTGTGGGGACTGGGGACCAGCAGTATTATATAGGAGGAGTACTACAGTGCAGAGTTTTGCTGTCCACCAGTATATAATATATAGCAGTACTGTACAATAGGCCACTGCTCTACCTACCTCTGTGTCGTCAAGTATACTATCCATCCATACCTGTGGTGCATTTCAGTTTTGCACAGTTTGCTGACCACCAATATATAATATATAGCAGTACGGTACAGAAGGCCACTGCTCTACCTACCTCTGTGTCATCAAGTATACTATCCATCCATACCTGTGGTGCATTTCAGTTTTGCACAGTTTGCTGACCACCAATATATAATATATAGCAGTACGGTACAGAAGGCCACTGCTCTACCTACCTCTGTGTCATCAAGTATACTATCCATCCATACCTGTGGTGCATTTCAGTTTTGCACAGTTTGCTGACCACCAGTATATAATATATAGCAGTACGGTACAGTAGGCCACTGCTCTACCTACCTCTGTGTCGTCAAGTATACTATCCATCCATACCTGTGGTGCATTTCAGTTTTGCACAGTTTGCTGACCACCAGTATATAATATATAGCAGCACAGTACAGTAGGCCACTGCTCTACCTACCTCTGTGTCGTCAAGTATACTATCCATCCCTACCTGTGGTGCATTTCAGTTGTGCGCAGTATATATAGTAGTAGGCCATTGCTATTGATACTGGCATATAATTCCACACATTAAAAAATAGAGAACAAATATGTGGAGGGTAAAATAGGGAAAGATCAAGATCCACTTCCACCTCGTGCTGAAGCTGCTGCCACTAGTCATGGCCGAGACGATGAAATGCCATCAACGTCGTCTGCCAAGGCCGATGCCCAATGTCATAGTAGAGAGCATGTAAAATCCAAAAAACAAAAGTTCAGTAAAATGACCCAAAAATCAAAATTAAAAGCATCTGAGGAGAAGCGTAAACTTGCCAATATGCCATTTACGACATGGAGTGGCAAGGAACGGCTGAGGCCCTGGCCTATGTTCATGGCTAGTGGATCAGCTTCACATGAGGATGGAAGCACTCATCCTCTCGCTAGAAAAATGAAAAGACTTAAGCTGGCAAAAGCACAGCAAAGAACTGTGCGTTCTTCTAAATCACAAATCCCCAAGGAGAGTCCAATTGTGTCGGCTGCGATGCCTGACCTTCCCAACACTGGACGGGAAGAGGAGGCGCTTTCCAGCACTTGCACGCCCCCTGCAAGTGCTGGAAGGAGCACCCGCAGTCCAGTTCCTGATAGTGAAATTGAAGATGACACTGTTGAAGTACACCAGGATGAGGATATGGGTGTTGCTGGTGCTGAGGAGGAAATTGACAAGGAGGATTCTGATGGTGAGGTGGTTTGTTTAAGTCAGGCACCCGGGGAGACACCTGTTGTCCGTGGGACGAATATGGCCATTGACATGCCTGGTCAAATACAAAAAAAATCACCTCTTCGGTGTGGAATTATTTTAACAGAAATGCGGACAACAGGTGTCAAGCCGTGTGTTGCCTTTGTCAAGCTGTAATAAGTAGGGGTAAGGATGTTAACCACCTAGGAACATCCTCCCTTATATGTCACCTGGAGCGCATGCATCAGAAGTCATTGACGAGTTCAAAAACTTTGGGTGACAGCGGAAGCAGTCTACTGACAACTAAATCCCTTCCTCTTGTATCCAAGCTCCTGCAAACCACACCACCAACTCCATCAGTGTCAATTTCCTCCTCAGAAAGGAAAGCCAACAGTCCTGCAGGCCATGTCACTGGCAAGTCTGACGAGTCCTCTCCTGCCTGGGATTCCTCCGATGCATCCTTGAGTGTAACGCCTACTGCTGCTGGCGCTGCTGTTGTTGCTGCTGGGAGTCGATCGTCATCCCAGAGGGGAAGTCGGAAGACCACTTGTACTACTTCCAGTAAGCAATTGACTGTCCAACAGTCCTTTGTGAGGAAGATGAAATATCACAGCAGTCATCCTGCTGCAAACCGGATATCTCAGGCCTTGGCAGCCTGGGCGGTGAGAAACGTGTGTCCGGTATCCACCGTTAATTCACAGGCAAGTACAGACTTGATTGAGATACTGTGTCCCCGGTACCAAATACCATCTAGGTTCCATTTCTCTAGGCAGGCGATACCGAAAATGTACACAGACCTCAGAAAAGAGTCACCAGTGTCCTAAAAAATGCAGTTGTACCCAATGTCCACTTAACCACGGACATGTGGACAAGTGGAGCAGGGCAGACTCAGGACTATATGACTGTGACAGCCCACTGGGTAGATGTATTGCCTCCCGCAGCAAGAACAGCAGCGGCGGCACCAGTAGCAGCATCTCGCAAACGCCAACTCGTTCCTAGGCAGGCTACGCTTTGTATCACTGCTTTCCATAAGAGGCACACAGCTGACAACCTCTTACGGAAACTGAGGAACATCATCGCAGAATGGCTTACCCCAAATGGACTCTCCTGGGGATTTGTGACATCGGACAATGCCAGCAATATTGTGCGTGCATTACATCTGGGCAAATTCCAGCACGTCCCATGTTTTGCACATACATTGAATTTGGTGGTGCAGAATTATTTAAAAAACGACAGGGGCGTGCAAGAGATGCTGTCGGTGGCCCGAAGAATTGCGGGCCACTTTCGGCATTCAGCCACCGCGTGCTGAAGACTGGAGCACCAGCAAACACTCCTGAACCTGCCCCGCCATCATCTGAAGCAAGAGGTGGTAACGAGGTGGAATTCAACCCTCTATATGCTTCAGAGGATGGAGGAGCAGTAAAAGGCCATTCAAGCCTATACATCTGCCTACGATATAGGCAAAGGAGGGGGAATGCACCTGACTCAAGCGCAGTGGAGAATGATTTCAACGTTGTGCAAGGTTCTGCAACCCTTTGAACTTGCCACACGTGAAGTCAGTTCAGACACTGCCAGCCTGAGTCAGGTCATTCCCCTCATCAGGCTTTTGCAGAAGAAGCTGGAGACATTGAAGGAGGAGCTAAAACAGAGCGATTCCGCTAGGCATGTGGGACTTGTGGATGGAGCCCTTAATTCGCTTAACCAGGATTCACGGGTAATAATACTATGGGATCAAAATGACCCCCAAATTCTATGATTTAGGCTGTTTTTGAGGGTTTTTTCTAAAAAAAAACATCTGAATCCAAAACACACCCGAATTCGACAAAAACTTTTCAGGGAGGTTTTGCCAAAACGCAACCGAATCCAAAACCAAAACACAAAACCCGAAAAATGTCCGGTGCACATCACTACTTTACATAGGAGGCTTTGCCCAAGCATTCCCAGGAACAGTGAGCTGAGGGATAATGGTGCCGCAGACACTGCCAGGGAGTGAGGGAGAGACAGATATGCAGCTCCAGGGCGGGAACATTTGCGGAAAATGGCGCCCTGGGGCTGGGGGAGGGGCTTCAGGTCCAAGCTCTATCCCCCTGCTGGCAAAACCACCGGGTACTGCGGGCTCTAATAAAGCGGTTTATAGAGAAAACCTGACCTGTCCCATGCCCTGGTGATCTAGTGGGATCGCCTGTACTGCCACAGTGTCCACCGCCAGCGCGCGCGGCCCGCCTCCCACTGACCGCGCCGGATCGCGATAAAGACCGGGTCCCGCTTGCTACCACCTCCCGAAGCGCGGCCATGTGATACCGGAGAGCCCCCATCGTGTGTGCCTGACAAGAAGAAAACCGGAGCCTCCTGCTGTAGTTACCTGGCAACCAGGGCTCGGGAGTGTACAGCGCCGCTGGGGAGAGCCGGAGCTGCAGCCGTGAATGTCCACTGACATGTAACACTGCTGCTGCCCTTGAAGTCTTCACTTTTTTCCTCAGAAAAAAAGCTCTTCTTAGGGCTGCCTGGAGCAGCCCCTCTGTTAAGTGCCTGCTACTGCAGCACCAACTACAAAACTGAGATCCTGTGCAGGGAGGCAGGGTGATATAGGAGGTGGCTCTATGCATTCTGGGAACAGTCAAAGCTTTGAGCATGTTGGTGCCTCGGATCAAGATCCTACTCTACACCCCATTGTCCATTCCTTGTGGAGCCCAGTGTACCCCGCAGCAGAAATGAGTCAGTAAGCCCCTGGTGGTACATACAGTATGTGTTTATCCAATTGCACTGCGTAAGTATACCCATTGCAAAAGTACAGTATATTTCATTTAGTACTTCCCACACGGTTTCTAAGTGACCTAGCAGGTGCACAAGTGTAGTCATTACTCACAGACACATTTTAAAAGACCCACAGGTGGAGCTAATTATTTCACTTGTAATTCTGTGAGACCTGGAAAACATGAACTGTTTTGGGCAGTAGCGGATCTTGCCACGGGCACACAGGATTTTTGCCCGGGGTGCCGGCGGCCGAAGATGGAGGACAGCAGCGGCCGGGAATCAGGAGCAGGGATGGTGAGTATTTATTTATTTTTCTTTTCTTTTTTGTAAGCGGCACAACTCTACTAGGGGCACAAACGGGGGCACAACTCTACTGGGGCAAGACTACTGGGGGCACAAACGGGGGCACATCTCTACTGGGGGCAATACTACTGGGGGCACAAATGGGGCACAACTCTACTGGGGGCACAAACGGGGGCACAACTTTACAGGGGGCATAACTGACTGTGCCCTTTTATGAAGCCATGCCCCTATTTTCACAAGGGCTAGAACCGGCCCTGGTTTTGTGTGCTGAGGACCAGTGACTTGTGGTGATGCAAGTGAAACAGAGCCTTTCCTGTCATACTCCAGTATAAGCCTGCATTTTGACTATTTAAAGTATATGAAAAATACATATGCTTTACTAAATCTATGTACCTTTTATAAGTATATCTATATATTTTTTGCACAGATCACCAGTGGCAAGGGACAAAGGGGCTGATTCTTAATTGGATGCAGCAGCGATGTTGGATGCACTACAGCACTGTTTTCCATATGCTTCCGCATCTGAGTCGCTGCGAGGACGGCGATGTATTGTTAATACATCCCGCCCGTAGTATGTACAGGGTTCTGCATCTATGAAAGCAACCATTATCAGCAATACGCCTCCCCACCCCCACCGACACTTCCAAGCCACCACCCAGAGGCGCCCAGTATATTTCAGAGACTGTGCATCAGAGTCTGCACTGCGTCTCTGTATGTACACCATCCTGACTCAGATGCGGTAGCATATGGAAAACAGTGCTGTAGTGCATCCAACATCGCTGCTGCATCCAATTAAGATTCAGCCCCTTTATACCTTGCCCTGTAGGAAGCCATATTTAGATGGATAATCTGCACCTGCTCTGGGACTGGTGCATATTTCAATATGGTGCAACAATGGTGCATCCAAAGATGTACCATGCGTATTTCAGGGTTTACCAATGCTGAACACCTCAGCCCTTGCACATGTGGACGCACAGATGTACTCTATGGAAAGGATTTGTAGCATAATTTGCATAAAGTTACAAAAGACAGCAAAAGACCCAAAATATCTTACCAACACATACCTCCCAACATTACCCTCTCCAGGAGGGACAAAATGCTCTGTTTCTGGAGTTTTCTCTTAAATTATGATTTTCTGCACCTGTGCAGAAGAGGTTAATGGATAAGAAAGGTGTTTCAGCACAGGTGATGGCAATCATAAATTAAGAGAAAAGTCCAGGAGCAGAGCATTCTGTCTCTCCTGGAGAGGGTCATGTTGGGAGGTATGCGATTCCAGTGGTAGCCACACATCTCAAGCAGACAGCATGAATGGCTAAAACTCACTCTTGTGTTGATGTTTCTTAAAGCATAGGCTTACCATACTATATGGCAGATGTATTAAATCTGGAGAAATGATAAAGCAGTGATAAGTGCAAGGTGATATAACGTACCAGCCAATCAGCTCCTAACTGTATATTTACATATTGGAGCTGGTTGGCTGGTGCGTTATCACCTTGCACTTATCCCTGCTTTATCACTTCTCCAGGCTTAATACATCTGCCCCTATCTCTTTAAACCGGGACACTCATGAATTACACAGGTTCTGTAGCTGGCTGACTGCACCTCACCTGTTTTTAAGCAGCTACAGAACCTGTGTAATTCATGAGTGTCCCAGTTTAAAGGGATAGTATGGTAAGCCTATTAATGCATCACTATGACTCCTAGCCTAGCATTAAATCCTGTTTTCTTTTTTCTGTTGCATGGTTAAGTACATGTTACTGAGAGATTAAATTACAGTTTTAAAAAAAAATATTGATTTCTATATGAAATATTAAAAAACAACTTAAACTATCTGGAGACTAATCCATGTTCTCTCTCTCAAGAGAGTTGAATAAAATACAATCATTTCTCTAAATGGATTCTTCTGCGTAAGAATGGATTATATTTCATATCCTTGTATGAAATATGACCTATATATGCAAACTCAATCATAATTTCTAAATTCATTGTCTTTAAGAGGTTTAAATTAACTTAAACCTTTGAAATGCAATTGAAACCCAATTCACTTTTATACAAAAAGAAAGATGCATTTTAAAGTAAATGCTTATCTGTATCATCATCAAGGGTGCAGCTGTCTTCCTTTCTAAATAACCTGCATTCACTCAGCATTTAACTGATTCATCATAACCAATGGAACATATTGTGCAGGCTGTTCTTATAATTCATTTACAGACTCAAGCAAAACGTAGTTTCTAGCTTCATATTTTTATAGTTGGGACATAACTGTTTTGTCGTTACTGATAAATAAAAAGATATTCTTGCCATTTGTCAAAGTGTCACTTATCTCTAGTTACTGCCAATTAAATCTTCAAGGAAGTAAAAATACTGTATATCTCCCAAGCAGGGGTGTAGCTTAACGGGGTCCCATACCAAACTTTTTTACTCCCTTCCCCTTTGCACCGCACCACAACCCAATGTCCCCCACCGCACCACACTGCAATCCTAAGCCCCAACCCCCACACCACACCTACACTCACCTTCTGCAAATGGATTTGCAGCTGTCCGCTGACTGAAGGACATTTGTAGCACGGTGTACACATGCAATCGCACACTTGCACAGGGCGAATATTTACACTCTCCTTGGGCGGCGACTATCTGAATGCAGGACAGCAAAATTAGCAACCCAGCGATCAGGTCTGAATTAGGCCCACAGTAATTATAAGTGTGGGAATTGCAAGTCATGTATATATTTCATAGTATAAAAGACCTTTTTCATTACAGTGCTATTAGGATGTGCAAAAATATGTACATTTATTATCTATGCTGAAATGGCACCAAACCACACACTGGCAAGATGAAGCTGTACAACATATCTCACATTTACTATGTGCATCTTGAAAGCATCTACACTTATGTTGAGGTCCGGCTGAAAGCACGAAGGACGAAATGCGTTGATACAGACTAAACCTCTACCCAGTCCTAGATGGGACGCTGAGATTTTACAGATAAGCTACCTACCTTTGTTTATTAAAAATGTAGGGGCATATGTTTGTTTTTTGTCATTAACCTGTGTCTGCTCTTTCTCCCCTTATATGGGAGATACAGTATATACCTATGGAGTGAAAGCTAGTGGGAATAACCCCTGAAAAAAATCATCAAGGCTGGTGCACGTGTTCATTGGAACCATCCCTTCATCAAACACCTGCGACTGAAAAGTGGTTATTATTAGAGATGAGCGGGTTCGGTTTCTCTGAATCCGAACCCGCCAGAACTTCATGTTTTTTTTCACGAGTCCGAGCGACTCGGATCTTCCCGCCTTGCTCGGTTAACCCGAGCGCGCCCGAACGTCATCATGACGCTGTCGGATTCTCGCGAGGCTCGGATTCTATCGCGAGACTCGGATTCTATATAAGGAGCCGCGCGTCGCCGCCATTTTCACACGTGCATTGAGATTGATAGGGAGAGGACGTGGCTGGCGTCCTCTCCGTTTAGACACTTGATTTACTAATTTTGGGGAGCATTAGGAGTACTCAGTAGTGTACAGTGCAGAGTTTTGCTGATAGTGACCAGTGACCACCACTTTTATTTATAATCCGTTCTCTGCCTGAAAAAAGCGATACACAGCACACAGTGACTCAGTCACATACATACCATATCTGTGTGCACTGCTCAGGCTCAGGCCAGTGTGCTGCATCATCTATATATATTATATATCTGTCTGACTGCTCAGCTCACACAGCTTATAATTGTGGGGGAGACTGGGGAGCACTACTGCAGTGCCAGTTATAGGTTATAGCAGGAGCCAGGAGTACATAATATTATATTAAAATTAAACAGTGCACACTTTTGCTGCAGGAGTGCCACTGCCAGTGTGACTAGTGACCAGTGACCTGACCACCAGTATATAATATTAGTAGTATACTATCTCTTTATCAACCAGTCTATATTAGCAGCAGACACAGTACAGTGCGGTAGTTCACGGCTGTGGCTACCTCTGTGTCGGCACTCGGCAGCCCGTCCATAATTGTATATACCAGTGACCTAACCGTGGTTTTTTTTTCTTTCTTTATACATACATACTAGTTACGAGTATACTATCTCTTTATCAACCAGTCTATATATTAGCAGCAGACACAGTACAGTGCGGTAGTTCACGGCTGTGGCTACCTCTGTGTCGGCACTCGGCAGCCCGTCCATAATTGTATATACCAGTGACCTAACCGTGGTTTTTTTTTCTTTCTTTATACATACATACTAGTTACGAGTATACTATCTCTTTATCAACCAGTCTATATATTAGCAGCAGACACAGTACAGTGCGGTAGTTCACGGCTGTGGCTACCTCTGTGTCGGCACTCGGCAGCCCGTCCATAATTGTATATACCACCTAACCGTGGTTTTTTTTTCTTTCTTTATACATACATACTAGTTACGAGTATACTATCTCTTTATCAACCAGTCTATATATTAGCAGCAGACACAGTACAGTGCGGTAGTTCACGGCTGTGGCTACCTCTGTGTCGGCACTCCGCAGCCCGTCCATAATTGTATATACCAGTGACCTAACCGTGGTTTTTTTTTCTTTCTTTATACATACATACTAGTTACGAGTATACTATCTCTTTATCAACCAGTCTATATATTAGCAGCAGACACAGTACAGTGCGGTAGTTCACGGCTGTGGCTACCTCTGTGTCGGCACTCGGCAGCCCGTCCATAATTGTATATACCACCTAACCGTGGTTTTTTTTTCTTTCTTTATACATACATACTAGTTACGAGTATACTATCTCTTTATCAACCAGTCTATATATTAGCAGCAGACACAGTACAGTGCGGTAGTTCACGGCTGTGGCTACCTCTGTGTCGGCACTCGGCAGCCCGTCCATAATTGTATATACCAGTGACCTAACCGTGTTTTTTTTTTCTTTCTTTATACATACATACTAGTTACGAGTATACTATCTCTTTATCAACCAGTCTATATATTAGCAGCAGACACAGTACAGTGCGGTAGTTCACGGCTGTGGCTACCTCTGTGTCGGCACTCGGCAGCCCGTCCATAATTGTATATACCAGTGACCTAACCGTGGTTTTTTTTTCTTTCTTTATACATACATACTAGTTACGAGTATACTATCTCTTTATCAACCAGTCTATATATTAGCAGCAGACACAGTACAGTGCGGTAGTTCACGGCTGTGGCTACCTCTGTGTCGGCACTCGGCAGCCCGTCCATAATTGTATACTAGTATCCAATCCATCCATCTCCATTGTTTACCTGAGGTGCCTTTTAGTTGTGCCTATTAAAATATGGAGAACAAAAATGTTGAGGATCCAAAATTAGGGAAAGATCAAGATCCACTTCCACCTCGTGCTGAAGCTGCTGCCACTAGTCATGGCCGAGACGATGAAATGCCAGCAACGTCGTCTGCCAAGGCCGATGCCCAATGTCATAGTACAGAGCATGTCAAATCCAAAACACCAAATATCAGTAAAAAAAGGACTCCAAAACCTAAAATAAAATTGTCGGAGGAGAAGCGTAAACTTGCCAATATGCCATTTACCACACGGAGTGGCAAGGAACGGCTGAGGCCCTGGCCTATGTTCATGGCTAGTGGTTCAGCTTCACATGAGGATGGAAGCACTCAGCCTCTCGCTAGAAAAATGAAAAGACTCAAGCTGGCAAAAGCAGCACAGCAAAGAACTGTGCATTCTTCGAAATCCCAAATCCACAAGGAGAGTCCAATTGTGTCGGTTGCGATGCCTGACCTTCCCAACACTGGACGTGAAGAGCATGCGCCTTCCACCATTTGCACGCCCCCTGCAAGTGCTGGAAGGAGCACCCGCAGTCCAGTTCCTGATAGTCAGATTGAAGATGTCAGTGTTGAAGTACACCAGGATGAGGAGGATATGGGTGTTGCTGGCGCTGGGGAGGAAATTGACCAGGAGGATTCTGATGGTGAGGTGGTTTGTTTAAGTCAGGCACCCGGGGAGACACCTGTTGTCCGTGGGAGGAATATGGCCGTTGACATGCCAGGTGAAAATACCAAAAAAATCAGCTCTTCGGTCAGTTCGGTGTGGAGGTATTTCACCAGAAATGCAGACAACAGGTGTCAAGCCGTGTGTTCCCTTTGTCAAGCTGTAATAAGTAGGGGTAAGGACGTTAACCACCTCGGAACATCCTCCCTTATACGTCACCTGCAGCGCATTCATAATAAGTCAGTGACAAGTTCAAAAACTTTGGGTGACAGCGGAAGCAGTCCACTGACCAGTAAATCCCTTCCTCTTGTAACCAAGCTCACGCAAACCACCCCACCAACTCCCTCAGTGTCAATTTCCTCCTTCCCCAGGAATGCCAATAGTCCTGCAGGCCATGTCACTGGCAATTCTGACGAGTCCTCTCCTGCCTGGGATTCCTCCGATGCATCCTTGCGTGTAACGCCTACTGCTGCTGGCGCTGCTGTTGTTGCCGCTGGGAGTCGATGGTCATCCCAGAGGGGAAGTCGTAAGCCCACTTGTACTACTTCCAGTAAGCAATTGACTGTTCAACAGTCCTTTGCGAGGAAGATGAAATATCACAGCAGTCATCCTACTGCAAAGCGGATAACTGAGGCCTTGGCATCCTGGGTGGTGAGAAACGTGGTTCCGGTATCCATCATTACTGCAGAGCCAACTAGAGACTTGTTGGAGGTACTGTGTCCCCGGTACCAAATACCATCTAGGTTCCATTTCTCTAGGCAGGCGATACCGAAAATGTACACAGACCTCAGAAAAAGAGTCACCAGTGTCCTAAAAAATGCAGCTGTACCCAATGTCCACTTAACCACGGACATGTGGACAAGTGGAGCAGGGCAGGGTCAGGACTATATGACTGTGACAGCCCACTGGGTAGAAGTATGGACTCCCGCCGCAAGAACAGCAGCGGCGGCACCAGTAGCAGCATCTCGCAAACGCCAACTCTTTCCTAGGCAGGCTACGCTTTGTATCACCGCTTTCCAGAATACGCACACAGCTGAAAACCTCTTACGGCAACTGAGGAAGATCATCGCGGAATGGCTTACCCCAATTGGACTCTCCTGTGGATTTGTGGCATCGGACAACGCCAGCAATATTGTGTGTGCATTAAATCTGGGCCAATTCCAGCACGTCCCATGTTTTGCACATACCTTGAATTTGGTGGTGCAGAATTTTTTAAAAAACGACAGGGGCGTGCAAGAGATGCTGTCGGTGGCCAGAAGAATTGCGGGACACTTTCGGCGTACAGGCACCACGTACAGAAAACTGGAGCACCACCAAAAACTACTGAACCTGCCCTGCCATCATCTGAAGCAAGAAGTGGTAACGAGGTGGAATTCAACCCTCTATATGCTTCAGAGGTTGGAGGAGCAGCAAAAGGCCATTCAAGCCTATACAATTGAGCACGATATAGTAGGTGGAATGCACCTGTCTCAAGTGCAGTGGAGAATGATTTCAACGTTGTGCAAGGTTCTGATGCCCTTTGAACTTGCCACACGTGAAGTCAGTTCAGACACTGCCAGCCTGAGTCAGGTCATTCCCCTCATCAGGCTTTTGCAGAAGAAGCTGGAGGCATTGAAGGAGGAGCTAACACGGAGCGATTCCGCTAGGCATGTGGGACTTGTGGATGCAGCCCTTAATTCGCTTAACAAGGATTCACGGGTGGTCAATCTGTTGAAATCAGAGCACTACATTTTGGCCACCGTGCTCGATCCTAGATTTAAAGCCTACCTTGGATCTCTCTTTCCGGCAGACACAGGTCTGCTGGGGTTGAAAGACCTGCTGGTGACAAAATTGTCAAGTCAAGCGGAACGCGACCTGTCAACATCTCCTCCTTCACATTCTCCCGCAACTGGGGGTGCGAGGAAAAGGCTCAGAATTCCGAGCCCACCCGCTGGCGGTGATGCAGGGCAGTCTGGAGCGACTGCTGATGCTGACATCTGGTCCGGACTGAAGGACCTGACAACGATTACGGACATGTCGTCTACTGTCACTGCATATGATTCTCTCAACATTGATAGAATGGTGGAGGATTATATGAGTGACCGCATCCAAGTAGGCACGTCACACAGTCCGTACTTATACTGGCAGGAAAAAGAGGCAATTTGGAGGCCCTTGCACAAACTGGCTTTATTCTACCTAAGTTGCCCTCCCACAAGTGTGTACTCCGAAAGAGTGTTTAGTGCCGCCGCTCACCTTGTCAGCAATCGGCGTACGAGGTTACATCCAGAAAATGTGGAGAAGATGATGTTCATTAAAATGAATTATAATCAATTCCTCCGCGGAGACATTGACCAGCAGCAATTGCCTCCACAAAGTACACAGGGAGCTGAGATGGTGGATTCCAGTGGGGACGAATTGATAATCTGTGAGGAGGGGGATGTACACGGTGATATATCGGAGGGTGAAGATGAGGTGGACATCTTGCCTCTGTAGAGCCAGTTTGTGCAAGGAGAGATTAATTGCTTCTTTTTTGGGGGGGGTCCAAACCAACCCGTCATATCAGTCACAGTCGTGTGGCAGACCCTGTCACTGAAATGATGGGTTGGTTAAAGTGTGCATGTCCTGTTTTGTTTATACAACATAAGGGTGGGTGGGAGGGCCCAAGGATAATTCCATCTTGCACCTCTTTTTTCTTTTCTTTTTCTTTGCATCATGTGCTGATTGGGGAGGGTTTTTTGGAAGGGACATCCTGCGTGACACTGCAGTGCCACTCCTAGATGGGCCCGGTGTTTGTGTCGGCCACTAGGGTCGCTAATCTTACTCACACAGCTACCTCATTGCGCCTCTTTTTTTCTTTGCGTCATGTGCTGTTTGGGGAGGGTTTTTTGGAAGGGCCATCCTGCGTGACACTGCAGTGCCACTCCTAGATGGGCCCGGTGTTTGTGTCGGCCACTAGGGTCGCTAATCTTACTCACACAGCTACCTCATTGCGCCTCTTTTTTTCTTTGCGTCATGTGCTGTTTGGGGAGGGTTTTTTGGAAGGGACATCCTGCGTGACACTGCAGTGCCACTCCTAGATGGGCCCGGTGTTTGTGTCGGCCACTAGGGTCGCTAATCTTACTCACACAGTCAGCTACCTCATTGCGCCTCTTTTTTTCTTTGCGTCATGTGCTGTTTGGGGAGGGTTTTTTGGAAGGGCCATCCTGCGTGACACTGCAGTGCCACTCCTAGATGGGCCCGGTGTTTGTGTCGGCCACTAGGGTCGCTAATCTTACTCACACAGCTACCTCATTGCGCCTCTTTTTTTCTTTGCGTCATGTGCTGTTTGGGGAGGGTTTTTTGGAAGGGCCATCCTGCGTGACACTGCAGTGCCACTCCTGGATGGGCCCGGTGTTTGTGTCGGCCACTAGGGTCGCTAATCTTACTCACACAGCTACCTCATTGCGCCTCTTTTTTTCTTTGCGTCATGTGCTGTTTGGGGAGGGTTTTTTGGAAGGGACATCCTGCGTGACACTGCAGTGCCACTCCTAGATGGGCCCGGTGTTTGTGTCGGCCACTAGGGTCGCTTATCTTACTCACACAGCGACCTCGGTGCAAATTTTAGGACTAAAAATAATATTGTGAGGTGTGAGGTATTCAGAATAGACTGAAAATGAGTGTAAATTATGGTTTTTGAGGTTAATAATACTTTGGGATCAAAATGACCCCCAAATTCTATGATTTAAGCTGTTTTTTAGTGTTTTTGGAAAAAAACACCCGAATCCAAAACACACCCGAATCCGACAAAAATAATTCGGTGAGGTTTTGCCAAAACGCGTTCGAACCCAAAACACGGCCGCGGAACCGAACCCAAAACCAAAACACAAAACCCGAAAAATTTCAGGCGCTCATCTCTAGTTATTATAACCACCTAATAGTACAACCTCATTCTAACGGTGGTTTGAATCAGTGATAGGAATTTGTTGGTATTACTATATATTATACTAGGAGGCACTTTTCTCAACTTTTTTTTACAGATATATCTATCTACTGTATCTCTATCTATCTATCTATCTATCTATCTATCTATCTATCTATCTATCTATCTATCTATCTATCTATCTTTCATGTAGATAGACCGGCACTCCACATTAACACAGAATAGCCTGGGTGCCCTCCCATGGATTTGTTCAGATCCCTTGATACATACAAGACAACAGGGCGGCACTGCTCGGACTTTCAACCACAGAAAGACAGCTACACCAGCTTCATTTCATCAACGTTTCAGGTGTTTAATATTACACCTTTCGTCAGGATCTATTATATACACGGTCGAGTCACATTATTGTGTCCACCTCCTACATTTGGTGTCGGCAGTGCATAGCCCATGAAGTACGTCACGTGTCGTGTGCTGGCTTTGGTGAGTATATAAGGTGAGCGATAGGCCGTCCGCACACATATCACTCGTTCCTGTCATGGGTAAAAGAGGGAGATTTATCTGAGTTGCAAAAAAGGATGATTATCGGCTTTCGGGCCAAGAGAAGCTTTATTTCAGAAACAGCGCAGTTTGTGAACTGTTTGCGTGCTGCTGTGGTGAAGGTGTATCGTGTCTACAGTGGAGCAGCTCACCATCAAAATGAACCTGTTGGCTTCCAGATGAGTGTCTAAAACGACAATTCAGCCAGTCTGGCTGCTGTCCATGCTGCACACGGTGGTTACTCTGGCTACTAACTGGTGGTCATAATAATGTGATTCGACCGTATATATATATATATATATATATATATATATATATATATATATATATATATATTAGAGATGTGCACCGGAAATTTTTCAGGTTTTGTGTTTTGGTTTTGGATTCGGTTCCGTGGCCGTGTTTTGGATTCGGACGCGTTTTGGCAAAACCTCCATGAAATTTTTTTGTTGGATTCAGGTGTGTTTTGGATTCGGGTGTTTTTTTTTCAAAATACCCTCAAAAACAGCTTAAATCATAGAATTTGGGGGTCATTTTGATCCCATAGTATTATTAACCTCAATAACCATAATTTCCACTCATTTCCAGTCTATTCTGAACACCTCACAATATTCTTTTTAGTCCTAAAATTTGCACCGAGGTCGCTGGATGACTAAGCTAAGTGACCCAAGTGGCCGGCACAAACACCTGGCCCATCTAGGAGTGGCACTGCAGTGTCAGGCAGGATGGCACTTAAAAAAATTAGCCCCAAACATCACATGATGCAGAGATAAATAAAAAAAGAAAGAGGTGCAAGATGGAATTGTCCTTGGGCCCTCCCACCCACCCTTATGTTGTATAAACAGGATATGCACACTTTAACAAACCCATCATTTCAGCCACAGGGTCTGTCACATGACTGTGGCTGAAATGACTGGTTGGTTTGGGCCCCCACCAAAAAAGAAGCAATCAATCTCTCCTTGCACAAACTGGCTCTACATAGGCAAGATGTGCACCTCCTCCTCATCGTCCGAATCCTCACCCCTTTCACTGTGTACATCCTCCTCACAGAGTATTAATTCGTCCCCACTGGAATCCACTATCTCAGGTCCCTGTGTACTTTCTGGAGGCAATTGCTGGTGAATGTCTCCACGGAGGAATTGATTATAATTCATTTTGATGAACATCATCTTCTCCACATTTTGTGGAAGTAACCTCGTACGCCGATTGCTGACAAGGTGACCGGCTGCACTAAACACTCTTTTGGAGTACACACTGGAGGGGGGGGGCAACTTAGGTAAAATAAAGCCAGTTTGTGCAAGGGCCTCCAAATTGCCTCTTTTTCCTGCCTGTCTGACGTGCCTACTTGGATGCGGTCACTCATATAATCCTCCACCATTCTTTCAATGGTGACAGAATCATATGCAGTGACAGTAGACGACATGTCAGTAATCGTTGGCAGGTCCTTCAGTCCGGACCAGATGTCAGCACTCGCTCCAGACTGCCCTGCATCACCGCCAGTGGGTGGGCTCGGAATTTTTAGCCTTTTCCTCGCAGCCCCAGTTGCGGGAGAATGTGAAGGAGGAGCTGTTGACGGGTCACGTTCCGCTTGACTTGACAAGTGTCTCACCAGCAGGTCTTTGACCTCTGCACACTTGTGTCTGCCGGAAAGAGAGATACAACGTAGGCTTTAAACCTAGGATCGAGCACGGTGGCCAAAATGTAGTGCACTGATTTCAACAGATTGACAACCCGTGAATCCTGGTTAAGCGAATTAAGGGCTCCATCCACAAGTCCCACATGCCTAGCGGAATCGCTCCATATTAGCTCCTCCTTCAATCTCTCCAGCTGCTTCTGCAAAAGCCTGATGAGGGGAATGACCTGACTCAGGCTGGCAGTGTCTGAACTGACTTCACGTGTGGCAAGTTCAAAGGGTTGCAGAACCTTGCACAACGTTGAAATCATTCTCCACTGCGCTTGAGTCAGGAGCATTCCCCCTCCTTTGCCTATATCGTTGGCAGATGTATAGGCTTGAATGGCCTTTTACTGCTCCTCCATCCTCTGAAGCATATAGAGGGTTGAATTCCACCTCGTTACCACCTCTTTGCTTCAGATGATGGCGGGGCAGGTTCAGGAGTGTTTGCTGGTGCTCCAGTCTTCGGCACGCGGTGACTGAATGCCGAAAGTGGCCCGCAATTCTTCGGGCCACCGACAGCATCTCTTGCATGCCCCTGTCGTTTTTAAAAAAATTCTGCACCACCAAATTCAATGTATGTGCAAAACATGGGACGTGCTGGAATTTTCCCAGATGTAATGTACGCACAATATTGGTGGCGTTGTCCGATGTCACAAATCCAAAGGAGAGTCCAATTGGGGTAAGTCATTCTGCGATGATGTTCCTCAGTTTCCGTAAGAGGTTGTCAGCTGTGTGCCTCTTATGGAAAGCGGTGATACAAAGCGTAGCCTGCCTAGGAATGAGTTGGCATTTGCGAGATGCTGCTAATGGTGCCACCGCTGTTGTTCTTGCTGCGGGAGGCAATACATCTACCCAGTGGGCTGTCACAGTCATATAGTCCTGAGTCTGCCCTGCTCCACTTGTCCACATGTCCGTGGTTAAGTGGACATTGGGTACAACTGTATTTTTTAGGACACTGGTGACTCTTTTCTGACGTCTGTGTACATTCTCGGTATCGCCTGCCTAGAGAAGTGGAACCTAGATGGTATTTGGTACCGGGGACACACTAACTCAATAATTTATCTAATTCTCTGTGAATTAACGGTGGATACCGGACACACGTTTAACACCACCACAGCTGCCAAGGCCTGAGTTATCCGCTTTGCAGCAGGATGACTGCTGTGATATTTCATCTTCCTCGCAAAGGACTGTTGGACAATCAATTGCTTACTGGAAGTAGTACAAGTGGTCTTCCGACTTCCCCTCTGGGATGACGATTGACTCACAGCAGCAACAACAGCAGCGCCAGCAGCAGTAGGCGTTACACTCAAGGATCCATTGGAGGAATCCCAGTTAGGAGAGGACTCGTCAGACTTGCGAGTGACATGGCCACCAGGACTATTGGCATTCCTGTCTAAGGAGGAAATTGACACTGAGGAAGTTGGTGGTGTGGTTTGCAGGAGCTTGGGTACAAGAGGAAGAAGGGATTTAGTTGTCAGTGGACTGCTTCCACTGCCACCCAAAGTTTTTGAACTCGTCAATGACTTCTGATGGATGCGCTCCAGGTGACGTATAAGGGAGGATGTTCCTAGGTGGTTAACGTCCTAACCCCTACTTATTATAGCTTGATAAAAGCAACACACGGCTTGACACCTGTTGTCCGCATTTCTGTTAAAATAATTCCATACCGAAGAGGTGATTTTTTTTGTAATTTGACCAGGCATGTCAATGGCCATATTCATCCCACGGACAACAGGTGTCTCCCCGGGTGCCTGACTTAAACAAACCACCTCACCATCAGAATCCTCCTTGTCAATTTCCTCCTCAGTGCCAGCAACACCCATATCCTCATCCTGGTGTACTTCAACAGTGACATCTTCAATTTGACTATCAGGAACTGGACTGTGGGTGCTCCTTCCAGCACTTGCAGGGGGCGTGCAAATGGTGGTAGGCGCCACCTCTTCCCGTCCAGTGTTGGGAAGGTCAGGCATCGCAACCGACACAATTGGACTCTCCTTGAGGATTTGTGATTTAGAAGAACGCACAGTTCTTTGCTGTGCTTTTGCCATCTTAACTCTTTTCAGTTTTCTAGCGGGAGGATGAGTGCTTCCATCCTCATGTGAAGCTGAACCACTAGCCATGAACATAGGCCAGGGCCTCAGCCGTTCCTTGTCACTCCGTGTCGTAAATGGCATATTGGCAAGTTTACGCTTCTCCTCAGACGCTTTTCATTTTGATTTTTGGGTCATTTTACTGAACTTTTGTTTTTCTGGATTTTACATGCTCTCTACTATGACATTGGGCATCGGCCTTGGCAAACGACGTTAGCCATGACTAGTGGCAGCATCTTCAGCATGAGGTGGAAGTGGATCTTGATTTTTCCCTATTTTACCCTCCACATTTCTGTTCTCCATTTTTTAATGTGTGGAATAATATTAGAGATGAGCGTGTTCGGTTCCTCGGAAACCGAACCCCCCCGAACTTCACCCATTTTACACGGGTCCGAGGCATACACGGATTCTCCCGTATGGCTCAGTTAACCCGAGCGCGCCCGAACGTCATCATCCCGCTGTCGGATTCTCGCGAGATTCGGATTCTATATAAGGAGCCGCGCGTCGCCGCCATTTTTCACTCGTGCATTGGAAATGATAGTGAGAGGACGTGGCTGGCGTCCTCTCACTTTGTTTCAGGGGGCTGCATATCTTTATTCTGGGTTCCAGCAGTATTATAGGAGGAGTACAGTGCAGAGTTTTGCTGACCAGTGACCACCAGTATTATACGTTCTCTGCCTGAAAAACGCTCCATATCTGTGCTCAGTGTGCTGCATATATCTGTGCTCACACTGCTTTATTGTGGGGACTCGGGACCAGCAGTATTATATAGGAGGAGTACAGTGCAGAGTTTTGCTGACCAGTGACCACCAGTATACGTTATCTGCATGAAAAACGCTCCATATCTGTGCTCAGTGTGCTGCATATATCTGTGCTCACACTGCTTTATTGTGGGTACTGGGGACCACCAGTATATTATATAGGAGGAGTACAGTGCAGAGTTTTGCTGACCAGTGACCACCAGTATTATACGTTGTCTGCCTGAAAAACGCTCCATATCTGTGCTCAGTGCGCTGCATATACTGTATCTGTGCTCACACTGCTTTATTGTGGGTACTGGGGACCACCAATATATTATATAGGAGGAGTACAGTGCAGAGTTTTGCTGACCAGTGACCACCAGTATTATACGTTCTCTGCCTGAAAAACGCTCCATATCTGTGCTGCATTGTAGTATATAGTACAGTGCATAATTTTGCTGACCACCAGTATATAATATATAGGAGTACGGTACAGAAGGCCACTGCTCTACCTACCTCTGTGTCGTCAAGTATACTATCCATCCATACCTATGGTGCATTTCAGTTGTGCGCAGTATATATAGTAGTAGGCCATTGCTATTGATACTGGCATATAATTCCACACATTAAAAAATGGAGAACAAAAACGTGGAGGGTAAAATAGGGAAAGATCAAGATCCACTTCCACCTCGTGCTGAAGCTGCTGCCACTAGTCATGGCCGAGACGATGAAATGCCATCAACGTCGTCTGCCAAGGCTGATGCCCAATGTCATAGTAGAGAGCACGTAAAATCTAAAACACAAAAGTTCAGTAAAATGACCCAAAAATCAAAATTAAAAGCATCAGAGGAGAAGCGTAAACTTGCCAATATGCCATTTACGACACGGAGTGGCAAGGAACGGCTGAGGCCCTGGCCTATGTTCATGGCCAGTGGTTCAGCTTCACATGAGGATGGAAGCACTCATCCTCTCGCTAGAAAACTGCAGTGCCACTCCTAGATGGGCCAGGTGTTTGTGTCGGCCACTTGGGTCGCTTAGCTTAGTCACACAGCTACCTCATTGCGCCTCTTTTTTTCTTTGCATCATGTGCTGTTTGGGGACTATTTTTTTGAAGTGCCATCCTGTCTGACACTGCAGTGCCACTCCTAGATGGGCCAGGAGTTTGTGTCGGCCACTTGTGTCGCTTAGCTTAGCCATCCAGCGACCTTGGTGCACCTCTTTTTTTCTTTGCATCATGTGCTGTTTGGGGACTATTTTTTTGAAGTGCCATCCTGTCTGACACTGCAGTGCCACTCCTAGATGGGCCAGGTGTTTGTGTCGGCCACTTGGGTCGCTTAGCTTAGTCACACAGCTACCTCATTGCGCCTCTTTTTTCTTTGCATCATGTGCTGTTTGGGGACTATTTTTTTGAAGTGCCATCCTGCCTGACACTGCAGTGCCACTCCTAGATGGGCCAGGTGTTTGTGTCGGCCACTTGGGTCGCTTAGCTTAGTCACACAGCTACCTCATTGCGCCTCTTTTTTTCTTTGCATCATGTGCTGTTTGGGGACTATTTTTTGAAGTGCCATCCTGCCTGACACTGCAGTGCCACTCCTAGATGGGCCAGGTGTTTGTGTCGGCCACTTGTGTCGCTTAGCTTAGCCATCCAGCGACCTTGGTGCACCTCTTTTTTTCTTTGCATCATGTGCTGTTTGGGGACTATTTTTTTGAAGTGCCATCCTGTCTGACACTGCAGTGCCACTCCTAGATGGGCCAGGTGTTTGTCGGCCACTTGGGTCGCTTAGCTTAGTCACACAGCTACCTCATTGCGCTTCTTTTTTTCTTTGCATCATGTGCTGTTTGGGGACTATTTTTTTGAAGTGCCATCCTGCCTGACACTGCAGTGCCACTCCTAGATGGGCCAGGTGTTTGTGTCGGCCACTTGTGTCGCTTACCTTAGCCATCCAGCGACCCTGGTGCACCTCTTTTTTTCTTTGCATCATGTGCTGTTTGGGGACTATTTTTTTGAAGTGCCATCCTGTCTGACACTGCAGTGCCACTCCTAGATGGGCCAGGTGTTTGTGTCGGCCACTTGGGTCGCTTAGCTTAGTCACACAGCTACCTCATTGCGCCTCTATTTTTTCTTTGCATCATGTGCTGTTTGGGGACTATTTTTTTGAAGTGCCATCCTGTCTGACACTGCAGTGCCACTCCTAGATGGGCCAGGTGTTTGTGTCGGCCACTTGGGTCGCTTAGCTTAGTCACACAGCTACCTCATTGCGCCTCTTTTTTTCTTTGCATCATGTGCTGTTTGGGGACTATTTTTTTGAAGTGCCATCCTGCCTGACACTGCAGTGCCACTCCTAGATGGGCCAGGTGTTTGTGTCGGCCACTTGGGTCGCTTAGCTTAGTCAAACATCTATCTCATTGCGCCTCTTTTTTTCTTTGCATCATGTGCTGTTTGGGGACTTTTTTTTTTATTTCCATCCTGCCTGACACTGCAGTGCCACTCCTAGATGGGCCAGGTGTTTGTGTCGGCCACTTGGGTCGCTTAGCTTAGTCACACAGCTACCTCATTGCGCCTCTTTTTTTCTTTGCATCATGTGCTGTTTGGGGACTATTTTTTTGAAGTGCCATCCTGCCTGACACTGCAGTGCCACTCCCAGATGGGCCAGGTGTTTGTGTCTGCCACTTGTGTCGCTTAGCTTAGCCATCCAGCGACCTTGGTGCACCTCTTTTTTTCTTTGCATCATGTGCTGTTTGGGGACTATTTTTTTGAAGTGCCATCCTGTCTGACACTGCAGTGCCACTCCTAGATGGGCCAGGTGTTTGTGTCGGCCACTTGGGTCGCTTAGCTTAGTCACACAGCTACCTCATTGCGCCTCTTTTTTTCTTTGCATCATGTGCTGTTTGGGGACTATTTTTTTGAAGTGCCATCCTGCCTGACACTGCAGTGCCACTCCTAGATGGGCCAGGTGTTTGTGTCGGCCACTTGGGTCGCTTAGCTTAGTCAAACATCTATCTCATTGCGCCTCTTTTTTTCTTTGCATCATGTGCTGTTTGGGGACTTTTTTTTTAATTTCCATCCTGCCTGACACTGCAGTGCCACTCCTAGATGGGCCAGGTGTTTGTGTCGGCCACTTGTGTAGCTTAGCTTAGCCATCCAGCGACCTTGGTGCACCTCTTTTTTTCTTTGCATCATGTGCTGTTTGGGGACTATTTTTTTGAAGTGCCATCCTCCTCTGACACTGCAGTGCCACTCCTAGATGGGCCAGGTGTTTGTGTCGGCCACTTGTGTAGCTTAGCTTAGCCATCCAGCGACCTTGGTGCACCTCTTTTTTTCTTTGCATCATGTGCTGTTTGGGGACTATTTTTTTGAAGTGCCATCCTGTCTGACATTGCAGTGCCACTCCTAGATGGGTCAGGTGTTTGTGTCGGCCACTTGGGTCGCTTAGCTTAGTCACACAGCTACCTCATTGCGCCTCTTTTTTTTCTTTGCATCATGTGCTGTTTGGGGACTATTTTTTTGAAGTGCCATCCTGCCTGACACTGCAGTGCCACTCCTAGATGGGCCAGGTGTTTGTGTCGGCCACTTGGGTCGCTTAGCTTAGTCACACAGCTACCTCATTGCGCCTCTTTTTTTCTTTGCATCATGTGCTGTTTGGGGACTATTTTTTTGAAGTGCCATCCTGCCTGACACTGCAGTGCCACTCCTAGATGGGCCAGGTGTTTGTGTCGGCCACTTGTGTCGCTTAGCTTAGCCATCCTGCGACCTTGGTGCACCTCTTTTTTTCTTTGCATCATGTGCTGTTTGGGGACTATTTTTTTGAAGTGCCATCCTGTCTGACACTGCAGTGCCACTCCTAGATGGGCCAGGTGTTTGTGTCGGCCACTTGGGTCGCTTAGCTTAGTCACACAGCTACCTCATTGCGCCTCTTTTTTTCTTTGCATCATGTGCTGTTTGGGGACTATTTTTTTGAATTTCCATCCTGCCTAACACTGCAGTGCCACTCCTAGATAGTCCAGGTGTTTGTGTCGGCCACTTGTGTAGCTTAGCTTAGCCATCCAGCGACCTTGGTGCAACTCTTTTTTCTTTGCATAATGTGCTGTTTGGGGACAATTTTTTTGAAGTGCCATCCTGTCTGACACTGCAGTGCCACTCCTAGATGGGCCAGGTGTTTGTGTCGGCCCCTTGGGTCGCTTAGCTTAGTCAAATAGCTACCTCATTGCGCCTCTTTTTTTCTTTGCATCATGTGCTGTTTGGGGACTTTTTTTTGAAGTGCCATCCTGCCTGACACTGCAGTGCCACTCCTAGATGGGCCAGGTGTTTGTGTCGGCCACTTGTGTCGCTTAGCTTAGCCATCCAGCGACCTTGGTGTACCTCTTTTTTTCTTTGCATCATGTGCTGTTTGGGGACTATTTTTTTGAAGTGCCATCCTCCTCTGACACTGCAGTGCCACTCCTAGATGGGCCAGGTGTTTGTGTCGGCCACTTGGGTCGCTTAGCTTAGTCACACAGCTACCTCATTGCACCTCTTTTTTCTTTGCATCATGTGCTGTTTGGGGACTATTTTTTTGAAGTGCCATCCTGCCTGACACTGCAGTGCCACTCCTAGATGGGCCAGGTGTTTGTGTCGGCCACTTGTGTCGCTTACCTTAGCCATCCAGCGACCCTGGTGCACCTCTTTTTTTCTTTGCATCATGTGCTGTTTGGGGACTATTTTTTTGAAGTGCCATCCTGTCTGACACTGCAGTGCCACTCCTAGATGGGCCAGGTGTTTGTGTCGGCCACTTGGGTCGCTTAGCTTAGTCACACAGCTACCTCATTGCGCCTCTATTTTTTCTTTGCATCATGTGCTGTTTGGGGACTATTTTTTTGAAGTGCCATCCTGACTGACACTGCAGTGCCACTCCTAGATGGGCCAAGTGTTTGTGTCGGCCACTTGGGTCGCTTAGCTTAGTCACACAGCTACCTCATTGCGCCTCTTTTTTTCTTTGCATCATGTGCTGTTTGGGGACTATTTTTTTGAAGTTCCATCCTGCCTGACACTGCAGTGCCACTCCTAGGAAGGCCAGGTGTTTGTGTCGGCCACTTGTGTCGCTTAGCTTAGCCATCAAGCGACCTTGGTGCACCTCTTTTAATCTTTGCATCATGTGCTGTTTGGGGACTATTTTTTTGAAGTGCCATCCTGCCTGACACTGCAGTAGCACTCCTAGATGGGCCAGGTGTGTGTGTCGGCCACTTGGGTCGCTTAGCTTAGTCACACAGCTACCTCATTGCGCCTCTTTTTTTTCTTTGCATCATGTGCTGTTTGGGGACTATTTTTTTGAAGTTCCATCCTGCCTGACACTGCAGTGCCACTCCTAGATAGGCCAGGTGTTTGTGTCGGCCACTTGTGTCGCTTAGCTTAGCCATCCAGCGACCTTGGTGCACCTCTTTTTCTCTTTGCATCATGTGCTGTTTGGGGACTATTTTTTTGAAGTGCCATCCTGTCTGACACTGCAGTGCCACTCCTAGATGGGCCAGGTGTTTGTGTCGGCCACTTGGGTCGCTTAGCTTAGTCAAACAGCTACCTCATTGCGCCTCTTTTTTTCTTTGCATCATGTGCTGTTTGGGGACTATTTTTTGGAAGTGCCATCCTGTCTGACACTGCAGTGCCACTCCTAGATGGGCCAGGTGTTTGTGTCGGCCACTTGGGTCGCTTAGCTTAGTCATCCAGCGACCTCGGTGCAAATTTTAGGACTAAAAATAATATTGTGAGGTGTGAGGTGTTCAGAATAGACTGAAAATGAGTGGAAATTATGGTTATTGAGGTTAATAATACTATGGGATCAAAATGACCCCCAAATTCTATGATTTAAGCTGTTTTTGAGGGTTTTTTTATAATAAACAACCGAATCCAATACACGCCCGAATCCGACAAAAAATTTTCAGGGAGGTTTTGCCAAAACGCGTCCGAATCCAAAACACGGCAGCGGATCCGAATCCAAAACCAAAACACAAAACCCGAAAAATGTCCGGTGACCATCACTAAATTACATGCCAGTAATATGACACAGAGCTGCAAGATACAGCAATGGCCTACTGTACTGTACAACTATATACTGTTGGTCACCAAAATGCTGCACTGTAATACTATATATACTGCTCACAAAAATGCAGCACAGATATGGAATGGATACTTGCAGTGACATAGAGCTGCAAGATACAGCAATGGCCTACTGTACAACTATATACTGTTGGTCACCAAAATGCTGCACTGTAATACTATATATACTGCTCACAATAATGCAGCACAGATATGGAATGGATACTTGCAGTGACACAAAGCTGCAAGATACAGCAATGGCCTACTGTACCGTACAACTATATACTGTTGGTCACCAAAATGCTGCACTGTAATACTATATATACTGCTCACTAAAAATGCAGCACAGATATGGAATGGATACTTGCAGTGACACAGAGCTGCAAGATACAGCAATGGCCTACTGTACAACTATATACTGTTGGTCACCAAAATGCTGCACTGTAATACTATATATACTGCTCACAAAAATGCAGCACAGATATGGAATGGATGCTTGCAATGACACAGAACTGCAAGATACAGCAATGGCCTACTGTACAACTATATAGTGTTGGTCACCAAAATGCTGCACTGTAATACTATATATATTGCTCACAATAATGCAGCACAGATATGGAATGGATACTTGCAGTGACACAGAGCTGCAAGATACAGCAATGGCCTACTGTACAACTATATACTGTTGGTCACCAAAATGCAGCACGGTAATACTATATATACTGCTCACAAAAATGCAGCACAGATATGGAATGGATACTGGCAGTGACACAGAGCTGCAAGATACAGCAATGGCCTACTGTACTGTACTACTTTTATACTGGTGGTCCCCAGTCCCCACAATAAAGCACACTGAGCACAGATATGGAGCGTTTTCAGGCAGAGAACGTAGATATTTTCAGCACACTGAGCACAGATATTTGCAGCACACTGAGTACAGATTACGGAGCTTTTCAGGGAGAGAACGCAGCCACGTCCTCTCCGTTCAATCTCCAATGCATGAGTGAAAATGGCGGTGACGCGCGGCTCTTTATATAGAATACGAATCTCGCGAGAATCCGACCGCGGGATGATGACGTTCGGGCGCGTTCGGGTTAACCGAGCAAGGCGGGAAGATCTGAGGCTGCCTCGGAACCGTGTAAAATAGGTGAAGTTCGGTGGGGTTCGGATCTCGAGGAACCGAACCCGCTCATCTCTAATATACATATATATACACAATAGGAGGTCCGGCTCTCCCTTCATTAGTGTCTGCGCGCCGGGTGCCCGAACGAGGAAGTGATAGCAACAGTAGGTAGATGGTACGGCACTCCAAGCGTCTTGAATAATTCAATCTTACACCATGTCTACCCTCATGCTGGTGTAAGATTGAATTATTCAAGACGCTTGGAGTGCCGTACCATCTACCTACTGATATACATATATATATATATATATATATATATATATATATATTAAAAAAAAATAAAAAAATATATATATATATAAATATAGCTGAGCAGCGGGTAATGATTGCAATCACCTGTGTGAGCCTGGTAAAAGAAGCAGCAGATACACTGGGAAACTGTTCCTGATGCTAAAGTAGTCGGCCAGGCAATAGGAGGGGTGTTTGGGGACTACGATAGGAACCATTGGATCTTTGTATCAACTTAATTGAGAAGGCTGTACCCTGTTGTGCTGTGACTTCTGTTGATGTTTAAAACTACCTGTTAAAGCTGACCTGCAAATCCTGCATGAAACTGTGTAACCTGCCTCCAATAAAGTAGGCGGCACTCAGTGGATTTATAATCCAGATAATCACACCTCTCACCACTGCAGGTTTACATCAACCTTTCAGATTTTACTCTTTCGTTAGGATGTAATTACATAATGTACAAAGCTTACCTTAAATAGATACCGATAGTGAAGAGAGCACAACACTCAGCCGGTCAACTTCCTGGACGGCCCCCGACAATGACATCAGTTGTCCGTGCTTCCATCAATATGTGACCTGCACCTTGGAATGTTGCCATAGAGCTGCTATAAACAAAGACAGCCTGTAAGCCTAAGTCATAGGAAACACCTAGTGAAAAGTTTACCTCCAGGTTCAAGTTATAGAAATATACAGAGAACAGTGCAAAAAAGAAAAGAAACGGTACATTCCATTATATCCAACAGACAAAACCAGACAAAAGGCAAATAGCAAAGCTGAAAAAACTAGACACACAGATGCAATACAGGTTGAGTATCCCATATCCAAATATCCGAAATACGAAATATTCCGAAATACGGACTTTTTTGAGCGAGAGTGAGATAGTGAAACTTTTGTTTTCTGATGGCTCAATGTACACAAACTTTGTTTAATACACACAGTTATTAAAAATATTGTATTAAATGACCTTCAGACTGTGTATATAAGGTGTATATGAAACATAAATGAATTGTGTGAATGTAGGCACACTTTGTTTAATGCACAAAGTTATAAAAATTATTGGCTAAAATTACCTTCAGGCTGTGTGTATAAGGTGCATATAAAACATAAATGCATTCTGTGCTTAGATTTAGGTCCCATTGCCATGATATCTCATTATGGTATGCAATTATTCCAAAATACGGAAAAATCCGATATCCAAAATAACTCTGGTCCCAAGCATTTTGGATAAGGGATACTCAACCTGTATAACCAAATAGCCACCTCAGAAAATATCTACCATTTAAATTGTAGTAAGCTATATGTCCTTTGATAGATCCATGCTTTCATTACACACATCAAAAGCGTTATAATAAGCAATTGTATGATATGTCATGGCCCCAAGTAATGCTGTTAAGTTTGGGCCCCGTTTGGTCACTGGTGAGAGTCGGGCATGCTCTGATGGCTCGGCGGTGTGCTGTCCGCACGGCTGCTGTGGTCTCCTCGGATGTGGCCATGGCCTTGCAGGAAAAGACTACCTTACACCGCAGTTTTTGACCCTGCAAAAAAAGACCTTAGCCACTACAGGAAAAAAAAAACATTCCACCATATTAAGCCCCACACAGTGATGCCCCTTGTACCATATTATGCCATACATCTACAGTAAAGCTTCTAATTACTTTTAAATCACCTGCCAGGGGTTTCATGTGCTGGGTGTCATGCTCATTGCCATGGGTATCATGCGCTAGGTGTCATGCTCGTTGTCAGGGGTTTCACGCACTTGTTGTCACGCAAGATGTCATGCTCATTGCCAGGAGTTCAAGCACTGGGTGTCATGCTCATTGCCAGGGGTTTCACGCACTGGATGTCATGCTCGTTGCCAGGGGTTTCATGCACTGGGTGTTATGCTCTTTGCCAGGGGTTTCAGGTGCTGGGTGTTATGCTCGTTGCCAGGGGGGACATGCTCTGGGATCCATGCTTGTTGCCAAGGGTGAGTCTCACTGGCAAGGGTAATGCTCATTGCCAAGGGGGTGTATAAAGTATAATCGCTAGCGGCCGCTAGCCCACCAGCACTTAATCTCCCGGTCCCCCTCCTCCCTCTTTCCTAGTACTCCACTTGGAATGACGCATAAACTCTACCCCCCGAGCAGAGGAGTAGGGAAGAGGGAGAATGGGGAGCAGAAAGAAGATACAAAGTGCTGTGGCGGGTGCCCCGTGTGATTGCACGACTCACCCACCAGAAGAAACGGCACTGTATCTATCTATCTATCTATCTATCTATCTATCTATCTATCTATCTATCTGTCTGTCTGTCTATCTATTTGTTAGTACTTTATATTAAATCCATTGGCAGGAATCACAGTTTATAACAATTTATTCTAGCTAGCAAAGGGATTTTCATTTAATGCCAGGTTCCATCACAATCTTGCAGATCTGTAGCTGCACCAGACTGTGGCCACTATTGCAGAGAAATTACCTCTGAGGGCTGTGAGATGCACACGTGAGATTCCTTGACCAGAAATCCTGTGATGCATTAGTGCACAAGGTCCCAACCGAGCCTTGTGGCTAATAGAGTTGGCTCCAAGGAGTCTCACTACTCTGGCTTTAGGATTTTTTTTTTTCATTTTGGCTTTAAGCAGACCTCTTCTACTTACTGTAATTGCAAAGCTAAAAATGTCATCTCTCTCACCTGTAAGCACTTCGATATTTGAAATATATTTTTTAGCAGTATTGATCTTTTGAGTCTCATTGCTATTTAGTTGAATCCGTGTTATTCATCCCTTGCCCTTCCCCTCAACAAGCAGTATCTTCTGTGTCCCTGACTGCCACAAAACCTAAAGTTATATAGTATATAGTTAGTAATAAGGTATATACAGTTAGTAATAAGGTGTATACTATACATCGTAAGTTCAGGGCACCTTCACTCATGCGATCTAACGTGAAGCACCCTCATCGCAAGTGACAGGGCCAGATCTTAATTACTGTAAGATCCGAAAGCATTGCCAATTCTAGCATGGGTGCAGTGTGTGTGTTGCACACAGGCCTCTGGGTCCAGGGGGGGGCCACATTGCACACACTGCACCCATGTTGTTTTAATACTAACCTTTCTAGAGTCCCTGCAACAGACGCTGAAGCTGTGGCAAAAATCCCACAAAAAATGGCCGCCGTGCATGTGCAGTATGAAATTTGTGTCCTGACAGTAGACTCCAGCACAGTGCCGTAGCCTATGGCGCCATGGAGAGGAGGGGGCCCACCTGAAGTCTGCATATGGGCCCCCTCCTCTCTTAAAACGCCCCTGTCTGAAAGCTTTATTTACGATCCCAGGGAGCGTGCCTCAGATGGTAATCGTAAGTGGACCACACACGATGTGGCCCACTTATTCGCGATGCGTTGGCCCAATGTGTTGATATCGTGCCAAAAGGCACGATATCGCTCTAGTGTATGGGGGCCTATTGTCTACTAACTTTACCAGAGTTTTAGTAAAAGTATGCAATCTCACCAGGGTGTTTGAACCTTTGCATGTAACTTTACAGGAGCGGATTGGCCATTGGAATTAAGTTACACTGAGCTTCCGATTCCAATTGCTTTATTCCTTCTGAGATTATTCCGTTAAACACTTATACAATAATTAGAATGTAAGCTCTCACAAGCAGGACCCTCTTCCCTCATGTGCCCTTCCTTCTCTTACTTAAACCATCTTCTACTCCACACTCCCTTCGACGTCACCAAGTCCCTCGGTTTTCTGCCCGCCTAATACTTATTTCAGTGTTATCTGCTGATGCAGCTATGTCTACATACCCTGTACTTGTCCTATATTGTCTTGAACTGTAAGTCACTGTTTTCTTGCTTTGCTTATTTGTTTATGTACTCTGTAATTGGGTCCTGCGGATTCCTTGTGGCACTATATAAATAAAGGTTAATATTAATAATAATAAAAACATCATAAGGCTGATGGATAACTCTGTGCATTCGATAAACCCTTAACTCTTAACTTAACTCTAAAATAAAGACTCAGAGATTTAGATTTGGCAGAAATTGTTAGCTGATTTATTCAAGAATTTATAACTAAAAATGTCTGAATGAAGATTAACTAGTGGTGGCCAAGAAAGAACGGCTAACTTCTGCCCCCAACCCATACGACTGTACCTAACTCAAAAACTCAGCCGAAAACAACAAACGGTATCCACTCCACCTTATACCTTGACCTACCCACCCGTCCGGGTGGTGTCGCTGTCCCCGACCGGGTGATCCAGCAGATGCCTATAGTCAACAAAGGTGAGCGCACCAACCAAACCAGCAATAATCATTAGAAACATCTAGATAATCATAAAAACAATTAACCTGCGTTCTTTCCAGCCAATCAGCCAACGCAACTATCCACCCCCAACTACCGCAAAAAAGGAGAGGGGGGGCGGGAAACACCAGAAAAAGAGGAAACTCCTCCTCTTCCCCAGCAATATGAACCAGCAAGATCCTGTCAGCCTGCATCCCTATTGGATGTCTAATCACATGTCCCCAGAGAGTCATCCCCAGCCCATAGATGTTTAACCCTCTCCATTCCTATTTCAGTCATTCCGTTCTTCTTAATAATAATAATAAGGAATTCAAAATCCTAAATATTTTTAGGTTATAATACACATTAAGGTGGGTATCCAATTAGAGGTGAAACAATGGCCCTCATTCCGAGTTGTTCGCTCGCAAGGCGATTTTAGCAGAGTTACACACGCTAAGCCGCCGCCTACTGGGAGTGAATCTTAGCTTCTTAAAATTGCGAACGATGTATTCGCAATATTGCGATTACAAACTACTTAGCAGTTTCAGAGTAGCTTCAGACTTACTCGGCATCTGCGATCAGTTCAGTGCTTGTCGTTCCTGGTTTGACGTCACAAACACACCCAGCGTTCGCCCAGACACTCCTCCGTTTCTCCAGCCACTCCCGCGTTTTTTCCGGAAACGGTAGCGTTTTTATCCACACGCCCATAAAACGCTGTGTTTCCGCCCAGTAACACCCATTTCCTGTCAATCACACTACGATCGCTGGAGCGAAGAAAAAGCCGTGAGTAAAAATACTATCTTCATAGCAAAATTACTTGGCGCAGTCGCAGTGCGAACATTGCGCATGCGTACTAAGCAGAAAAACGCTGCGATGCGAAGAAAATTACCGAGCGAACGACTCGGAATGAGGGCCAATATCGGGTGCGGAAAACTGCTGTTCATCACACTTTTTACATTTGTTTCCCCGATATTTTCTTACAGGCTATCCAATTTTGATCGCCCCATAAAAAACAACAACTTTCCTCCCCGAAAACACACAGGTTCAGTGAAACCTGAGTGTTTTCGGTAGAAACAGACCCGTTTTCACATGAAAATGGGGCTGTTTCTGGGGATTCCGCAGCATTCACCATCACTTCTCCTTCTAAGCCTGCCCCCAGCCTCCTGTGAAACTAACCAATAGGAGTCTGGAGGAGGGCTTAGAAGGAGAAATGAAGTTGAATATTGAGTCCCAGGTACAGCGGTGACTGTGAAACGCACAGCTGCTGATTCCTGGGGACAGGCAGCCTGCACATGTATTACATACAACATTGCATGTATGTTTATATGTGCTAACGCCCCCTCCCCCCCTTCCCAGTATGCAATGTGTGGTCTGCACTGCAGACGCCACTGGAAACACTGCACTAGGGTATACTTTGATCCATTCAGCAATCAGCATATGGGGGCTGCCAGATGCTTTGCTACAATTGGAATGGTCAAAGAGTATCCTTCGCAGGTCTCTCAGCTACAAGCCCAATGTCGGACTGGGTCATGAAGGGCTCACCGGGAAAATGCATGAAAGGGGCCCATGCTTAAGAGTGTGGCCATGCTCCAGTGGGGGTGTGGCCAACCACCGTAGAGGTTTGGCTAACCATTACAGTGCATGGGCTGGGCCCCTTGATAAATATATATAGTAAACACTGCTAGTGCAGGCATGATAATTTACCAGGTTAATAACAGCAATGCACTTTGGAAAATGCATCATAGCCAGGGTTGGACTGGCCCACAGGGGAACAGGGGGAAACCCCCGGTGGGCCCCACTGCCTGCGGGCCCACCTCCTCCTCTAGGGATTAGGTTGCAGACTCTATCCTAGTACACTTTAATCATACATTATACATATGTTACATTATACTGCACAGGACTATGGTGTATTTTCTCCAGTGCGTTACTGTTATTAATCTGGTACATTATCATGCATGCACTAGTAGTATTTACTATATATATTTATCAAGGGGCCCAGCCCATGTATTCTCTAATGGTTAGCAGAGCCTCTGTGGGGGTTGGCCACACCTTCACTAATTCCTGGCCACACCCTTAAACATGGGCTCCTACCACTGCATTTCCCTGTTGGGCCCTTCAGGCCCCAGTCCAAGACTGATCATAGTCCTCTGCAATATAAGGTAACATATGTATAATGTCTGAGTTGATGCTGTTTTGGTGTTGTCACTTCATGAATCTATTTGCTAATTCACAGAGAGAGAGCTAGAGATAGACAGTGTCAGAAAGAGGGAAAGAGAGACAGTGTCAGGGAGAGAGAGGCAGTGTCAGAGAGAGGGGGGGCAGTATCAGGGAGAGAGGAGAGAGTACCAGCAAGAGAAAAACAGTGTCAGGGAGGGAGAGAGAGGGGGACAGTATCAGGGAGAGAGAAGTGTGGTACCCATGTTTGGGATACCCCTACTATCCCCATCCTAGCCTTAACAGCAGCCAGCGCTGCTTGAGGGGACCTGTTAGCTGTACAGGCACTGACAGCGTTAAAATTCCCTCTCTGGTTGCCTAGCAATGGCTCATGGAGAGGACTAAGAAGGAAGGTCAACAGTGCATAAGATCTCTTCTGCTCCTCCTCCTCCTCGACTACCGTCTCCATCTAAAGACGAACCTATGCAGATAGGTCATTCACGATTGTCTCCAGCAGAGCGCAGAAGATTTTTATCCAATCGCCTTTGCCTATACTGTGCTGCACCTTCCCACCTCATTAACGCCTGTCCCGAGCGTCCGGGAAACTCCAAATCCTAGCCCGCCAAGGAGAGGGCCGGCTAGGAGTAATGAATTCCTCTCCGTCTTCAAGTGACTGCAATCTCTCAGTTTCTCTTCAGGTGGCTCAGCGTACCAAGAATCTTATTGCCTTGTTGGATTCTGGAGCAGCCGGGAACTTTATAACTGAGAGGTTTGTTAAGCAGTGGTCCCTACCCACTGAGAAACTGTTATCTCCTATACCTTTAACTGCCATGGACGGCAGTAGGATTCCTGATGTGGTGATTACCTCCAAGACCCTACCTATCCGTCTGAAGGTAGGGGTTCTGCATACAGAGCTAATTTCCTTCTTGGTTATCCCAAGGGCCACTCATCCTGTGGTTCTAGGCCTCCCATGGCTTCGTTTGCATAATCCTCAAGTTGATTGGAAGACGACCCATATCCTGGCATGGGGTCCTTCCTGGTCTAAGACATGTCTACATAAAGTGCTTCCAGTTTGCAACTCCTCCTCCAAATCTCCTGATGTTCCACCTTCTCCATATCAGGATTTCACCGATGTATTCAGCAAGTCTTCAGCCGATATTCTTCCTCCCCATAGAGAATGGGATTGCCCTATTGATCTTATCCCAGGGAAAACTCCTCCTCGTGGATGCACGTATCCATTGTCGTTGCCTGAGACCCACTCTATGAAGGAGTATATCAAGGAGAATCTGGCTAAAGGGTTTATCCGGCCTTCCTCCTCTCCAGCTGGTGCAGGCTTCTTCTTCGTAAAGAAGAAAGACGGCGGCCTGCGGCCGTGTATTGACTACCGGGGTCTGAATGACATCACAGTAAAAAATCGGTACCCTCTGCCGCTCATCACTGAGTTATTTGACCGCGTCAGTGGAGCCACTATCTTCACCAAGTTAGATCTGCGGGGTGCTCATAATCTCATCCGAATCCGAAAGGGTGACGAGTGGAAGACCGCTTTTAACACCCGTGACGGACATTATGAGTACCTCGTCATGCCTTTCGGACTCAGCAATGCTCCAGCGGTATTCCAACACTTCGTCAATGAGATTTTCAGAGACATTCTTTATCGTCATGTCGTGGTTTATCTCGATGATATCCTTATCTTCGCAAATGATCTGGAGGAACATCGGTTCTGGGTGAAAGAGGTCTTGTCCCGTCTCCGTACCAATCATCTTTATTGCAAACTGGAGAAGTGCGTCTTTGAAGTAAAATCCATCCCATTTCTGGGATATATTGTATCTGGTTCCGGCCTGGAGATGGACCCTGAGAATCTTCAAGCAATCCGAGATTGGCTGATTCCTGTAACCGTCAAGGGCATCCAGGGATTCCTTTGCTTTGCCAATTATTACAGGAAATTTATTCGAGACTTTTCCACCGTTGTAGCACCTATTACGGTTTTTACTAAAAAGGGTGCTAATCCTTCCAAATGGTCAGAAGAAGCTACCCAAGCCTTTCATTTGTTGAAACAAAGATTCATCTCTGCTCCGGTTTTGAAACAGCCAGATACCAGTTTGCCCTTCATCCTTGAGGTGGATGCCTCTTCTGTTGGAGTGGGGGCAGTATTGTCTCAAAGAGCTAACGATGGACATCTACATCATTGTGGCTTCTTCTCAAGAAAGTTCTCTCCTGCCGAGTATAACTACACCATTGGCGATCAAGAACTTTTGGCAATTAAACTCGCTTTGGAAGAGTGGAGGTATTAGAAGGAGCTTCTCATACCATCACCATCATGATGGATCACAAGAATCTCCTGTACTTAAAAGGCGCTCAATATCTTAACCCTCACCAAGCCAGGTGGGCACTTTTCTTTTCCAGATTTGACTTCAAATTGCAGTTTTGTCCAGGGTCACAGAATCGCAAGGCTGATGCCCTTTCCCGCTCCTTGGAGCAAGAAAATGAGTCTGAGTCTACTGACAAGCATTATATCATTGATCCAGTGGCGTTCTCCGCAGTGAGGATGGACTCTATGCCTCCACCAGGGAAAAGTTTTGTGAAGCCGGCTCTCAGAAGGAAGCTCTTGCTTTGGGCACATTCCTCTCGCTTTGCCGGACACGCGGGCATACACAGGGCCTTAGAATTAGTTTCCAGGTCATACTGGTGGCCGATCCTAAAGAAGGACATTGCTGAATTTGTGGCCTCCTGCCCAAAATGTGCCCAACATAAAGTTCCCCGCCAGTCATGTACTGGTCATCTGTTTCCTTTGTCTGTTCCTCATCGCGCAAGGACCCATCTTTCGATGGATTTCGTCGCAGATCTCCCTGTGTGTAACAAATTCAACACCATCTGGGTGGTAGTTAACCGGTTCACCAAGATGGCTCATTTCATTCCTCTCACCAGTCTTCTGTCAGCTTCCAAGTTGGCACAAGTCTTTATCCAAGAGATCTTCAGATTACACAGTCTCCCTGTGGAGATAATTTTCGATAGAGGTGTTCAGTTTGTGGCCATGTTCTGGCGATGGCTCTGTCAGGCGCTCCAAGTCAAGCTAAAATTCTCTACGGCCTATCACCCTCAAACCAATGAGCAAACTGAAAGGGTGAATCAAGACTTGGAGGCCTTCCTTTGTATCTACGTATCCTCTTCCCAGGATGACTGGGTTCAACTTCTCCCATGGGCTGAATTCTGCCACAACAATCAGTATCATTCTTCATCTTCCTCCACGCCATTCTTCACCAATTATGGGTTCCACCCAAAAGTTCCTGAGTTCCAACAGCTTCCAGCAACATCGGTGCCTGCAGCTGATATCACGATTCGGCAGTTTTCAAATAACTGGAAGAATGTTCGTGCAGCTCTTTTGAAAGCATCCTCCAGGTACAAGAAATTTGCGTATAAGAAGCGTAGGACAGTTCCTGCCCTTAAAGTTGGTGACCGCGTTTGGCTGTCTACGAAGAATCTACGACTGAGGGTTCTGAGTATGAAATTCACCCCCCGCTTTATCGGACCCTTCCTCATTGAACAAGTTGTTAACCCAGTGGCTTACAAGCTTCAGCTACCTCCGTTTCTGAAGGTTCCTAGGACGTTCCACATTTCACTCCTCAAACCAGTGATTCTGAATCGCTTCCATTCAGCGCTTCCCTCTGCTCCCAAAGTCCAGACTCAACGTGGTGTTGAGTATGAGGTTGCCAAGATCCTGGATTCACGTATTAGATATGGTCATCTCCAGTATTTGATAGATTGGAAGGGCTATGGTCCTGAGGAACGTTCCTGGACAAATGCATCTGATGTCCATGCTCCTAAATTGGTTCAGAAATTCCATAACAGATTTCCACGAAAGCCTAAGAAGTGTCCTGGGGCCACTCCTAAAGGGGGGGTGCTGTCACGATCCGGGTAACTGGATGCCGTTTCCTGCCTGTTAAGTGTCTCCTGAGGTTGGCTCAGTGAGCCAGGGCCGGGCTATAGCTATGTCTTTAGTTTATATTTATGGGTATTGCAGCGCTTGTTCAGCGGCTCCCTTAGTGGGTACACTTACGGTGGTGCGGCGCTCTCACTGCCGCGCCTGTGGTCTTCCGCTGGATGGACGTCCTCTGGGTGCCGTGGCCACTGCTGTTATCTCTGTGGCCGCTGTGCGTGCCTGGGCGCGTGGAGTTTCTGCTGCTGCGGCCTCCGCCGCCATTACCGTTTAAAACATGGTCTCTGAGTGTTCCTTTCCCCTTCAATCACCGTCACTGGGCGCAGCCATTTTGTTGTAGTCACATGATGCTCTTCTTACCTATCCGCAGGGCCGCCGGAGCCTGAGCTTAATTGTCAGCCAATCCATTCTATCCATCTGGTATAAATATCCTGTCTCAGCACCCAGAAGGTTGTCAGTGCTTCCATTGTCTCTCCAGTGTGCAGCTTGTCTAAGGACTCTTCTGCGAACACTCCCTGCCGTATAGCCTGACTCCCTGGTGGTTCCTCTCTGCGGTGCAGCTCCAGTGCCCCTGTGCTGATGCTCTGTGGTGCAACCTGACTCTTTAGTTCCCGCACCCAGCGCTAGCAGAGTGTACAACTCCTGCTTCCAGCAGCTACTCCCTGGCAGCCCTCTGTTTCCACCATTCACCATAGTAGTGGAGCATCACTCCAGCTTTACCTGCGATCCCTAGCATCACTCCAGCTTTACCTGCGATCCCTAGCATCACTCCAGCTTTACCAGCAATCCCTAGCATCACTCCAGCTTCACCTGTTATCCCCAGTTTCTCTCTAAGTCCCACCTGTGTTTCTACGTGTCATAAAGAACTCCCTCAACTCCGGATTACTAGTCATTACCAACTGTGATTCAGAGACTCACTTGTGACATTTATTGTTTGGTTGCACATTCTTGACCTTTATGATTTAATAAAAACCCTCAAAGATACCTCCTGTTGTCGTGGTCACGCCTTCGGGCAATTGGTACTACAATCTCAGCACATGTCTAGGAGTCCTCTCCTACCTCCTAAGTTCACGTACCCGTCAGCCCCTGCAACCGAGGCCTCCAGCTACCGACACCAACCCTCAGTTGTGACACCTGTGTAGTGGTCTTTAAGTATACTGTGTTTGGGTTGTCCTTCCGGGGTCCTCCTTGTCCTTCTGTCTCAGCCATACAGCTGAAGTGAAGAATAGTCGCTGGTCTCGACATTGTTGAGTGGATTCAGCCGACAACGAACACGACTGAATTTCAGGTACGAACACACTCCACCCACTTTATCGGTATATTACAGAGAGTATCAGAGAGAGAAAGACAGTGTCAGGGAGGGAGAGAGAGGGGGACAGTATCAGCAGCGGTGCAAGTGGGTGGGTATGGCGTACCTTTAAGAATTTAGCCGTGGGTACGCCGTACCCACCGTCGATGGGCCGCCGCTTCTCGCAGCTCCCTCTTTCCGCTGCTCACTGCTGCTGCAAGGGGAGGAGAGCACAGAGTTCGCCTCTCCTGTCCCTCAGTGTCTTCCTTCAATTCAGCGCCGGCCCGTGAGCCAATCAGAGCTCGTGGACCAGCAGCTAAGGCTGCCGGACCGCGAGCTTTGATTGGCTCATGGATCGGTGCTGAATTGAAGGAAGACACCCGCACCGCCGCCGGAGACTGAGGGGCAGGAGAGGTGCACGCTGCGCTCTCCTCCCCTCACACATGCACAGGACAGCAGCAGCAGTGGTGAGTAGCAGGGGAAGGAGGGGGGGCACGTATACCTGGCACTGGGGGCATATCTGGCACTGGGGGGACATGTGTATCTGGAACTGGGGGCATATCTGGCACTGGGGGGACATCGGGGGACATGTGTATCTGGCACAGTGCTGTAACTAGACATTTTAGCGCTGTGTGCAAGAAACAGCATCAGCGCCCCCACCTATACAAACCAGGGCCAGATCCCGCCAAAAATGTAGGAGCGTGGCTTCACTTGTAAGGGGAGTGGCCACATGGCTCCCTTTTACACATTACGACAGGCATAGCTCCTTTTTACACATTACGGCAGGCAGAGTTCCCCTTTTTACACATTACGGCAGGCAGAGTCCCCCTTTTTATACATATCTGGCACTGCGGGGGACATGTGTATCTGGCACTGGGGGCATATCTGACACTGAGGGCATATCTGGCACTGTGGGGACATGTGTATCTGGCACTGGGGCATATCTGGCACTGGGGGGACATGTGTATCTGGCACTGGGGGGCATATCTGGCACTGCTGGGACATATGTCTCTGGCACTGGGGGCATATCTGGCACTGGGGGACATGTGTATCTGGCACTGGGGGCATATCTGACACTGAGGGCATATCTGGCACTGGGGGGACATGTGTATCTGGCACTGGGGCATATCTGGCACTGGGGGGACATGTGTATCTGGCACTGGGGGGCATATCTGGCACTGCTGGGACATATGTCTCTGGCACTGGGAGCATATATGGCACTGGGGGACATGTGTATCTGGCACTGGGGGCATATCTGGCACTGGGGGCATTTCTGTATCTGACACTGGAGGCATATCTGGCACTGAGGGCATATCTGGCACTGTGGGGGCATTTCTGTATCTGGCACTGGGGGGCATTGTATATCTGACACTCTGAGGGCATTTCTGTATATGGCACTGTGGGGCAATGTGTATCTGGCACTGTGAGGCAATGTATATCTGGCACTCTGGGGGCATTTGTGTATCTGGCACTGCGGGGACATGTGTATCTGGCACTGGGGGCATTTCTGTATCTGACACTGGAGGCATATCTGGCATTGAGGGCATATCTGGCACTGTGGGGGCATTTCTGTATCTGGCACTGTGGAGCATTGTATATCTGGCACTCTGGGGGCATATGTGTATCTGGCACAGAGAGGCAATGTGTATCTGGCACTATGGGGCAATGTATATCTGGCACTGTTGGGCAATGTATATCTGGCATTGTGGGGCAACGTGTATCTGGCACTATTGGGGTCATATGTGTATCGCGCACGCACACAGTACCTATAGGACATTTTTCTACTTGCACCACTGAGTATCAGGGAGTCAGAGATAGTGTCAGAGAGAGAGACTGTCGGGAAGAGAGCGACAGTCTCAGGGAAAGAGAGGGACAGTATCAGGGAAAGAGAAACAGTCTCAGATAAAGAGTGAGAGTGTGTTAGGAAGAGAGAGAGAGAGAAAAAGAGAGCAAGAGGAGCAAGGGAGAGAGTATCAGGGTGATAGAGGATGGAGAGCGGGGGGTGGGGGGGACAAGCAGGAGATACTTTACCTGTCCGTCCTGAACACAGCTGAGATCTCTGATGGGGGCAGGCACTTCACTGAATTAGGCCCCACCCCCTAAATAACTGCAATACCCGGGACTTGGATCTGGCCAGGAAGGGCCCCCGAAACCCCCCCTCTACATCTTCCTTGTAGCTGCAGCCTGTGGGGGAGGGGGGTGCTATCTGCCGCAGTGGCTGTTCTCACCGTGGGCGGGGGTGAAGGGAGGAGCAGTGTGCCTTGGAGGCAGCTCATGTCTGAGTGCACGGGGAGCAGCTGCGGGCCCTGGAAGCAGCTCTGGCCCCATAGCAGCTGCTCCCCCTTCACCCTTGGTAGTTACAGCACTGTATATCTGTATATATGTTATTCCCAGGGAAATTCACACAGTGCAAAAATGTAAAAGATTGTCAATGGTTCCATTTGGGACCAGGTCCCTGGCAGCAACATTCATTTCTGTCTTTATGTGGGGTCAATTGCTAAACAAAATCTGGCTACCACATACCTCCCAACATGACCAGGAGGGACACAATGCTCTGCTTCTGGACTTTTCTCTTAATGTATGATTGTCTGCACCTGTGTTGAACAGGTTAATGGAAAGGAAAGGTGTTTCAGCACAGGTGATGGCAATCATAAATTAAGAGGTAAGTCCAAGAGCAGAGCATTGTGTCCCTCCTGGAGAGGGTCATGTTGGGAGGTATGCTACCAGAATATATTCTAACACCCCACCCCCTTTCCCTAGGAGAAAGTGACAGCTGTCAATCAGATGATACGTAAAGACAGCTGGGAGGCTTCTTCATTTTAAGAATATTCCGTGATGCTATAAATCCAGGTTTTATTCGCTAGATGACAGTCAGCCAGCTCTTGTAGCGACTTCCAGCTGCATATACCGATCTTACTGCATAAGGAAGTACAGGAGACAATCATTATATAAAGAGAGGCACAGAGATAGCTCCTGGGCTAATGGGACAGTCTTGTCCGCTTGGTAAAATTTAAGAGAAAGCAATAGAGGCCATTTATGAGTCACAGACAGTGTGGGCTCGTTGTACCTCTCTCTGTGGGTCCCTAGAGAAATATCTAGGGGCCCAATTCAGAGTTGTATGCCGATGTTTCACATTTGACCGATTATCGGCAGACTGTGCACGCACAGCATCCAGTCTGCGTAGCCATAGACCTACTCGAACAGTCGAAGTTCCTCATTATTGCCTATGGGCCTAATTCAGAGTTGAACACAGCAGCAAATTTGTTAGCTAACGGATAAAGGGGGTCATTCCGAGTTGATCGCTCGCTAGCAGTTTATAGCAGCCGTGCAAACGCTATGCCGCCGCCCACTGGGAGTGTATTTTAGGTTAGCAGAAGTGCGAACGGTTGTTTAGCAGAGCGGCTACAATGTATTTTTGTACAGTTTCAGAGTAGCTCAAAACCTACTCAGCGCTTGCGATCACTTCAGACTGTTCAGTTCCTGTTTTGACGTCACAAACCCGCCCAACGTTCGCCCAGCCACGCCTGCGTTTTTCCTGGCACGCCTGCGTTTTTCCGAACACTCCCTGAAAATGGTCAGTTGACACCCAGAAACGCCCACTTCATGTCAATAACTCTGTGGCCACCAGTGCAACTGAAATGCTTCGCTAGACCCTTTGCAAAACGACATCGTTCGTTCTGGCCATACGACGCGCGTGTGCATTGTGCCGCATACGCATAACTGCCATTTTTTAGCCTGATCGCTGCGCTGCGAACAAATGCAGCTAGCGTACAACTCGGAACGACCACCAAAACCATGTGCATAATATTTATGTGCAGGGTAAATACTGGCTGCTTTATTTTTACACTGCAATTTAGATTTCAGTTTGAACACACCCCTCCCAAATCTAACTTTCTCTGCACATGTTATATCTGCCCCCCTTCCCCCGCTGCAGTGCACATGGGGGGTCATTCTGACCCAATTGCACGCTGCAATTTATCGCGGCGGTGCGATCGGGTCAGAACTGCACAGAAGGCCGTCGACGCCGCTACGATCACCTCTGCCTGATTGACAGGCAGAGGCGGTCGCCGGGCGGGGGGGCGGAACGGCTGTGTTTGGCTGCCATTTCGTGGGCGCGGTCCAGCAGGGGGCGGGCTGCAGCGGCTGCGTGACATCACACGCAGCCGCTGTGGGACAGGGAGCGATGAGTAGCTCCCGGCCAGCACGCTAAAGTTGCACTGGTCGGGAGCTACTCTTGAAGTGCAAAGGCATCGCCACTGACATGCGGGGCGGGATATCCCTGTGCTGGGCGTCCCCCCGCATGTCAGTGTGACTGATCGCAGCTGTGCTAAATTTAGCACAGCTACGAACATCTCGGAATGACCCCCATGGTTTTGCCGATTAGCTAACAAATTTGCTGCTGCAATCAGATCTGAATCAGGCCCTATAGGCTGCAAATGTGTTTCACAATTGCAGTTAGGTCTGCGACAATACCGGTGGGGGTTTCTTTTCATTCCTGTGTACAACTCTTAATCATGCCCTATGTTCAGGGTCGGACTGGGGCGTGAAGGGCCCACCGGGGGAATGCTGTTGTAGGGGCCCATGCTTAAGGGTGTGGCCAGGCTCCAGTGAGGATATGGCCAGCCAACACAGAGGTTTGACTAACCATTACAGAGTACATGTTCTGTGCCCCTTGATAAATATATATTAAACCATATTCTTGTGAAGTATAATGTAACATATGTATTATGCATAATTCATGTGCCCTAGGATAGAGACTGGAACCTGATTCATGGAGGAGGAGGGCCCACAGGCAGTGGGGCCCACCGGTGGTTTCCCCTGTTCCCCTGTGGGCCAGTCCGACCCTGTACAAGCCATGCACTGTGCATCCACATTTGAAGTGGCCAAAATATGTTTAAATTTGCAATGACTGCTGGAGTCTGATACCACCATAAATCGTTGGTTCCCTCGTGTCTATGTTGCAGTTTGGCCTTGGTCAGATTGATGGACTCTAAGCAGATTATAGAGAGAAAAGTATAGCACTTTTTGTTCTGTGATAAGTCAAGTTCTAAATTGAAATGAGCACCCAAAATACATGCTTTCAATATTCTATTTTCATTAAAAGATAAAAAATAATCAATAACACTTTGAACAGTTCATAAGCTTGACAACTAAATATGTTGCTTACTGCATACAATATCTTAGATGTACTAGCATCCATATACACCTTATCCTGCATAGTGTGCAATCATGGACAAATCACAATTTAGGAGACCAAAGTGAAAACATTAGCCCACCTCAAATCCCAGTGGGCTACTTAAGCATATCTAGTTATCGTTCGTCAAACTGCATTCAGTTTCAGTTTCCATTTTCATTACATAAATTGATGTATCGTGTTTCTCTTTCAACATAAATTTATGTATCCTTTTACTATCCGTTCATGAAATAACTAAGCATTGCATGGATGAGGCAAAAAGATTGTATATACTGTCGGAAATACAAGTGCTAATCATTAGATTACAGCTGAAACCTGTTCTCTCCCCTCTGTCTCAACAAACCCAGGTGTAAAAGAAATCAAACAAAATGAAAAAAGCTAATTATTTTAATCTTTCACCTACTCCGCACCTCTGTGTTTCTCAGTAATGTCAGTTGTAAACGAAACAAAATGCAATTTCATGTCTTATGCAATGTCATGAAAATATGAACCATTTCAGATGCTCATTGTATAACGATATTTTCTCACAATAGAATAAAATGGAATTAGATGTATTTAGTTAACATGTCATTCACTAGATCCATTTTAACAGAGTGTAAGCTCACATGAGCGGGGACGACTTCCCTTCATCTTCTCTACATAATTATGCTAATTGTATACTGTAAATATTATCTGTATAGATTTATATATGGACTGTAGTAGTCTGCACAGATGTACCTTGGGTTTCCCCTTATACAATATTATGAAAAACACTACACTAAATATAAAGATGCAATCAGTTGGCTAGATTGCCAAAAAGTGACAGAAAATATGACAAATCCTTGGCAACTGTTCAACAGAAAATAAAGGAGTATGGGTAGTGTTGGCACTCAATGGACAAATTTGTAAATTTGTGACTTCTGTCATTTTCCATATTTTTCTATACATCTTATAAATGAGAATGTCTGTTTGTTTGTCTGATTGCGATAAACTCTGAAACCACTGAACCGATTGCAATGCGTTTTTCACCATTGTGTAAGTCATTTTTCCGAGGCAGGTTTTAGGCTAACTTTCATCATGATCAGTCATCAGGGGGCTGTAGGTGGGGTTTCGTGGCAAAGGGGTCCCCTGTACTGAGCTTGGCAAGTCAGCAGCAACAGGCGTACGTGCCTCAATAGTGACTGATCAGAAAATTGTGGTCCATGTGTACTGTGCACCGTGATAGACATATTTATAGGTAAGTGTTGTTAATTAGTATTTCTTTGGACTGACATCTATAAATGTAGGTCAAAGAGCTATACATTAATTTTTTAACCAGTTCATTTTTGTTGAGATTTCACAATGCCTAGGAGACAGTGCTGCAGCTAAAAGGGTGCACATTGCGAGAAGAAATGAGGATAGCCCAGAGAGAGAATATGGTTCTCTTAGAATACCGAGATAGACATGCTTTTCTTAGAAGTCAGAGAGAGACATGGTTCTCAGCGTCAAACAGAAACTCCGCAGCAGAGAAGTACTCGCCAGGGCCGTTACTAGGGTGGTGCTGACAGTGCGCCGCACACAGCACATTTGCCCTGTGGGTGCAACCGTTCACCCGTGATCCCCTCTTTATGCGCCACTGCCACCACCAGCTACTGTGTACCACCCAATACAGGAGCACTCCCACACACCATTTTAAGAGCTATATATATCAAAGCTCAGGAACACCCCACTGCCTGTCCCAGAGCCCTGCGGAAGGCAGCGCAGCCAGCCGCAGTCACGTGATGTCCTGAGAGGCTGGCCCCAGAAGTACCAGAAAGGGACTACACAGTAGTAAGCAACGTGGAATGCTTACTGAGGTAAGAGAACATGAGAAGAGACAGCAGGGGCGCCTGGAGCAGGAAGACTGACATAAGACTCTGTAATGGAGAGTATGCCCAGGAGCAGGTACAGCTAAACCTTAAGTTCACATTAAACACCAGGGAACGCATGTACCAAAGTGGATCACGGGAGCATATCCCAAAAGACAGTAAGTCCAGAGTCCTGCTGGATATTCTTACCAGAAGCCCACAGCTGCTTGTTTAGTCAGAGTTACCCCATTTAGCTATTTTATGGACTGAACCAATATTTGATTATTTTGCCTCAAAGATGTTACCCGTTCTTAGCCAATTGGGAGGCCAAATATTGGTACAGGTCGGCATAAGGACTGCTTTGTGTGGAGGCGATGAGTAACTTTATGTGCGCACACTGGTGGTGGTTATTCCATATCTCCTTTGACTCAAAATGTAGTTACATAAAGGAGAATATGTAATATCTAAGTGATTATACTGCTATAAAAAGATGATACATTGACAGCTGGATGACCCATTTCTCTTGCTTATGTCAATTGCTAATCTAATTGAAATTTTACTTATTTGTATGTTACATAGTTCTTATATTTTAGACAGATGTATTAAGCCTGGAGAAATGATAAAGCAGTGATAAATGTAAGGTGATAACGCACCAGCCAACCAGCTCCTGTCATTTTTCAAACCCGTAATGATTGGCTGGTGCATTAATACCTTCCACTTATCACTTCTTTATCACTTTATCCAGGCTTAATAGATCTGCCCCAAAATGTGATAATATGTTGCACTATTCCACAGGAGGGATAAATTATATAAGCAATATTTCACAATAAAACTCCATTTTACTTCTGTGGCAATACAGCCGAGATGCAGGTAATATGAAATGGAAGACGTAGCTTATGTTCATTTTCCTGCCTATTCTCATCCAACCACCTGCGTTCCTTCTCCCAGGTATCGGTCAAGTGCAACAATGTCCGCATCTGCCATCACAGGCTATATAGGATCCTTAGCGCTTGTCAATCCTCACTAGCAGACCGACAGTGTCATCATTTGGGCTATAGCAACACTGCAGATCCCTACAGGGGTTATTTTATTTTTATCTTTTATTTTAGCTTGTTTTAACCCCGTATTGTGCCTACCCATCTCCTCCCTCCCCATACCTCCTACATCCTTGCTTTTCTTACTCCTTGCTCATGTTTAGCGAGTCTGTTTCCACTATTAAACCCTTGCTGTTTAATTCTGGACTCTTCTAGTTAAGTCTGTATCATTTTAGCCTGCCCTTTGCTGATACCCTTGTGCGTGTGGCCTAATCGTCTGGTCACAGCTGCAGCCTCCTTTTTCTGGAGAGATGCATCCCATCTGCACCAGGCCTCCACAGCTGCATTGTGCCCTCACCTCTGCCATGAGAACACCGGGACCAGACCTGACGGTTATGTTGGATACCTAATCCTAGCATTAGGTAGCTGCAATCACCCCATTTTGTGTCATCTCTTTTAGACATGACCTATTCCACCCAAGGTAATCCTATGTAGGTGCGCCCAACATGGCTGCCTCACCTGGTACCTTTTGTAGGTGGAATATAAGTAGGGGAACCCATAGGATATAGTAGGGGAACCCATAGGTATAGTAGGGGAACCCATAGGAAACAGCGACCACAAAATGGTCACATTCAATATCAGTTTTCATAAACAGTCCTATACTGGCTCGACTAGGACTCTAAACTTTAGCAAAGCGAATTTTGAAAAGATGAGGGTATTTTTCAGGGATATTGAATGGGAAAGTTTATTTCTAGGAAAAAATACTACGGAGAATTGGGATGTACTAAAATTCCTGCTAGCTAAAAATACTCTCAAATTTATTCCTACAAGCAGCAGAAAAAAGGAATAAAAATCATAAACCGATGTGACTTAACAAAAAGATAAAGGAACTTATGGGCAAGAAAAGGCGAGCATTTAAAAAATACAAATCTGACGGGGAAGCAGAGTCATTTCAGCACTATAAGGAATGTAACAAAATATGCAAAAAGGAAATAAGAGCGGCTAAAGTAGAAACTGAAAAACTAGTAGCAAAGGAAAGCAAAGCGAATCCCAAAAAATTCTTTAAATACATTAATAGCAAGAGATTAAAGAAGGAGAGTATGGGCCCTTTAAAAGACAAGTTGGGAGTCTTAAGCAAAAATGATAATGACATAGCGGACACACTAAATTAGTTTTTTCAACAGTATTTACTAGAGAGGACCCAAATCAGGGACTAACACATAATCTCAATAATGAGAATATCCCACTGATAGGCACTTATTTAAGCAAGGAGGTAGTCTGTGACCGATTAAAACATTTAAAGATTAATAAGTCACCGGGTCCTGATGGAATTCACCCAAGGGTTCTAATGGAGCTTCACTCTGAACTTGCAAAACCGCTATTTTTGATCTTTAAGGATTCAGTAATATCAGGTATGGTTCCCAAAGACTGGCGTATAGCATAAGTAGTGCCTATATTCAAAAAGGGAAGTAAAGCTGAACCAGGTAATTATAGACCAGTTAGTCTTACATCTGTAGTGGGGAAAGTATTGGAAGGTATTCTAAGAGATAGTATTCAGAAGTTCCTTGAAGTCAATAAGGTCATTAAAAGGAATCAACATGGATTTGTGAAGGACAGATCCTGTCAAACCAACTTACTTGGCTTTTATGAAACAGTAAGTGCAAACTTAGATCAGGGTAAAGAGGTGGATGTAATCTTTTTAGACTTTGCGAAAGCTTTTGACACTGTACCACACATGAGACTTATCTACAAGCTACAAGAAATAGGGCTAGGAAGCACAATATGCACTTGGATCAAAAATTGGTTAGATAATAGGGAGCAACGCGTTGTGGTTAATGGATCCTTTTCAAATTAGACTAAAGTGTTAAGTGGTGTGCCACAAGGCTCAGTACTAGGACCGCTATTGTTCAATATTTTCATTAACGACCTAACAGAAGGTCTAGAGAGCATGGTGTCAATTTTTGCAGATGATACCAAATTGTGTAAAGTTATAAATACAGAGGGGGATGCTGAGTCGCTTCAGAATGACTTAGTTAAATTAGAAGCATAGGCAGCGAAACGGAGAATGCGCTTCAATACAGACAAGTGTAAGGTAATGCACTGTGGTAACAAGAACAAAAATAACACCTACTTACTAAATGGGGTAAAATTAGTGATGTGCACCGGACATTTTTCGGGTTTTGTGTTTTGGTTTTGGATTCGGTTCCGCGGCCGTATTTTGGATTCGGACGCGTTTTGGCAAAACCTCACCGAAATTTTTTTGTCGGATTCGGGTGTGTTTTGGATTCGGGTGCTTTTTCAAAAAACCGTAAAAAAAAGCTTAAATCATAGAATTTGGGGGTCATTTTGATCCCATAGTATTATTAACCTCAATTACCATAATTTCCACTCATTTCCAGTCTATTCTGAACACCTCACAATATTATTTTTAGTCTGCACCAAGGTCGCTGGATGGCTAAGCTAAGCGACACAAGTGGCCAACACAAACACCTGGCCCATCTAGGAGTGGCACTGCAGTGTCAATCAAGACAGGATGGCACTTCAAAAAAAATTTCCCCAAACAGCACATGATGCAAAGAAAAAAAAGAGGCGCACCAAGGTGGCTGTGTGACTAAGCTAAGCGACACAAGTGGCCGACACAAACACCTGGCCCATCTAGGAGTGGCACTGCAGTGTCAATCAAGACAGGATGGCACTTCAAATTTTTTTTCCCCAAACAGCACATGATGCAAAGAAAAAAAGAGGCGCACCAAGGTGGCTGTGTGACTAAGCTAAGCGACACAAGTGGCCGACACAAACACCTGGCCCATCTAGGAGTGGCACTGCAGTGTCAATCAAGACAGGATGGCACTTCAAAAAAATTGTCCCCAAACAGCACATGATGCAAAGAAAAAAAGAGGCACACCAAGGTGGCTGTGTGACTAAGCTAAGCGACACAAGTGGCCGACACAAACACCTGGCCCATCTAGGAGTGGCACTGCAGTGTCAATCAAGACAGGATGGCACTTCAAAAAAATTGTCCCCAAACAGCACATGATGCAAAGAAAAAAAGAGGCGCACCAAGGTGGCTGTGTGACTAAGCTAAGCGACACAAGTGGCCGACACAAACACCTGGCCCATCTAGGAGTGGCACTGCAGTGTCAATCAAGACAGGATGGCACTTCAAAAAAATTGTCCCCAAACAGCACATGATGCAAAGAAAAAAAGAGGCACACCAAGGTGGCTGTGTGACTAAGCTAAGCGACACAAGTGGCCGACACAAACACCTGGCCCATCTAGGAGTGGCACTGCAGTGTCAATCAAGACAGGATGGCACTTAAAAAAAATTGTCCCCAAACAGCACATGATGCAAAGAAAAAAAGAGGCACACCAAGGTGGCTGTGTGACTAAGCTAAGCGACACAAGTGGCCGACACAAACACCTGGCCCATCTAGGAGTGGCACTGCAGTGTCAATCAAGACAGGATGGCACTTCAAAAAAATTGTCCCCAAACAGCACATGATGCAAAGAAAAAAAGAGGCGCACCAAGGTGGCTGTGTGACTAAGCTAAGCGACACAAGTGGCCGACACAAACACCTGGCCCATCTAGGAGTGGCACTGCAGTGTCAATCAAGACAGGATGGCACTTCAAAAAAATTGTCCCCAAACAGCACATGATGCAAAGAAAAAAAGAGGCACACCAAGGTGGCTGTGTGACTAAGCTAAGCGACACAAGTGGCCGACACAAACACCTGGCCCATCTAGGAGTGGCACTGCAGTGTCAATCAAGACAGGATGGCACTTCAAAAAAATTGTCCCCAAACAGCACATGATGCAAAGAAAAAAAGAGGCGCACCACAGGTATAGAATGTAGATGGATAGTATACTTAATGAATGACGACACAGAGGTAGGTACAGCAGTGGCCTACCGTACTGCTATATATAGTATACTGGTGGTCACTGTGTCAGCAAACTGCAAAACTAAAATGCACCACAGGTATAGAATGTAGATGGATAGTATACTTAATGAATGACGACACAGAAGTAGGTACAGCAGTGGCCTACCGTACTGCTATATATAGTATACTGGTGGTCACTGTGTCAGCAAACTGCAAAACTAAAATGCACCACAGGTATAGAATGTAGATGGATAGTATACTTAATGAATGACGACACAGAGGTAGGTACAGCAGTGGCCTACCGTACTGCTATATATAGTATACTGGTGGTCACTGTGTCAGCAAACTGCAAAACTAAAATGCACCACAGGTATAGAATGTAGATGGATAGTATACTTAATGAATGACAACACAGAGGTAGGTACAGCAGTGGCCTACCGTACTGCTATATATAGTATACTAGTGGTCACTGGTCAGCAAAACTCTGCACTGTACTCCTCCTATATAATATTAATTATACTGGTGGTCCCCAGTCCCCACATTAAAATAAAGCAGCACACTGAGCACAGATATGGAGTGTTTTTCTGGCAGACAACGTATACTGGTGGTCACTGTCAGCAAAACTCTGCACTGTACTCCTGCTATATAATACAGCTGCTCCCCAGTCCCCACAATTAAGCAGTGTGAGCACAGATATATTATGCAGCACACTGAGCACAGATATGGTATGGAGCGTTTTTTTCAGGGAGAGAACGGATAAAAACTGGTGGTCACTTATCAGCAAAACTCTGCACTGTACTCCTCCTAACAGCTGCTCCCCAGTCCTCCCCACAATTAAGCAATAAAGCAATCAAGTTCAACAATAAACGGAGAGGACGCCAGACACATCCTCTCACTATCATCTCCAATGCACGAGTGAAAATGGCGGCGACGCGTGGCTGCTTATATAGAATCCGAATCTCGCGAGAATCCGACAGCGGGATGACGACGTTCGGGCGCGCTCGGGTTAGCCGAGCAAGGCGGGAAGGTTCGAACCTGCCTCGGACCCGTGTAAATAGGGTGAAGTTCGGGGGGGTTCGGTTTCCGAGAAACCGAACCCGCTCATCTCTAGGTAAAATTAGGGGATTCTGTTCTGGAAAAGGACTTAGGTGTCCTCCTAGATAGCAAACTAAACAGTAGTACCCAAAGTAGAATTGCAGCAAAGAAGGCTAATAAGATATTAGCATGCATAAAACGGGGAATTGATGCTAGGGACGAGAGTGTTGTACTCCCATTGTATAAATCACTAGTGAGGCACACCTTGAATACTGTGTACAATTCTGGGCACCATACTACAAAAAGGATATCCTGGAGCTAGAAAAGGTTCAGAGGCGGGTGACCAAACTAATTAAGGGCATGGAGACGCTCGAATACAAGGAAAGGCTTGCAAGGCTAGGCATGTTTACATTGGAAAATAGGACACTAAGAGGGGACATGATCAACATTTACAAATATATAAGGGGACAATACAGAGATCTTGCGCAGGACCTGTTTTTGGTTAGATCAATACAGAGAACTCGTGGACACTCGCTCAGGTTAGAGGAGAGGAGATTCCGCACAATACGGCGTAAAGGCTTTTTTACGGTAAGGACGATACGTGTTTGGAATTCCCTGCCTGAGGGAGTTGTAATGGCGGAATCTGTCAACACCTTTAAGAATGGATTAGATAAATTCCTAATGGATAAGGATATCCAGGGTTATGGTGCATAGTCACGCACCATAGTTATTATAAAAAAGAGGGATAAAACGTAACGGTAGACATCAGCATCAGTCAAAATTTTATACCAAATAATCCTGCATAGGAGACCACAAATATGTTGAACTCGATGGACAAATTGTCTTTTTTCAACCTTAGATACTATGTTACTATGTATAACCCATGGAAGTTATTACCCAAAATGTCTGCACCATCCCTGCATTACACTTATTGTGCACTCTAGGTTCTGTTTTTTACTTCTGCTTTCTGTATTTTGTACCATGTGCTATGTTTTGTTACCTGTAATCGATTGAAGTACAGTATGTGCTTTGTTTTTGATGCCTGTAAAGCACCTTGAGTCTTGTTGGAGAAAGAGCACTATATAAATAAAATTATTATTATTATTTTGAGACTTTGCTTTTTATCAGGATTTTATCATCTCTGTACAGCCAGCTTCTGTTAATATACAGAGACTCTGCATTAACCTGTAACTAGAGCTGCGGGACACCGCACCGTAGGGACATTTAAATAGATGAACATATTATGTTCACATACTATAAGAATACAGGACTTATATGTTTTCCTTATTTTCGATTTATGAACTTGGTTTGATATTCTTTTTGAATTTGTGGCATAATATTTATAAGGGGCTCTACTGTTGTGCTATGTGTATAAGGGGCTCTGTTGTCTGGTGTATGGTGTAATGTGAATAACGGAAACTACTGTGTTGTGTAATGTGAATAACAGACACTACTGCGTGGGGTAATGTGAATAACGGACACTACTGTGTGGTGTAATGTAAATAGCGGACACTACTGTGTGGTGTAATGTGAATAACGGACATCACTGTGTGGTGTAATGTGAATAACGGACACTACTGTGCGGTGTAATGTGAATAACGGAAACTACTGTACGGTGTAATGTGAATAACGGACACTACTGTGTGGTGTAATGTGAATTGGTACTATTCTGTGCCCACGCCTTTCCCCATGAAGGCATGGACATTTATTTTTGGCATGCCTCATCCTTGATTGAAATATGGAGGTGGGGGGGCTCCAATTCTCTTTCTGGCACAGGGCACCAAGATGTCTAGTTACAGCACTGGTACTCACTTATCCTTGCAAAGAGAGTGAACCTGTTTACATACAGTACAGTAGGCAAGGTTAGAAAATGTGGTTCGCTTCTCTTGCAAAGGGAGCATACCAGGAAATTTATATACAGTCAACCTGTATTAATATATTAATCAACATTGGTAGATCTGTATTTGCCAAAAATTATCTGCAAATCACTAAAAAATATCTGTAATGTATGAGTGCAGATTGGTGGATTGGGAATCTTTAAATCTGGGAAAAAAATCTCAGAATCTGTTATTTCCACTTTTCTTTTTTAAAACCTCTAGTAAATTTTCCCCTAAATGTATACATTTCAAAACATCTTATAGAGTCTCTAGTCAGAACAGATAATTGACAAGGAATAACAATTGTCAATTACATTATTTAGTTTGACCACAGACCATATTTACCTTCTGTAAGATTTTTGATGTTTATGTATTTTGCTATGTAGCCTTTATATTGTCATTACTTTTTTAATCATAATATATATATTCTGTTTAGAGCATTCTTTTCATTTTAGTTTGTTTGTTTTCCACCTGGGTATGTCTCTATGGGCCTAATTCTGAGTTGTGCACTGCACTGCAGGGAGGGGGGGGGGGGGGGGGGGGGGAGGCGCAGATATAACAATTGCAGAGAGAATTAGATTTGGGTGGGTTATTTTGTTTTTGTTCACGGTAAATACTGGCCACTTTATTTTTACACTGAAATTTAGATTGCAGATTGAACTCACCACACCCAAATCTATCTCCCTCTGCACATGTTATATCTGCCTCCCCTGCAGCGCACATGGTTTTGCCCAACTGCTAACAAAGTTCCTGCTGCGATCAACTCAGAATTACCCCTCATGTGCACTGCAGGGGGGGACAGATATAACATGTGCAGGTGTAAAATAAAGCAGCCAGTATTTACCCCACACAGAAACTAAATAACCCACCCAAATCTAACTCTCTCTGCAAATGTTATATCTGCTCCCCCCCCCCCCCCCCGCAGTGCACATGGTTTTGCCCAATTGCTAACAAACTTGCTGCTGCGATCAACTCAGAATTACCCCCTATGTTCTGTATTGTGCTCACACCCCCATATCTTTAGGTGTTTTAGTATCCATAATAACCATATGGCTGACAGGAGCTATGGTTGCCTGTAGTGATGATACTGTACTAGCCAGACTGTAATGGTGACTGGTTGTCAATCTTCATCACCAGCTTTGAATTATTATATGTGCTTTTAATGTTCTGCAGAAGATACATGTGTCAGCTTGCATGCTGCTTCTATGTAGTGCTGTGTATAGTTATATTCCTAATGCCCCCTTTTGGGCTCAATTCATTCCATCGTCGAAAACCCCCCCAAAAAAACAAAACTGTTTTTGCTTATTGTAAAAAATTGTTGCATTAGTAATGATTTTGCATGTGCGTCCATGCTGGCTTCTATGGTATCTGTCCAGTGTGTCTGTGATCGACTTGTTCTGTGTAGTATTTGGGCCTTCATCTTGTACTGTACATCCCAATAATTCTCTCATGCCTCAAAAAATGTTCATTACAATGATCAGTGAATTATATATAATCAGTGTTCAAAGTGGGAATTTAGTAGTGGGGCATGGAAAACCACTGTAAATAGAATAGTTTGGGAGTCTGAGGTACACCTAGAACCCCTGAAGCTTTACAGCTTTTGATAAAATTATAAATGAATTTCATGTTAACACAATATAGTATAAAATAAGTATATAGTATATATTATATTATGTTATATAGAGAGAGTGAGTGTACAGGCATACACCACTCTGATGAAGAGACATCTGTTTCAGGCATTGGAGGAAAGAGTGCTGATAAGTTCTCCAAGGGAGGATGTGTAGAGAGATAAGGGGATTAAGGACAGTCTTGGGGAGCACTGACAGCAAGGGGAAAATGAAGGGTGAGGCAGAGAAGGAGAATTAGACTGGAGGACAGCCAAGAGAGTAAAGTTTGAAGAAGAAGATGTGGACAATTTTGGCAAAGGCAGTTGACATGTCATGGAGGACTACAATGTGGCCCTTAAGGCTCGTACACACTATTGAACAGCCGATATATTGCGGGTCCGTCGACCAGTGTGTACGGGCGTTGTCTGTGAACTACGTCGTTCAAAGACATATAGCGTCGGCCCTGCAGCACAGCCGACGGCGAATTTATCTACCAATATATTGGCCCATCGCTGTGTGTGTTCGGTCGACCAGCCGACCGCCCGTACACAAGCTGCGGCAGCCAGTGGTGATTGACAGCTGAACTGGGCTATGACGTCAGTCCCCGACGGATCGGGCAGTGTGTATGCACAGCACACTGCCCGATCCGTCCATAGCTATATCTTCAGATCAATTGATCTGCAGATACTGTATATCTATCAGTGTGTACCCAACATTAGAGTTAGCTGTTAGCAGGCCATTAGTGACATTGGTAAGGGCAATTTTAGTAAAGATAAGGGAGAGAAAATCAGACTGAAGCAAGTGAAGGAAGAAGAGAAAGAAAGGGAAAGTGGCCAAGCCTTGGAAGACAGGAAGCTCCAAGAGCTTGGAGACAAAGAGGAGGAGAGAGATTAGGTGGTAGTTATAGAGGGTTAATTACAAGGAATACCAAAACATTTCTCATCCAATGGTTGGAGATTAAGCGGTAGGAACACCTCATACCCCAAACCTCCCTCCACCTTTTCCCCCTCACAGGAACCCTAACCCTGGATGTGCCATGGTATACACCACTGTGCAGCAATAAATACACTAAATAAATAACTGCTCAGGTTGTTACTTTTGGAAAGTACAGTAACTCAGGAATACAGTATGACAATGGGGTTAATACTGTATATAATCTGGAATAATGCCATACCCTTCTATGAGAAAAACAATTTTATTCTGCAGGAAAATGACCACCGCCTGCTGTTTGGTAATGGCGATGCAGACACACGTGTTATAAAAGGGCAAGACTCTATGGGTGTATAGAGCACACCAGGAGGAAAGCAGGTGTCACTATGGGTGTATAGAGCACACCAGGAGGAAAGCAGGTGTCACTATGGGTGTATAGAGCACACCAGGAGGAAAGCAGGGGTCACTATGGGTGTATAGAGCACACCAGGAGGAAAGCAGGGGTCACTATGGGTGTATAGACTACAGCACACCAAGAGGAAAGCAGGGTTCACTATGGGTGTATAGAGCACACCAGAAGGGATGCAAGGGTCACTATGGGTATGTAGCAGGGTTCACTATGGGTGTATAGAGGACACCAAGAGGAAAGCTGGGTTCACTATGGGTTTGATGCAGAGACAAGGAGGACAGCATGGGACTCACAATGGGTGTCTAGTGGTGTCCAAGAGGAAAGCGGGCATCACTATGGGTTTGTAGCGGAGACCAGGCTACCTTTATCTCCCAACACATATCATTAAATGATGAAAGGACACCCCCCTGAGACAATTGGTCACTCACCTGTGGCTCTTAGTCATTGGTACATGAGTGGTCTGTGGGGTATATGGGCTGCCATGCCTGCCACGATCCGAGCATTCAGCTGCGAGGAGAGTAGAAGTGTCCTCTGGATACAGGTGGCGGCAGCAGATCACAGAAATCCTGTTGGCTGGGTACACGTCGGTGGGATGCATACAATGCAGGCAGTATCCCTACATGGAATATACAAGTTCTCTCTATATTGCAGATTCCTTGTTCATTCCTGTGGCGGAATGTAAATAGTGCCGCACAGAAGTCTGTGTGAAAGTGGCGGTATGCCATACTGGTGCATACTGACACACTTCGAGCTCTGTATATAATTGTACATTGTACAATTACTTGCTAGGTTTACCCGCAGCTAATTACTCTTCCCTGAGCAATTCAATTAGAAGTCACATCTACAGTATGCGCGGTAGCCCCAGAGGGTGCACTTTTCCTTGCAGCCTCTGGAGCAGCATGGAAAATATCTGCAGTAAATGTGCCCTCTAGTCAGGGGTGCATTAAGAGAAGAGGGGGCCCATGTGCAGTCTCCATCTGGACCCCCTCCTCTCTAGCAGACAAAAGCAGTGACGGTGGCTCTGAGCACTAGGTGGTGCACGGTTGCCATTTTCCCAGTGGTTTTCTCTTCTATGCATGCTCAATACTCTGGGAAAATGTCCACTACACCATTTTCCCATCTAGTGCTCAGAGTCACTTTCACCGCCGCGGGACTCCAGAGAGGTAAGATTTGAAAAAATGAATGCAGGGTGTGTGATGTGGGCCCCTCTGGCACACTGCATCCCTTATAGATACTTAACACCCACTTAACACTGATCTATGGGTTACTGTGCATTACCCGCAAGATTAAATTTAATAGCTACGGGCGTTAAACCCTGGAAGCGGGTGATTGAATCAGCGCCTAAGTATCTTTTCCTTATTTGCACTTAATTTTTTAAACTAACTAGTGCTCAATGACAAAATGTGCCTCCTGTCCTTTGCAGGATAGATCCCCCTAAATTGTGCTCAATGGCATCAGACCTCTTCTGCTGATTATGTGATAATACAGATAGCATGGCAACTCATCTGTCTCACAGTAAGTGAAAGCTAATGAAATAGTTTCTCAATCTAGACGGAATCACAACTATACCTTCTACGCTCAATCGCCTACTTCAGAAATCAAGCCTGACGCAACCTATGTTATTACCTTGTCATACAACAAGCACTCAAGCAATGGGCTAATAAAATTATAATTGATTATTAATTATAATCAGAGAGGAAGTGGCATCAACACTACTGACCTATCACTGGATTCCGTTGTGTTATTTACAGCAGATCTTTGGCCAATACCCAAGACACTAATGAAAGTTATTAATGATCCTTAGATTAGCCAATTATGTATGAATTAAATTTCATTATCTCATTGATATTTAAATCTGCAGACTTGATTTCATCACAGCTAACAGGTACAAATTCCACTTAGGCATAGAGATTTTAGTCATGTGTGATACCCGACATGCGAGTGTTAATAACAGGGCTCTACCCGATGGACATCACTGAAGATGGTCCTACAGGGCCCTGATATGGGAAACTGAGAGGCTGTTGGGGAAAGAGGTGAAGTGCGTGCCAGTGCTGCAGGAGACACTAGTAGAGATGGGGGTGCTGCAAGAGACACTGGTAGAGCTGGGAGTGCTGCAGGAGATGCGGGCAGAGCTGGGAGTGCTGCAGGAGACACTGGTAGAGCTGGGAGTGCTGCAGGAGACACTGGTAGAGCTGAGTGCGCTACGGGAGACACTGGTAGAGCTGAGAGTGCTGCGGGAGGTGCTGGGAGTGCCGCAGGAGATGCTGGCAGAGCTGGGAGTGCTGCAGAAGATGCGGGCAGAGCTGGGAGTGCTGCAGGAGACCCGGGCAGAGCTGGGAGTGCTACAGGGGACCCTGGCAGAGCTGGAAGTGGTGCAGGAGATGCTGGCAGATTTGGAAGTGCTGCAGGAGACACTGGCAGAGCTGGGAGTGCTGCAGGAGATGTTGGTAGGGCTGGAAGTGCTGCAGGAAATGCTGGCAGAGCTGGAAGTGCTGCAGGTGATGCTGGCAGAGCTGGGAGTGCTGCAGGAGATGCTGGCAGAGCTGGAAGTGCTGAAGGAGACACTGGCGGAACTGGGATTGTTGCAAGAGATGCTGGTAGAGCAGGGAGTGCTGCAGGAGACACTGGTAGAGCTGAGTGCGCTACGGAGACACTGGTAGAGCTGAGAGTGCTGCGGGAGGTGCTGGGAGTGCCGCAGGAGATGCTGGCAGAGCTGGGAGTGCTGCAGAAGATGCGGGCAGAGCTGGGAGTGCTGCAGGAGACCCGGGCAGAGCTGGGAGTGCTACAGGGGACCCTGGCAGAGCTGGAAGTGGTGCAGGAGATGCTGGCAGATTTGGAAGTGCTGCAGGAGACACTGGCAGAGCTGGGAGTGCTGCAGGAGATGTTGGTAGGGCTGGAAGTGCTGCAGGAAATGCTGGCAGAGCTGGAAGTGCTGCAGGTGATGCTGGCAGAGCTGGGAGTGCTGCAGGAGATGCTGGCAGAGCTGGAAGTGCTGAAGGAGACACTGGCGGAACTGGGATTGTTGCAAGAGATGCTGGTAGAGCAGGGAGCGCTGCAGGAAACACTGGTAGAGCTGGGAGTTCTACAGGAGACACTGGTAGAGCAGAGAGTGCTGCAGGAGACACTGGTAGAGCTGAGAGTGCTGCAGGAGACACTGGTAGAGCTGAGAGTGCTGCAGGAGACACTGGTAGAGCTGAGAGTGCTGCAGGAGGTGCTGGGAGTGCTGCAGGAGATGCTGGCAGAGCTGGGAGTGCTGCAGAAGACGCGGGCAGAGCTGGTAGTGCTGCAGGAGATGCGGGCAGAGCTGGGAGTGCTACAGGGGACCATGGCAGAGCTGGGAGTGTTGCAGGAGACCCGGGCAGAGCTGGGAGTGCTACAGGGGACCCTGGCAGAGCTGGAAGTGGTGCAGGAGATGCTGGCAGATTTGGAAGTGCTGCAGGAGACACTGGCAGAGCTGGGAGTGCTGCAGGAGATGTTGGTAGGGCTGGAAGTGCTGCAGGAAATGCTGGCAGAGCTGGAAGTGCTGCAGGTGATGCTGGCAGAGCTGGGAGTGCTGCAGGAGATGCTGGCAGAGCTGGAAGTGCTGAAGGAGACACTGGCGGAACTGGGATTGTTGCAAGAGATGCTGGTAGAGCAGGGAGTGCTGCAGGAGACACTGGTAGAGCTGAGTGCGCTACGGGAGACACTGGTAGAGCTGAGAGTGCTGCGGGAGGTGCTGGGAGTGCCGCAGGAGATGCTGGCAGAGCTGGGAGTGCTGCAGAAGATGCGGGCAGAGCTGGGAGTGCTGCAGGAGACCCGGGCAGAGCTGGGAGTGCTACAGGGGACCCTGGCAGAGCTGGAAGTGATGCAGGAGATGCTGGCAGATTTGGAAGTGCTGCAGGAGACACTGGCAGAGCTGGGAGTGCTGCAGGAGATGTTGGTAGGGCTGGAAGTGCTGCAGGAAATGCTGGCAGAGCTGGAAGTGCTGCAGGTGATGCTGGCAGAGCTGGGAGTGCTGCAGGAGATGCTGGCAGAGCTGGAAGTGCTGAAGGAGACACTGGCGGAACTGGGATTGTTGCAAGAGATGCTGGTAGAGCAGGGAGCGCTGCAGGAAACACTGGTAGAGCTGGGAGTTCTACAGGAGACACTGGTAGAGCAGAGAGTGCTGCAGGAGACACTGGTAGAGCTGAGAGTGCTGCAGGAGACACTGGTAGAGCTGAGAGTGCTGCAGGAGACACTGGTAGAGCTGAGAGTGCTGCAGGAGGTGCTGGGAGTGCTGCAGGAGATGCTGGCAGAGCTGGGAGTGCTGCAGAAGACGCGGGCAGAGCTGGTAGTGCTGCAGGAGATGCGGGCAGAGCTGGGAGTGCTACAGGGGACCATGGCAGAGCTGGGAGTGTTGCAGGAGACCATGGCAGAGCTGGAAGTACTGCAGGAGACAATGGCCCTCATTCTGAGTTGATTGCACGAAGCTGCTTTTTGCAGCCCATGCGATCAACTATACTCCGCCTATGGGGGTGGGTTTTTCCCCATAGCAAGGCTGCGTTCGCTTGTGCAGCCCTGCTATGGGGAATAAATTTGAGCAGTTTGTAAGAAGGGCTAGATATACTTACCAGCTGCGACATTTTCAGCATGTTTGGTCCTGGCTCTGATGTCAAGCACCCACTTTGGACACGCCTGCGTTTCTTCAAACACGCCTGCGTTTTTCTTACCACTCCCTGAAAATGGCTCCGGACGCTATGTTGCCACCGAGGAATGCCCACCTCCATTCAATCTTCAAGCGATCGCCGCTGCGATTGCTTTCTTCTTTCCCTTCGTCGTTACTCGGCGGCCTCCATCGCTGGGCAATGACGTGCGTGCGCATTACGGCCCCCGCGCATGCGCAGTAGTGACCCGGTCACAGCTGTGCGAACTAAAGCACGCTGCGATCGGGTTGGAATGACCCCCAATGGGCCTAATTCAGAGTTGATTGCAGCAGCAAATTTGTTAGCAGTTGGGCAAAACCATGGAGGTCATTCCGAGTTGTTCGCTCGCAAGGCGATTTCTCTATCGTCCTAGTGGATGCTGGGGTTCCTGAAAGGACCATGGGGAATAGCGGCTCCGCAGGAGACAGGGCACAAAAAGTAAAGCTTTAGGATCAGGTGGTGTGCACTGGCTCCTCCCCCTATGACCCTCCTCCAAGCCAGTTAGATTTTTGTGCCCGGCCGAGAAGGGTGCAATTCTAGGTGGCTCTCATAAAGAGCTGCTTAGAGAGTTTAGCTTAGGTTTTTTATTTTACAGTGATTCCTGCTGGCAACAGGATCACTGCAACGAGGGACAGAGGGGAGAAGAAGTGAACTCACCTGCGTGCAGGATGGATTGGCTTCTTGGCTACTGGACATGAAGCTCCAGAGGGACGATCACAGGTACAGCCTGGATGGTCACCGGAGCCACGCCGCCGGCCCCCTCACAGATGCTGAAGCAAGAAGAGGTCCAGAATCGGCGGCTGAAGACTCCTGCAGTCTTCTTAAGGTAGCGCACAGCACTGCAGCTGTGCGCCATTTTCCTCTCAGCACACTTCACACGGCAGTCACTGAGGGTGCAGGGCGCTGGGGGGGGGCGCCCTGGGAGGCAAATGAAAACCTTTAAAAAGGCTAAAAATACCTCACATATAGCCCCAGAGGCTATATGGAGATATTTACCCCTGCCTAAATGTACTAAATAGCGGGAGACGAGCCCGCCGGAAAAGGGGCGGGGCCTATCTCCTCAGCACACGGCGCCATTTTCTGTCACAGCTCCGCTGGTCAGGAAAGCTCCCAGGTCTCTCCCCTGCACTGCACTACAGAAACAGGGTATAACAGAGAGGGGGGGCAAAATAAATGGCTATATATATATTAATATAAAAGCAGCTATAAGGGAGCACTTAATCATAAGGCTATCCCTGTCATATATAGCGCTTTTTGGTGTGTGCTGGCAGACTCTCCCTCTGTCTCCCCAAAGGGCTAGTGGGTCCTGTCTTCGTATAGAGCATTCCCTGTGTGTCTGCTGTGTGTCGGTACGTGTGTGTCGACATGTATGAGGACGATATTGGCGTGGAGGCGGAGCAATTGCCTGTAATGGTGATGTCACTCTCTAGGGAGTCGACACCGGAATGGATGGCTTATTTAGGAAATTACGTGATAATGTCAACACGCTGCAAAGTCGGTTGACGACATGAGACGGCCGACAAACAATTAGTACGGTCCAGACGTCTCAAAAACACCGTCAAGGGTTTTAAAACGCCCGTTTACTTTAGTCGGTCGACACAGACACAGACAGGGACACTGAATCCAGTGTCGACGGTGAATAAACAAACGTATTCCTTATTAGGGCCACACGTTAAAGGCAATGAAGGAGGTGTTACGTATTTCTGATACTACAAGTACCACAAAAGAGGGTATTATGTGGGATGTGAAAAAACTACCATAGTTTTTCCTGAATCAGATAAATTAAATAAAGTGTGTGATGATGCGTGGGTTCCCCCCGATAGAAAATTATGGGCGGTATACCCTTTCCCGCCAGAAGTTAGGGCGCGTTGGGAAACACCCCTTAAGGTGGATAAGGCGATCACACGCTTATCAAAACAAGTGGCGGTACCGTCTATAGATAGGGCCGTCCTCAAGGACCAGCTGACAAGGCTGGAAAATATAATAAAAAGTATATACACACATACTGGTGTTATACTGCGGCCAGCGATCGCCTCAGCCTGGATGTGCAGAGCTAGGGTGGCTTGGTCGGATTCCCTGACTAAAAATATTGATACCCTTGACAGGGACAGTATTTTATTGACTATAGAGCATTTCTATATATGCGAGATGCACAGAGGGATATTTGCACTCTGGCATCATGAATAAACGCGATGTCCATAACTGCCAGAAGATGTTATGGACACGACAGTGGTCAGGTGATGCAGATTCCAAACGGCACAGTATGGCCGTATAAAGGAAGAGGACTTGTTTGGGGTCGGTCCATCGGACCTGGTGGTCACGGCAACTGCTGGAAAATCCACCGTTTTTTACCCTAAGTCACATCTCTGCAGAAAAAGACACCGTCTTTTCAGCCTCAGTCCTCTCGTCCCTATAAGATCATATCTGCCCAGGGATAGAGGAAAGGGAAGAAGACTGCAGCAGGCAGCCCATTCCCAGGAACAGAAGCGTTCCACCGCGTCTGACAAGTTCTCAGCATGGCGCTGAGACCGTACAGGACCCCTGGATCCTACAAGTAGTATCCCGGGGGTACAGATGGGAATGTCGAGACGTTTCCCCTTCGCAGGCTCCTGAAGTCTGCTTTACCAAGTCTCCCTCCGACAAGGAGGTAGTATGGGAAAAAATTCACAAGCTGTATTCCCAGCAGGTGATAATTAAATTACCCCTCCTACTACAGAAAAGGGGTATTATTCCACACTATATTGTGGTACTGAAGCCAGAAGGCTAGGTGAGACTTATTCTAAAAATTTTTTTTTGAACACTTACAAAGGTTCAAATTAAGATGAAGTCACTCAGAGCAGTGATAACGAACCAGGAAGAAGGGGACTATATAGTGTCCCGGGACATCAGGGATGCTTACCTCTATGTCCCAAATTTGCCCTTCTCACTAAGGGTACCTCAGGTTCGTGGTGCAGAACTGTCACTATCAGTTTCAGACGCTGCCGTTTGGATTGTCCACGGCACCCCGGGGTCTTTACCAAGGTAATGGCCGAATTGATGATTCTTCTTCGAAGAAAAGGCGTCTTAATTATCCCTTACTTGGACGATCTCCTGATAGGGGCATAGTCCAGGGAACAGTTGGAGGTCGGAGTAGCACTATCTCGGATACTGCTACAATCAGCACGGGTGGATTCTAAATATTCCAAAATCGCAGCTGATCCCGACGACACGTCTGCTGTGCCTAGGGATGATTCTGGACACAGTCCAGAAAAAGGTGTTTCTCCCGGAAGAGAAAGCCAGGGAGTTATCCGAGCAAGTCAGGAACCTCCTAAAAACAGTGCATCATTGCACAAGGGTCCTGGTAAAAATGGTGGCTTCCTACGAAGCAATTCCATTCGGCAGATTTCACGTAAGAACTTTTCAGTGGGATCTGCTGGACAAATGGTCCGGATCGCATCTTCAGATGCATCAGCGGATAACCCAATATCCAAGGACAAGGGTGTCTCTCCTGTGGTGGTTATAGAGTGCTCATCTTCTAGAGGGCCGCAGATTCGGCATTCAGGATTGGATGCTGGTAACCACGGAGCCCAGCCTGAGAGGCTGGGGAGCAGTCACACAAGGGAAAAATTTCCAGGGAGTGTGATCAAGTATGGAGACTTTTCTCCACATAAATATACTGGAGCTAAGGGTAAATTTATAATGCTCTAAGCTTAGCAAGACCTCTGCTTCAAGGTCAGCCGGTATTGATCCAGTGGGAAAAACATCACGGCAGTCGCCCACGTAAACAGACAGGGCGACACAAGAAGCAGGAGGGCAATGGCAGAAACTGCAAGGACTTTTCGCTGGGCGGAAAATCATGTGATAACACTGTCAGCAGTTTTTCATCCCGGGAATGGAAACTGGGAAGCAGACTTCCTCAGCACGACCTCCACCCGGGAGAGTGGAAACTTCATTGAGAAGTTTTTTCCACATGATTGTAAACCGTTGGGAAATACCAAAGGTGGACATGATGGCGTCCCGTCTGAACAAAAAACGGGACAGGTATTGCGCCAGGTCAAGAGACTCTCAGGCAATAGATGTGGACGTTCTGGTAACACCGTGGGTGTACCAGTCGGTGTATGTGTTCCCTCCTCTGCTTCTCATACCTAAGGTGCTGAGAATTATAAGACGTAGAGGAGTAAGAACTATACTCATGGCTCCGGATTGGCCAAGAAGGACTTGGTACCCGGAACTTCAAGAGATGCTTACAGAGGTCTTATGGCCTCTGCCGCTAAGAAGGGACTTGCTTCAGCAAGTACCATGTCTGTTCCAAGACTTACCGCAGCTGCGTTTGTCGGCATGGCGATGGAAAGCCGGATCCTAAGGGAAAAAAGGCATTCCGGAAGAGGTCATTCCTACCCTGGTCAAAGCCAGAAAGGAGGTGACCGCACAACATTATCACCACGTGTGGCGAAAATATGTTGCGTGGTGTGAGGCCAGGAAGGCCCCACAAAGAAATTTCAACTCGGTCGTTTCCTGCATTTCCTGCAAACAGGAGTGTCTATGGGCCTCAAATTGGGGTCCATTAAGGTTCAAATTCGGCCCTGTAAAATTTTCTTCCAGAAAGAATTGGCTTCAGTTCCTGAAGTCCAGAAGTTTGTCAAGGGAGTATTGCATATACAAACCCCTTTTTTGTGCCTCCAGTGGCACTGTGGGATCTCAACGTAGTTCTGGGATTCCTCAAATCACATTGGTTTAAAACCAGTCAAATATGTGGATTTGAAGCATCTCACATAAAAAGTGACCATGCTCTTGGCCTTGGCCTGGACCAGGCGAGTGTCAAATTGGTGGTTTTTTCTCAAAAAAGCCCATATCTGTTTGTCCATTCGGACAGGGCAGAGCTGCGGACTCGTCCCCAGTTCTCTCCCTAAGGTGGTGTCAGTGTTTCACCTGAACCAGCTTATTGTGGTGCCTTGCACCTACTAGGGACTTGGAGGACTCCAAGTTGCTAGAAGTTGTCAGGGCCCTGAAAATATGTTCCAGGACAGCTGGAGTCAGAAAATCTGACTCGCTGTTTATACTGTATGCACCCAACAAGTTGGGTGCGCCTGCTTCTAAGCAGTCGATTGCTCGTTGGATTTGTAACACAATTCAACTTGCACATTCTGAGGCAGGCCTGCCACAGTCTAAATCGGTTAAGGCCCATTCCACAAGGAAGGTGGGCTCATCTTGGGCGGCTGCCCGAGAGGTCTCGGCATTACAACTCTGCCGAGCAGCTACGTGGTCAGGGGAGAACACGTTTGTAAAATTCTACAAATTTGATATCCTGGCAAAAGAGGACCTGGAGTTCTCTCATTCGGTGCTGCAGAGTCATCCGCACTCTCCCGCCCGTTTGGGAGCTTTGGTATAATCCCCATGGTCCTTTCAGGAACCCCAGCATCCACTAGGACGATAGAGAAAATAAGAATTTACTTACCGATAATTCTATTTCTCGGAGTCCGTAGTGGATGCTGGGCGCCCATCCCAAGTGCGGATTATCTGCAATACTTGTACATAGTTACAAAAATCGGGTTATTATTGTTGTGAGCCATCTTTTCAGAGGCTCCGCTGTTATCATACTGTTAACTGGGTTTAGATCACAAGTTGTACGGTGTGATTGGTGTGGCTGGTATGAGTCTTACCCGGGATTCAAAATTCCTCCCTTATTGTGTACGCTCGTCCGGGCACAGTACCTAACTGGCTTGGAGGAGGGTCATAGGGGGAGGAGCCAGTGCACACCACCTGATCCTAAAGCTTTACTTTTTGTGCCCTGTCTCCTGCGGAGCCGCTATTCCCCATGGTCCTTTCAGGAACCCCAGCATCCACTACGGACTCCGAGAAATAGAATTATCGGTAAGTAAATTCTTATTTTTAGCAGAGTTGCTCACGCTAAGCCGCCGCCTACTGGGAGTGAATCTTAGCATCATAAAATTGCGAACGACGTATTCGCAATTTTGCGATTACAAACTTCTTAGCAGTTTCAGAGTAGCTTCAGACTTACTCGGCATCTGCGATCAGTTCAGTGCTTGTCGTTCCTGGTTTGACGTCACAAACACACCCAGCGTTCGCCCCAGACACTCCCCTGTTTCTCCAGCCACTCCTGCGTTTTTTCCGGAAACGGTAGCGTTTTTTCCCACACGCCCATAAAACGGCCTGTTTCCGCCCAGAAACACTCATTTCCTGTCAATCACACTACGATCGCCTGAGCGAAGAAAAAGCCGTGAGTAAAAATCCTAACTTCATAGCAAATTTACTTGGCGCAGTCGCAGTGCGGACATTGCGCATGCGCACTAAGCGGAAAATCGCTGAGATGCGATGAAATTTACAGAGCGAACAACTCGGAATGAGGGCCCATGTGCACTGCAGGGGGGCAGATATAACATGTGCAGAGAGAGTTAGATTTGGGTGGGGTGTATTCAAACTGAAATCTAAATTGCAGTGTAAAAATAAAGCAGCCAGCCAGCACAGAAACAAAATAACCCACCTAAATCTAACTCTCTCTGCAAATGTTATATCTGCCACACCTGCAGTGCACATGGTTTTGCCCAACTGCTAAAAAATTTCCTGCTGCGATCAACTCTGAATTACCCCCAATGGCAGAGTTGGCAGTGTTGTAGGAGATGCTGCAGAGCTCGGAGTGCTTGCAGAGACATTGGCAGAGCTGGGAGTGCTGCAGGAGACACTAGCAGGGCTGGGAGTACTTCAGGAGACAGTGGTAGAGCTGAAAGTTCTGCAGGAGACACTGATAAAGCTGCAAGTGCTGCAGGAGATGCTGGAAGTTCTGCAGGAGATGTTAACAGAGCTGGAAGTGCTGCAGGAGACACTGGCAGAGTAGGGAGTGTTGCAGTAGATGCTGGCAGAGCTGAGAGTGCTGCAAGAGATGCTAGCAGAGCTGGGAGGGCTCTGCAAGAGATGCTGGTAGAGCAGGTAGTGCTGCAGGAGACACTGGCAGAGCTGAGAGTTCTGCAGGAGATGCTAGTAGAGCAGGGAGCGCTGCAGGAGACGCTGGCAGAGCTGGGAGTACTGCAGGAGATGCTGGCAGAGCTGGAAGTGCTGTATGAGATGTTAGCAGAGACGGGAGTGCTGCAGGAGACACTGGTAGAGCTGGGAGTGCTGCAGGAGAAAATGGCAGAGTTGGCAGTGTTGTAGGAGATGCTGGTAATGCTGGGAGTGCTGCAGGAGACAAGGGAAGAGCTGGCAGTGTTGTAGGAGACACTGGCAGAGCTGGGAGTGCTACAGGAGACACTGGTAGAGCTGGGAGTGCTGCAGGAGAAGCTGTCAGAGCTGGAAGTGCTGCAATAGACACTGGCAGAGTAGGGAGTGCTGCAGGAGATGCTGGCAGAACTGTGAGTGCTGCAAGAGATGCTGGTAGAGCTGGAAGTACTGCATGAGACACTGGTAAAGCTGCGAGTGCTGCAGGTGAAGCTGGCAGAGCTGGAAGTGCTGCAGAAGACGCTGGCAGAGCCTGGAGTGCTGCGGGAGACGCTGGCAGAGCTGGGAGTGCTGCAAGAGATGCTGGCAGAGCTGGGAGTATTGCAGGAGATGCTGGGAGAGCTGGAAGTGCTGCAGGAGACAATGGCGGAGCTGGAAGTGTTGTAGGAGATGCTGCAGAGCTGGGAGTGCTGCAGGAGATGCTGGTAGTGTAACAGGTAGGTATGGTGGAGTGTTGTTGTGAGTGCAAGTGTCAGTGGACGTACCTGGATTCTTCACTCAGAATCACTTCTTGGACTGGGTCTCACTTCTGGAACCCTAGGCAGAGGGACAAGGAACCCCAACCCTGGAGGACCCAACAGATAAGTCACAACACATTAGGACGGTGACATAAAGATTTATTAATCAGGATCAAACTGGTCACCTCTGTGAGAATAATTGATTAAAATACATACACTTCCACAAATAAGACAAAGGGTGCACATGAGGATATAGGAAAAGATTGCAAACGGTATAGCAATATCACAGTATACTAATAATCAAATCAGTAAATCATTTGCATATGCATTTACATACTGAGAATTAGTAATATTCTACTATGCCCGCGGTAACCTTTGTTGTCGTCACAAGCTGCTGGTGACTGAGTTGTATACCTAGCACCGGAACTAAACCAGGGCATCAAAAGAGTCAAATTACATGCTCAGATTCTGAACCATTTATAATCTACTGTCTTAATAGTAGCTGTCAGGATGCTGCCGGCCAACTCTACAAATACACCAATTTGAGAATTGTCACATGCGACATGGGGGTCACTTTTGACACACGGGATCAAACACTTTAGCTGCCACCAGCAAGAGGAATTTTGCATCTAAACGTAAGGTAGTCTTTGCTTCTACCCATCACACACACACTGCAATACTTAGAAAAGTAGGTTGACGTGGGCCACACGAGGCCTTCGTTCATAAGAATCACAGAATCAGAACAAAAAATTAGATGTGTCATTTCAAGAATACTTCAGAGCTTTAGTTACAAAAAGGTGTTACAAAGATTATTAAGAATATTTTAAAAACTAACACACAGAGTACAGTAGTCTCAAAACCAAATGAAAAGAAATAAAAATACAGAAAACCTAACTCACTTACTCAAACGAACTTTGGGGGTCATTCAGACCTGATTGCATGCCGCATTTTTTTGCATGCGATCAGGTCTGTATTGCGCATGCGCACGGGTCACAATGCGCAGGCATGTCACTAGCCGGCGACGGGGGTCGCCGGGCAGCCACAAAACTAATGAAGAAAATGAATGCATCGGCGATCGCAAGAAGATTGACAGGCAAAAATGCATTCCATGGTGTCAACTCACTGTTTTCTGTGAGCGCCCATCCTTTTCGGAGGAGGGTTCCTGACGTCACAGCTGGCCCGGATCGTCGCAGCATCTCAGTAAGTCCTGGGCTGTGCAGAAACTGCACAAAATTTTGTTTGTGCAGCTCACTACGCAGCCCATCACACCCCTGCAAAACCCTTACCCCCACCCCCCTGTAGGCGGCGATCACCTGGTCTCAACAGTGCAAAAAATAGCCTGCGTGCGACCAGGTCTGAATTAGGCCCTTAGGTGGTTCTGTTGTGGGGGAGTTTCACAGAATAACCCTGGTCATTTCTAACATATACAGTACAGTAATTGAGCCCCCAAGAAATACACTCTCTGTCCCAGTGAGAGGGAGAGATATAGCCATCAGCTGCAGCAGGCCCCCATCCTTGGAATTTTTAACCACTTCGCTGCTGGACACTAAACATACACCATTTTAACATACTGTTGGTGATAGAAAAGAAACACAGGAGAAGGGGAGGGGGTGTAGCCCAAAGGCATTGAAATCTCCTTCAAAGAGAGTGAGGTCTGTGAGGATCTGCACCTTGTCACCCCTGGGTGGTTTTATGACTAACCAGGAAGTTTAGTGGCTTAGTTATCTAAACATGTGGACTTCCTTTACTTTCCATCAGGTGATTGATCCGGCCATCTCCCTCTTATCAGGGTTTATAACCTCTGGTCTTGTCATTGCACATCATTCCAAGTTGTTCGCTCTGTAATTTTCTTCGCATCGCAGCGATTTTTCGCTAACTGCGCATGCGCAATGTTCGCACTGCGACTGCGCCAAGTAAATTTGCTATGAAGATTGGTATTTTACTCACGGCATTACGAGGTTTTTTCTTCGTACTGGAGATCGGAGTGTGATTGACAGGAAGTGGGTGTTTCTGGGCGGAAACTGGCCATTTTATGGGAGTATGTGAAAAAACGCTACAGTTTCTGAGAAAAACGCGGGAGTGGCTGGAGAAACAGAGAAGTGTCTGGGCGAACGCTGGGTGTGTTTGTGACGTGAAACCAGGAACGACAAGCACTGAACTGATCGCACTGGAAGAGTAAGTCTCGAGCTACTCAGAAACTGCAGAGAAGTCTTTTCGCAATATTGCGAATCTTTCGTTCGCAATTTTGATAAGCTAAAATTCACTCCCAGTAGGCGACGGCTTAGCGTGTGCAATGCTGCTAAAAGCAGCTTGCGAGCGAACAACTCGGAATGATGGCCATAGAGCATTGCTTTCATCCCTAACTTTATGGTCTGTAGAGAATGGTTGATTTTAGTAAGACAGAATCTACTCTCTCTCACACACAGCCTAGATGCATGGAGATCAAATGCAGGACATCGCCTGTCAGCCATTTTGTCACATCTAAGCTGAAATAACACTAAATTATATATATACAGTAATTTGAAATCATTATTGGTGTTTATTTCTGCAGGTAATCACCACACCATAGATCACATATAGTTTGTGATTCTCCTTTCTGCATTTAAACATGACAGTAGCAGGTAATGCTGATGATTGAAAGTCAATACCAAAATTAAGCACAGTTCAATATTGCAGCACTGGATCCGCTGTCCAATCCCAGCTGCCTCGCTGATATGGGCTGTCCCTGTCAGTGAGGCACTACATTAAGTGCCGCTTTCACTATTTTTTAACATGGGCTTTTACAGCCCAAGTGCTTGGCCCCGCACACCGCTTACTACATTACCAATTGACACCGGGAGGCAGTGCTATCGGTGCCTCCCAAAGCAATTTAAAGTATTACAATTACTTCCATAATATAAAGATGATACTTATTACACGGAATATGTGTAATAAGTATCTTCTTTATATTCTTTTCATCATTAACGACAGAGGAGGCACTGCCTCCCCTGACTGCCCGTCCCTGGTACCTGCTATCAGCAGCCTCACTCAGTCCCCTCTATCACCTGAGACCTTTCCCGGCAGCTTCTCTCAGTATTGGGCAGGCTGGTGTCAATGCAGCGGCTGGCGGCTCTCACAGCAGTCTCCTCAGCGGCAGCTCCGCTCTCCACAGCGTGTCTCCTCACAGTGGTCTCCTCAGTGGCCGCTCCACTCTCCACAGCGTGTCTCCTCTCACACACACTGGTGTGAACCCCGCCTCCTCTTTTTCCTGCTCTGCCACAGCCAATCAAAACTCCCTTAGCCTTTTCACTCCCTCCTCCATTATAAGTAAGTCCAAGGGTCCTAGTGCCTGTCTGCTCACTGGTCCTGCTGGCGTCTCCCAGGAAACAGCAGAAGGGAGTGTTAACCCCTTCAGCATTAACAGGATGGGTAGTAATCGAAGCTCAGGAAGGGGAAAATTAGGGGACCTTACTCATGTGTTATTCAGTCCGACAGTTGCCTGCAATGCATACCCTTTGTAGTACAAATTAAGGGGGTCCAGTTTAGAGTGTCACAGTAGAGCAGGTTGTGCTGCAGGAGATGCTGGTAGAGCTGGAAGTGCTGCAGGAGATGTTAGCAGAGCCGGGAGTGCTGCAGGGAAACGGTGGTAGAGTGGTGAGGTGACTGGATGCTCAGAGGTTTGGTGAGGTGCCTGGATGCTGCAGAGTTTATGTGGGCAGCAGGAGCTGGCATAAAGGGAGATGCCGTGTGGGCGCAGAGAAACCAGGTGGCCATTACTGAAAGCTGGGAGCTGGGGAGAGACTTGCCTGGGGCAGCATTGGAGTACAACTACAGCCACAGAGGTACTACCAAACATCATGGAACTGGTCTGTGGCATTTCACTAAGTTTTAAATCAATACTACCTCACACCTACTGAGTCCACAAACCAGGGACATATCCAAGGGCTACTACTTGCAACACTTTAGACCTTGTGCACAGAGACTCTAAGTTATCACTATACATCTGGAGAAATTGTTAGCATATTGTGACCAGATATTGAGAAAGTCCTCACTACCCAGTCTGCAGCTGTCCATGAGCAGAGACATTTTGCTAGTAAGTCAACTGGATTTATCATTAGCTTGCAATTTGTGGATCAAGTGTAAGCCTCTCATTCAGCCTGCACATAGGGGGTAATACTGAGTTGATTGCAGCAGGTACTTTGTTAGCAGTTGGGCAAAACCATGTGCACTGCAGGGGAGGCAGATTTAACATGTGCAGAGAGAGTTAGATTTGGGTGTGGTGTGTTCAATCTGCAATCTAATTTGCAGTGTAAAAATAAAGCAGCCAGTATTTACCCTGCACAGAAACAAAATAACCCACCCAAATCTAACTCTTTCTGCACATGTTATATCTGCCTCCCCTGCAGTGCACATGGTTTTGCCCAACTACTAACAAAATTCCGGCTGCGATCAACTTGGAATTACCCCCATAGGGCCTAATTCAGACCAGCCAGGAAACCTCCACCGCCGATCACCTCGGACTGCATTACATCCAGCCCCTGGAATTTAAAGAGACCGTCATGAAAATCCTTGGACTAAACCAAAGACTTCTTAATAAAGTTGGAACATGTGGAAAATAGAAGCCCTTTTTATGCCAACAAGACCTTCCGGCACTTAGAAAAGTGGCTGTACAACAGGCGCAAGCCTCGTCTTGTCCTGATCTGATCAGGGTATTGAAAGGCCAGATCGCAGATATCACTCATTCTCTACGAAATGGGGAGAAAACTAAGGTATCTAAGTCAAGAACAAGCTGCGACAAGACATGCAGAAATAGGCTTGGGATTGGTGCACTGCCTGTAGTGGACGTGCTTGGCCGGCAGGATCACTGCTCATCTTAAACATCTGTCCTGCTGCTATAAAAGACAGTGCACTAAACTCAAACCTGTTTCTGTGATATGACTTTATCACTATACACCTCGACAAGTTGGCGATGAACTTCAGCTGCTAATGTGCCCTTTAGATGCTGAAATCTGATCACACTACACACCTCAATATTTGACCATGCTTCCACCATCCCCACTGCACAACTGGTGTGGGGACAGTATGACTGATATGAGGAACAGTCTAATGGGCGTGTGAGTAAGCAGTGGTCTACCTGCTCTGGCTGGAAATTAGAATGAATAGAGAATATTACACACACAGAGGTCTTGTTACCTTATTGATCCACCCTCATATATTTAATTCATACTTGCAGACATTGGAAAGTCCCTCTATGGAAGAGGGAGGTTCCGTTGATGGGATGGGGGCACAGCATAGCAAATCCCGCCATCATAGCCGCACTATATGACATTTTCTCATGTTTTTCAGCAAATCAGGGGTGTGATCATGTGATTCATAGCAAATCGGGATGTGGTAGACTTCTCACAGTGGGCAAGTATGATTAATTTAACATGACAATGTTTTACATATACTGTATGAGAAAGCATGGATCGGCATGTGTCGCTTCACTCTTACATAAATAACATACCTCCCCACATGACTCTCTCCAGGAGGGACAGAATGCTCTGCTTTTGGACTTTTCTCTTAATTTATGATTGCTGGCACCTGTTTTGAACAGGTTAATAAATAAAAAAAGGTGTTTCAGCACAGGTGTGGCAATCATAAATGAAGAGGGACGTCTAGGAGCAGAGCATTGTGTCCCTCCTGTAGAGGGTCATGTTGGGAGGTATGAAATAAGCAGTTACATAATACAGAGAAATGCATGATGTAGATCTGCAGTTTTGTTGAGTGCTGGGGTATTAGGTGCAAATGGACAGCTGACACAGGGCCTCTAAATCTGTCCACTTATTTTAAATCTGCCCCACCTGCTGTGCAACATTGTTTTGGCAAGGTGCAAATTGCTCCTTTTTGTTTGGTTAGCCCATAATTCTGAATCATTCTCACAGTGGGCCTGATGCAGATGTGGTAGGAGCTGTTATCACTGCTACTTACATGGAAGCAGCAGCGGTAGTACTAACAGGGCTGTAAGGGGAATCATTCAGACCTGATTGCTACAGTGCATTTTTTGCATCCCTGGTAGTCGCCGCCTACAGGGGGTGGGGGAATTCTCTGTGCAGGTGTGCGATCGCATGTGCAGGAAAGCCCAGGACTTACTCAGCCACTGTGATGATCGGGCCAGAGCTGACATCACAAATCCTCCCACAAAACGCCGGATCCCTCCTGCGTTTTTCCGGACACTCCCTTGAAACGGTCAGTTGCCACCCACAAAAGCCCTCTTCCTGTCAATCTTCTTGCGATCTCCGGCTGGGGCAGGATTTTTCTTTGTGTACGTCCTCCATTTATCCCTTGTCCCATGAGAAGGAACTATATCCAACCTCCTCGTCTTCTTCATCTGCAGACTACTACTTCCTTGGGCAAGTCTCAGCTGCCGGATCCTCAAACCCAGTCAAGCGTGACACAGGCCAGGAAATCTCCTTCTTCTGGAGACTGACCACAACCGTAAACATGGGCCTCTACCACTGCATTCCCCTGGTGGGCCCTTCATGCCCCAGTCTGTCACTACAGATGTATCCTCTTACAACTTTGCTCCATGTGCTACAAGTCGCATTACACATAATGTGTGAGTGCCGTGTGACTCGGTAGCGCAGAGCATCTTTTTTGCGTTTTTATGGTGAACATGTGTCTTAGTCGAAATGTACTGTAAAAGGATGCACATGCAGCTTCTGCTTATTAACATGATATGCAGCATGCCACGGCATGGCACGACTTGAAGGACTGTTTAGCATAACTGCAGCAAGGATGTAAGAGGACACATCTTTATATCAGACTATCAGTGATTGATAGTCTACTGTCGTTTGAGGGCAAGCTGGATGCGGCGATGGCCTCTGTTTTCCAAAGGCATTGTGGGTAAGTGATGAGGCCAGGATTTCCATTGAGGGTGTGGCCAGCTGTCACAAAGGCTTGGCTAAACATTAGAGAGTGCATGGCCTGGGCCCCTTGATAATATATATGCAAATACTGCTAGAGCATGCATGATAATGTTCCAGATTAATAGCAGCAATGTACTGTAGAGAATACACCATAGTTCTGTGAAATATAAGGAAGTATATGTATAATGTATAATTCAAGTGCACAGTATGGAACTGATCCTAGACGAGGAGGTGGGGCCCCAGGCAGTTGGGCCCACAGGGGGTTTCCCATGTACTCCTGTGGGCAGTGCCAGATTAAGGTCCACATGAGCCTGGAGCTGAAATTGCTGAAGGGTCTTTTGTGTGCCACCACGGGGTGTGACCAGTGCTGTGGCGGCGTGACTAGTGATGTGGGGTGGTGAACTGTGCTGTGGGGCAGCATCCATGGGTGTCCGTATGTGTCTTTCTGTGCCTATGTCTGTATGTGCTCCTCTATGTTCGTATGTGTTCCTCTATGTCCGTATGTGCTCCTGTATGTCCGTATGTGCCTGAAGTATACGTATATGTGTTCTGCTATGTCTTTATGTGCCTACGTCTGAATGTGCTCCTGTATATGTACCTATGTCTGTAGGTGCCTATGTCTATATGTGCCCCTCTACAGTGAGGATGCCGATGGTCAGAATACTAACCCTAACCTTCCACTTCCACCGCCTAATTCTAACCTCCCCCTCCCACAGCCTAACACTAACCTTCACTCTAGTGCCTAACCCTAATTTCCCCTCTTACAGCCTAACCCTAACCTTCCCTGCCATACTTATATTAGTGAAAGGGGGTAGAGAGAGAGAGAGAGAGAGAGAGAATGAATGGGGGAGAGAGATGGGGAGACAAAGAGAGAAAGAAAGAAAGAAAGAAAGAAAGAAAGAAAGAAAGAAAGAAAGAGAAAGAGAAAGAAAGAGAGAGAAGGGGGAGACAAAGAGAGGAGTGAGTAGACATAGATAGAGAGAGGGTAGAGAAGTGGGAGAGAGATAAAGGTAAAGATAGGTAAGATAAAGGTAGGTAAAGAAAGAGACACAAAGACTGAAGTGGGGAGACACAGAGAGAAGCGGTAGGCAGAGAGAGAGAGAACAGGGGAGAGATATATAGAGAGAGAGGGAGAAGGGGAAGCCAGAGAGAAGGGAGGAGACAGAGAGAAGGAGAGAGAGAGGGGGTGAGAGGGAGAGGAGAGAGAGAGAGAGGGGAGAGAGAAGGGGAAGACAGATAGAAAGGGGAGGCAGAGAGAGAGAGAAGGGGAGGAGACACACAGAGAAAGAAGGGGAGAGAGAGGTGAGGGAAGAGGAGAGATAAGGGGGAAGACAGAGAGAGAGGTGATAGAGAAAAGGGGGAGAGAGAGAGAAAAAGGAGAGAGACCCACAGAGAAAGAGAAAGGGGAGAGACCCACAGAGAGAGAGAGAGAGAGAGAGAGAGAGAGAGAGAAAGAAAGAAAGAAAGAAAGAAAGAAAGAAAGAAGGGAGAGACCCAGAGAGTGAGAGAGAAGGGGGAGACCCACAGAGAGAGAGAGAGAGAGAGAGAGAGAGGGGGGGGGGGGGAGACCGAGAGAGAGAGAGAGAGAGAGAGAGAGAGAGGGAAGGGGGAGACCAAGAGAAAGAGAGAGAGAAGGGGGAGACCCAAAGAGAGAGAGAGAGAGAGAGAAGGGGGAGACCCAGAAAGAGAGAGAGAGAGAGAAGGGGGAGACCCAGAGAGAAAGAGCGAGAGATAGAAGGGGGCCCACAGAGAGAGAGAGAGGGGGGGGAATCCACACAGAGAGAGAGAGAGAGAGAGAGAGAAGGGGGAGACCCAGAGAGAGAGAGAGAGAGAGAGAGAGAGAGTGAGAGAGAGAGAGAGAGAGAGAGAGAGTAGACCCACAGAGGTGAGTGAGCAAGAGAAGGGGGAGACAGAGGGAGAGATGGAGAAGTTTGAAAGAGAAAAGGGGAGAGACGGGTGATGAGAGAGGGGAGAGAGTGGGAAGATAGAGAAGGTGGGATACACACAGAGCGAAAAGGGGTAGAGAGAGAAAGAGAAGGGGGGATACCCAGAGAGAAGGGGGAGATAGAAAGACTGAGAAAGGGAGAAGGGAGAGAGAGAGAGAGAGAGAGAGAAGGGGGAGACACAGAGAGGGAGGGACACAGAGAGAGCGAGAGAAGAGGGAAGACACAGAAAGAGAGAGAAGGGGTGAGATACAGAGTAAAAGAGAGAAAGAGGGGGGGAGTACGGGGACAGAAAAAGGGTTGAGACAGGCATCCCCTAACCCCCCCCCCCATACAGGTGGCACTTTGTTAATATGTGACCAATCATCCACTAACCCCCATCCCCATCACCCCTCTCCCCGTACAGGTGGCACTTAAGGCCCATACACATTAGACGATGTCGCTCTGTGAGCGACATTGTCTAACGTTTCCCCCTCCCGGGCCGGCCGGTCGGCGGCCGCCTGTACGCACTGAGCGATATGACCGCTCATATCGCTCAGTGACGTCACGCCCCCGCCAGCCCTGCATGAAGGTCGTGGACGACAGTCCACATCCTTCATGCATGCCCTACCGACAGCGACGATCGTTGCCGACCCGTGGGGCCGTGCATCGGTCGTCGCTGGCGGCATACACACTTAACGATATAATGAGCGACGTCGCTCAAGGAGGGGGAAAATGAGCGACGTCGCTCATTATATCGTTAAGTGTGTATGGACCTTTAGTTTGCACCTTCAATAGCAGTGGGTCCCCGTCATCAGCACTGGCAGCAGTGGGTCCCGTCGTCGGAGCTGGGTTCCCGTCATCGGAGGAGGCAGCAGCAGGTCCCTCCATCGGCGCCGGCACAGCTGGTGTTGTTATCGGAGCCGGCAGGAGTAGGTCCCCATCATTTGTGCTGCGGAGTTGAACCGCAGCTGCGTCTGAGAGGAAGAGGGGGATGAAACATGACTGGAGGGGCTGGATCACTTTAACCTCGAGGCCAGCCTCTTAGCAGTGCAGTACATACACACAGACGCAGGTAAGTCATTCAATTGCGCTGCACTAGTAGCACTACTGAAGTGTATGTGGGCAGTGGGCATTAGGTGGGGTGGAGGGGGTGAATGAGGGAGTGGGCGGGGCTTCGGAAGGCCACTGATGGGGGTGACAGAAAATTTTTTTTTTCTTTCTTGTCACCAATGTCTACCAGCACTGTCTGGGCCTATTTTCATGGGTGGGCCTGGAGCTGCAGCTCCACCCGCTCCATTGTTAATCCGGCCCTGCCTGTGGGCCAGTCCAACCCTGGTCTGGTGGCGACATCGCAGACCCATACTGCACATCCGCAGTACGGGTCTGGTGCATGCACAAAGTTCTGAACATCAGTACTTTGCGACATGCACCGCACCTCTAATCACATCTGAATTAGGCCCAGTGTGCACAGTCAAACAACAAAAGACAGACTACAGATACCGGACTTCATATAGGGTTTCTGCTGTTCACTAAGGAGTGCTGGTTTAGCCCTGCTTGTGATCGCGTGAATTTTACAAATATAGGTTATTTCACAGTCCAGCCTAGAATCCTCTGGCTGCAGGGGTGTTAATTATATCAGGGTTCACATTTTTCTTAGTTATATATATAAAACATAAAAAACTGTGGTTTTCATTAACCCTGACTGGTTCACAACCATTATTAATGAAGGTGAATATATTGTTGATTTAGCGTGAAAAAAAGCATGACTGTCGGATGATTCATCTTTGAGGCTAATTGCTATTAGCAACTGAAGCAAAATACCTAATGGTTTGTTAACCATTGATTTTTGTAAACCACTTTCTGTAGCCATGGCGATTAACCAACTCATCCTTCAAATATATTTTTGGTACTTGATGGGATTCAGTAATTGCAACAAGGTTACAGCAATAACTATCTTGCTCACACATATCTAAAAAGGTAACATACGTTAATATGGTTAAAATAAATATTTTTATTTTATTTTGCTCTCCCTTAGCAAAAATATATAGAAACTAAAAAAATATCAGCAGATGTTTTATTTACTTATCTTCTTAGTTAATATTTTCAATACAGAAATAAAACTTCTTGTCTTTTCACATATTGCATAAAATGTACCAATTATTTTTGGTTAAAACAAATGTGCGTTATGATGTGCGCTTTTTATGGAATAGAATACTTTTTATCAGTCCTATTTTTATGATTAATCATAAATAGTTCTAAATATTTTCATTCAAGTTTTGAAATGTGGAAAGAGTAAACTGTCCCTTCAAAATCAAGCCTAATATAAAATGTAAGACCACCCCCTTCTTTCATTTAAACTTTTTGGTTTTCTCATAAAATTGTGCACATTTTTTGCCTCCTAATGTGTCTCAGGTTAATTGTTGCAGCCTCAGAGGCAGGGCTGCTGAGAATAAGGGGGGCGGGTACTAACGTGATGCAGTCAATTTACCTCCAATCAAAATCCCGACGGTCGAAACCCCAACATCAATTGATCGACGGTCAAAATCCCGACAAGGCCAAATTACCGACATTTACAATACAGGCAAGGTCAAAATACCGACATGTAAAATGCTGACAAGTCAAAATGCCGAAATGAGTTTTTCATGATTTTTTCATTGAAACCGACTTGTTCATACTTTACCATCCCAGTGGACCTGGAGAGGGAATATAATAGTGTGCCGAGCGCAGCGAGGCACCGTGCTCAAAGTGCGCGAGCCATGCGAGGGGTCGCGGTACACTTATATGGTGTCCATGTCGACCTATGTCGACATAAAAAAAAGAAACCGCATGTCGGTATTTTGACCTGTCGGCATTTTACATGTCGGTATTTTGACCTTGTCGGTATTTTAAACCGTTTATATAAGCCCACAGTACCCGGTGGTGAAGTCCAGCAAAAGGATAAGGATCTGACCTGTAGCCCCTACCCCAGTCACAGGGCGCCATTTAGAGTAAATGTTCCCGCCGTGGAGCTGCATATCTTTCGCTCCCTCACTCCCTGTCAGCGTTTGGGCGCCATTAGGACAAGCTGAGCTGATCCTGGGACTGTTTGGGCAAATCCTCTTCTGTAAAGCCGCCTGCATGTCAGCGCTGTGCATTTTACAGGACACTTAAGTATTCTACATGTCTGCTGACAGTGTTAGTTAAGAAAGAGTGCATTTAGTCAGGGTTATATAGTACAAGTACCCCATACTTGCCTACCTGACCCTCTCCATGAGGGAGAAAATGCTCCGTTTCTGAACTTTCCTGGTAATGTATGATTGCCATCACCTGTGGTGAAACACCTTTCTTATCAATTAACTAGCTCACCACAGGTGATCGCAATCATACATTACCAGGAAAGTCCAGGAACAGAGCATTTTCTCCCTCATGGAGAGGGTCAGGTAGGCAAGTATGAAGTACCCTGTGATATACATCCAGTCTTTACTGTGCATTGTTATATCTATTGAGTGTATAGCTATACATAGTACTACTCTGTACTGCTAGTCCAGTGCAGTTTTATTGCATGTCATAATTTCTGCATTGTACAATGTGACTATGCGTGTGTGCATATAGCTACTGTGTGACCTCCATTTCGTGTATCTCACTCAGATTGCTATCCCTATATTCTATAACCTGAGGGGCTAAGTGCGTCAGGTTTATCATTTAATATAGGTAGTTCATAGTATATACTCAGTGTGTATTTTTCTCTGTGATTTTTAGTCACGATATACCTCTTGAATTCCCTGTTTGTGCTGATACACATTAAGCAGGGGGTTCTTGTCAGGTATTATGCTGCTGATATTGTACTGTGTTGCCTTGCATTGAGCTTTCGGATATGTCAGCTACAAAGGGCAATGGTGCTGGGGCTGATCCCACATTGCGTGGTGGTGATGCTGCAGACACATTTGAGGAAAAAATGGCAGCTGAGGGTTCAGGTTCTGGAGGATCCTTACCCCCAAGTGAGACTGTAGCAACGGGGGTTCAAACTGACCCACCTTGGGCAACCTTCTCCACACTATTGAATATGCTGGTAACTAGACTGGTACAACCGCTTATGGTCCCTGCGGTTAACCCGCCATGGGCAGATCAACTGTCTGCTCAGTTACAGCAATTGAACCAATCACTGACTACTCAGAAGTATAACCCTCGCCCGCCTAAGACCAAGGGGTCCTCTAAGCGGACATTACTTCCTCACAATCCACCAACGTCCCAGGCTCCTAGCCTGATGAGGATGACGTTTATACTGACCCCACATATTCTGATCCCGACGCTTCTGATGGGGAATCTGTTTCACAGGTGGATGTTTCTGACTTGTTGGAGGCTATCAGGACTATTCTTCAAATTACTGATGACCCGGAGCCTGGTGCTGCCCCTAAGAAACCGGACAGGTTTAAACGTCAGAAAGTGGTTAAACAAGTTTGACCTCATTCTGACCATTTAGTTGACATACGTCAGGAGTCCTGGGAAAATCCAGGAAAGAAATTCACGCCTCACAAGAAGATGCTGGCTCGCTACCCCCTTGCAGCGGAGCTAAGTAAAAATTGGGAAACACCCTTGCCGGTGGATTTGCAGGTGGCGCAGCTGGTGGTATCCTCAGCTCTGCTGGTAACTACCGTCACGTTTCTGAAAAAACCGACGGATAAGCGTGTGGAGGGTTGTTTAAAGGAAATGTATACCCTAACTGGTGCTGCGCATTGGCCCACCATTGCAGCGACATGGGTTGCAGAGGGTGTTGAAGTGTGGGCTCAGGAGCTGTAGGCGGAGTTGCCTTCCAACGCTTCTGATCATGCTAGACAATGTCTGCCTTATATTGTCACAACTTCTCATTACATTAAAGATGCTGGTATTCTGGCAGCCAAGGCTTCTACTACGTCCATTTTGGCTCGCCGGATTCTCTGGTTACGGTCTGGTCTGTGGATCTGGACTCTAAGAAAACCCTGGAGGTACTCCCTTTTAAGGGAGACACTATTTTCGGAGAAGACCTCAACAAGATAGTGGCTGACTTAGCTTCTGCTAAAACAGCACGTCTACCTAGTACTGCTCCTTCGGTGTCGAAGGCTAAGAGTACTCCATTTCGCTCCTTTTGTCCTTCAGGGAAAGCAAAAGATCAGGCGTACCCGAAACAGGTTCGCACTTCCAAACCCAATAAGCCCAAACCCAAACGGGCCTGCGCTGCCCGTTAGCCTGTTTCCAAAACTGACAGGCCTGCCGCATGACGGGGCGGGCCTCCCTCTGGGGGATCCCAGGGTGGGGGGCCGACTTCTAGGGTATACCCAGGAATGGTTGAGGACCACTTCCGATGCCTGGGTACGGGAAGTCGTCACTCGAGGTCACGCCGTATCCTTCAAGAATCGTCCCCCTCATCGATTTTGCCTGACAGACATCCCTTCGGATCAGATGAAGGAAAAAACTCTTCATTCGGTGGTACAGTCCCTCCTGGACACAGGAGTGATAGTACAGGTGCCTCTGGCACAGAGAGGCAAGGGGTACTAGTCACCGCTGTTCCTAGTCCCGAAACCGAATGGGTCATCCCGGCCCATTCTCAACCTCAAGTGCTTGAACAAATTTGTGAGGGTCTCCAAGTTTCGTATGGAAACTCTTCGCTCTATTATTCTGGCCTTGGAACCTGGGGATTATATGGTCTCCCTGGACATACAGGATGCTTACCTGCATGTTCCCATTGCAGTGTCGCATCAGCAGTACCTTTTGGTTTGCGGTTGGCAACCTCCATTACCAATTTTGGGCGTTACCTTTTGGTTTGACCACGGCTCCGCGAGTCTTCACCAAGGTCATGGCGGTAATGACGGCTGTACTCCGCCGTCAAGGTGTCAGGATCCTACTGTACCTGGACAACTTGTTGATCCTGGCAAATTCCCCAGAAATTTTCCTACGCCATCTGGATCTGACTATCCAGTTTCTGCAAGCCCACAGGTGGCTCATCAACTGGAAGAAATCTTCCCTGGTCCCTGCTCAGAGCATGGTGCACCTGGGGGCGTTGTTGGACACTAACAACCAGCGGTTGTTCTTGTCTCAGAAGAAAGTCCTGAAGCTTCAGGACAGGATTCGATGCTTCCTATCTCGTCCGCAAGTGTCGATACATTCAGCAATGCAAGTGCTAGGTCTCATGGTGTCGGCTTTTGACATGGTGGAGTATGCTCAATTCCCTTCCCGTCCTCTGCAGAAGCTGATTCTTGCCAAGTGAGACAGCCTGCCTCACCAGATCAGGTCTTAAATGATCTCCTTGTCTCCGGAGGTCCATCTGTCACTGAGCTGGTGGCTTCAGGACCAACGATTGAGCAGAGGTCGTCCCTTCTGGATCTCCAACTGGGTCCTTCTGACGATGGATGCCAGTCTGAGAGGTTGGGGCGCGGTGTTGGAGCAACACTCTCTTCAGGGTCGGTGGACCAAGGAGGAGTCTCTCCTCCCGATAAACATTCTGGATTTGCGGGTGGTGTTCAACTCATTAAACTTGGCCCAGCATTTAATACAGAACAGACCTGTTCAAGTACAGTCGGGCAACGACACCACGGTGGCGTACATCAATCATCAAGGTGGCACTCGAAGCTGCATGGCATTGAGGGAAGTATCATGGATTCTTCAGTGGGCGAAATGCCATCTGCCAGCCATATCGGCAGTGTTCATTCCGGGGGTCCTAAACTGGGAAGCGGACTTTCTCAGTCAACAGGATGTACACGCCGGAGAGTGGATCCTCCATCCAGAAGTGTTTCAACTCCTCATGGACAAGTGGGGCCTTCCAGATGTGGACCTGATGGCATCTCGACACAATCACAAGGTTCCGGTCTTCGGAGCAAGGACAACGGATCCTCAAGCAGCGTTCGTGGATGCACTGGCAATTCCTCTGGTGTCACTCCTGCCCAGAGTAATAAGGAAGTTCAAGCAAGAAGGAGGAATCCTACTTCTCATCGCTCCAGCATGGCCCAGACGGCATTGGTTCTCAGACCTTCAGGGTCTCTCGATAGAGCGTCCTCTTCTACTTCCGTAGCACCCAGATCTCCTTGTTCAGGGCCCCTGTGTATATCAGGATTTATCCCGATTGGCTTTGACGGCGTGGCTCTTGAAGCTTCCGTCTTGAGGGCCAAAGGATTTTCTGAGGCGGTCATTCAAACCATGTTGAAGGCCCGGAAACCGACTTCTGCTCGGATTTACCATAGGGTCTGGAATTCTTACTTTGCTTGGTGTGCATCTAACAATTATGACGCTTACAAGTTTAGTACGGCCAAACTTTTAGCCTTTCTACAACAGGGCCTGGACTTGGGCCTTTGTCTGACCTCCATCAAGGTTCATATTTCTGCTTTGATGGTTTGGTTCCAGAGAAAAATTGCGACCTTACCTTATGTGCATACGTTCACTCAGGGTGTGTTGCGGATTCAACCTCCTTATGTCCCACCTGTGGCTCCTTGGGACCTGTTGGTGGTTCTGGAGGCGTTGCAAGGGTCTCCGTTTGAGCCTCTTGAAACTGCAGACCTTAAGTGGCTTTCTCTTAAGGTATTGTTTCTGCTGGCTATTGCCTCTGCTAGACGGGTGTCGGATTTGGGTGCCTTGTCTTGTAGGTCACCTTATCTGATTTTTCACCGTGATCAGGTGGTTCTTAGAACACGTCCCGGGTATTTACCGAAGGTGATGTCTTCTTTCCACCTTAATGAGGAGATCGTGGTTCCGGCCTTTGCCTCTCCTGACTTGTCTTCCAAAGAAAGGTCTTTGTATGTGGTACGGACTCTCCGTATCTACGTAAAGACAACTGCCTCCATCAGGAAGTCGGATTCTCTCTTTGTTCTGTTTGGTTTTCACAAACGTGGCTGGCCTGCTCACAAGCAGATCCTAGCCAGATGGATTAGAATGGTGATTGCACATGCTTATGTACAGGCTGGCCTTCCAGCTCCTGCTACAATAAAGGCCCATTCTACTCGGTCTGTTGGACCTTCTTGGGCGGTCCGCCATGGTGCGACCCTTGAACAATTGTGCAAGGCGGCTACGTGGTTCTCAGTGAACACGTTCATAAGGTTTTATGCCTTCGATACTTCCGCCACCCAGGATGCTTCCTTTGAATGCCGGGTTCTTGTGCTTGCTACAGTGCGTCCCCTCCCATAAGGAACTGCTTTAGGACATCCCCAATGTCATTCCCTGTGGAGCCCAGTGTACCCTGCAGCAGAAAACGAAATTTATGGTAAGAACTTACCGTTGTTAAATCTTTCTGCGAGGTACACTGAGCTCCACAGGGCGCCCACCCATACGCACTTAGCTTCTTTGGGTTGGTATGACATTAGCCGCTGACACTTTCTCCTGTCGTGAGAATGTGGTGTATGTGGCTACTAACAGTGGTTGTCTCTTTTGCCTGCTACTGCATTGAACTGGTTAACAAAAACTAGGCTCCTGTGCACGGAGGCAGGGTTGTGGTGGAAGCGGCGCTATGCATTCTGGGAAGAAGGTCAAAGCCTTGAACCTGTTGGTGCCTTGGATCAAGATCCTACTCCACACCCCAATGTCATTCCCTGTGGAGCCCAATGTACCTTGCAGAAAGAGATTTAACAACGGTAAGTTCTTACCATAAATCTCGTTAGATTTATTAAAGTGTATTTAAAACATTTCTAAAGCACATTTTTAGTAAACATGTTTTGGTTTATTTTAAATAGCTTAACAAATTTAATTAGTATAATTTTCTTAGGTTTAAATTGTTAGGCCTAATTCCCATAATTATCTCAAATATGTTTAATTACTAGTGCACGCTCTTGCTATATTAGTATTCTGTGTGATTGGTTTCATTTTAAAAACATCATTAAATAAAATCTATTGAATACAAACACTGATTATTCTGCCGTCTATAGCTCCATAAAATATTGGGCCATTTGTTGAGGCAATTGCTTCCTGATGAAGTGTGTTACTGTATATGAACGTACAGTATAATGACTGTCTCTGCCCCACAGCAGCAGTCATGAAGGCAGTTATGCAGGAATTATGCGGAACCTAGAAGTAAAAATTGAGCTGGCCATTACAGTTACACATACTGTATTTCCAGCTTGTACAACACATACTGGAGCCACAGCACATTCTTTATTGTAAATACAAAATGCGGTCATTGCAATTGATAGTTGCTAGAGAAAGTTTTTATACAGTGCATTCAAAACTATGGGGGTCATTCAGATCTGATCGCTGCTGTGCGTTTTCGCTCAGCGGCCGATCAGATCCGAACTGCGCATGCGTCTGAGCAGATCAGCAGGATTCAATCGCACTGGAAGAGTAAGTCCTGGGCTGCGTAGAGACAACACAAGAAGCTCAGCTACACATGCGATCGCACACTTACACAGCGGAAATACACTCCCCCTGTAGGCGGCGACTATCTGATTGCAGGACAGCAAAAAACGCAGCCCAGCGATCAGATCTGAATTAGGCCTTATGCCACTGTACAGAGGGGATACATCCAGTTTGCCAGCTGTCGGGATCCTGACGGATACCAACGCCGGTATCCCGACATCCGACAATACTGGCAGCCGTAATCCTGGCAAAACAGGACTATTCCTACTCGTGGGTGTCCACCAACACATAGAGTGGGAATAGATCCTGTGGCAGGTGCAGTGAGACCCTGAGCCCACAAGTGGACTCTTTGTGCTCGCCCACTGTCGGCTTTCTGGCAGGCGGGATGCCGCTGTCGGGATATGGACAGCCGATCACACTGAATCCGTACAGAGAGCTATGGCATCTGCTGTAAAACAAAGCTAGAACATTTAGTTGGTAGTTAAATCTAGTTAAATCTAAAAGTAAATCAATCTAATTAGTAAACATGGGGTATCTATAATAAGTGCAGGGTGTGTGCTGCAGAAGGACTCTTTGGGGGTCCACACCGCACACCCTGTACGCCTAAAGTGTACTTACCTAGAGTGACCATATTATCCCTTTTACCTGGGACGCTCATGGATTACACAGGTTCTGTGGCTTGCTGACTTCAAGCCTACATTTCAGCTGGTTTTAATCAGCCACAGAACCTGTGTAATCCATGAGCGTACAAACAACGGCAGTTGCTCGGTCATTCCTGGAGATAATTATATATCAGGTGCTAGAAAGGGGGAGGGGTCACAGACAAGCAACAGACAGAGAGGGGGGTGTGTGCAAATCCCCACCCCTAAATTTCCCCCAGCACACTAAAAATTACCTGTAACCATACCTGCTTCTCCGATATCAGCAGTCCTAACACTACATAATAGCAGTGCCCACATAGGGTCATGTAATTTGTCACAGTAGGCCTCATGATGAAGGCTATTACTAAAACACATCCAGACAGAAAGCTAACTTACCCGGGAGCCAACCCCAGGATCTCCCATTGGCACTACAAGGAACAGCATGCCTTCCAAATACTGCTCCCATTCAATGCCTCTCACACACAAGCAGACAAACAATGGCAGTTGCTCAGTCATTCCTGGAGATAATTATATATCAGGTGCTAGAAAGGGGGAGGGGTCACAGACAAACAGATATGGTTACAGGTTACAGACAGGTATGGTTACAGGTAATTTTTAGTGTGCTGGGGGGAAATTTAGGGGTGGGGATTTGCATCTATCCCCTCTGTCTGTTGTTTGTCTGTGACCCCTCCGCACATGGTTCTCCTCTCTTAAACCACCTATAACACTAGGGGTGGGCAACTGGTGGTTGTTTTTTTAACATAAAAACACCCTTTTTGGTGGTTTTTATTAAAATACTTCCCCAACCTGCTTCAAATCAGGACGAGCATCCTGATTGTAGAACAAGCTCATGAAATAGGACAAAATCAGGACTTTTGAGCATGGCCATCTTAACATATAAGGACACTGGGCAGATACCAAGGGTCCCACAATTCTAGGGAACTTCGTGCAGGGGTGGGCTGATCAGGTAAAAAAACGACAAAACGCGCGTCGTACGGCACAAGGAGCATCGCTGCTGTGGACTGGATCTAGCGAAGATTCCATTCACACAGCCGATCGCAAGGAGATTGACAGGAAGAGGGTGTTTATGGGTGTCAACTGACAGTTTTCTGGGAGTGTTTGGGAAAACGCAGGCATGGCCGGGCTTTTGCAGGGCGGGTGTCTGACGTCAATTCCGGGACCTTCGTCGTTGCAATCATCACACAGAATAAGTAACTACAGGGCTGGTCTTGTTTTGCACAAAATGTTTTTGTACCACCCGGCTGCACAGGCGTTCACACACTTGCAAAGCGAAAATACACTCCCTCATGGGCGGCGACTATGCATTTGCACGGATGCTAAAAGTAGCTAGCGAGCAATCAACTCGGAATCAGGGCCACAATTAGGGAGGCCAGGCAGCATTCTCTAATTGCTTTCCAGGCTGCAGCCAGACACCAAGTGGCTGTCATCTCGCTGATTGGTGGATAGCTGGAGCTATCGACCAATCAGAGTGCAGTATTTTCTACCTGCCTCCATTCTGCAGCCAGACAGTGAATATTCTGTCAGCCTGAAGATAGGTGGATTGTTGGAGCTATCCTGCAATCAGAGTGCTGACAGCGATTCACTGTATGGAAGCATGTGGAAAGGTGGACAGGGACTGTAGGAGGAGTAAATTAAGGTTTTGTTTATTTATTTATTCCCATGAATGGGTGGGTAGAGGCTCCAGTGCATTGCTTTGCCCAGGGCCTTATATGCACAGCCCAGCGATTGAGAGGTATAAATGTTCTACTTGGGTAAAACTTGCTAAATATTTGGTTTAGACAAATCACAAAGTTTATAAAGATATATTGTTATTGGCGCAGATAGGCTTTTAAACATTATAATATACACTTTATATTGCATATATTTCTTTCAATTGTTTATATTTAATACTGTATATGCTGAAGTTTATCTGAGATAGATAAATATAAGAGTTGTGCTTAAGTTAGTTGCATGCATCATCCATACATTATACCCCAGGAAATGGGAAGTCAGGGAGGTGACCATTGCTATATAGTGATGGAAGCTTAAGGGCAGGTATACTGTAGTATTGGAAGATACATTAATCCTCTGAAATGTATCTTGGTTGTGCTTGAGCACTTCACAGTTCGAGTTTGTTACCCGTGAATTACAAAGATATATTTTTGTACATTTTTATGAAAATATTCACCTCACCCCAACTTTAGCTGCCACCTGTTTCATGTTTTAGCTTTGAATTTTGTCCTCACAACAGCTCAGTCTGATCACTAACCACAGAAAATCCACGCTCATTTTTAGTTCCCATTCACGATTGCAGGACTTTCTTCGGGCTGCACCCACTCTGTGAAATGCCTTCCCACGCACAATAAGACTCTCCTCTAGTCTCCAAACCTTCAAGCGTACCCTGAAAACTCACCTCTTCAGGCAAGTTTATCAAATTCTGTAACCGCCCACGTAACCTTCATAAATTTTTCTATCCAATTGCATCCCCACTGTAGTCCACACATATCCTTACATGTTTTCTTTCTTCACTTTCCCATCCTCCTGGCCCTAGGCCAACATTACTGTGTGACCATATCAACAAGCTACCAAGAACCTTTGCAATCTGGCTGGACCATTGGGCCTAATTCAGAGTTGATCGCAGCAGCAAATTTGTTAGCATTTGGACAAAACCATGTGCAGTGCAGGTGGGGTAGATGTAACATGTGCAGAGAGAGTTAGATTTGGCTGGGGTGTGTTCAAACTGAAATCTAAATTGCAGTGTAAAAATAAAGCAGCCGGTATTTACCCTGCAAAGAAACAATATAACCCACCCAAATCTAACTCTCTCTGCACATGTTATATCTGCCACACCTGCAGTGCACATGGTTTTGCCCAACTGCTAACAAATTTGCTGCTCCGATCAACTCTGAATTACCCCCATTATACAATAGATAGCGCCTATCCTTGTGTATCAATGCCTATTTCCCTATAGATTGTAAGCTTGCAAGCAGGGCCTTCCTACCTCTATGACTGTTTGTTATTACCCAGTTTTGTTTTATCACTGATGATTTCAATTGTAAGTGCAACAGAATTTGCTGCGCTATATAAGAAACTGTAAATAAATAAATAGAGTAAATGATGTGTGCGGAAGGGGAGTGAGAGTTCCAAGAATGACAGCAAAAGCTGTAGTACTAGGGAATGCAAAATACAGCATAAATGCTCTGCATGTTTACACGCTTGTCCCTCACTCTCCCACCTCCAATTTTGGTGCTAAATTTTACATCTGCTCCCCATTCCTTTTCAACCCTTCTGCCTTACCATAGTAGTAGATCAGGTATTCTGGCATCTAGATGCTTTTTTCACATTGTGTAATGAAGACAAAAATGTAAGAACAAGCGCCATGACCAGATCGCAATCTACATAATACAGTGGCATTGGGTCAATGATGAGGTTATCGTGTGGCACAGTACTTTCCCATCCTATTACTTACTAAGAGCAATTGCATCACATAATCCGATGTGAGGACTTCACTGAGGCAGCAGGCTCACGCTGACAGGAACCTGGCCCACAGGTCCACATAAAAGGGGCAGCCCATGGCATGTGTGCCAAGTGCCCCCCGCTTAATTCTTAATCAGTCAGGGTTAATTTATTTGAGCTGGTTGCAAGGGTGGCGGGCCACGGAGGAGGGCACCCTAAGACTGGTTTCCAAAGCTACGTTAACCCCTACTCTCACTATAGTTATGACCCTCCCTAACCACATAACACAGCAGAAGGACGTAATTGTCTCAGCGGTAGTCATAGTTAGCAGTTTTATCTACCTTATGGGGGTTATTCCGAGTTGATCACTAGCTGAAAATGCTCGCTGTGCAGCGATGATGCTAAAAAAGGCACTTCTGCGCATGCGTATGCGGCGCAATGCACACGCGCGACATACTTTCACAACAGATGATGTCGTTTTACACAAGGTCTAGCGAAGCTTTTCAGTCGCACTGCTGACCGCAGAGTGATTGACAGGAAGTGGGCGTTACTGGGGGTCAACTGACCGTTTTCAGGGAGTGTTTGAAAAAATGCAGGCGTGCCAGGAAAAACGCAGGCGTGGCTGGCTGAACGCAGGGCATGTTTGTGACGTCAAACCAGGAACTGAACAGTCTGAAGTCATCGCAAGCGCTGAGTAGGTCTGGAGCTACTCTGAAACTGCACAACATTTTTTTGTAGATGCTCTGCGATACAACCGTTCGCACTTTTGCTATGCTAAAATACACTCCCAGTGGGAGGCGGCATAGCGTTTGCACGGCTGCTAAAAACTGCTAGCGAGCGATCAACTCGGAATGACCCCCAATGTGTCCATGTTTTATGTATTGCTTTGTTTTTGTCCTCTCTCGGGTGCTGTAGAGCATTGTACAGTTTAACAAACAATGATAATATGTAATTGTATGATTTGATGTTTGTATTACCATAAATTCAATGAGCAACATTAAGTACTATGTTGGTGCTTTAAGAATAAAAAGATGGTTTTCTAGTCCACTTTTAATATTTGTGTGCTGTGATATTTTAAAACTAAAGGGAGAGGGGGGGGGGGGGGGTGGGATGTACTAAGCAGTGAAAAATAAAAGATAAGGTGCCAACCTTTGGTACCTGTTGACCATAGAACCTATCAACCTTTTAAAAGGTTGATAGGTTCTATGGTCGACAGGTATCAAAGGTTGGCACCTTATCTTTTATTTTTTTGCAAAAGTCATTCACTGGTCTGTCACTTTAGCAATCCTCATGCCAGTGGTAAGGCTCCTCACTCTGCACGGCAGCAACTCCAGTGTGTATGCTACCGTCCTTGTTCCCAGCATTCCATGTTCCCCCACCAGCTGCAGCGGCACTTACTTGAAGGGTCATAATTCACCTCATCGCCCTTCACTTTTGCAACTAATGATGCTGGCGCAGCTCCCCCGCTGGTACCCCTCTGTTGCTAAGCCACTGCTCCTAGGGCTGGTGCAAGGATTCTCGGCACCCTAGGCGAAACTTCAGCCGTCTGCCCCCAACCACCACCAATACCCACTTCCCACTGCCCTTCAGAAACTGTAATTTATAAGTTCCACAGCCACCACTTGCATTAAGTACAGCAAGGATGTTTCTTTCAGAGACATCTTTCATTTTGTGATGTGGCACCCCCTCCAGATCCAGGCGCCCCTGGTTTAAAGCTGCCTAATGGTAGAGCATGCCCTGCCTGCTCCTCTCCTCTGTCATCCTGATTCTACATAGCAGCACAGTGGGGGGCTGTGTATAATGAGTCAATCTGATTTATTATAATGCTGCTGGCTGTGGGCCCCTGAATTGCGATGGCCCTGCAGCAAGTTCAGCCTCTGAATGGTACTTTTGCAAGGGCACACCGATAATGATGATGATTAGAATGTTGACAAAACATTCCTGGTGGTCCAGTGGTGACTTACCTAGTACGGCAAATCCGGTGGCTCCAGCGATGTCTTCCAGGTCCAGCATTAACATCATGATGACTTCCGACGGACCCTCCGGCACTTCCAGCAGTGAATATAATTAATCCTAATCCCTAACTCTCCCACTCGTGCCTAAATTTAGCCTCCCCTCACATAGCCTGACCCTAATCCTCCCCTCACATAGCCTAATCCTTACCTCACATATCCTGACACTAATACTTCCCTCACATAGCCTAACCCTAATTCTCCACTCACATAACAAAACCATAATCCGCCCCTCACATAGCCTAACCCTAATCCTCCCCTCACATAGCCTAACCCTAATCCTCCCCTCACATAGCCTAACCCTAATCCTCCCCTCACATAGCCTAACCATAATCCTCCTCTCACATAGCCTAATCCTAATCCTCACCTCACATAGACTGACACTAATCCTCCCCTCACATAGCCTAATCCTAATCCTAATCCTCACCTCACATAGCCTGACACTAATCCTCCCCTCACATAGCCTAATCCTAATCCTCACCTCACATAGCCTGACACTAATACTTCCCTCACATAGCCTAACCATAATCCTCCTCTCACATAGCCTAATCCTAATCCTCACCTCACATAGCCTCACACTAATCCTCCCCTCATATAGCCTAATCCTAATCCTCACCTCACATAGCCTGACACTAATCCTCCCCTCACATAGCCTAATCCTAATCCTTACCTCACATAGCCTGACACTAATACTTCCCTCACATAGCCTAACCCTAATCCTCCTCTCACATAGCCTAATCCTAATCCTCACCTCACATAGCCTGACACTAATCCTCCCCTCACATAGCCTAATCCTCACCTCACATAGCCTGACACTAATCCTCCCCTCACATAGCCTAATCCTAATCCTTACCTCACATAGCCTGACACTAATACTTCCCTCACATAGCCTAACCATAATCCTCCTCTCACATAGCCTAATCCTAATCCTCACCTCACATAGCCTGACACTAATCCTCCCCTCACATAGCCTAATCCTAATCCTCACCTCACATAGCCTGACACTAATCCTCCCCTCACATAGCCTAATCCTAATCCTTACCTCACATATCCTGACACTAATACTTCCCTCACATAGCCTAACCCTAATCCTCCACTCACATAACAAAACCATAATCCGCCCCTCACATAGCCTAACCGTAATCCTCCCCTCATATAGCCTGACCCTAATCCTCCCCTCACATAGCCTAATCCTAATCCTCACCTCACATAGCCTGACACTAATCCTCCCCTCACATAGCCTAACCCTAATCCTTCCCTCACATAGCCTAACCCTAATCCTCCACTCACATAGCATAACCATAATCCATCCCTCACATGGCCTAACCCTAATCCTCCCCTCACATAGCATAACCCTAATCCTTCCCTTACATAGCCTAACCCTAATCCTCCCCTCACATAGCCTAACCCTAATCCTCCCCCTCTGGTCTGAACAGAATATTGACATTTCACACGTTGACATTTCAGATGTCGATATTCTGAATATGTCGACATGCTTCAAATGCCGACATGTTCAATGTTGACATTTCAACAATGTCAACATTATAACTGTCAACATTCTAACCACATCACCTCAGTAATGTATGTCTAAAGACTGTTTTGCTTTGTTTTTGTATGTTAACATGAATTATAATAACATACTGTATGTAATGTTTCTATATTACCTGCGAAGGGATGTAAAAATATTGCAGCTATAAGTAAAGTTTAAATGTAAGTGTAAAATTTGAATCTAATAATATTATTCACAATAACCAGCAACTTCGTCTTTCACAAAAACTCATCATATTTAAAAATTATACTTTTAACCCTTGCATGGGATGCCTAAGATGCAAATCGATTTACAATGTCACAGAAGCTATAAGGCCTATTATTTATTATTACCCACATGGTAGCGATAATCATTTTCTTTTCATCAATAACTCCTGTATGTATCAAAAATATCTCCAAGAAGTGCTGGCCCATATAAATAAATATATATATGTATATATATTTATATATAAATGTTTTATTATTGTTTTTTTTTATTAGATGAAAGAATCATATATGGTAACTCACATTTATAGAAATTCTAGAAATAAAAGGATAGTGCTTTCCTTTGATTCCATGAAATATATTCTAGAAACACTGTGTTAGGATTAAAACTGGGTTTCATGTAATTGTAACACTGGTTCGTAGCACAATCTTGCATTTGAATTCAGACTCACAGTGCTCAAATACAACGGATGGACACGTAGATAAATCACACTTATGTGCAGCCAGCTGACAGCCGTTAAACCCGTTACAATCACTGCAGCCATCGAGGGAGAGCCTGCTTTTATCTCACTAAATGCAGAATTGTCCCAGCAATTGGTAATATTGTGGGGGCAATTACTGCACTTGTTTCTTACATAAATCTCAGCAAGCTGTAAGTAAATTCTGTTGACGAAATGTAATAAAGCAATGGGTGTTTCAAATATGACTGGTCCCCGGGGTATTGGGAGCCAGGCTACTGTGCTGTTATTGTATGTCGCAGAGATAATAATGTTTGCTTTTATCTGTCAGAAATCAATATTTCAAACATCGGATAAAAGAAGAAATTGAACTGGGAATTGTCTGAAGTGCTCTAAAAACTACAAAGAGCAATTATCAAAAAGCACTTAGTGTGCTTAATAGTATACACATAAAAAAATGCCTAAATTAATGTCAGAGAGGTATAATGAGAACTTTTTTGTGCTTTTTGATCTGATTGCAATGTAATTTTAGAGTGCAATGGGCAGTCAATACCATAGCCAATATTTGTGAGTCCCAGTGGAACAGAGTCTGTTCTCTTGTTGGGAAAAAAACAGTGCGCACGATGGGTTAATAATTCAATTTATTGAAAAGGGAGGTTAGATTTATTGAGTACGATAAGTTTATTTTTATTTTTTACTAATATAGGAGATATAGGGGTCTATTTACTAAGCCTTGGATGGAGAGAAAGTCGCTGGAGATAAAGTACCAGCCAATCAGCTCCTAACTGGCATTTTTCAAACCCAGCCTGTGACATGGCAGTTAGGAGCTGATTGCCTGGGACTTTTTCTCCATCCACTTTATCTCCATCCAAGGCTAATAGGCCCTACACACTGGCCGATTTTATGAAGATATGAACGATCTCGTTCAGAAATGAACGAGAACTCGTTCATATCTTTCAGTGTGGCGACTCCAGCGATGAACGATGCGCGTCCCCGCGCTCGTTCATCGCTGGTCTCCTGTCGGCTGTGCATGCAGGCCAATATGGACGATCTCGTCCATATTTGCCTGCACTTCAATGCAGCCGCGTGACGGGGGGAGTGAAGAAACTTCACTCCCCCGTCACTGTCCCCCCCGCCGCCGGGTCGCTCGTCGGCCGTATCGGCCGTCGGGCACCTCGGCGGCGCATCGTCTAATGAGTAGGGCCCCTTAGTAAATAGACCGACATAATTAATGGGTTATAGTGGTGCTGAGGTGATCTAGAGTTAACTCTAAAAATGGGAGTGGAGGGTTCTGAGGGTGGTATAATATTTCCGCAATGTTGAAGGATAGTTTACTCCTTTCTGTTTACTATATTAGGAATTTCTAATTATTTAAAAGTTGAGATCAACTAGTTAGTTTAAACATCTTCAGTATTAAAGTGAGCAGGGTCGGAATACCGTGTAGCCAGTCGAGGGCTGGCTTCCCTCACCTCCGGCAATCCTGGACCCATTACATCCCACCCCACATTTCTGTAATGTTCATAGCAAAGATGAGTTCTTATAGGATCTATGTATCCTGTCTACTAGTGAGGGAAATGTAATGAGCAGCAATCATTCAAAATCACCCATTTTTATAGATGTTTGACACTAGATTAAAGCAGCTATATAAAAGAATAATGAAAAATATCCTAGTTTGCCTTTATCCAAATTGTTATTTCAAATCCTGTAGTAAAACTCCCCCCAAATCCCTATTCATTCCATTTTCCCCTTAGTGACTGTATTAATGAGGACAGGGCTAGATATGACTGGAGTAGCGTCATACTGTGAGGAAGAGAATGGAGACCAGTATGAATCTACAGACTGGGAGCTATAAAGTGCAAGGAACAAGATCACTCAGTAGCATGGATGTGGCTCATTGGGCCCACCAGAATTAAGTTGAGGGTCAATAGGTTGACCCCATATGGTCGACAGGGTCAAAGGTTGACAGGGTGATTAGGTCGACATGTAAAAGGTAGACACTTGAGAAGGTCGACAGGTCCTGTAGGTCGAAACAGTCAAATGGTCAACATGGAAATGGTCAACACAGGGTCAACACAATTGTTTTAGTTTTCATTTTGTATGTTAAAGCACATTTGACCCCAATTAGTGTACTGCGTGTGCTAACCACACTTCAGGCAAGGTGCTTCACAGCGCTCAGCACAGGCTTCTATTCCCAATCGTAGTCCACGTGGATGGTAAATGATGAAAAAGTAGAAAAAATAAGATTTTACTCACCCGTAAATCTATTTCTCGTAGTCCGTAGTGGATGCTGGGAACTCCAAAAGGACCATGGGGAATAGCAACTCCGCAGGAGACTGGGCACAACTAAAGAAAGCTTTAGGTCACCTGGTGTGCACTGGCTACTCCCACCATGACCCTCCTCCAAGCCTCAGTTAGGATACTGTGCCGGAAGAGCTGACACAATAAGGAAGGATTTTGAATCCCGGGTAAGACTCATGCCAGCCACACCAATCACACCATATAACTGGTGATACTATACCCAGTTAACAGTATGAAAACACTGAGCCTCTCAACAGATGGCTCAACAATAACCCTTTTGTTAACAATAACTATGTACAAGTATTGCAGACAATCCGCACTTGGGATGGGCGCCCAGCATCCACTACGGACTACGAGAAATAGATTTACCGGTGAGTAAAATCTTATTTCCTCTAGCGTCCTAGTGGATGCTGGGAACTCCGAAAGGACCATGGGGATTATACCAAAGCTCCCAAACGGGCGGGAGAGTGCGGATGACTCTGCAGCACCGAATGAGAGAACTCAAGGTCCTCCTCAGCCAGGGTATCAAATTTGTAGAATTTTGCAAACATGTTTGCCACTGACCAAGTAGCAGCTCGGCAAAGTTGTAAAGCCGAGACCCCTCGGGCAGCCGCCCAAGATGAGCCCACCTTCCTTGTGGAATGGGCTTTTACAGATTTAGGATGCGGCAGTCCAGCCGCAGAATGCGCCAGCTGAATTGTGCTACAAATCCAGCGATCAATAGTCTGCTTAGAAGCAGGAGCACCCAGTTTGTTGGGTGCATACAGGATAAATAGCGAGTCAGTTTTCCTGACTCTAGCCGTCCTGGAAACATAAATTTTCAAGGCCCTGACTACGTCCAGTAACTTGGAATCCTCCAAGTCCCTAGTAGCCGCAGGCACCACAATAGGTTGGTTCAAGTGAAAAGCTGATACCACCTTAGGGAGAAACTGGGGACGAGTCCTCAATTCTGCCCTATCCATATGGAAAATCAGATAAGGGCTTTTACATGACAAAACCGCCATTTCTGACACATGCCTGGTCGAAGCCAAGGCCAATAACATGACCACTTTCCACGTGAGATATTTTAGATCCACGGTTTTAAGTGGTTCAAACCAATGTGATTTGAAGAAACTCAACACCACGTTGAGATCCCAAGGTGCCACTGGAGGCACAAAAGGGGGCTGAATATGCAGCACTCCCTTTACAAAAGTCTGAACTTCAGGCAGTGAAGCCAGTTCTTTCTGAAAGAAAATCGACAGAGCCGAAATCTGGACCTTAATGGAACCCAATTTTAGGCCCATAGTCACTCCTGACTGTAGGAAATGCAGAAATCGACCCAGCTGAAATTCCTCCGTTGGGGCCTTCCTGGCCTCACACCACGCAACATATTTTCGCCAAATACGGTGATAATGGTTTGCGGTTACTTCTTTCCTAGCTTTAATCAGCGTAGGAATGATTTCCTCCGGAATGCCCTTTTCTTTTAGGATCCGGTGTTCAACCGCCATGCCGTCAAACGCAGTCGCGGTAAGTCTTGGAACAGACAGGGCCCCTGCTGTAGCAGATCCTGTCTGAGCGGTAGAGGCCATGGGTCCTCTGATATCATTTCTTGAAGTTCTGGGTACCAAGCTCTTCTTGGCCAATCCGGAACCACGAGTATCGTTCTTACTCCTCGCCTTCTTATTATTCTCAGTACCTTTGGTATGAGAGGCAGAGGGGGGAACACATAAACCGACTGGTACACCCACGGTGTCACTAGAGCGTCCACAGCTATTGCCTGAGGGTCTCTTGACCTGGCGCAATATTTATCTAGTTTTTTGTTTAAGCGGGACGCTATCATGTTCACCTGTGGCCTTTCCCAACGGTTTACCATCAGTTGGAAGACTTCTGGATGAAGTCCCCACTCTCCCGGGTGTAGATCGTGTCTGCTGAGGAAGTCTGCTTCCCAGTTATCCACTCCCGGAATGAACACTGCTGACAGTGCTAACACGTGATTTTCCGCCCATCGGAGAATCCTTGTGGCTTCTGCCATCGCCATCCTGCTTCTTGTGCCGCCCTGTCGGTTTACATGGGCGACTGCCGTGATGTTGTCTGATTGGATCAGTACCGGCTGGTTTTGAAGCAGAGGCCTTACCTGACAAAGGGCATTGTAAATGGCCCTCAGTTCCAGAATATTTATGTGTAGGGAAGTCTCCTGACTTGACCAAAGTCCCTGGAAGTTTCTTCCCTGTGTGACTGCCCCCCAGCCTCAAAGGCTGGCATCCGTGGTCACCGGGACCCAGTCCTGTATGCCGAACCTGCGGCCCTCTTGAAGATGGGCACTCTGCAGCCACCACAGTAGCGATACCCTGGTCCTTGGAGACAGAGTTATCAGCCGATGCATCTGAAGATGCGATCCGGACCACTTGTCCAACAGGTCCCACTGAAAAGTTCTTGCATGGAACCTGCCGAATGGGATTGCTTCGTAGGAAGCTACCATTTTTCCCAGGACTCGCGTGCAATGATGCACCGATACCTGTTTCGGCTTCAGGAGGTCTCTGACTAGAGATGACAGCTCCTTGGCTTTCTCCTCCGGGAGAAACACTTTTTTCTGGTCTGTGTCCAGAACCATCCCCAGGAACAGTAGACGTGTCGTTAGAACCAGCTGTGACTTTGGAATGTTTAGAATCCAACCGTGCTGTTGTAGCACTTTCCGAGATAGTGCTACCCCGACTAACAACTGCTCCTTGGACCTCGCCTTTATAAGGAGATCGTCCAAGTACGGGATAATTAAAACTCCCTTTTTTCGAAGGAGTATCATCATTTCGGCCATTACCTTGGTAAACACCCTCGGTGCCGTGTACAGTCCAAACGGCAGTGTCTGGACTTGGTAATGGCAATCCTGTACCACAAATCTGAGGTACTCCTGGTAAGGATGGTAAATGGGGACATTCAGGTATGTAATCCCCCTCATCCAGGCTTGCAATAACCGCCCTGAGCGATTCCATCTTGAACTTGAATTTTTTATGTATGTGTTCAAGGATTTTAAATATAAAATGGGTCACACCGAACCGTGCGGTTTCGATACCCCAAACAGTGTGGAATAGTAACCCCGTCCTTGTTGAAGTAGGGGCACCTTGACTATCACCTGCTGGGAATACAGCTTGTGAATTGCCTCTAGCACAGCCTCCCTGCCTGAGGGAGTTGTCGGCAAGGCAGATTTGAGGAAACGGCGGGGGGAAGACATCTCGAATTCCAGCTTGTACCCCTGAGATACTACTTGAAGGAAACAGGGATCCACCTGTGAGCGAGCCCACTGATCGCTGAAATTTTTGAGGCGGCCCCCCACCGTACCTGGCTACGCCTGTGGAGCCCCCGCGTCATGCGGTGGACTCAGAGGAAGCGGTAGAAGAATTTTGATTCTGGGAACTGGCTGACTGGTGCAGCTTTTTCCCTCTTCCCTTGTCTCTATGCAGAAAGGAAGCGCCTTTGACCCGCTTGCTTTTCTGAAGCCGAAAGGACTGTACCTGATAATACAGTGCTTTCTTAGTCTGTGAGGAAACCTGAGGTAAAAAATTTTCTTCCCAGCTGTTGCTGTGGATACGAGGTCCCGGAGACCATCCCCAAATAATTCCTCACCCTTATAAGGCAGAATCTCTATGCGCCTTTTAAAGTCAGGATCACCTGTCCAGTGACAGGTCTCTAACACCCTCCTGACAGAATGGACATTACATTAATTTTGGATGCCAGCCGGCAAAATATCCCTCTGTGCATCCCTCATATATAAGACGACGTCTTTAATATGTTCATATGTTAGCAAACTAGTCTCCCTGTTTGACAGGGTCACCGACCACGCTGCAGCAGCACGATCTGCAGGTCTCAGTCTAGTACCTGAGTGTGTAAATACAGACTTAAGGATAGCCTCCTGCTTTTTATCAACAGGTACCTTCGAAGTGGCCGTATCCTAAGACGGCAGTGCCACCTGTTTTGACAACCGTGTGAGCGCCTTATCCACCCTAGGGGATATCTCCCAGCATAACTTATCCTCTGGCGGGAAAGGGTACGCCATCAGTAACTTTTTAGAAATTACCAGTTTCTTATCGGGGGAACCCACGCTTTTTCACACACTTCATTCACTCATCTGATGGGGGAACAAAACACTGCCTGCTTTTTCTCCCCAAACATAAAACCCATTTTTAGAGGTACTTGGGTTAATGTCAGAAATGTGTAACACATTTTTTATTGCCGGGATCAAGTCACGGATGTTCCTAGTGGATTGTGTATATGTCTTAACCTTGTCGACACTGGAGTCAGACTCCGTGTCGACATCTGTGTCTGCCATCTGAGGGAGCGGGCGTTTTTGAGCCCCTGATGGCCTTTGAGACGCCTGGGCAGGCGCGGGCTGAGAAGCCGTCTGTCCCACAGCTGTTACGTCATCCAGCCTTTTATGTAAGGAGTTGACACTGTCGGTTAATACCTTTTACCTATCCATCCACTCTGGTGTCGACCCCACAGGGGGCGACATCACATTTATCGGCATCTGCTCCGTCACCACATAAGCCTCCTCATCAAACATGTCGACACAGCCGTACCAACACACCGCACACACACAGGGAATGCTCTGACTGAGGACAGGACCCCACAAAGCCCTTTGGGGAGACAGAGAGAGAGTATGCCAGCACACACCAGAGCGCTATATGTGCACTTGAAATTTTTCGGGTTTTGTGTTTTGGTTTTGGGTTCGGTTCCGCGGCCGTGTTTTGGGTTCGACCGCGTTTTGGCAAAACCTCACCGAATTTTTTTTGTCGGATTCGGGTGTGTTTTGGATTCAGGTGTTTTTTTCAAAAAACACTAAAAAACAGCTTAAATCATAGAATTTGGGGGTCATTTTGATCCCAAAGTATTATTAACCTCAAAAACCATAATTTCCACTCATTTTCAGTCTATTCTGAATACCTCACACCTCACAATATTATTTTTAGTCCTAAAATTTGCACTGAGGTCGCTGGATGACTAAGCTAAGCGACCCTAGTGGCCGACACAAACACCTGGCCCATCTAGGAGTGGCACTGCAGTGTCACGCAGGATGGCCCTTCCAAAAAACACTCCCCAAACAGTACATGACGCAAAGAAAAAAAGAGGCGCAATGAGGTAGCTGTGTGAGTAAGATAAGCGACCCTAGTGGCCGACACAAACACCTGGCCCATCTAGGAGTGGCACTGCAGTGTCACGCAGGATGGCCCTTCCAAAAAACACTCCCCAAACAGCACATGACGCAAAGAAAAAAAGAGGCGCAATGAGGTAGCTGTGTGAGTAAGATAAGCGACCCTAGTGGCCGACACAAACACCTGGCCCATCTAGGAGTGGCACTGCAGTGTCACGCAGGATGGCCCTTCCAAAAAACACTCCCCAAACAGCACATGACGCAAAGAAAAAAAGAGGCGCAATGAGGTAGCTGTGTGAGTAAGATAAGCGACCCTAGTGGCCGACACAAACACCTGGCCCATCTAGGAGTGGCACTGCAGTGTCACGCAGGATGGCCCTTCCAAAAAACACTCCCCAAACAGCACATGACGCAAAGAAAAAAAGAGGCGCAATGAGGTAGCTGTGTGAGTAAGATAAGCGACCCTAGTGGCCGACACAAACACCTGGCCCATCTAGGAGTGGCACTGCAGTGTCACGCAGGATGGCCCTTCCAAAAAACACTCCCCAAACAGCACATGACGCAAAGAAAAAAGAGGCGCAATGAGGTAGCTGTGTGAGTAAGATAAGCGACCCTAGTGGCCGACACAAACACCTGGCCCATCTAGGAGTGGCACTGCAGTGTCACGCAGGATGGCCCTTCCAAAAAACACTCCCCAAACAGCACATGACGCAAAGAAAAAAAGAGGCGCAATGAGGTAGCTGTGTGAGTAAGATAAGCGACCCTAGTGGCCTACACAAACACCTGGCCCATCTAGGAGTGGCACTGCAGTGTCACGCAGGATGGCCCTTCCAAAAAACACTCCCCAAACAGTACATGACGCAAAGAAAAAAAGAGGCGCAATGAGGTAGCTGTGTGAGTAAGATAAGCGACCCTAGTGGCCGACACAAACACCTGGCCCATCTAGGAGTGGCACTGCAGTGTCACGCAGGATGGCCCTTCCAAAAAACACTCCCCAAACAGCACATGACGCAAATAAAAATGAAAGAAAAAAGAGGTGCAAGATGGAATTGTCCTTGGGCCCTCCCACCCACCCTTATGTTGTATAAACAGGACATGCACACTTTAACCAACCCATCATTTCAGTGACAGGGTCTGCCACACGACTGTGACTGAAATGACGGGTTGGTTTGGACCCCCACCGAAAAAGAAGCAATTAATCTCTCCTTGCACAAACTGGCTCTACAGAGGCAAGATGTCCACCTCATCATCATCCTCCGATATATCACCGTGTACATCCCGCTCCTCACAGATTATCAATTCGTCCCCACTGGAATCCACCATCTCAGCTCCCTGTGTACTTTGTGGAGGCAATTGCTGCTGGTCAATGTCTCCACGGAGGAATTGATTATAATTCATTTTAATGAACATCATCTTCTCCACATTTTCTGGAAGTAACCTCGTACGCCGATTGCTGACAAGGTGAGCGGCGGCACTAAACACTCTTTCGGAGTACACACTTGTGGGAGGGCAACTTAGGTAGAATAAAGCCAGTTTGTGCAAGGGCCTCCAAATTGCCTCTTTTTCCTGCCAGTATAAGTACGGACTGTCTGACGTGCCTACTTGGATGCGGTCACTCATATAATCCTCCACCATTCTTTCAATGGTGACAGAATCATATGCAGTGACAGTAGACGGCATGTCCGTAATCGTTGTCGGGTACTTCAGTCCGGACCAGATGTCAGCATCAGCAGTCGCTCCAGACTGCCCTGCATCACCGCCAGCGGGTGGTCTCGGAATTCTGAGCCTTTTCCTCGCACCCCCAGTTGCGGGAGAATGTGAAGGAGGAGATGTTGACAGGTCGCGTTCCGCTTGACTTGACAATTTTGTCACCAGCAGGTCTTTGAACCCCAGCAGACTTGTGTCTGCCGGAAAGAGAGATCCAAGGTAGGTTTTAAATCTAGGATCGAGCACGGTGGCCAAAATGTAGTGCTCTGATTTCAACAGATTGACCACCCGTGAATCCTTGTTAAGCGAATTAAGGGCTCCATCCACAAGTCCCACATGCCTAGCGGAATCGCTCCCTTTTAGCTCCTCCTTCAATGCCTCCAGCTTCTTCTGCAAAAGCCTGATGAGGGGAATGACCTGACTCAGGCTGGCAGTGTCTGAACTGACTTCACGTGTGGCAAGTTCAAAAGGTTGCAGAACCTTGCACAACGTTGAAATCATTCTCCACTGCGCTTGAGACAGGTACATTCCACCTCCTATATCGTGCTCAATTGTATAGGCTTGAATGGCCTTTTGCTGCTCCTCCAACCTCTGAAGCATATATAGGGTTGAATTCCACCTCGTTACCACTTCTTGCTTCAGATGATGGCAGGGCAGGTTCAGGCGTTTTTGGTGGTGCTCCAGTCTTCTGTACGTGGTGCCTGTACGCCGAAAGTGTCCCGCAATTCTTCTGGCCACCGACAGCATCTCTTGCACGCCCCTGTCGTTTTTAAAAAAAATTCTGCACCACCAAATTCAAGGTATGTGCAAAACATGGGACGTGCTGGAATTTGCCCATATTTAATGCACACACAATATTGCTGGCGTTGTCCGATGCCACAAATCCACAGGAGAGTCCAATTGGGGTAAACCATTCCGCGATGATCTTCCTCAGTTGCCGTAAGAGGTTTTCAGCTGTGTGCGTATTCTGGAAACCGGTGATACAAAGCGTAGCCTGCCTAGGAAAGAGTTGGCGTTTGCGAGATGCTGCTACTGGTGTCGCCGCTGCTGTTCTTGCGGCTGGAGTCCATACATCTACCCAGTTGGCTGTCACAGTCATATAGTCCTGACCCTGCCCTGATCCACTTGTCCACATGTCCGTGGTTAAGTGGACATTGGGTACAACTGCATTTTTTAGGACACTGGTGAGTCTTTTTCTGACGTCCGTGTACATTCTCGGTATCGCCTGCCTAGAGAAGTGGAACCTAGATGGTATTTGGTAACGGGGGCACACTACCTCAAGAAATTGTCTAGTTCCCTGTGAACTAACGGCGGATACCGGACGCACGTCTAACACCAATATAGTTGTCAAGGCCTCAGTTATCCGCTTTGCAACAGGATGACTGCTGTGATATTTCATCTTCCTCGCAAAGGACTGTTGGACAGTCAATTGCTTGGTGGAAGTAGTAAAAGTGGGCTTACGACTTCCCCTCTGGGATGACCATCGACTCCCAGCAGCAACAACAGCAGCGCCAGCAGCAGTAGGCGTTACACGCAAGGATGCATCGGAGGAATCCCAGGCAGGAGAGGACTCGTCAGAATTGCCAGTGACATGGCCTGCAGGACTATTGGCATTCCTGGGGAAGGAGGAAATTGACACTGAGGGAGTTGGTGGGGTGGTTTGCGTGAGCTTGGTTACAAGAGGAAGGGATTTACTGGTCAGTGGACTGCTTCCGCTGTCGCCCAAAGTTTTTGAACTTGTCACTGACTTATTATGAATGCGCTGCAGGTGACGTATAAGGGAGGATGTTCCGAGGTGGTTAACGTCCTTACCCCTACTTATTACAGCTTGACAAAGGCAACACACGGCTTGACAAATGTTGTCCGCATTTCTGTTGAAATACTTCCACACCGAAGAGCTGATTTTTTTGGTATTTTCACCAGGCATGTCAACGGCCCTATTCCTCCCACGGACAACAGGTGTCTCCCCGGGTGCCTGACTTAAACAAACCACCTCACCATCAGAATCCTCTTTGTCAATTTCCTCCCCAGCGCCAGCAACACCCATATCCTCCTCATCCTGGTGTACTACAACACTGACATCTTCAATCTGACTATCAGGAACTGGACTGCGGGTGCTCCTTCCAGCACTTGCAGGGGGCGTGCAAATGGTGGAAGGCGCATGCTCTTCACGTCCAGTGTTGGGAAGGTCAGGCATCGCAACCGACACAATTGGACTCTCCTTGTGGATTTGGGATTTCGAAGAACGCACAGTTCTTTGCGGTGCTTTTGCCAGCTTGAGTCTTTTCATTTTTCTAGCGAGAGGCTGAGTGCTTCCATCCTCATGTGAAGCTGAACCACTAGCCATGAACATAGGCCAGGGCCTCAGCCGTTCCTTGCCACTCTGTGTGGTAAATGGCATATTGGCAAGTTTACGCTTCTCCTCCGACAATTTTATTTTAGATTTTGGAGTCCTTTTTTTACTGATATTTGGTGTTTTGGATTTTACATGCTCTGTACTATGACATTGGGCATCGGCCTTGGCAGACGACGTTGCTGGCATTTCATCGTCTCGGCCATGACTAGTGGCAGCAGCTTCAGCACGAGGTGGAAGTGGATCTTGATCTTTCCCTAATTTTGGAACCTCAACATTTTTGTTCTCCATATTTTAATAGGCACAACTAAAAGGCACCTCAGGTAAACAATGGAGATGGATGGATACTAGTATACTTATGGATGGACCAGCGACTGCCGACACAGATGTAGCTACAGCCGTGGACTACCGTACTGTGTCTGCTGCTAATATAGACTGGATGATAATGAGATGAAATTAATATATATATATATATATAATATCACTAGTACTGCAGCCGGACAGGTATATATATTTATTATGTAATGACTGATGACGGACCTGCTGGACACTGTCAGCTCAGCAGCACCGCAGACTGCTACAGTAAGCTACTATAGTAGTATGTATCAAGAAGAAAGAAAAAAAAAAAAACACGGGTAGGTGGTATACAATTATGGATGGACCAGCGACTGCCGACACAGAGGTAGCTACAGCCGTGGACTACCGTACTGTGTCTGCTGCTAATATAGACTGGATGATAATGAGATGAAATTAATATATATATATATATAATATCACTAGTACTGCAGCCGGACAGGTATATATATTTATTATGTAATGACTGATGACGGACCTGCTGGACACTGTCAGCTCAGCAGCACCGCAGACTGCTACAGTAAGCTACTATAGTAGTATGTATCAAGAAGAAAGAAAAAAAAAAAACCACGGGTAGGTGGTATACAATTATGGATGGACCAGCGACTGCCGACACAGAGGTAGCTACAGCCGTGGACTACCGTACTGTGTCTGCTGCTAATATAGACTGGATGATAATGAGATGAAATTAATATATATATATATATATAATATCACTAGTACTGCAGCCGGACAGGTATATATATTTATTATGTAATGACTGATGACGGACCTGCTGGACACTGTCATCTCAGCAGCACCGCAGACTGCTACAGTAAGCTACTATAGTAGTATGTATCAAGAAGAAAGAAAAGAAAAAAAACCACGGGTAGGTGGTATACAATTATGGATGGACCAGCGACTGCCGACACAGAGGTAGCTACAGCCGTGGACTACCGTACTGTGTCTGCTGCTAATATAGACTGGATGATAATGAGATGAAATTAATATATATATATATAATATCACTAGTACTGCAGCCGGACAGGTATATATATTTATTATGTAATGACTGATGACGGACCTGCTGGACACTGTCAGCTCAGCAGCACCGCAGACTGCTACAGTAAGCTACTATAGTAGTATGTATCAAGAAGAAAGAAAAAAAAAAAACACGGGTAGGTGGTATACAATTATGGATGGACCAGCGACTGCCGACACAGAGGTAGCTACAGCCGTGGACTACCGTACTGTGTCTGCTGCTAATATAGACTGGATGATAATGAGATGAAATTAATATATATATATAATATCACTAGTACTGCAGCCGGACAGGTATATATATTTATTATGTAATGACTGATGACGGACCTGCTGGACACTGTCAGCTCAGCAGCACCGCAGACTGCTACAGTAAGCTACTATAGTAGTATGTATCAAGAAGAAAGAAAAAAAAAACACGGGTAGGTGGTATACAATTATGGATGGACCAGCGACTGCCGACACAGAGGTAGCTACAGCCGTGGACTACCGTACTGTGTCTGCTGCTAATATAGACTGGATGATAATGAGATGAAATTAATATATATATATATATATAATATCACTAGTACTGCAGCCGGACAGGTATATATATTTATTATGTAATGACTGATGACGGACCTGCTGGACACTGTCAGCTCAGCAGCACCGCAGACTGCTACAGTAAGCTACTATAGTAGTATGTATCAAGAAGAAAGAAAAAAAAAAAAACACGGGTAGGTGGTATACAATTATATATATATATTATATACAATTATATATATATATATATATATATATATTAAACTGGTGGTGATTAATTAAACTGGTGGTCAGGTCACTGGTCACACTATCAGCAACTTGCAAGTAGTACTCCTAAGCAGACAATCACAGTATATACTGGTGGTCAGTGTGGTCACAATGGCAGTGTGGCACTCTGGCAGCAAAAGTGTGCACTGTACGTTAAAATATGTACTCCTGCTCTCAGACTCTAACTGCTCCCCACTGTCTCCCCCACAAGTCAGATATACAGTCACACTATCACTTCAGCAAGTAGTAGTACTCCTCCTAATGCTCCCCAAAATTACTAAAGTAAATACTGTGTCTCTCTCTACTCTAGTCTCACTCTCTTCTCTATAAACGGAGAGGACGCCAGCCACGTCCTCTCCCTATCAATCTCAATGCACGTGTGAAAATGGCGGCGACGCGCGGCTCCTTATATAGAATCCGAGTCTCGCGATAGAATCCGAGCCTCGCGAGAATCTGACAGCGGGATGATGACGTTCGGACGTTCGGGAAGATCCGAGTCGCTTGGACCCGTGTAAAAAAACCTGAAGTTCGGGCGGGTTCGGATTCCGAGGAACCGAACCCGCTCATCTCTAATATAATGTGGGGATTAACACTATAAGTGAGTGAATTTTCCCCAATAGCTGCTTGTATATACAATATTGCGCCTAAATTTAGTGCCCCCCCTCTCTTTTTAACCCTTTGAGCCTGAAAACTACAGGGGAGAGCCTGGGGAGCTGTCTTCCAGCTGCACTGTGAAGAGAAAATGGCGCCAGTGTGCTGAGGGAGATAGCTCCGCCCCTTTTTCGCGGACTTTTCTCCCGCTTTTTTATGGATTCTGGCAGGGGTATTTATTAGAGATGAGCGCCTGAAATTTTTCGGGTTTTGTGTTTTGGTTTTGGGTTCGGTTCCGCGGCCGTGTTTTGGGTTCGAACGCGTTTTGGCAAAACCTCACCGAATTATTTTTGTCGGATTCGGGTGTGTTTTGGATTCGGGTGTTTTTTTCCAAAAACACTAAAAAACAGCTTAAATCATAGAATTTGGGGGTCATTTTGATCCCAAAGTATTATTAACCTCAAAAACCATAATTTACACTCATTTTCAGTCTATTCTGAATACCTCACACTTCACAATATTATTTTTAGTCCTAAAATTTGCACCGAGGTCGCTGTGTGAGTAAGATAAGCGACCCTAGTGGCCGACACAAACACCGGGCCCATCTAGGAGTGGCACTGCAGTGTCACGCAGGATGTCCCTTCCAAAAAACCCTCCCCAAACAGCACATGACGCAAAGAAAAAAAGAGGCGCAATGAGGTAGCTGACTGTGTGAGTAAGATTAGCGACCCTAGTGGCCGACACAAACACCGGGCACATCTAGGAGTGGCACTGCAGTGTCACGCAGGATGTCCCTTCCAAAAAACCCTCCCCAAACAGCACATGACGCAAAGAAAAAAAGAGGCGCAATGAGGTAGCTGTGTGAGTAAGATTAGCGACCCTAGTGGCCGACACAAACACCGGGCACATCTAGGAGTGGCACTGCAGTGTCACGCAGGATGTCCCTTCCAAAAAACCCTCCCCAAACAGCACATGACGCAAAGAAAAAAAGAGGCGCAATGAGGTAGCTGTGTGAGTAAGATTAGCGACCCTAGTGGCCGACACAAACACCGGGCCCATCTAGGAGTGGCACTGCAGTGTCACGCAGGATGTCCCTTCCAAAAAACCCTCCCCAATCAGCACATGATGCAAAGAAAAAGAAAAGAAAAAAGAGGTGCAAGATGGAATTATCCTTGGGCCCTCCCACCCACCCTTATGTTGTATAAACAAAACAGGACATGCACACTTTAACCAACCCATCATTTCAGTGACAGGGTCTGCCACACGACTGTGACTGATATGACGGGTTGGTTTGGACCCCCCCCAAAAAAGAAGCAATTAATCTCTCCTTGCACAAACTGGCTCTACAGAGGCAAGATGTCCACCTCATCTTCACCCTCCGATATATCACCGTGTACATCCCCCTCCTCACAGATTATCAATTCGTCCCCACTGGAATCCACCATCTCAGCTCCCTGTGTACTTTGTGGAGGCAATTGCTGCTGGTCAATGTCTCCGCGGAGGAATTGATTATAATTCATTTTAATGAACATCATCTTCTCCACATTTTCTGGATGTAACCTCGTACGCCGATTGCTGACAAGGTGAGCGGCGGCACTAAACACTCTTTCGGAGTACACACTTGTGGGAGGGCAACTTAGGTAGAATAAAGCCAGTTTGTGCAAGGGCCTCCAAATTGCCTCTTTTTCCTGCCAGTATAAGTACGGACTGTGTGACGTGCCTACTTGGATGCGGTCACTCATATAATCCTCCACCATTCTATCAATGTTGAGAGAATCATATGCAGTGACAGTAGACGACATGTCCGTAATCGTTGTCAGGTCCTTCAGTCCGGACCAGATGTCAGCATCAGCAGTCGCTCCAGACTGCCCTGCATCACCGCCAGCGGGTGGTCTCGGAATTCTGAGCCTTTTCCTCGCACCCCCAGTTGCGGGAGAATGTGAAGGAGGAGATGTTGACAGGTCGCGTTCCGCTTGACTTGACAATTTTGTCACCAGCAGGTCTTTCAACCCCAGCAGACCTGTGTCTGCCGGAAAGAGAGATCCAAGGTAGGCTTTAAATCTAGGATCGAGCACGGTGGCCAAAATGTAGTGCTCTGATTTCAACAGATTGACCACCCGTGAATCCTTGTTAAGCGAATTAAGGGCTGCATCCACAAGTCCCACATGCCTAGCGGAATCGCTCCGTGTTAGCTCCTTCTTCAATGCCTCCAGCTTCTTCTGCAAAAGCCTGATGAGGGGAATGACCTGACTCAGGCTGGCAGTGTCTGAACTGACTTCACGTGTGGCAAGTTCAAAGGGCATCATAACCTTGCACAACGTTGAAATCATTCTCCACTGCACTTGAGACAGGTGCATTCCATCTCCTATATCGTGCTCAATTGTATAGGCTTGAATGGCCTTTTGCTGCTCCTCCAACCTCTGAAGCATATAGAGGGTTGAATTCCACCTCGTTACCACTTCTTGCTTCAGATGATGGCAGGGCAGGTTCAGTAGTTTTTGGTGGTGCTCCAGTCTTCTGTACGTGGTGCCTGTACGCCGAAAGTGTCCCGCAATTTTTCTGGCCACCGACAGCATCTCTTGCACGCCCCTGTCGTTTTTTAAAAAATTCTGCACCACCAAATTCAAGGTATGTGCAAAACATGGGACGTGCTGGAATTTGCCCATATTTAATGCACACACAATATTGCTGGCGTTGTCCGATGCCACAAATCCACAGGAGAGTCCAATTGGGGTAAGCCATTCCGCGATGATCTTCCTCAGTTGCCGTAAGAGGTTTTCAGCTGTGTGCGTATTCTGGAAAGCGGTGATACAAAGCGTAGCCTGCCTAGGAAAGAGTTGGCGTTTGCGAGATGCTGCTACTGGTGCCGCCGCTGCTGTTCTTGCGGCGGGAGTCCATACATCTACCCAGTGGGCTGTCACAGTCATATAGTCCTGACCCTGCCCTGCTCCACTTGTCCACATGTCCGTGGTTAAGTGGACATTGGGTACAACTGCATTTTTTAGGACACTGGTGAGTCTTTTTCTGACGTCCGTGTACATTCTCGGTATCGCCTGCCTAGAGAAGTGGAACCTAGATGGTATTTGGTAACGGGGGCACACTGCCTCAATAAATTGTCTAGTTCCCTGTGAACTAACGGCGGATACCGGACGCACGTCTAACACCAACATAGTTGTCAAGGACTCAGTTATCCGCTTTGCAGTAGGATGACTGCTGTGATATTTCATCTTCCTCGCAAAGGACTGTTGAACAGTCAATTGCTTACTGGAAGTAGTACAAGTGGGCTTACGACTTCCCCTCTGGGATGACCATCGACTCCCAGCGGCAACAACAGCAGCGCCAGCAGCAGTAGGCGTTACACGCAAGGATGCATCGGAGGAATCCCAGGCAGGAGAGGACTCGTCAGACTTGCCAGTGACATGGCCTGCAGGACTATTGGCATTCCTGGGGAAGGAGGAAATTGACACTGAGGGAGTTGGTGGGGTGGTTTGCGTGAGCTTGGTTACAAGAGGAAGGGATTTACTGGTCAGTGGACTGCTTCCGCTGTCACCCAAAGTTTTTGAACTTGTCACTGACTTATTATGAATGCGCTGCAGGTGACGTATAAGGGAGGATGTTCCGAGGTGGTTAACGTCCTTACCCCTACTTATTACAGCTTGACAAAGGGAACACACGGCTTGACACCTGTTGTCCGCATTTCTGGTGAAATACCTCCACACCGAAGAGCTGATTTTTTTGGTATTTTCACCTGGCATGTCAACGGCCATATTCCTCCCACGGACAACAGGTGTCTCCCCGGGTGCCTGACTTAAACAAACCACCTCACCATCAGAATCCTCCTGGTCAATTTCCTCCCCAGCGCCAGCAACACCCATATCCTCCTCATCCTGGTGTACTTCAACACTGACATCTTCAATCTGACTATCAGGAACTGGACTGCGGGTGCTCCTTCCAGCACTTGCAGGGGGCGTGCAAATGGTGGAAGGCGCATGCTCTTCACGTCCAGTGTTGGGAAGGTCAGGCATCGCAACCGACACAATTGGACTCTCCTTGTGAATTTGGGATTTCAAAGAACGCACAGTTCTTTGCGGTGCTTTTGCCAGCTTGAGTCTTTTCAGTTTTCTAGCGAGAGGCTGAGTGCTTCCATCCTCATGTGAAGCTGAACCACTAGCCATGAACATAGGCCAGGGCCTCAGCCGTTCCTTGCCACTCCGTGTGGTAAATGGCATATTGGCAAGTTTACGCTTCTCCTCCGACAATTTTATTTTAGGTTTTGGAGTCCTTTTTTTTCTGATATTTGGTGTTTTGGATTTGACATGCTCTGTACTATGACATTGGGCATCGGACTTGGCAGACGACGTTGCTGGCATTTCATCGTCTCGGCCATGACTAGTGGCAGCAGCTTCAGCACGAGGTGGAAGTGGATCTTGATCTTTCCCTAATTTTGGAACCTCAACTTTTTTGTTCTCCATATTTTATAGGCAGAACTAAAAGGCACCTCAGGTAAACAATGGAGATGGATGGATTGGATACTAGTATACAATTATGGACGGACTGCCACGGTTAGGTGGTATAAAAAAACCACGGTTAGGTGGTATATAATACAATTATGGATGGACGGACTGCCTGCCGAGTGCCGACACAGAGGTAGCCACAGCCGTGAACTACCGCACTGTACACTGGTTGATAAAGAGATAGTAGTATACTCGTAACAACTAGTATGACGACGGTATAAAGAATGAAAAAAAAACCACGGTTAGGTGGTATATATTATAATACAATTATGGATGGACGGACTGCCTGCCGAGTGCCGACACAGAGGTAGCCACAGCCGTGAACTACCGCACTGTACACTGGTTGATAAAGAGATAGTAGTATACTCGTAACAACTAGTATGACGACGGTATAAAGAATGAAAAAAAAACCACGGTTAGGTGGTATATATTATAATACAATTATGGTTGGACGGACTGCCTGCCGAGTGCCGACACAGAGGTAGCCACAGCCGTGAACTACCGCACTGTACACTGGTTGATAAAGAGATAGTAGTATACTCGTAACAACTAGTATGACGACGGTATAAAGAATGAAAAAAAAACCACGGTTAGGTGGTATATATTATAATACAATTATGGATGGACGGACTGCCTGCCGAGTGCCGACACAGAGGTAGCCACAGCCGTGAACTACCGCACTGTACACTGGTTGATAAAGAGATAGTAGTATACTCGTAACAACTAGTATGACGACGGTATAAAGAATGAAAAAAAAACCACGGTTAGGTGGTATATAATACAATTATGGTTGGACGGACTGCCTGCCGAGTGCCGACACAGAGGTAGCCACAGCCGTGAACTACCGCACTGTACACTGGTTGATAAAGAGATAGTAGTATACTCGTAACAACTAGTATGACGACGGTATAAAGAATGAAAAAAAAACCACGGTTAGGTGGTATATATTATAATACAATTATGGATGGACGGACTGCCTGCCGAGTGCCGACACAGAGGTAGCCACAGCCGTGAACTACCGCACTGTACACTGGTTGATAAAGAGATAGTAGTATACTCGTAACAACTAGTATGACGACGGTATAAAGAATGAAAAAAAAACCACGGTTAGGTGGTATATATTATAATACAATTATGGATGGACGGACTGCCTGCCGAGTGCCGACACAGAGGTAGCCACAGCCGTGAACTACCGCACTGTACACTGGTTGATAAAGAGATAGTAGTATACTCGTAACAACTAGTATGACGACGGTATAAAGAATGAAAAAAAAACCACGGTTAGGTGGTATATATTATAATACAATTATGGTTGGACGGACTGCCTGCCGAGTGCCGACACAGAGGTAGCCACAGCCGTGAACTACCGCACTGTACACTGGTTGATAAAGAGATAGTAGTATACTCGTAACAACTAGTATGACGACGGTATAAAGAATGAAAAAAAAACCACGGTTAGGTGGTATATAATACAATTATGGTTGGACGGACTGCCTGCCGAGTGCCGACACAGAGGTAGCCACAGCCGTGAACTACCGCACTGTACACTGGTTGATAAAGAGATAGTAGTATACTCGTAACAACTAGTATGACGACGGTATAAAGAATGAAAAAAAAACCACGGTTAGGTGGTATATATTATAATACAATTATGGTTGGACGGACTGCCTGCCGAGTGCCGACACAGAGGTAGCCACAGCCGTGAACTACCGCACTGTACACTGGTTGATAAAGAGATAGTAGTATACTCGTAACAACTAGTATGACGACGGTATAAAGAATGAAAAAAAAACCACGGTTAGGTGGTATATAATACAATTATGGTTGGACGGACTGCCTGCCGAGTGCCGACACAGAGGTAGCCACAGCCGTGAACTACCGCACTGTACACTGGTTGATAAAGAGATAGTAGTATACTCGTAACAACTAGTATGACGACGGTATAAAGAATGAAAAAAAAACCACGGTTAGGTGGTATATATTATAATACAATTATGGATGGACGGACTGCCTGCCGAGTGCCGACACAGAGGTAGCCACAGCCGTGAACTACCGCACTGTACTGTGTCTGCTGCTAATATAGACTGGTTGATAAAGAGATAGTATACAATACTACTAATATACTGGTGGTCAGGCACTGGTCACCACTAGTCACACTGGCAGTGGCACTCCTGCAGCAAAAGTGTGCACTGTTTAATCTTAATATAATATTATTTATCATGTACTCCTGGCTCCTGCTATAACAACCTGCAGTGCTCCCCAGTCTCCCCCACAATTATAAGCTTTATATACAATACATTGATGTGCAGCACACTGGGCTGAGCAGTGCACACAGACTGAGTCACTGTGTGACTGTGTATCGTTTTTTTCAGGCAGAGAACGGATATATTAAATAAAACAAACAACTGCACTGTCTCTGGTGGTCACTGGTCACTGTGGTCGTCAGTCACTAAACTCTGTCTGCACTCTCTTCTAATCTACAGTATCACAGCAATCTCTCTCTCTCTCTCTTCTAAATCTAATCTAAATGGAGAGGACGCCAGCCACGTCCTCTCCCTATCAATCTCAATGCACGTGTGAAAATGGCGGCGACGCGCGGCTCCTTATATAGAATCCGAGTCTCGCGAGAATCCGACAGCGTCATGATGACGTTCGGGCGCGCTCGGGTTAACCGAGCAAGGCGGGAAGATCCGAGTCGCTCGGACCCGTGAAAAAAAAAGTGAAGTTCGTGCGGGTTCGGATTCAAAGAAACCGAACCCGCTCATCTCTAGTATTTATCACATATATAGCCTCTGGGACTATATATTGTGATTATTTTGCCAGCCAAGGTCTTATTATTGCTGCTCAGGGCGCCCCCCCCCCAGCGCCCTGCACCCTCAGTGACCGGAGAGTGAAGTGTGTATGAGGAGCAATGGCGCACAGCTGCAGTGCTGTGCGCTACCTTGGTGAAGACTGATGTCTTCTGCCGCCGATTTTCCGGACCTCTTCTTGCTTCTGGCTCTGTAAGGGGGGCGGCGGCGCGGCTCCGGGACCGAACACCAAGGACGGGCCTGCGGTCGATCCCTCTGGAGCTAATGGTGTCCAGTAGCCTAAGAAGCCCAAGCTAGCTGCAAGCATGTAGGTTCGCTTCTTCTCCCCTTAGTCCCTCGGTGCAGTGAGCCTGTTGCCAGCAGGTCTCACTGTAAAATAAAAAACCTAACATATACTTTCTTTCTAGAAGCTCAGGAGAGCCCCTAGTGTGCATCCAGCTCGGCCGGGCACAAAGATCTAACTGAGGCTTGGAGGAGGGTCATGGTGGGAGGAGCCAGTGCACACCAGGTGACCTAAAGCTTTCTTTAGTTGTGCCCAGTCTCCTGCGGAGTCGCTATTCCCCATGGTCCTTTCGGAGTTCCCAGCATCAACTAGGACGTTAGAGAAATATATGAACCCCCCAACAACCTTTTGTACCTGTCGACCTAATGCATGTTGACCATATGGGGTCGACCTATGGACTGTCAACCTATCATCCGGAAATCCCAATAGCACAGAATAATGACATCAGGAGGCTTTAGTCAATATGATGCAAAAAAAAATTCTGGGTTTAAATGTACCTGTATGTGAGATTAAATATTGAGGTTGTTTATTGTTTACTGACTAAAAGGAAAAGTAAATGTGGGAGATTGATGCTTGCTTTCTGTGTACAGGTCCTTAGTTATACCTAAAACATAACTTGTATGTATGATTCATAACCTACACAAATAATGTGAATATTTTTATAGCTGTAACAGAGTTTAAAATTTAAATAAGTACTTTAGCTGAGAGGACAGAACTTGGAGATGTTGAACCATAGACTTCAGAGAGGTCCAAGTGATTTATAGCAAACTTGGAGGTGAAAGCAGTGTTACATAATCACAGTACATTTAAAATAGATGTTTTGGTATGTATTAACACTGTAGGGCCTATTAAAAGCTTTAAATGCATCCTTGCAGTGTCCTTCAGTTGGGTTGAAGATGGAAAATCCCAGTAATCCCAACCTTCTACACTTACCATTACAGAAAATGGCCATATTCTTAAGTCACTAGATATACCAAGATTTTTTTTTTAAGTATCCCAACTTCACAGGGAGGGGAGATAATTCTTTAAAGTTTGGAGAGAGGTAAAGTGGAGAGAAATAAAGTACCAGCAAACCAGCTCCTAAAGCTGGGTACACACTATAATGTTCTCAGGTTGATATGACGTTCTGATTTGAAACAACCTATCAGCTGGATCATTCAGTGTGTATGCCCGATATGTGCACACCGGAGGTCACTAGCGATGTCTTCTGGTAGGTCCTGCTGCAGTGTCAACAAGAAGACATCGCTAACGATCAGAACCGCCATCAAGGGGGTGCCCTGTGTACAGTTGTCCCAGTTCTGGCCACTCGGACAGAGTGGAGGGTCCGGGCTGCTCAAACAGCCAGCCCTGGCTATTCCCGGCAGCGTCCGCTGCTGGTGAGATGGACCGCGGCTGGCCGGCTGCTACCAGTTAAAACCTGCCCTTCATCCTTCATATCCCTGCCTGTGGCCACCGCCGCTGCTCCCCTTCTGCTAAGTGTGGCTATCATCGCGGGCTGCCTGACCACCCACTACCGTAGCCCGCCGCCAGCCGCAGATCCACGCCGCCGATCACAATGTAATCAGCAAGCAGTAGCTTGCTGTTTAATAAAGTTTTTTTTAATCTGGATGCGGCGCAGCGTGACATCATGATGTCACGCTGCGTTAGTGAAGAGGAGCCGCGGTGCTGAAGTGCTAGGGGCAGGAGGCCAGGAGCAGACAGCGTGGGAGAGAGAGAGAGAGAGAGAGCAGAGAGGACTCTCAGGACGGATTTGGAAAGGTAAGTATGTACAGTATGTGTTTGTGATTCTGAGAAAGGGACCCGGGGCTGGCTCAGCTGTCATGTGATGTAATACAATATAATATAAAAGAGATTATTATTTGAAGAAAAGTGTATAGGAGCCGGAGCCTATATAGTAAGTAGAGAGGTCAGAGGTGAGAAGAGGACTAAAATAAAGAAGTAGGATAAATATGCGGGGGGGGGGGGGGGGTTGCTGCCTATTTTGTCAGTCCCGGGCACCACAATTTCTGGTGGCAGCCCTGCTAACGATGTCATGTTGCCGGGTGGCATCCTCTGTCACCCCCTTGCATCGACAAGTGTGTATGCAATTCAGGGTCCCGTCGCCGGCCAGCTTAACTGTTATTTTACAGTCTGGTTGGTACTTTATCTCTTTCCATGTTCTCTCTCCAATATTTGGTATGTCTCTCCCAATGAGCCAAAATTCTTGAAAAAACAGCCACCCTCCTATTGCTATTCATGCTAATTATTCATATCTAACATAATAATGCACAAAAGTAATAATACCTATTATGTATGTTTTGGCCAATTCTAAGAAACTATCTTGCTTGTTCTGCTTTCTATTTTACTCCCTTGGCTTATTACATTATCATCCATTGCAGACTGTTGTAAATAAAAACTCCCTATCACAGTTGTAGGGTTAATGTCATTTCTGAACGCTGATGTATTTTATTTTCACCCTGAATAGATTCTTCAAGGATTGAGAGGTTCCCGCCGTTCTTGTTTAAGTGCATCGCAAGAGATAGTCCGTGTGGGTCCTTTAACAAGCTGCTAAGAACTGCAACACACTACATTGTCAGTAGGAATTTCATATTCTTATTTAACAAACCAAGTGGGACTTTGACGATTAATTGCCAGAAAAGCGGCTGAATGAGCCTTTGAAGAGCTTTGTGTGTGTCTCTCGCAGGCAAGGAGTCATCAGACAAAAGGAAACAGCTTACTGTATTCAAGCCAGGGACTTCTGCAGGCAGGATTGTGAATGGGAAATAGAGTGTAACATTGAGTGGGGGGAATAGCTAGACCTTAAAGCCTTTGTCTGTTGACTATTTCTTTTTTTTTTTTTAATCTGTCAACCAGGTAATGTAACATATGCTAAGAAAGTTTGAGTATCCTCCTCCCAACGTTTGCTTTCAAACGCCCCTTTTATGTTGTAAACTAAACTGAGTGCTCAATCCTTTGAACTGCTGCAGGTAACAGATGCCTGGCAGTGTGATCCGGCCAGCCACCTTCATTGCTGCGCTGTATTTAATGAAATGGCTCAAAGAATAGTTTGATTATTGTCACTGCTGAATGCCTCCTGAGCGGATGTGTGCAATGCATCCGGACCTCTGAATTACAGGCCTGCCTCACACCTGGCTAGGATGAGAGTATTACTTTCACTTGGGGCCTGTGAACCTATTACAAACTCCAACAAGAAGAAATATCATGTTAACCCTCTAGGTAGCACGAAATTCTGTTATTTGTGTAAACGAAAATCCCTGAACAGAACTTTATGCGTTTAGGCATTTAAGTTTCCTCAGGTGAATAAAAAACATGTATGCAAATACAGACACTGAATAAACAAACACAGAAATAAAAAAACAAACAAATATAGAAGCACACAAACAACTACATACACCTTCATACCATTATGTTCCCTCAGATAATCTAGAAGAGTTTTTCAAACAGTTCAATGTTTAATGCTTATTTTCCTGAGGACTCCTATCCCTGCTTATACATGTGTATAAAGCAGGTCCGTATTAATTGATTTCAGGAACAATTTACAAGCAAGAAATGTGGGCTGGATTTAATGTGAAACTGAAATGTGAAGCACACCAAACAATTCACTGGCTGGTAATCCCTAAAAAGGTAACCAGGAACATGAAATATATTACGGGCCTTGTGTGTGGCCCTTGTAACTGAAGTGGCCACAGATTACATTAATAGCTTTGGGGGATTTTAAATATGCTGTTTCACCCACTGCTACCGTTAACCCTTTATGATATCACAGTAATAGTGCAATGCAAAGACTACAAAGCAGGTTAAATGCGTGATTGACTGGTAATAGTATTCCAGAGTCAAATGATACCACCATCCCATTTTCAAAAAAAGTGTGAATGCACCATGCTGTCACTATCATGCAAATATATACAGTATACACTTAATTAAGAGGGTAGTACCGAGATTATCAGGCTTCCTATTGCTGAGCAATTCTTCATTATTACAGGGCATATTTGATGTCATTATGTCACTGTTTAGGGAGAGGGGCCATCACAGAGCGCACTGCTGTACCTGTTACAGCACTGTGGGTATGTAGCTATAGATTGTGCAATCCATTTACCGTCACATCTTCTGCACCTAGCATGACTAGGTGTAGGTGTTATTAGTAGTAATGACGGTCACTCTTGTGGCTGGGATGCTGGAGGCACTATGATCGCATACAGTGGGGGTTTTAGGTGCAGTCTAGCAGGGTGGGGGTGGGGTCTCCCCTTGCTGGCCGCACTCCACCTTCCGCTGGCCGCCTCCCGGTGCCTACCCCCTTGCTACTCACTTCCACCCGGTGCCCATCATGTGGTGTAATGTGACTGACGGACACTACTGTGCGGTTTAATGTGAATTGGTATTATTCTGTGGCTGCACCCCTTCCCCATGAAGCCACACCCTTGACTCCTTGTATTTGGATGTACGCCTTTAACGCGTACTGTCCCTGTTTTGAATGGGGTGGGGGGTGGGGGGTGCCAAAGGAAACACTCACCCTGGGCGCCACAAGGTCTAGAAACGGCCCTAAATGCATTGATGATAGTAGCATATACTCCGATAGTAGCATAGCACTTACAATCACGGTTGCGACCACATTATGGACCTGATTCAGAATGGTTGGAGGTGCTACATATAAACTAGAATCAGACTCATAGTGTAGAACAATTAATGATTGTAATGGTGAAGCAAAAGTAGAAGATTGTATTTTACCTCTGAGACCTTTTCCTGTCTGCCGGTATATCATACCAGATCCGGGTACACGGTCTATTCATAAAGCGGTAAAAAGAGTGGAGAAGTGATCCTGTGGAGAAGTTACCCATGGCAACTAATCAGCTGCTCCGTACAATTGTATAGTATGCAAATTATAAATGTTACTTCAATGCTGATTAGTTGCCATGGGCAACTTCTCCACTGGATCACTTCCCCACACTTCATGAATAGACCCCTGAGTCTATTATGTAGGGAATGATGATTTCAGGGACGTATCTGTTGGAAAAGTCAGTGGGGTACGCTCACATTTTTTGCATTGGACTATGAACCTCAAATTACCATTTCTGCTGGATATCATCAGTAATTAGTTGTGTTGCATTTAATATACTAATCTTCAATACGTGCTATCAGTTATTGTTATCCGTTTATACAGTGCTGATATATTAAGCAGCACTGTATAAGTAGGGCATCACACAACACAAGCAAATTACCTGTAGTCACGTAAGTAAATGAACACATCTTAAGGGGTGATACAAAAAACAAACAAAAGTAGCTAAAAACATGGAGAACACCTATAAAAGCACTTCCAGAAAACTTACCTAATACATAGTATACTTTGAATGCTGCATGCAATGCCAGAATTGATATAAAGTCAAGGGAATGATGGTCAGGGAGTGTATGTATAAAGGTCAATTTAAATCATACTTGCCTGCTCTCCCACAAATGCCGGGAGACTCACAATTTTTAGGCAGTACCCCGCACCCACGGAAGAATGGCCAGATCTCCAACATTGCACCCGCTTCCTAGTGAAGTGGCAGGATGAGAAAATCATACAGGGGATTGTGGTGCTGTGTGAAGTGGGTGGGGCAAAATGATGAGAATTTGCGTCATTTAGCCCAGCCCCCTGCCTGTGAACCCCCAAATCATGGCATTTTGGGGGTGGTGCCTAGTGATGTTCAATACGGGCCTGGCCCCCGCAGTGGCAAGACTGTGAATGCAGGAAAGTATGATTCAAATGCATTATTTTTGGACTTTCGGTGTAATTGCTATGCTCTAAAAACACTAAAATTCTTAATTCTAGCATTCATGTTTTAAATTCAGAATGCTAAATGAATGTTCAATATGGTTGGTACAGAAATGTGTAAAAACATTTTTTTAATAAGTACTTTCAAAATACAATTTGGCCTTGATTTAGAGAAGGACGCAGAAGCGCCCACCGTATTGTCTGTCACCTGTCTGCGAGTTTATCAGTGGTGCAAGTAGAATTTTTTTCTTAGTAGTACCGATAGTAAAAATGGGTGTGGTCACGTGTCATGAGGGGGTTTGGTCACATGAAAGTGAGTGGCTACATGATAATAGGGGCATGGCCACACTATGCCACACATCATACTACCCTTACACATTATGCCAAACACCGTAATGCCCATTACACATTATGACACACACCGTATTGCTTATTACACATTATGCCACACACCATAATGCCCATTACACATTATGCCAGACACTGTAATGCCCATTACACATTATGCCACACACCGTAATGCCTTACATATTATAGCACACACCGTAATGCCTATTGCATATTATGCCACACACAGTTATGCCACTGACACCATTTTATGTCCCACACACAAAAATGGCCATAATAAATTATGCCCCAGTGGTGGGCTCATGGTACTGAGTACACCCACCATATTTCTTAATGGTACTCCGTACCACCCCATACCACCCTACTTTCAGCACTGGAGTTTATGCAAATCCCACTACGAAGAGTTTCCCTTGTGTACATCTGTGTGTCCGAATGTGCAAGGATAGAGAACCCTACTTTCGGGGGGAGATTCAGTAATGCACAGTGGTTTTGCCTTGGAGCTAATTTAATGCCTTGCCCGATTCAATTAGCTGTGGAAACCCCGTTCGCTAATCCCTAGATGCAGGGTTTCCTCACAGCCTCAGGAGCTGCAAGGAAAAACCTGCATTAAAATGCAGCACTTGGTTTACCACAAGAATGCAGATTTATTGAATAGCTCCGGGTGTGAAACCCATAGCTATCTTCTTGCGGCAAATTCTGTGACTAATTAAATTCCCACTTGCAGCAGGATGTAATGGAGTTTAAGATCGCCGGGCAATTTTAGGCATTTTTTTAAAGGGGCAATCACTTACAAGGCATGGTTTTGCCGTGTAAGTGATTACCCCTTTAAAAAAACATCCAAGCTCGTCCGGCATCCCGCACCTCCGGCGATCTCTGATTTCATAATTTCCTGCAGTTAGTGTCTGTACATGCAGTTAAACCAATTGATGCGCCCTTAGATGACACAATCGGTTGCAGCATGGAAACTTGGATTTCTCTCTGCATGTGCCTGAAATAACGGTGACTCTGCATGGACACAATCAGAACACATGCGCAGTGCATTAGCAAAGGATCGCTGTGCTACGTCTGACATTGGCAGTGCCTCCACCTCTGAATCCGGCCATTTGTTTCCTTTTTTTTCATTTTCATACCGAGTCTTGTCTGAGTCACTGATATTTGTAGAAACTTAAAACTAGAGATGTTCACCGGAAATTTTTCGGGTTTTGTGTTTTGGGTTTGGATTCGGTTCCGTGGCCGTGTTTTGGATTCGGACGCGTTTTGGCAAAACCTCCCTGATAATTTTTTGTCGGATTCGGGTGTGTTTTGGATTCGGGTGTTTTTTTTCAAAAAACCCTCAAAAACAGCTTAAATCATAGAATTTGGGGGTAATTTTGATCATATAGTATTATTAACCTCAATAACCACAATTTCCACTCATTTCCAGTCTATTCTGAACACCTCACAATACTATTTTTAGTCCTAAAATTTGCACCGAGGTCGCTGGATGACTAAGCAAAGCGACCCAAGAGGGTGGCACAAACACCTGGCCCATCTAGGAGTGGCACTGCAGTGTCAGACAGGATGGCACATAAAAAATATTGGCCTCAAACAGCACATGATGCAAAGAAAAGAGAAAAAGAGGTGCACCAAGGTCACTGGACGGCTAAGCTAAGCGACACAAACACCTCAATATCACAGGAATTATTTGTTCTAATCAATGGTATTATTGATCCAAATCACTGGAAGAAAATGACAAAATCACTGGAATTATTCGTTCTAATCAATGGTATTATTGGTCCAAATCACTGGAAGAAAAAGACAAAATCACTGGAATTATTCGTTCTAATCAATGGTATTATTGGTCCAAATCACTGGAAGAAAATGACAAAATCACTGGAATTATTTGTAAACATTTGTAGAAAGTCGCTGCTTTCTGATTACAGAAATGCTCAGATATTCCTGCGAATCCACAATCCCTTCCCAGAGGAAAAAGAAATTGAGAAACCGTTGTTTGAGAACGTTTGTTCTCTTTCCCTTACAAAGGAACAAACCACTTTCCAAGAAGACTGACGTTTTTGGGATTATGGAGACATAATGTTTTTGAATATAAATCCTAAAGCAGGTGTTGTATTAGAGCAAAAGAGTGCAAGAGACCGGCCATGCAGTTTCTGAAATATTATGACAAAATGTTACTGTATTTCATAAGCACTCATTCCTAACTCAGCTAAGTATTGTTTGGTATACTGTATCTGGCTTCCATGAGGTAGTTCTCCATTATTTCAGTTTCCATTGACCTTTTTGAAAGCGGTTGAAGCAGGGGCGTTTTAAGAGAGGAGGAGGCCCTTGTTCAGCCTCCTCCGTCGGGCCCCCTCCTCTCTGCCTGGAGCGCCGTAGAGTCTGAGCACTAGAGGGCTCAGACTCTACTACGCATGCGCAGATCTCCGGGAAAATGGAGCGGCGGCCATTTTCCCTGAGATCTCTCTACTGCGCATGCGCAGAACGCCGTGAAAATGGCCGCTGGGCCATTTCACTGTGTTCTAGCGGCGCTACGGATGCCGGCGTTGGACTTCGGAGGGGTAAGTATTTTACAAATGGGTGCAGTGTGTGCGGTGGGGGCCCCCTCTGGACTCAGGGGCCCGTGTGCACCGCACACACTGCACCCATTATAGAAACGCCAGTGGGTTGAAGTTATCGATTCTTTTTTTTTTTTTTTTTTCCCCCTATTTTTAATTTTCTCCTGCATAGCCCAGTAAAATTTTGCAATGTTAAGTATTGACTTGTGCATTCTGGGGGTCCACTTCTTCACCAAACCCAGCCAAATCTCATCCTAACCCTCTGTTCCACGTTCTCTATGTACCCCATCTGTGTCACCCTTGTCTGTCTACACCTCCCCTTTAGATTGTAAGCTCTCACGAGCAGGGCCCTCTTCCCTCATGTGCTTATCCTTTGTCTTACTTTAATAATCTTCAACTGTACCACATCCAGCAGTCTTCTGCCACCTGATACTTATTCCAGTGTCATCTGCTGATGTAACTATGTGTATTTACCCTGTACTTGTCCTATACTGTCATCAACTGTAAGTTGCTGTTTTCCTGTTTGATTATTTATGTACTCTGTAATTGGGCGCTGCAGAACCCTTGTGGCGCCATATAAATAAAGGATAATAATAATAATAATAATAATAATAATATAGGGTGTATAATCCCCAGGTGTATCTCACACATCACACAGTATAGTATATAGGATGTATAATCCCAGGTGTATCTCACACATTGCTCAGTACAGATTACAGGATGTATAATCACTTGGTGTTTAACACACATCGCACAGTACAGTATACATACTGGTCACAACAATGCAGCAGATATTGAGCACTGATCAGGATACTAGAAGTGACACAGAGCTGCAAGATACAGCAATGGCCTACTGTACTGTACTATATATGTATACTGCTGGTCACCAAAATGCTGCACTGTCCTACTATATACTGCTCACAATAATGCAGCACAGCTATGGAATGGATACTGGCAGTGACACAGAGCTGCAAGATACATCAATGGCCTACTGTACTGTACAACTATATACTGTTGGTCACCAAAATGCTGCACTGTAATACTATATATACTGCTCACAAAAATGCAGCACAGATATGGAATGGATACTTGCAGTGACACAGAGCTGCAAGATACTACAGCAATGGCCTAATGTACTGTACAACTATATACTGTTGGTCACCAAATTGCTGCACTGTAATACTATATATACTGCTCACAAAAATGCAGCACAGATATGGAATGGATACTTGCAGTGACACAGAGCTGCAAGATACTACAGCAATGGCCTAATGTACTGTACAACTATATACTGTTGGTCACCAAAATGCTGCACTATAATAATTATAATACTATATATACTGCTCACAAAATGCAGCACAGATATGGAATTGATACTTGCAGTGACACTGAGCTGCAAGATACTACAGCAATGACCTAATCATGTACTGTACAACTATATACTATTGGTCACCAAAATGAAGCACACTGAGCACAGATATTTGCAGCACACTGAGCACAGATATGGAGCTTTTCAGGCAGAGAATGTAGATATTTGCAGCACACTGAGCACAGATATTTTCAGCACACTGAGCACAGATTACGGAGCTTTTCAGGGAGAGAACGCAGCCACGTCCTCTCCGTTCAATCTCCAATGCACGAGTGAAAATGGTGGCGATGCGCGGCTCTTTATATAGAATACAAATCTCGCGAGAATCCGACAGCGGGATGATGACGTTTGGGCGCGTTCGGGTTAACCGAGCAAGGCGGGAAGATCCGAGGCTGCCTCGGAATCGTGTAAAATAGGTGATGTTCGGGGGGATTCGGATCTCGAGGAACCGAACCCGCTCATCTATACTTAACACCTTTTGGAAATGGTTCATTCATCTGTGGCCCTCAAGCTGCTGTGGAACTACATATCCCAGCATGCCCTGCCACAGTTTTGCTATTAAGGCATGCTAAAATTGAGGCAGGGCATGCTGAGATGTGCAGTTCCACAGCAGCTGGAGGGCCACAGTTTGAAGACCCTGGATATAGCATCAGTATACATGGTTATGCAACAGTTTTATTTTAGGCATTGCTGTCATAATGCTAAAGCACTAAAAATACTAAACTGTAGAAGTTTGATTAACTTTTACATTAAGAACATTACATATAGACACAATATATTCAACATAAATGTTTTCTAATGAAATCCATGAAATTTAATTTGTGTCCATGGCTGCCGATGGGTTAATTTTTCTCGGTTCACTACAAATTTCCCAGTTGCAAGGAAATTCCGGCTGTAAATGATGCTGTTTCAGACATTTTTCCGCTGTGCATCTCATTTTCCAGGGGGCTGTTTTACCAATCAATTGAATTATTGCCCCTGCACATGACAGAACTGCAAAGTGCTGGCGTATTTCATTAAGGGGAGCAAACATTAATTACAAACCTGGCCCCACCTTTTCAGCACATAAATTAGGAGCGATTGATGAGTGTACTTTCCCCGTGCTTCATTGTTTGCAAAGGCTACATTCTGTCATCCATTATAAACATATCAATGATGACATTATAATGCTTTAGTGACATTCAAATGGCCCACAGGAGCTTGGGGGAAAGAAAACAGCAAATTGTACAGATAGATTATTAGCTGAAGCCGTATAAGTCATTGGACGACTGAGCAGATAACATTCTAACAAAGACTGCAATGGATCTGAATCCTATTGGCCCTATGGCCTGATTCAGAGTTGGACACAATGTCGCATCTGTATTCAGTAGAACGATTTTTGCCACTGTGCAAGTTTATAAGACACCCTGTGCATGTGCCACGTTAGTCTTGTGATGGAGGAATTATTTGCAAAGTAATTGACAGTCAGGGAGCATTTTTGGGAGGTAATGGGGCAGTGGTGACTCAAATTCAGGCGTGTCGCAACAACTTTACGGGAGTGTTACAGCTTGCGACAGCGATCCTGTATGCTGTTACAATGTCTTGGGCGTCTTACTGCCAGCAGCCATGCTGCACAACCACAGGGTTAGGCTTGGGCATCTTACTGCCAGCAGCCATGCTGTGCGACCGTAGGGTTACTTAGAAGAACACTGGCATATCTATTATTATTATTATCCTTTATTTATATGGCGCCACAAGGGTTCCGCAGCGCCCAATTACAGAGTACATATGCACATAATCAAAACAGGAAAACAGTGACTTACAGTTGAAGACAATATAGGACAAGTACAGGGTAACTAGGCATAACTACACCAGTAAATGACAGAGATAAGTTCCAGGTGGCCAAAAAACTGCGTGATTTGGGCAGTTGAGGATTATTAAAGTAAGAAAAGGATAAGCACATGAGGGAAGAGGGCCCTACTCGTGAGAGCTTACATTCTAAGGGGAGGGGTAGACAGACAGTAGTGACACAGATGGGGTACATAGAGAGCGTGGAACAGAGGGTTAGGATGAGATCTGGCTGGGTTTGGTAAAGAAATGGGTCTTAAGAGCCCGTTTGATATTTTGTAGAGAGGTGGAGAGTCTGAGGGGGAGAGGTAAAGAATTCAATAATAATGAAGAAGTGTGTGCGGTGCACATGGGCCCCTTGGGACCTGGGGGACCCACACCCTGCACCCATTTTTTTAAGCCTTACCCTCTGGAGTCCCACGTTGGCAGCAGCAGCGCTGGAGAAAACACAGAAAAAATGTGCAGTAGTAAAATCACTGGGAAAATGTCTGCCGCTCTATTTTCCCGGAGACCTGCACATGCGCACTAGACTCTGGGACAGTGCTAGGGTCTCCTAGTGACCCTAGTGCCCAGAGTCTATTGCCTTGCTGGCTAGAGAGGAGGAGTCCCAGACAGAGACTGCACCTCTCTGGGTGCTCCCCTGACTTACAGTAGAAGATTGATGATTGTGTCTGTACTGGCGTCTCAATGCAAATCCTGGCTGCTGCGACAGTTACACATTTTTGCACAGCCACTGCGCATAAAGTTGCAGCTGCAGTGGCATTAGCGTACATCTCTGATTCAGGCACCTCATGCACAAATTTTGTTTTTGCAGCAGTGCTCCTATATTGTCCACTCAGAGCACTTTTAGTGCATACCAGGGAAATGCAGTCAGGGTAGGCAGAACCTCCCCTGTCATACTCCCTGTCACACTCCTGAGATTTTATTTATAAAATGATTAGAATAATTCAAAAAATATATTTATAACATAAACATCTTCTTTGTTTATTATAGTCCTTTTTATAGCTAACACTCACCAGCTTTGTGGAATTTCCTGGAGCTGCAGGGAGATAAGAGATGAGGCAGCAACAGCTCTGCCTTGATTCAACAGTCAGACACTGCTTTGCAAAGCTGGGGGCAGGGCCACACCATGGGCAGTAAAGCTACACAGAAAGGGAGCTCATAGAGGCATGCCTCTGAGTGTGGGGGCCGGCCTTGTGCACTGATGGACACTTGGATGTGCCATGTGACCAGGAAGTGCACTGTAGTCAGAGCTCAGTTAACAGCAGAAAGAGAAGACACAGGGATGCATGTAGGAGACCTAATGGACACTGTAGCTTAGTGTAGTGAGGGAAGAGTTACAGTAAGTAGGGGGTGAGACAGGCTCCCAGCATTCAGACCCATCCCCATGTGTGCCTCTTCAGCTATTCACCTCACCGCACATCACTGGTGCTGATTTGGAAATAAAGTAAGTAGCTGTGTACCTGGACATACTATGCAGAAATGCAAGGGGTCAAGGGTGTAACTAGAAAATCTTGAAAGGGCCCCCCTTGTCACTACAATGCATAATAGGGGAGCAAGAGAAAGAGAGCAAGGGGAGTGAGAGAGACAAAGAGGGTGTCAGGGGGAGAGAGAGAGAGAGAGAGAGAGAGAGAGAGAGAGAGAGTTTCATGAAAAAAGAAATTAGAGAAAGAAAGGAGCAAGAGAGAAGGTGTCAAGGAGAAAGAGAGAGAAAGGGATGAGAGAGAAGAGAGAGAGAGAGCATCAGGGAGAGAGAGAGGGTGTGATAGAGAGGTGGGAGGAGCAAAAGAGAGGAAAGGGAACAAGCGGGAGTGAGAGCTTGTCAGGAAGGGAGGGACATAGAAAGAGGTGAATGAAAGACCAAGATCGTCAGTAAGAAACATAGAGGGAGAGATAGGGGGTATCAAGGAGAGAGAGAGAGAGAGAGAGAGAGAGAGAGAATGAGTGAGACAGAGAGTGTCAGGGAGAGAGATTTTGTAATAAAGTGTCAAAGAGAGATAGAGAGAGAGATACAGTGTCAGAGAGAGAGAAAGACAGTGTCATTTTGTCAACATCTTCAACATCTAGTCCCTCATCCAGTGTTTTCGAATGATGTGGATATAATTTGTTGTGTAATTTCATCATGCATATAATACTTATTATTGGAATATTTGTGACGATGGTGATGTCATTTCATTTGAAATACCTGCATTTATGTAATGTTGATTATTAGGATACTTCTGATGTTGAGAATACAGTAAAAAATAAAGCAGAGAAGATTAAACCTTTTAACAAAGGGCCTAATTCAGATCTGATCGCAGCAGCAAATTTGTTAGCTAATGGGCAAAACCATGTGCGCTGGAGGGGGGGTGGGGGGCAGATATAGGGGTATATTCAATTGCGGTCGAATTCCGGCGTGAATTTGACAGTTTTTGGATTTCAACACAATTCGACAGTTGAAACCCTCCACCCGGGACCAGAATTCGACATATTCAATAAATAATGGATTCGACAGTCCCGCTGTCGAAAAACGGACCAATTGACAAATAGTGGGCGGCCTGGATTCGACTTCATGGACAGCACAAAAGTGTTAAATAAATCCTGAAAAAAATTGCGTGGTGTCCCCCCTCCTAAGCATAACCAGCCTCGGGCTCTTTGAGCTGGTCCTGGTTGTAAAAATAAGGTTTTAAACCTACCGGTAAATCTTTTTCTCGTAGTCCGTAGAGGATGCTGGGGACTCCTTAAGGACCATGGGGATATACGAACTCTGCAGGAGACATGGGCACTTTAAGAAAGACTTTGGATCTGGGTGTGCCCTGGCTCCTCCCTCTATGCCCCTCCTCCAGACCTCAGTTAGAGAAACTGTGCCCAGAGGAGATGGACAGTACGAGGAAAGGATTTTAGTTAATCCAAGGGCAAGATTCATACCAGCCACACCAATCACACCGTATAACTTGTGATACACTATCTAGTTAACAGTATGAAAAAACAACATAGCATCGGTCCAGAACCGAAGAAACTATAACATAACCCTTATGTAAGCAAAACTATATACAAGTCTTGCAGAAGTAGTCCGCACTTGGGACGGGCGCCCAGCATCCTCTACGGACTACGAGAAAAAGATTTACCGGTAGGTTTAAAATCTTATTTTCTGTAACGTCCTAGAGGATGCCGGGGACTCCGTAAGGACCATGGGGATTATACCAAAGCTCCCAAACCGACGGGAGAGTGCGGGGGATGACTCTGCAGCACCGATTGAGCAAACAGGAGGTCCTCCTCAGCCGGGTATCAAACTTATAGAACTTTGCAAAGGTGTTTGACCCCGACCAAGTAGCAGCTCGGCACAGCTGTAGTGCCGAGACCCCTCGGGCAGCCGCCCAAGAAGAGTCCACCTTCCTAGTGGAATGGGCCTTAACCGATTTTGGTAACGGCAACCCTGCCGTAGAATGCGCCTGCTGAATCGTATTACAGATCCAGCGAGCAATAGTCTGCTTTGAAGCGGGAGCGCCAACCTTGTTGGCTGCATACAGGATAAACAGTGCTTCTGTTTTTCTGACTCTAGCCGTTCTGGCCACATAAATTTTCAAAGCCCTGACCACATCAAGGGACTCGGAATCCTCCAAGTCACGCGTAGCCACAGGCAGGACAATAGGTTGGTTCATATGAAAGGATGAGACCACTTTAGGTAGGAATTGAGGATGAGTCCGCAATTCCGCCCTATCCATATGAAAAACCAGATAGGGGCTTTTATGTGATAAAGCCGCTAATTCCGAAACTCGCCTAGCCGAAGCTAAGGCTAACAACATGACCACCTTCCAAGAGAGATATTTTAACTCCACCGTTTTGAGTGGTTCAAACCAATGTGACTTAAGGAAACTTAACACCACGTTAAGGTCCCAAGGCGCCACCGGAGGTACAAAAGGAGGCTGAATATGCAGTACTCCCTTTACAAAAGTCTGTAATTTTAGGCCCAAATTCACTCCAGTTTGCAGGAAGTGAAGGAGACAACCCAGATGGAATTCCTCTGTAGTAGCATTCCTGGCCTCACACCAAGAAACATATTTTCTCCATATTCGGTGATAATGTTTTGATGTCACGTCCTTCCTAGCCTTTATTAGCGTAGGAATGACCTCATGCGTAGGAATGACCTCAACCGCCATGCTGTCAAACGCAGCCGCGGTAAGTCTTGGAATAGACAGGGACCCTGCTGCAGCAGGTCCTGTCTTAGAGGCAGAGGCCACGGATCTTCTGTGAGCAATTCCTGTAGATCCGGATACCAAGTCCTTCGTGGCCAATCTGGAACAATGAGGATTGTTCTCACTCTTCTCTGTCTTATTATTCTCAACACCTTGGGTATGAGAGGAAGAGGAGGAAACACATAAACCGACCGAAACACCCACGGTGTCACCTGGTGCAATACCTTTTTAACTTTGTGTTGAGACGGGACGCCATCAGGTCTATTTGGGGCAGTCCCCACTGACTTGCGATCTGCGCGAAGACTTCCTGATGAAGTCCCCACTCTCCCGGATGCAGGTCGTGTCTGCTGAGGAAGTCTGCTTCCCAGTTGTCCACTCCCGGAATGAACACTGCTGACAGTGCGCTTACATGATGTTCCGCCCAGCGAAGAATCCTGGTGGCTTCTGCCATTGCCACCCTGCTCCTTGTGCCGCCTTGACGGTTTACATGAGCTACTGCAGTGACACTGTCCGACTGAATCAGAACTGGTTTGTCGCAAAGTAATGCCTCCGCTTGACGTAGGGCGTTGTATTTGGCCCTCTACTCTAGGATGTTGATGTGGAGACAAGTCTCTAGACTCGACCAAAGACCTTGGAAATTTCTTCCCTGTGTGACTGCTCCCCAACCTCGGAGACTTGCGTCTGTGGTCACCAGGATCCAGTCCTGAATGCCGAACCTGCGACCCTCTAGGAGGTGAGCACTCTGCAGCCACCACAAGAGAGACACCCTGGCTCTGGGGGACAGGGTGATCCTCTGATGCATTTGTAGATGTGACCTGGACCACTTGTCCAGTAGGTCCCATTGGAAGGTCCTCGCATGGAACCTGCCGAAGGGAATGGCTTCGTACGACGCCACCATTTTCCCCAGGACTCGAGTGCAGTGATGCACTGACACCTGTTTTGGCTTCAATAGGTTCCTGACCAGAGTCATGAGCTCCTGAGCTTTTTCCATTGGAAGAAAAATCGTCTTCTGGTCCGTGTCCAAAATCAAGCCCAAGAAAGTCAGACGCGTCGTAGGAACCAACTGTGACTTCGGGATATTGAGAATCCAGCCGTGTTGCTGTAACACCTTCAAAGACAGAGACACGCTGTCCAGTAACTTCTCCCGAGATCTCGCTTTTATGAGGAGATCGTCCAAGTACGGGATAATTGTGACACCTCGCTTGCGCAGGAGCACCATCATTTCCGCCATTACCTTGGTGAAAATCCTCCGGGCCGTTGAAAGCCCAAACGGCAAAGTCTGAAATTGGTAATGACAATCCTGTATAGCAAATCTTAGGAACGCCTGATGAGGAGGAAATATTGGAACATGAAGGTATGCATCCTTTATGTCCAGGGAAACCATAAAATCCCCCCCTTCCAGGTTGGCGATGACCGCCCTGAGTGATTCCATCTTGAACTTGAATTTTTTTCAAGTATAAATTCAGGGATTTTAAATTCAAAATGGGTCTGACCGAGCCGTCTGGTTTCGGAACCACAAACAGGGTTGAGTAATAACCCTTTCCTTGCTGCAGTAGAGGAACTTTGACCACTACCTGTTGAAGATACAATTTTTGTATTGCATTCAACACTAACTCCCTCTCTGAGGAAGCCGCAGGTAGAGCCGATTTGAAAAACCGGCGAGGAGGCCCCTCTTCGAATTCCAGCTTGTATCCCTGAGAAACAATTTCTATTGCCCAGGGATCCACCTGTGAATGAACCCAGATGTGGCTGAAAAGTCAAAGACGTGCCCCCACTTGAGCGGACTCCCCCAGGGAAGCCCCAGCGTCATGCGGTGGATTTTGCAGAGGCAGGGGAGGACTTCTGTTCCTGGGAACTAGCTGTGTGCAGCTTTTTCCCTCTGCCCTTACCTCTGGCAAGAAAGGACGATCCTCGTACTCTTTTGCTTTTATTGGAACGAAAGGACTGCATTTGATAATGAGGCGCTTTCTTAGGCTGTGAGGGAACATAAGGCAAAAAATTCGATTTACCTGCCGTAGCTGTGGAGACGAGGTCCGGAAGGCCTTCTCCAAATAACTCCTCACCTTTGTAAGGCAAAGACTCCATATGCCTCTTTGATCCGGCATCACCCGTCCACTGCCGGGTCCATAAGACTCGCCTAGCACAAACAGACATAGCGTTTATTCTGGAACTTAGTAAACAAATGTCTCTTTGAGCATCCCTGATATATAACGCAGCATCTTTTATATGCCCTAGGGTCATTAAATTCTATCCTTATCTAGGGTCTCAATTTCCGTAGATAAGGTGTCTGTCCATGCTGCGACAGCACTACAAACCCAGGCCGACGCCATTGCCGGTCTAAGAATTGTACCTGAATGTGTGTAAATGGACTTCATAGTAACCTCCTGTCTGCGATCAGCAGCATCCTTGAGGGTAGCCGTATCTTGTGATGGCAGCGCTATCTTTTTTGATAAACGTGTTAAAGCCTTGTCCACCTTAGGAGAAGACTCCCATCGTATCCTATCCGTCTGCGGGAAGGGATACGCCATAAGAATCCTTTTGGGAATCTGCAGCCTCTTGTCTGGAGATTCCCAAGCCTTTTCGCACAGCTCGCTCAGCTCATACGAGGATGGAAAAGTGACCTCAGGCTTTTTTTCTTTATACATGTGTACCCTCTTGTCAGGGACAGGGGGTTCCTCCGTGATATGCAAAACATCTTTTATTGCAATAATCATATATCGAATGCCCTTAGCCACTTTTGGCTGTAATTTTGCCTCTTCATAGTCGACACTGGAGTCTGAATCCGTGTCGGTATCTGTGTCCATTATTTGGGACAATGTGCGCTACTGAGGCCCGGAAGGTCCTGGTGACACAGGGACAGGCATGGTCTGACTACCTGGCTGTTCCCTAGCCTCAGCCTTGTCTAATCTCGTGTAATAAATTTACACTAGCACTCAAGACATTCCACATCTCCATCTAGTCCGGTGTCGACGCTGCTGACGGAGATCTGACATTCATACACTCCCCCTCCTCCTTAGGTGAGTCTTCCACTTCACACATGTCGACACACGCATACCGACACACCTCACACACACAGGGAAGCTCTTTTCTGAAGACAGTTCCCCACCAGGCCCTTTGGAGAGACAGAGAGAGAGTATGCCAGCACACACCACAGCGTTATATAACCCAGGCAAAACACAGAATGTTTCCCCAGTAGCGCTGAAATAACTTGCTTTTCGCCAATTATGTGCCCCCCCCTCTTGAAAAACCCACTGTCACCTCAGTAAGCAGGGGAGAGTCCGGGGAGCTTCCTCTCAGCGCTGTGCTGTGGAGAAAAATGGCGCTGGTGAGTGCTGAGGGAGAAGCCCCACCCCCTCGGCGGCGGGCTTCTGTCCCGCTCAAATTATTCAAAAACATGGCGGGGGCTCTTTATATACATGTACAGTGCCCAGCTGTACATTTATATATGTGTTTGTGCCATAATAGAGGTTTATATTGCTGCCCAGGGTGCCCCCCCTGCGCCCTGCACCCTTACAGTGACCGGAATGGGTGAGGTGTATGGGAGCAATGGCGCACAGCTGCAGTGCCGTGCATTACCTCAGTGAAGATCACGAAGTCTTCTGCCGCCTTTGAAGCCTTCTTTCTTCTCATACTCACCCGGCTTCTTTCTTCTGGCTCTGTGAGGAGGACGGCGGCGCAGCTCTGTGACGAACTCCAGGGTGAGACCTGTGTTCCGACTCCCTCTGGAGCTAATGGTGTCCAGTAGCCTAAGAAACAGGACCTTGAAACTGAGAGAAGTAGGGCTGTTTCTCTCTCCTCAGTCCCACGATGCAGGGAGTCTGTTGCCAGCAGTGCTCCCTGAAAATAAAAAACATAATTAAAATACTTTCTTAGCAGGAAACTCAGGAGAGCTCCCTGCAGTGCACCCATCTCCTCTGGGCACAGTATCAAACTGAGGTCTGGAGGAGGGGCATAGAGGGAGGAGCCAGTGCACACCCAGATCCAAAGTCTTTCTTAAAGTGCCAATGTCTCCTGCGGAGCCCGTCTATCCCCATGGTCCTTACGGAGTCCCCAGCATCCTCTAGGACGTTAGAGAAAATACGGGGAAAAATGACAGGGGTTCCCCCGTATTTTAACAACCAGCACCGGGCTCTGCGCCTGGTCCTGGTGCAAAAAATACGGGGGACAACAGACATAGGGGTCCCCCGTATTTTTAACACCAGCACCGGGCTCCACTAGTCAGAGAGATAATGCCACAGCCGGGGGACACTTTTATATAGGTCCCTGCGGCTGTGGCATTATATCCCCAACTAGTCACCCCTGGTTGGGGTACCCTGGAGGAGTGGGGACCCCTAAAATCAAGGGGTTCCCCCCCTCCAGCCACCCAAGGGCCAGGGGTGAAGCCTGAGGCTGTCCCCCCCATCCAAGGGCGGCGGATGGGGGGCTGATAGCCTTTTGTGACAAAAAAATTTTGTTTTTTGTAGCAGAACTACAAGTCCCAGCAAGCCTCCACCGCAAGCTGGTACTTGGAGAACCACAAGTACCAGCATGCGGGGGGGGGGAAACGGGCCCGCTAGTACCTGTTGTTCTACTACAAAAAATACCCAAATAAAAACAATACACAGACACCGTGATAGTACAACTTTATTACATACATGCACACCAACATACATACATACTTACCTATGTTGACACGAAGCAGTCGGTGCTCTTCTCCAGTAGAATCCAGGGGTAACTGTAAATAAAATTATACTCACAACAATCCAGTGTAGATCGGTCCTCTTCTGTTTGTAATCCACGTACACGTTTTTATTTGGGTATTTTTTTTGTAGTAGAACAACAGGTACCAGCGGGCCCGTTTCCCCCCGCATGCTGGTACTTGTGGTTCTCCAAGTACCAGCTTGCGGGGGAGGCTTGCTGGGACTTGTAGTTCTGCTACAAAAAACATTTTTTTTGTCACAAAAGGCTATCAGTCCCCCCATCCGCCGCCCTTGGATGGGAGGGACAGCCTCGGGCTTCACCCCTGGCCCTTGGGTGGCTGGAGGGGGGGAACCCCTTGATTTAAGGGGTCCCCACTCCTCCAGGGTACCCCGGCCAGGGGGCGACTAGTTGGGGATTTAATGCCACGGCCGCAGGGACCTATATAAAAGAGTCCCCCAGCTGTGGCATTATCTCTCTGACTAGTGGAGCCCAGTGCTGGTATTAAAAATACGGGGCACCCCTACGTCTTTTGTCCCCCATATTTTTTGCACCAGGACCAGGCACAGAGCCCAGTGCTAGTTGTTAAAATATGGGGAACCCCTGTCATTTTCCCCCTGTATTTTTACAACCAGGACCGGCTCAAAGAGCCCAAGGCTGGTTATGCTTAGGAGGGGGGACCCCACACAATTTTTTCAGGATTTTTAACCATTTCACACCCCTTCCAACTGAAAAACATGCACTGATCTCTTCATATTATTGTAGTCAGTAAAAAAAAAATATATATATTCTTTTAAAAAATCTATTAAATAATACTTGTGGCTCATAAATAGACAAACCAAGTAGATAATCCCTTCAAATATAAATAGATATGCTATTAGCAATCAAAAAAGCACCAAAAAATACATGTTTTTAAAAAAAAATTATTAGATCACGACAGAAAAATGAGGCGGAATGAAATTGACGAAATGACCGTCGAAAAGCACTGTTGTCGAATCGACATTCTTCAATTGAATATACTTTTGTCGAAAAGCCGCTTTTTTAACATTGCAGACATGTCGAATTGAAAAAATGTCGAATTGAAAAAAGTCGAAAATGAAAAGGGAAGGATTTTGTCGAAAAGTACGAATTGTCGAATCCAATTCAACAGTTTTTTTTTGTGTCGAAAATGCCCCGTTTTTCGACAATTTTGGCAATTCGACCGCAATTGAATATACCCCATAACATGTGCAGAGAGAGTTACATTTGGGTGGGGTATGTTCAAACTGAAATCTAAATTGCAGTGTAAAAATAAAGCAGCCAGTGTCACAACTGAGGGCCTGAGCTGACGGAAGGCAGCCTCAGTTGTAGGGGCTGAGATGTACCGGAACCTGGGAGGTTGTATCAAACCCCTGGACATGTAAGTAACATGAAGAGAAACCGCCCGAAGGCGTGACCACGACAACTTGAGTAAAAGTCAATGATATTTATTTATGACAAACTCCATGCATCACAGTAGCAGTAAAAAGTAACATAAAAATCAGCAGAGAAATAATAATACAGTTCCTGGGTACTACAGGGTGGCAGGGGCCACAGAGCTCTGGTGGTATGAGACAGTTCTTATTATCTGCAAGTTGGAAAGTCCTTACCAGGCTCAACTGTAGCAATGAGGAAAGCCCAGGGTCGTACCAGCTGGTGTTCCAGGGAAAGCTGGACTGCTGTAGATAAAATGCTGCTGTGGGTACTGGTTAGAACCAGACAGGTGTTGGCACGGAGTGGATACTGGCTGGAACCAGTTAAATAATAAATAAAGCTTGAGAGCGATGCAAAGTAGATGAAATGTAGAATTTGAGAGCGGAGAAATAATAATACCGGTGGAGAGTGGTAAACTGCAGAAAGGACACCGGCCCTTTAAGAGAAGCTGTACACTGCTGGAAGCTGAGCTGGAAGCAGGTGATGTTGTAGCTGGAAACAGGTGAGTCCAGAATGGATCGGAGAGTCAGGCTACACCGCAGATGGAATGCTGGTGCGGGTCTCTATAGCAGAAGTCTGGAGACAGGAGCAGGAACCTGAAAGACATTCACAGAAGAGAGACAAACTGGAACTAGGTTTGACAACCAAAGCACTGACGCCTTCCTTGCTCAGGCACAACCTATTTATACCTGCAGCAAGGAAGGCATTGGCTAGGCAATTATGCAAATTAATAATACTGACAACGGATTGGTAGGAATGATCAGCTGACAGAATCCAAGATGGCTGCGCCCATGCAGACACTTGGAGGGAAGTTTGGATTGTAATCCATGTGGTCTGGAAAACAGTAATGGCGGCGCCGGCCACCGGAGACAGGAGACGCCAGGCTGACAGATGCACATCCGATCACGCGGACACAGCGGAGGCCGCGGCTGACGTAATCGCCACTCTGAATGCAGAAGCTCAGGGACGGCGGCGGAGGCCGCGGGAGACGCCATGCCAGATGTATAAGGCGTTACTGTGACTGCGTCCAGAGAGACAGGAGAGGATGCGGGAATGTGCACATCAGGATAACAGATGGGATCCGGTCCTGGAGCGCTGAGCCAGCCTTAGGAGGCATCTGATAGGTAAGAAATGGCGTCCAGGTACCCGGATCGTGACAGCACCCCCCCCTTTAGGAGTGGCCCCAGGACACTTCTTTGGCTTTTGAGGAAACTTGGAATGGAATCTCCGGACCAAGGCAGGAGCATGGACATCAGAAGCATTGGTCCATGAACGTTCCTCAGGGCCATAACCCTTCCAGTCAATAAGATACTGAAGTTGACCGTAACGGTGACGTGAGTCCAGGATCTTGGCTACTTCATACTCAACGCCTCGTTGAGTTTGGACTTTCGGAGTTGGAGGAAGTGAGGAATGAAACCGATTCAAGATTAGCGGTTTCAACAGGGAAACATGGAATGTCCTGGGTATCTTTAAGAAGGGAGGCAACTGGAGTCTGTAAGCAACAGGATTGATGACTTGATCAATTTTAAAAGGACCGATGTAGCGAGGTGCAAACTTCATACTGGGAACTCTTAACCTCAAATTCTTCGTGGATAACCATACCCGATCACCCACCTTGAGAGCAGGAACTGCTCGACGCTTCTTATCCGCAAACTTCTTGTACCTGAACGATGCCTTGAGCAGAGCTGATCGTACGCTCTTCCAGATATTGGCAAACTGATGCAAGGTGATATCCACTGCGGGAACAGAAGTTGCTGGAAGCGGTTGGAACTCAGGGACTTTAGGGTGGAATCCAAAGTTGGTGAAGAATGGTGTTGAAGAAGATGAAGAATGATACTGGTTGTTATGACAGAACTCGGCCCAGGGAAGTAATTGAACCCAGTCATCTTGAGAGGAGGACACATAGATGCGGAGGAAGGACTCCAAGTCCTGATTCACCCTCTCAGTTTGACCATTGGTCTGAGGATGGTAAGCCGTGGAAAACTTTAGCTTGACTTGGAGGGCTTGACATAAACTTCGCCAGAATTTGGCTGTGAATTGAACTCCTCGATCTGAGATAATTTCTTCTGGAAGACCGTGGAGTCGAAAGATCTCTTGTATGAATACTTGAGCCAACTTGGAAGCTGACGGAAGACCGGTGAGAGGAATGAAGTGTGCCATCTTGGTGAACCGGTCAACTACCACCCAGATGGTATTAAACTTGTTGCACATGGGCAAATCTGTAATAAAATCCATCGACAAATGGGTCCATGGTCGACGGGGAACAGATAGTGGAACCAGTTGCCCCGCAGGCGACTGGCGGGATACTTTATGTTGAGCACACTTTGGGCAAGATGCAATAAACTCCAAAACGTCCTTTTTCAGAGTTGGCCACCAATAGGACCTAGAGACAAACTCCAGGGTTTTTTGGATACCTGTATGTCCGGCAAAGCGGGAAGCATGGGCCCAATGCATGAGCTTCTTCCTTAGTGTCGGCTTCACAAAACTTTTCCCTGATGGGGGCGTAGAGTCCATCCCTACCGTGGAGAATGCCAACGGACATATAATAGGATGCTTGTCTGAAGACTCTGACTCATTTTCTTGCTCCCATGAGCGGGAAAGGGCATCGGGCTTGCGATTCTGAGAGCCCGGACAGAACTGGAGTTTAAAGTCGAACCTGGAAAAGAAAAGTGCCCATCTGGCCTGACGAGGGTTGAGACATTGTGCGCCTTTCAGATATAGAAGGTTCTTGTGGTCTGTAAGGATGGTGATTGAATGAGAAGCTCCCTCCAACAGATATCTCCACTCCTCTAGAGCGAGCTTGATGGCTAGCAACTCCTGGTCGCCAATGGCATAGTTGCGCTCCGCTGGGGAGAACTTCCGTGAGAAGAAACTGCAAGGATGTAAATGGCCATCTTTAGCCCTCTGAGATAACACCGCTCCTACTCCAACGGAGGAGGCATCCACCTCTAGGATGAAAGGAGAGTCGATGTCAGGCTGTTTCAGGACAGGCGCAGAGATGAACCTCTGTTTTAAAAGATGAAAAGCTTGCATGGCTTCTTCAGACCACTTGGACGGGTTAGCACCCTTCTTGGTGAAAGCAGTAATAGGCGCCACAATGGTGGAAAAGTCTCGTATAAACTTTCGGTAATAATTGGCGAACCCTAAGAACCTCTGGACCCCTTTGAGGGTTAAGGGTACCGTCCAATTCTGGATTGCTTGTAGTTTCTCAGGATCCATCTCTAGTCCGGAACCGGACACAATGTACCCTAGAAACGGAATGGACTTGACTTCAAAGACGCATTTCTCTAATTTGCAATAGAGATGATTGACACGGAGACGGGACAGAACCTCCTTTACCCAAAAACGATGTTCCTCTAAATTGTTGGCAAAAATGAGGATATCATCTAGATAGACCACGACATGACGGTATAGAATGTCTCTGAAGATCTCATTGACGAAATGCTGGAAGACAGCTGGAGCATTGCTCAATCCGAAGGGCATGACGAGGTACTCATAATGTCCGTCACGGGTGTTAAATGCGGTCTTCCACTCGTCACCCTCACGGATCCGGATGAGATTGTATGCACCTCTCAAGTCCAGCTTTGTAAAGATGGTAGCTCCGCTAACTCTGTCAAAGAGCTCAGTAATCAGGGGTAAAGGATAGCGGTTCTTGATGGTAATGTCGTTCAAACCTCTGTAGTCGATGCACGGCCGCAGACCACCATCTTTCTTTTTTACAAAAAAGAAGCCTGCGCCGGCTGGAGAAGAAGAAGGTCGAATGAACCCCTTTGCTAGGTTCTCTTTAATGTATTCCTCCATAGAATGCGTCTCGGGCAGAGACAACGGATAAGTTCGGCCTCGAGGTGGAACCTTCCCTGGAACGAGATCAATCGGGCAGTCCCATTCTCTATGAGGAGGAAGGATATCAGCAGAAGCTTTACTGAACACATCCGTGAAATCTTGATATGGAGGAGGTGGAACATCAGACGACCTGGGGGAGGAAGAACAGACAGGCAACACTTTAAACAAACATGTCTCAGCACAGGAGGGACCCCATGCCAGGATTTGCGTAGTCGTCCAATCAATTGTAGGATTGTGAAGACGGAGCCATGGAAGGCCCAGGACCACAGGATGTGTGGCTCTTGGAATCACTAAAAGTGAAATAAGTTCGGAATGAAGAACTCCCACTCTCAGACGAACTGGTAGAGTCCTTAGAGCAATAACTGTATCAAAAATTTTACTGCCATCCACGGCAGTTAAGGAAAAGGAGGAAGGAAGTCTCTCGGTGGGTAGGGACCACCGTTTAACATAGGCTTCGGTAATAAAGTTCCCAGCTGCTCCGGAATCCAGGAGGGCAATGACGTTCTGATAACGTTGAGCAACTTGAAGCGAGACTGGGAGATTACAATCTTGAGGAGATGGAGAGGAGATCATTACTCCTAGCCGGCCCTCTCCTTGGCGAGCTAGGATTTGAAGTTTCCCGGACGTTTGGGACAGGCATGAATAGTGTGAGACGGGGCTGCACAATACAGACAGAGAGACTCAGAGAGACGTCTTCGGCGCTCAGCAGGAGTTAAACGGGAACGGACAATTTGCATGGGTTCATCTTTAGTTGGTGACAGTTGGCGAGGAGGAGGAGCAGAAGATTTTGGAGCAGATGATCTTCCACGCTCAGTTGCTCTCTCTCTGAAACGTAAGTCAACTTTTGTACAAAGTGAGATTAGCTCATCTAACTTGGAGGGTAAGTCTCTGGTAGCTAACTCATCTTTAATACGCTCGGATAAACCATGCCAGAATGCAGCATACAGGGCCTCGTCGTTCCATGTCAGTTCAGATGCCAGGATCTGGAACTGTATAAGATATTGTCCTACAGTATGTGATCCCTGGCGTAAACGGAGAATCTCAGACGAAGCTGAAGTTACCCGGCCTGGCTCGTCGAAGATGCGCCTGAATGTTGACACGAATGCAGTGTAAGAAGATAGCAGGGTGTCGGACCTCTCCCATAACGGTGATGCCCAGTCAAGGGCTGAGCCACTGAGAAGTGAGATGATGTAGGCAATTTTTGTACGGTCACTGGGAAAATTGCCAGGTTGTAGCTCAAACTGAATCTCACACTGGTTGAGAAATCCCCTGCAGAATCTTGGAGATCCGTCAAATTTTGCTGGCGTTGGAAGATGAAGACGTGGAGCAGAAACGGGTAAGGTGGGTGGGGTTATAGTTGGAGTCACTGTGGTTGACGCCCCAGATGCGCCTGATCCACGGAGAGTTGTCTGAATCCCATCCAGCCGAGTAGAGAAATCCTGGAGACAGCGGATGATGTGGCCCTGTGCAGCCTCCTGATGTTCAAGTCGGGCTGCCAGTTCTTGCATCGGCCTGGCCGCTTGATCCTGGTCTCCGGCTGGATTCATTTGGTCAGTGCTTACTGTCACAACTGAGGGCCTGAGCTGACGGAAGGCAGCCTCAGTTGTAGGGGCTGAGATGTACCGGAACCTGGGAGGTTGTATCAGACCCCTGGACATGTAAGTAACATGAAGAGAAACCGCCCGAAGGCGTGACCACGACAACTTGAGTAAAAGTCAATGATATTTATTTATGACAAACTCCATGCATCACAGTAGCAGTAAAAAGTAACATAAAAATCAGCAGAGAAATAATAATACAGTTCCTGGGTACTACAGGGTGGCAGGGGCCACAGAGCTCTGGTGGTATGAGACAGTTCTTATTATCTGCAAGTTGGAAAGTCCTTACCAGGCTCAACTGTAGCAATGAGGAAAGCCCAGGGTCATACCAGCTGGTGTTCCAGGGAAAGCTGGACTGCTGTAGATAAAATGCTGCTGTGGGTACTGGTTAGAACCAGACAGGTGTTGGCACGGAGTGGATACTGGCTGGAACCAGTTAAATAATAAATAAAGCTTGAGAGCGATGCAAAGTAGATGAAATGTAGAATTTGAGAGCGGAGAAATAATAATACCGGTGGAGAGTGGTAAACTGCAGAAAGGACACCGGCCCTTTAAGAGAAGCTGTACACTGCTGGAAGCTGAGCTGGAAGCAGGTGATGTTGTAGCTGGAAACAGGTGAGTCCAGAATGGATCGGAGAGTCAGGCTACACCGCAGATGGAATGCTGGTGCGGGTCTCTATAGCAGAAGTCTGGAGACAGGAGCTGGAACCTGAAAGACATTCACAGAAGAGAGACAAACTGGAACTAGGTTTGACAACCAAAGCACTGACGCCTTCCTTGCTCAGGCACAACCTATTTATACCTGCAGCAAGGAAGGCATTGGCTAGGCAATTATGCAAATTAATAATACTGACAACGGATTGGTAGGAATGATCAGCTGACAGAATCCAAGATGGCTGCGCCCATGCAGACACTTGGAGGGAAGTTTGGATTGTAATCCATGTGGTCTGGAAAACAGTAATGGCGGCGCCGGCCACCGGAGACAGGAGACGCCAGGCTGACAGATGCACATCCGATCACGCGGACACAGCGGAGGCCGCGGCTGACGTAATCGCCACTCTGAATGCAGAAGCTCAGGGATGGCGGCGGAGGCCGCGGGAGACGCCATGCCAGATGTATAAGGCGTTACTGTGACTGCGTCCAGAGAGACAGGAGAGGATGCGGGAATGTGCACATCAGGATAACAGATGGGATCCGGTCCTGGAGCGCTGAGCCAGCCTTAGGAGGCATCTGATAGGTAAGAAATGGCGTCCAGGTACCCGGATCGTGACAGCCAGTATTTACTAGAGATGTGCACCGGACATTTTTCGGGTTTTATGTTTTGGTTTTGGATTCGGTTCCGCGGCCGTGTTTTGGATTCGGACGCGTTTTGGCAAAACCTCCCTGAAATTTTTTTGTCGGATTCGGGTGTGTTTTGGATTCGGGTGTTTTTTTTTCAAAAACCCCTCAAAAACAGCTTAAACCATAGAATTTGGGGGTAATTTTGATCCTATAGTATTATTAACCTCAATAACCACAATTTCCACTCATTTCCAGTCTATTTTGAACACCTCACTCCTCACAATACTATTTTTAGTCCTAAAATGTGCACCAAGGTCGCTGGATGACTAAGCAAAGCCACCCAAGAGGGCGGCACAAACACCTGGCCCATCTAGGAGTGGCACTGCAGTGTCAGACAGGATGGCACTTCAAAATATTGGCCCCAAACAGCACATGATGCAAAGAAAAGAGAACAAGAGGTGCACTGTGGTCGCTGGACGGCTAAGCTAAGCGACACAAACCTCAATATCACAGGAATTATTCGTTCTTCTAATCAATGGTATTATTGGTCCAAATCACTGGAAGAAAATGACAAAATCACTGGAATTATTCATTCTAATCAATGGTATTTTTGGTCCAAATCACTGGAAGAAAATGACAAAATCACAGGAATTATTTGTTCTAATTAATGGTATTATTGGTCCAAATCACTGGAAGAAAATGACAAAATCACTGGAATTATTTGATCTAATCAATGGTATTATTGGTCCAAATCACTGGAAGAAATTGGAATGGATGGATACCTGCAGTGACACAGAGCTGCAAGATACAGCAATGGCCTACTGTACAACTATATACTGTTAGTCACCAAAATGCTGCACTGTAACTGTAATACTATATATACTGCTCACAAAAATGCCGCACAGATATGGAATGGAGACTTGCAGTGACACGGAGCTGCAAGATACAGCAATGGCCTACTGTACAACTACATACTGTTAGTCACCTAAATGCTGCGCTGTGATACTATATATACTGCTCACAAAAATGCCGCACAGATATGGAATGGATACTTGCAGTGACACGGAGCTGCAAGATACAGCAATGGCCTACTGTACACAACTATATTCTGTTAGTCACCTAAATGCTGCACTGTAATACCATATATACTGCTCACAAAAATGCCGCACAGATATGGAATGGATACTTGCAGTGACACAGAGCTGCAAGATACAGCAATGGCCTACTGTACTGTACTACTATAATTATTATATACTGGTGGTCCCCAGTCCCCACAATGCAGCACACTGATCAGATACTGTATTTGCAGCACACTGAGCACAGATATGGAGCGTTTTCAGGCAGAGAACGTAGATATTTTCAGCACATTGAGCACAGATTATTTGCAGCACACTGAGCACAGATATTTTCAGCACACTGTGCACAGATTACGGAGCTTTTCAGGGAGAGAACGCAGCCACGTCCTCTCCGTTCAATCTCCAATGCACGAGTGAAAATGGCGGCGACGCGCGGCTACTTATATAGAATACAAATCTCGCGAGAATCCGACAGCGAGATGATGATGTTCTGGCGCGTTCTGGTTAACCAAGCAAGGCGGGAAGATCCGAGGCTGCCTCAGAACCGTGTAAAATAGGTGAAGTTCGGGGGGTTCGGATCCCGAGGAACCGAACTCGTTCATCTCTAGTATTTACCCTGCACAGAAGCAATATAACCCACCCAAATCTAACTCTCTTTGCACATGTTATATCTGCCACTCCTGCAGTGCACATGGTTTTGCCCATTAGCTAACAAATTTGCAGCTGCTGCGATCAGATCTGAATTAGGCCCAAAGTCACAAATTTATACATTGTGAGCAGGGCTGCCAAGAGAAAGCCTGGGCCCCGGTACAGTAACTTCCCTACAACCTGTTAGTTGCATGGCTGCACCACTTTGGGGGCATGTCTAGCACACAAGAAATACCCACTAACAGGAGCATGACATACGTCCCATCAGTTGGGACAAAAGTGATCACTATTAGGATGGTGGGACAGTCACATAAAAGCTGCATTGGTTGCAGAACGCATTCCCTGGAACACCATCAGTTTGTGACAGTGGATCCTCCATTGTAATTTTGGGATAAAGGATGCGCTATAACGTGTAAGTGCAGTTGAATAAACTGAAATGTTGACTTGCACATTAGTGGTCATCACCAGAATATATTGTTACATTAGTAAGTCCCGAGAGTGCCACAGTATTTCTGCTTTTGCTACCTGTCATCCCAGGCAATTGTGCAGTATTTTGGACAGAGTGCCACCCATGACATATATATAGATAGATAGATAGATAGATAGATAGATAGATAGATAGGCACACACACACATACATGTATATACTGTATAGAGATGGATATTACACACACACACACACATACATGAATATACTGTATATAGATAGATATTACACACAGTAGCGGATCTTGCTATGGGCAAGCAGGATTTTTGCCTGGGACGCCGCCTTCTGGAGGGCGCTGCCGTCGTCCGGAGGGCGCCACCGCTGTGGCAAGATCTGCTACTGGTGCCGGTGCTGTGCGCGATGAAGTAATTGCGCACCTGCACTGCATTGTGGGAGCGGCACATAGATGCTAGAGGTCATAATTGACCTCTAGTGTCTATGCGGTGCTATTGGAGAGACGTCATGACGTCTCTCCCATAGATCCGAGGAGCGGCGCCGGCGGCCAGAGACGGAGTGCAGCAGCGGTCGGGAAGCAGGAGCGGGGATTGTAAGTATTAATTTTTTACATTTTTTTGTATGCGGCGCAACTAGGGGGCACAACTCTACAGGGGTCACAACTCCATAGGAAGCACAGTACTGGGGGCAATACTACTGTGGGCACAGCTACAGGGGGCATAACTGACCACGCCCCTTCTCCATGAAGCCACGCCCCTATTTTTTCGCACTGGGCGCCACAAGGTCTAGATCCGGCCCTGATTACACACACACACACATACAGGGCAGTAGAGAGTCTGGATGGGCCAAGGTACTTTTCAGGGGCCATTGCTTATTCACAGGAATATTGAAAAAATACTGAAAAAATTGTATTTTAAGCGCCACCATGGCCACACTCCAGCCCAGCAGTCAGCAGCGTGTGCTTGGCTTAGGTGAAGAGCTGTAGCTGCTGCTGCCAGTTAAGGGGGGGGAAAACTGGGGCCCATCCATCAGACCTGGGCCCGGGTAATTTGTACCCTCTCCCCCCCTCTCTCAGCACCACTGATTGCGAGCACAATGGGGCAGATGTATTTAGCCCGGAGAAGTGATAAAGCAGTGATAAAGCAATGATAAGTGCGAGGTGATAATGCTCCAGCCAATCAGCTCCAATATGTAAATTGACAGGAGCTGATTGGCTAGTGCGTTATTACCTTCCACTTATCACTGCTTTATCACTTCTCCAGACTTAGTACATCTGCCCCATTGTGAGAAATAGTTTTGAAGGACATTTTTGAAATAATGGAAAATTATCTTTTAGCATTTTTGATTAGATTTACATTTTTGGGCGGATTCCAAAAACAAAACACCAGCCCAGTGTTGCCAAAACCGAAACCAATTTCAAATCATCTTTATAGTTTGGAAATGTAACCAAAACCAAGACACAGGTTGGCTAGCTCATCTCCAGTAGTCAACAAGATACAGTATAACAAGTAGAGATGAGCGCCTGAAATTTTTCGGGTTTTGTGTTTTGGTTTTGGGTTCGGTTCCGCGGCCGTGTTTTGGGTTCGAACGCGTTTTGGCAAAACCTCACCGAATTATTTTTGTCGGATTCGGGTGTGTTTTGGATTCGGGTGTTTTTTTCCAAAAACACTAAAAAACAGCTTAAATCATAGAATTTGGGGGTCATTTTGATCCCAAAGTATTATTAACCTCAAAAACCATAATTTACACTCATTTTCAGTCTATTCTGAATACCTCACACCTCACAATATTATTTTTAGTCCTAAAATTTGCACCGAGGTCGCTGTGTGAGTAAGATAAGCGACCCTAGTGGCCGACACAAACACCGGGCCCATCTAGGAGTGGCACTGCAGTGTCACGCAGGATGTCCCTTCCAAAAAACCCTCCCCAAACAGCACATGACGCAAAGAAAAAAAGAGGCGCAATGAGGTAGCTGTGTGAGTAAGATTAGCGACCCTAGTGGCCGACACAAACACCGGGCCCATCTAGGAGTGGCACTGCAGTGTCACGCAGGATGGCCCTTCCAAAAAACCCTCCCCAAACAGCACATGACGCAAAGAAAAAAAGAGGCGCAATGAGGTAGCTGTGTGAGTAAGATTAGCGACCCTAGTGGCCGACACAAACACCGGGCCCATCTAGGAGTGGCACTGCAGTGTCACGCAGGATGGCCCTTCCAAAAAACCCTCCCCAAACAGCACATGACGCAAAGAAAAAAAGAGGCGCAATGAGGTAGCTGACTGTGTGAGTAAGATTAGCGACCCTAGTGGCCGACACAAACACCGGGCCCATCTAGGAGTGGCACTGCAGTGTCACGCAGGATGTCCCTTCCAAAAAACCCTCCCCAAACAGCACATGACGCAAAGAAAAAAAGAGGCGCAATGAGGTAGCTGTGTGAGTAAGATTAGCGACCCTAGTGGCCGACACAAACACCGGGCCCATCTAGGAGTGGCACTACAGTGTCACGCAGGATGTCCCTTCCAAAAAACCCTCCCCAAACAGCACATGACGCAAAGAAAAAAAGAGGCGCAATGAGGTAGCTGTGTGAGTAAGATTAGCGACCCTAGTGGCCGACACAAACACCGGGCACATCTAGGAGTGGCACTGCAGTGTCACGCAGGATGTCCCTTCCAAAAAACCCTCCCCAAACAGCACATGACGCAAAGAAAAAAAGAGGCGCAATGAGGTAGCTGACTGTGTGAGTAAGATTAGCGACCCTAGTGGCCGACACAAACACCGGGCCCATCTAGGAGTGGCACTGCAGTGTCACGCAGGATGTCCCTTCCAAAAAACCCTCCCCAAACAGCACATGACGCAAAGAAAAAAAGAGGCGCAATGAGGTAGCTGACTGTGTGAGTAAGATTAGCGACCCTAGTGGCCGACACAAACACCGGGCCCATCTAGGAGTGGCACTGCAGTGTCACGCAGGATGTCCCTTCCAAAAAACCCTCCCCAATCAGCACATGATGCAAAGAAAAAGAAAAGAAAAAAGAGGTGCAAGATGGAATTGTCCTTGGGCCCTCCCACCCACCCTTATGTTGTATAAACAAAACAGGACATGCACACTTTAACCAACCCATCATTTCAGTGACAGGGTCTGCCACACGACTGTGACTGATATGACGGGTTGGTTTGGACCCCCCCCAAAAAAGAAGCAATTAATCTCTCCTTGCACAAACTGGCTCTACAGAGGCAAGATGTCCACCTCATCTTCACCCTCCGATATATCACCGTGTACATCCCCCTCCTCACAGATTATCAATTCGTCCCCACTGGAATCCACCATCTCAGCTCCCTGTGTACTTTGTGGAGGCAATTGCTGCTGGTCAATGTCTCCGCGGAGGAATTGATTATAATTCATTTTAATGAACATCATCTTCTCCACATTTTCTGGATGTAACCTCGTACGCCGATTGCTGACAAGGTGAGCGGCGGCACTAAACACTCTTTCGGAGTACACACTTGTGGGAGGGCAACTTAGGTAGAATAAAGCCAGTTTGTGCAAGGGCCTCCAAATTGCCTCTTTTTCCTGCCAGTATAAGTACGGACTGTGTGACGTGCCTACTTGGATGCGGTCACTCATATAATCCTCCACCATTCTATCAATGTTGAGAGAATCATATGCAGTGACAGTAGACGACATGTCCGTAATCGTTGTCAGGTCCTTCAGTCCGGACCAGATGTCAGCATCAGCAGTCGCTCCAGACTGCCCTGCATCACCGCCAGCGGGTGGGCTCGGAATTCTGAGCCTTTTCCTCGCACCCCCAGTTGCGGGAGAATGTGAAGGAGGAGATGTTGACAGGTCGCGTTCCGCTTGACTTGACAATTTTGTCACCAGCAGGTCTTTCAACCCCAGCAGACCTGTGTCTGCCGGAAAGAGAGATCCAAGGTAGGCTTTAAATCTAGGATCGAGCACGGTGGCCAAAATGTAGTGCTCTGATTTCAACAGATTGACCACCCGTGAATCCTTGTTAAGCGAATTAAGGGCTGCATCCACAAGTCCCACATGCCTAGCGGAATCGCTCCCTTTTAGCTCCTTCTTCAATGCCTCCAGCTTCTTCTGCAAAAGCCTGATGAGGGGAATGACCTGACTCAGGCTGGCAGTGTCTGAACTGACTTCACGTGTGGCAAGTTCAAAGGGCATCAGAACCTTGCACAACGTTGAAATCATTCTCCACTGCACTTGAGACAGGTGCATTCCATCTCCTATATCGTGCTCAATTGTATAGGCTTGAATGGCCTTTTGCTGCTCCTCCAACCTCTGAAGCATATAGAGGGTTGAATTCCACCTCGTTACCACTTCTTGCTTCAGATGATGGCAGGGCAGGTTCAGTAGTTTTTGGTGGTGCTCCAGTCTTCTGTACGTGGTGCCTGTACGCCGAAAGTGTCCCGCAATTTTTCTGGCCACCGACAGCATCTCTTGCACGCCCCTGTCGTTTTTTAAAAAATTCTGCACCACCAAATTCAAGGTATGTGCAAAACATGGGACGTGCTGGAATTTGCCCATATTTAATGCACACACAATATTGCTGGCGTTGTCCGATGCCACAAATCCACAGGAGAGTCCAATTGGGGTAAGCCATTCCGCGATGATCTTCCTCAGTTGCCGTAAGAGGTTTTCAGCTGTGTGCGTATTCTGGAAAGCGGTGATACAAAGCGTAGCCTGCCTAGGAAAGAGTTGGCGTTTGCAAGATGCTGCTACTGGTGCCGCCGCTGCTGTTCTTGCGGCGGGAGTCCATACATCTACCCAGTGGGCTGTCACAGTCATATAGTCCTGACCCTGCCCTGCTCCACTTGTCCACATGTCCGTGGTTAAGTGGACATTGGGTACAACTGCATTTTTTAGGAGACTGGTGAGTCTTTTTCTGACGTCCGTGTACATTCTCGGTATCGCCTGCCTAGAGAAGTGGAACCTAGATGGTATTTGGTAACGGGGGCACACTGCCTCAATAAATTGTCTAGTTCCCTGTGAACTAACGGCGGATACCGGACGCACGTCTAACACCAACATAGTTGTCAAGGACTCAGTTATCCGCTTTGCAGTAGGATGACTGCTGTGATATTTCATCTTCCTCGCAAAGGACTGTTGAACAGTCAATTGCTTACTGGATGTAGTACAAGTGGGCTTACGACTTCCCCTCTGGGATGACCATCGACTCCCAGCGGCAACAACAGCAGCGCCAGCAGCAGTAGGCGTTACACGCAAGGATGCATCGGAGGAATCCCAGGCAGGAGAGGACTCGTCAGACTTGCCAGTGACATGGCCTGCAGGACTATTGGCATTCCTGGGGAAGGAGGAAATTGACACTGAGGGAGTTGGTGGGGTGGTTTGCGTGAGCTTGGTTACAAGAGGAAGGGATTTACTGGTCAGTGGACTGCTTCCGCTGTCACCCAAAGTTTTTGAACTTGTCACTGACTTATTATGAATGCGCTGCAGGTGACGTATAAGGGAGGATGTTCCGAGGTGGTTAACGTCCTTACCCCTACTTATTACAGCTTGACAAAGGGAACACACGGCTTGACACCTGTTGTCCGCATTTCTGGTGAAATACCTCCACACCGAAGAGCTGATTTTGTTGGTATTTTCACCTGGCATGTCAACGGCCATATTCCTCCCACGGACAACAGGTGTCTCCCCGGGTGCCTGACTTAAACAAACCACCTCACCATCAGAATCCTCCTGGTCAATTTCCTCCCCAGCGCCAGCAACACCCATATCCTCCTCATCCTGGTGTACTTCAACACTGACATCTTCAATCTGACTATCAGGAACTGGACTGCGGGTGCTCCTTCCAGCACTTGCAGGGGGCGTGCAAATGGTGGAAGGCGCATGCTCTTCACGTCCAGTGTTGGGAAGGTCAGGCATCGCAACCGACACAATTGGACTCTCCTTGTGGATTTGGGATTTCAAAGAACGCACAGTTCTTTGCGGTGCTTTTGCCAGCTTGAGTCTTTTCAGTTTTCTAGCGAGAGGCTGAGTGCTTCCATCCTCATGTGAAGCTGAACCACTAGCCATGAACATAGGCCAGGGCCTCAGCCGTTCCTTGCCACTCCGTGTGGTAAATGGCATATTGGCAAGTTTACGCTTCTCCTCCGACAATTTTATTTTAGGTTTTGGAGTCCTTTTTTTACTGATATTTGGTGTTTTGGTTTTGACATGCTCTGTACTATGCCATTGGGCATCGGCCTTGGCAGACGACGTTGCTGGCATTTCATCGTCTCGGCCATGACTAGTGGCAGCAGCTTCAGCACGAGGTGGAAGTGGATCTTGATCTTTCCCTAATTTTGGAACCTCAACATTTTTGTTCTCCATATTTTAATAGGCACAACTAAAAGGCACCTCAGGTAAACAATGGAGATGGATGGATTGGATACTAGTATACAATTATGGACGGGCTGCCGAGTGCCGACACAGAGGTAGCCACAGCCGTGAACTACCGCACTGTACTGTGTCTGCTGCTAATATATAGACTGGTTGATAAAGAGATAGTATACTCGTAACTAGTATGTATGTATGTATAAAGAAAGAAAAAAAACCACGGTTAGGTGGTATATACAATTATGGACGGGCTGCCGAGTGCCGACACAGAGGTAGCCACAGCCGTGAACTACCGCACTGTACTGTGTCTGCTGCTAATATATAGACTGGTTGATAAAGAGATAGTATACTCGTAACTAGTATGTATGTATAAAGAAAGAAAAAAAAACCACGGTTAGGTGGTATATACAATTATGGACGGGCTGCCGAGTGCCGACACAGAGGTAGCCACAGCCGTGAACTACCGCACTGTACTGTGTCTGCTGCTAATATATAGACTGGTTGATAAAGAGATAGTATACTCGTAACTAGTATGTATGTATAAAGAAAGAAAAAAAAACCACGGTTAGGTGGTATATACAATTATGGACGGGCTGCCGAGTGCCGACACAGAGGTAGCCACAGCCGTGAACTACCGCACTGTACTGTGTCTGCTGCTAATATATAGACTGGTTGATAAAGAGATAGTATACTCGTAACTAGTATGTATGTATAAAGAAAGAAAAAAAAACCACGGTTAGGTGGTATATACAATTATGGACGGGCTGCCGAGTGCCGACACAGAGGTAGCCACAGCCGTGAACTACCGCACTGTACTGTGTCTGCTGCTAATATATAGACTGGTTGATAAAGAGATAGTATACTCGTAACTAGTATGTATGTATAAAGAAAGAAAAAAAAACCACGGTTAGGTGGTATATACAATTATGGACGGGCTACCGAGTGCCGACACAGAGGTAGCCACAGCCGTGAACTACCGCACTGTACTGTGTCTGCTGCTAATATATAGACTGGTTGATAAAGAGATAGTATACTCGTAACTAGTATGTATGTATAAAGAAAGAAAAAAAAACCACGGTTAGGTGGTATATACAATTATGGACGGGCTGCCGAGTGCCGACACAGAGGTAGCCACAGCCGTGAACTACCGCACTGTACTGTGTCTGCTGCTAATATATAGACTGGTTGATAAAGAGATAGTATACTCGTAACTAGTATGTATGTATAAAGAAAGAAAAAAAAACCACGGTTAGGTGGTATATACAATTATGGACGGGCTGCCGAGTGCCGATACAGAGGTAGCCACAGCCGTGAACTACCGCACTGTACTGTGTCTGCTGCTAATATATAGACTGGTTGATAAAGAGATAGTATACTCGTAACTAGTATGTATGTATAAAGAAAGAAAAAAAAACCACGGTTAGGTGGTATATACAATTATGGACGGGCTGCCGAGTGCCGACACAGAGGTAGCCACAGCCGTGAACTACCGCACTGTACTGTGTCTGCTGCTAATATATAGACTGGTTGATAAAGAGATAGTATACTCGTAACTAGTATGTATGTATAAAGAAAGAAAAAAAAACCACGGTTAGGTGGTATATACAATTATGGACGGGCTGCCGAGTGCCGACACAGAGGTAGCCACAGCCGTGAACTACCGCACTGTACTGTGTCTGCTGCTAATATATAGACTGGTTGATAAAGAGATAGTATACTCGTAACTAGTATGTATGTATAAATAAATAAAAAAAAAACACGGTTAGGTGGTATATACAATTATGGACGGGCTGCCGAGTGCCGACACAGAGGTAGCCACAGCCGTGAACTACCACACTGTACTGTGTCTGCTGCTAATATATAGACTGGTTGATAAAGAGATAGTATACTCGTAACTAGTATGTATGTATAAAGAAAGAAAAAAAAACCACGGTTAGGTGGTATATACAATTATGGACGGGCTGCCGAGTGCCGACACAGAGGTAGCCACAGCCGTGAACTACCGCACTGTACTGTGTCTGCTGCTAATATATAGACTGGTTGATAAAGAGATAGTATACTCGTAACTAGTATGTATGTATAAAGAAAGAAAAAAAAACCACGGTTAGGTGGTATATACAATTATGGACGGGCTGCCGAGTGCCGACACAGAGGTAGCCACAGCCGTGAACTACCGCACTGTACTGTGTCTGCTGCTAATATATAGACTGGTTGATAAAGAGATAGTATACTCGTAACTAGTATGTATGTATAAAGAAAGAAAAAAAAACCACGGTTAGGTGGTATATACAATTATGGACGGGCTGCCGAGTGCCGACACAGAGGTAGCCACAGCCGTGAACTACCGCACTGTACTGTGTCTGCTGCTAATATATAGACTGGTTGATAAAGAGATAGTATACTCGTAACTAGTATGTATGTATAAAGAATGAAAAAAAAACCACGGTTAGGTGGTATATACAATTATGGACGGGCTGCCGAGTGCCGACACAGAGGTAGCCACAGCCGTGAACTACCGCACTGTACTGTGTCTGCTGCTAATATATAGACTGGTTGATAAAGAGATAGTATACTCGTAACTAGTATGTATGTATAAAGAAAGAAAAAAAAACCACGGTTAGGTGGTATATACAATTATGGACGGGCTGCCGAGTGCCGACACAGAGGTAGCCACAGCCGTGAACTACCGCACTGTACTGTGTCTGCTGCTAATATAGACTGGTTGATAAAGAGATAGTATACTACTAATATTATATACTGGTGGTCAGGTCACTGGTCACTAGTCACACTGGCAGTGGCACTCCTGCAGCAAAAGTGTGCACTGTTTAATTTTAATATAATATTATGTACTCCTGGCTCCTGCTATAACCTATAACTGGCACTGCAGTAGTGCTCCCCAGTCTCCCCCACAATTATAAGCTGTGTGAGCTGAGCAGTCAGACAGATATATAATATATATAGATGATGCAGCACACTGGCCTGAGCCTGAGCAGTGCACACAGATATGGTATGTGACTGAGTCACTGTGTGCTGTGTATCGCTTTTTTCAGGCAGAGAACGGATTATAAATAAAAGTGGTGGTCACTGGTCACTATCAGCAAAACTCTGCACTGTACACTACTGAGTACTCCTAATGCTCCCCAAAATTAGTAAATCAAGTGTCTCTCTAATCTATTCTAATTCTAAACGGAGAGGACGCCAGCCACGTCCTCTCCCTATCAATCTCAATGCACGTGTGAAAATGGCGGCGACGCGCGGCTCCTTATATAGAATCCGAGTCTCGCGATAGAATCCGAGCCTCGCGAGAATCCGACAGCGTCATGATGACGTTCGGGCGCGCTCGGGTTAACCGAGCAAGGCGGGAAGATCCGAGTCGCTCGGACCCGTGAAAAAAAACATGAAGTTCTGGCGGGTTCGGATTCAGAGAAACCGAACCCGCTCATCTCTAATAACAAGTCCATCCTATTGCTTCCATGATGTGAGAAAGATTGCTGAGTGGGGAGTTTAAAAGGGAAATGACCTGTCTGGGAGTCAGCTGTGGTTTGTGCCCTGCAGAAATCCCTGTGGTTAAATGCTCGCCCCAATGAATAATTTGCTATGTAAAAAGAGCAATGCTAGCTGTCAGCTCCAGTAGGAATAATATATTCTCCACAATGTTTCTTAAAAGAAAGTGCTTCTTTTTTTCAGTAACATGAGGTAATATTGTACATGATCTATGAGTTTGATAATAGTTGAGGTTAATGATCTTCAGCTAGATCACGGAGAAACTAATTTCATAATACATGATGGATGAAATCATGTAACGGCTGGGTATATACATTAAAGACAATGATCTTTCTGGCATGCTAAATGGTAAAATAAAAAGCACTTTTAGTAAGTTATTTGATTAATTGGTCTGGCCTTTTAGTTATTTACCATGATAAAGTAAAATGCGTTTAAGCCGATCACTTTGACAGCAATTTTTCTTCCACATGCAGCAGCTACATCCCAGCGACATCCACTGCTTGGCTAGGAGATCATATAGTGCCTATGTCTTTGCTAAAAGTCACTGCTCTCTATATTTGTCCCCTCTAGTTTTCACATTATAACCCCCATTTGTCAGCCCAAGACAAATATATTTATAGATCTAGGCTGAAGGAGCTGTATAAGGGTGGAAGCATTGCCTCCTAAGTGGCTCATTCTGCCCTGTGACATTGGACAAGATATTTTTGCTTTCTAAGTCATTGCAAATGACCACTAAACAATAGAGGTAGTATTGCTGTACAGTATTTATAAAATGGTAACACTTCATTCAATGCTGTAAATGTAAGCCCCCTATACATCTGCCTGCCGTTTCCCCAATTCCCCCATGTGACCAGAAGTGCAGATCGATGGCCATTGATAAACGGTGATCCGTCTGTGAATTCTTCGTGTTAAAATTCAGCAATTTTCGGTTGGGATTGGGGAATTGAGATTTTTCAACTTGTTGAATATTCCCGACGTGGGGGGATCAGGACATTGTGTCAATCCATAGCAGGTACTGTATATGGGGTCTTAGTCTACGGATGGCCAGACATTACACACAAATGCAGACTAGGCCACAGTGTTGTGTCAGGGCTTTGTGTGAAAGGGTGTTATTAGGGAAAGAAATGTTGATCCATACTGTATTAGTAATGTACCTTTGACAATATTGCCTTCGGAGTTCTGCAATTACCTTATCGTGTTGCGTTTGGCATCACAGTGGACTGGATGCCGGCGGTCATGTGACCGATGCCAGAATCCTGACACCCCTCAGGAGACCGGCGCTGTGACACTGAAAGGAAACATCCCGAAGGTGAGTATTGGGGTGGGGGTTAGGACCCAGAGGGGGATGTTTAAGGTTAGGCACTAGGGGGGTTAGGGTGAGGCACTAGAAGGGTTAACCGTAGCCGACACCCTCGGAGGGTTAGCCCTAGCTGACACCCCCGTAGGGTTAGCCCTAGACGACACCCCCGGAGGGTTAGGGTAGCAAAGGGGAGAGAGGTAAAAAAAAACTCACCACCGCCTTGTGTTGGGATCCTCACTGTCGTGATGCCGCGGTCAGTCATCTGACCACTGACATCCTGACCACTTTAATACCCAACCCACTCTAAAGGTCCATACACACTGGGCGTTTTTGCCCAGCGTGTATGAACAGCGATGATTGCTGACATTGCTGGGCTGAAAAGCGCTCAGTGCATACACACTGAGCACTTTTCCCCGCTGCCCAGCGATGTCAGCGGGGGTAAGCAACTTTCCATAGCAGGACGCTATGGAAAGCCACTCACCCCGCCATTCATCTACTGGTAATACCAGCAGAAGAATGGCGGCCGCCAGCGACGAAGCGGGAGCGCGCATCAGCGCTCACCGCTCATCGTTTGGGCTTACACACTGGGCGGCTTTGAGCTGAAAGCATCTCAACACACCAAAGTGACCTGCTTTCAGCTTAAAATCACCCAGTGTGTATGGGCCTTAACTGCTAACAGTACAGGAACCATCAACTACAGCAATGCCGACTCTTATTCGGCTATTTTAGTTATTGTACTGTAACAATACACTGGGTGTCATCAGTGAGTCAGTCAGTTTAATGTAATAATTTCAGTTGTCCTGGATGCCAAAATGGCTAGTATTCCTTCCCCTGGTATTTTTCCTAAACCTCCTAATGATACTCTGTGGACCCCTTCATTCAAAGTAAAGCATTCATTACCTCTAATACCAAGAAATAATGACACGGAGACTTGAATTTGGCAGAAAAATTGCTAGCTATTTATTGTACCCTAACCATTAGCAAACCTGTAAATTTAAAATTTTGTTAACATGCCAATTCAGCCGGCATATGGTGGCAGAAAAAAGAACGGCTCTATTGAACTGACGCTAACCTTAAAAACGTTAAAATTCAAAACTATCCTAATTTAAATACAAACTATAAAATCGGTAATAGGTGCCCAACTCAACCCCCACGGTGACTACCCACCCTGATGGGTGCCTGCCGCTGCCCCCGGACGGGTGGTCGAGCAGCCTTAAAAGTCGATGGAGGTGAGTGTACCTAAACCACACCAAACTGTAAATCACTACAGCTAACAAGACAAACTACAACCTGACGTTCTTTTCCGCCAACAAAATAGCCAACGATAAAAACAGCCAACAATTCAACGCCAAGGCACTCCGTGCCAGAACCTCTATCAACAGGGTGGGAGGGCGGGAAGGCAATTCAGCAGCAAGAGAGACCAAGCTGGCCTAGCATTCCCTATATATATTAACCCTCCCCCTTTTCCAAAGGCTGTACTTTCCTCACAGCTAGGTCCACCCCTCACAGGATGTTTAACTCTTTCCATTCCTATGCAGTCATTTCTCTCACCTTCTTAAAGGCAAAGGCACCAAATACAGGTGGTGCTATCCTGCCTACCATTGTATTTAGATGAGTTCAGTTTCCATTATCTATTTCATTAACCATGTTCTGCCTATTTTTAATTTGGGGGATACTTTAGTGGTGCATGATAGGTTTGTTCTTAGGTGGGTGTATTGGGTAGTAGTTAGTAGTTGAACAGCCTGTAATTAGGCAGATAATGTATAGGGTTGGTAGTTTGTTAAAGGGAAAATGAAGATCTGGGGTGGGTAATTACTTGATGCTTTATTTGTTTAACTGAAATCCTCCCCCTTTCTTTTAATTCCAAATTCAATAGACTTTTGTTTTGCTTTGAAGGCAAAAAGAGAATAACATGTTTATTTGAGTGTCTAATATACTTTTCAGTGTATTTTTGTGAATAGTGCTTGATAATCAGTCTGTAATAGGGCAACTGCTATCTCTATCTAGTTCATGATAATACAGGGACTGATGTAAATGTTCACTGTAAGGTGATATATAAATATCTGCTGGTAATAAATAGTATCTAGATAATAAATAGTTTTCTACCAACATGTCAGAAAGTTCACACAGATTTGTCACCCTGCGGACAAGTGACTGACATAACGGACTAGCTAGTTACTAACAAATTCTAAATACTACACGTTGGTCCAATATGAATATTCATCAGAGGGGATTTAAGTAAGGGCAAAACACATTTATTGTGGACAATCCAACATGAATAAGAACATTACAGATGGAGCCACGCTCATCTGAGGCGGCTCCATCGCAGACATGCACTCCTGGAGTGACTAGGTGATCCGTCCGCCTAGTCACACCGGGAGTGCACAGAGACGCTCCCATTCAGAAAGTCTCTGTCCGGGCACGCGGATGGAGATGCTCTCCATTCCAGTGAATGGGACGAGTCTCTGTCACGGGCGAGTGCGTCTGGCCGGACGGGGATGCTCTCGGCGATAGGCACGGCCCCTAGTCACAGACGGAGCCACGACTAGCGTGACTGCATCTGTACATTTATTTAGTCCAGTATGTCCCACTTGTTGACTATATCAGTACAGGTAACATGTATCAAAAAGTAAATGGCAAAAACAGATTCATGAGTTCTCGATGACATTGTTCATGCTGGGGTATCTGTTATTGTACTCACTTTTTTAAATAAAGATCCGGTCAGAATCCCAAAAGTCAGAATACCGAGCCGGAATCCCAACACTACTTGGAATGCCAACACCAGCATCCCAACAGGGACGTGCAGTCATTAAAGATTAAAATAATACAAAGAAGATACTTATGACACATTCTGTGTAATAAGTATCTGCTTTATATTATTTAAAGCAATTTGGCTTTTAAATTGACTTTGGGAGGCACCAATAGTGGTGCCTCCCATAGTCAATGGGATAGGGGACAAAACGGGGGGCAAGGCCATGCTGCGGGCTGTAAAAGCCCGTTGGAAATCAATGAAGAAGCGGCAAATCAATGAAGAGAGGATCCAGTCCCTGCCTGGCTGCAATTCAGTATTTTGAGTTTGGCAATGGTGCCAATTTAAAAAATGGCGCTGAGGCGCCATTTTTGAAATTCAAGATGGCCACAAGGAGCCAATCACGGCTCACTGCGTCATCACCCCACCCCCTCTGGCAGACTTATAAGTCAGCGCGAGGGAGCGGCTGTCAGTCCGACGGTGGAGGAGGAGCAGAGTAGAGCTCCTGAAGCAAGAAGATGCCGTGGAAGTCCTGGATGGGCAGCGGCCATGCTAAAGAACTTAATAGGCGCCATCCACCAGGTGATGCCAGAAGACGCCGTGGAAGTCCTGGATGGGCGGCGGCCATGCAAAAGAGATTAGCGGCCGCCGCCCACCAGGTGAAGCCAGAAGACGCCATGGAAGGTGGTGGCCATGCAAAAGAGCTGCCCAAAGGCTGCCACCCCCCAGGTGAAGACCCTGTACAATAAACTTTTTAAAAAAAAAATGTGTTGTGTGTTTATTTTAATATTTTCTTTACAGGAAGACTACAGGTGCCAGCGGGCACTTTATGTCCGGGCATGCTGGCACTTGTGGTTTTCCAAGTGCCGGCATGCTGGGGCAGGCTTGCTGGGACCTGTATGCTGCCTGCAAAGAACAATATTAGCATGGCATGAACCCCGCATGGATAAGGTTAGGCTGTGGGGAGAAGGGGGTTAAGTTTATGCACCCCCGGGGAGGGTTAGACTGCGGGGGGTGGAGGGTTAGGCTGTGAGGAGAGGAGTTTTAGGTTTAGGCACCACAGGGGAGGGTTAGAGTTAGACTGTGGGAGGGGAGGGTTAGGTTTAGGCTGCTGGAAAGGAGGGTTAGAGGCAGTGGTGGGATTCAAATAAATTAACAATAGGTTCTATGTCCTAATTACCATTTTAAGTATAACAAAAGATATACCGAAAGGTAGTTTAATAATTCATGCATTTTATACTCAAATAAGAACTATAAAAGAGGTACACAAAACTAGATGAAAAGAGGGACTACATCCATACTCCCAGACATTCGGCCTGCCCCAGGACATGGCCTGCACTGGACTCATTGATGCAGCTGAACGCTGGTGGTGGTTGGTGAGTGACCGCTCCCGAAAATTGGGGCCTGAAAGGAACGGGCATTCCCGAACCAGTGGAGGAGCCCTCTGTCACCCCTGGTTAGCCTGAGCTGCCGCTTGCACCCCCACCTGCCAGCACAGACCGCACCAGGGTTTGAGCATCTTTGTGTAGCACTGCACAGTTCCTCCGCGCCCGGCCCACCCTCTCTCAGCGTCTTGACATGCTTACTGCGCATATCAGGAATCAGGACAGTAGGGAGAGGAGGAGTCAGCAGGCCAGGGCCGGGTGCGGAGGAACGCTGCAGTGGTACACAAACAGAGACGCTCGGCCGTTATGCGGTCTTCGGTCTGTGCTGGCGGGCAGCTCAGGCTATGACAGAGGCTCCGCCACTGGATCCGGAACGCCATTCGGAATGGCGTTTCGGCGCAAATATAACCATGGCGTCGCTCATTAGCAAATGGTGCTAACCGGCTGAATCCCACCACTGGGTAGAGGGATGTCGAGAATCCAAACATCGGGATGCTGCAGTCGGTATACTGCTTGCCTGCAATCCGAACACCAGCATTTTAATACCAACCCGTTGAAATGTACTTAAGAGCCAATTAGCAATCACTTTCAGCACTTGTCAGAGTGGAAAGCAACAACCCCCCCCCCCCCCCCTACTTTTGACATTTTACATTTTTTCCAAAAAACCATTAGTCAGGGGGGAATTTGATTGGGTGCAAAGTTTTCACTGCAAAAAAAAGTATTGTCTATTGCCTACAAACTTTGGGGCTGATTCAGTCCTGATCGCTGGGCTGCTAAATTTGTTGTCCTGTGATCAGATAGTCGCCGCCCAAGGGGAGTGTATATTTGCCATGCGATCGCATGTGTACGCCGAGCTGCAAAAAATCCCTCAGTCAGCGGACAGCTGCAAATCTGTTCGCACCTCACTCATCATCTAATGATTGTTCCAGTGTGTGCAGTCTCTGCGCAGCCCAGGACTTACTCCTACAGTGCAATGAGAACAGGCTATTCGGGTCCAGAGCTGACGTCACACACCCTCCCTGAAAACGCTTGGGAACGCCTGCGTTTTCCCTGACACTCCCAGAAAACGGTCAGTTACCACCCACAAATGCCCTCTTCCTGTCAATCACCTTGTGAATGGCTTTGCGACTGAAATTTTTGCACCAGCCTGTCTCTGTCCGGCGATGCCTGTTGTTGTTTGCCGACGCGCGCGCACATTGCGGTGCATGCGCAGTCTATCGCTGATTGCCCGCTATGCGAAAAACGCACAGCAGCAATCAGGTCTGAATAACCCTTATTGTCTTCTCTAAAGCTGCTAATATTAAACTGTAATGCTCATTACTCCATTTAAAATCTAAACCCATGTCATATGCAATTAAAATTTGCGATACACGTATATTGAAAGAAATATGAGTTAATTGCTATTAGACTGAGCTGTTTGAGACTGCATGGTCAGGAGGACAATGCCAAACAAGTAATTAATCTATGAGAGAAATAATAGCGTATCATTTTCTCTGGGAATACAGGAGCAATTTTGCTTCATTAAACTGAACTGTGTTCTCTTTATCTCTTTTTTCTCTGTTTTTTCCTGCTTGTCACAGCCGTGTTTTATGTCTTGGTAGCTAGCAAGTTATGCTTGTAATTTATGGTGAAAATTGAGTGCAAACAAATCACAGAATATTTTCATTGATTACCCTAAATTGTCTAATCTCCGGTATGTTTTTAAGAGTTGATTGGGTGGTATTTACTGATTGCTTTAGTGTAATTTAAAAATCAATCAATAGTTACAATGAGCAGTAGGAGATAAATCCACTGTAATGATGCATAAAAGCAAAATATCAGTCAGTGAATCTGTTTTCAATCAGATTTGTGGGACATTCTAATACATAAAACAAAATGTCTGGAAGCTTTATTTCTATAGCATATCATCTGAGAATTGCTCCCTGCATCATGGCATTCTGTTGCTATTATTTTGTTGACTTAAGTTAATTTTCCACTGCTAAAATGAACATATTTCTCTACAATAAAACTGTAACAAACCACAAAGAATGGGTATGCTTTAAGTTTAAAGGCTCTTCTCTACCCAATAACATCCATGTATAATAGCCAAAATTACCATAACATCAGTTGTTTTTATAATAACCGCCTACCACTTTGGAGATTTATAGGGCTTTTCTTTATAACGGAAATGCATTTTCAGTGTTCACCAAGCGTATATATTTCTTATACATAAACAACCCTTGATCTATGAAAATTAAAAACAAGGGTTGTTTTTTCAGTGTGAAGTGATTTTAAGAGCTTAATTGTGTTTTGTTTTTAAAATGAAATAAATTGGATCAGTGGAAACCATAATTCTGTACTCTGCATTATGATGAAATACATAAACTATATCCAGATGGACTACACAGTTGTATTTTGCTGTGGCACGTTGTAGCGCCTTTTCTCTTTGTAACATTATAAGGGTAAATTTACTAAAGTTTCTAAAAATGAAAAGAGGTTATGTTGCCCATAGCAACCAATCCGATACTGTCTATCATTTTCTAGGATGCAATAGAGAAATGATAGACAGAATCTGATTGGTTGCTATGGGCAATATCACCACTTTTAATTTTTAGAACCTTTAGCAAATTTACCCTATAGAATCTGACACAGACTTGAGTGTAACTCAGTCACAAATGAAGCCACTTTGCTTACATGTAAAAATATAGTATACAGTATTAATCTGTATGAGATGTACAGATGAAGCCATGGGGGGGTTATTCAATGCTTGTCGGATCCTTTCTGACGGAAAGGATCAGACAGCCATTCCCAACAATGCCAATACGACTTTTTTTAAAGTCGGATTGAAATTGTCGGAAACAGGGCTAAAACCTGTCGGATTGGCCCCAGAATCCGACAAAATACGTGGATCCATGGATAATCCGCCGTTCCACGCGTTTTCCGACAAGTCTGAATTGCCGACGTGTCGGAAAAAATGGCAGCCCGATTAAATAGTTCGGAACAGTTTCCGACCTGAACAAGTCGGAAACTGCCGTCTTTCCGACAAGACGGCAGTTCCGACTTCAATTGAATGCCTCAACAGTCATCGTGGCTACCTCTGCGGTAAACGTGTACTCTCGGCGTGGCTACATCTGTATGTATCTTTGGGGCCAGAACATCCCTATCAATAGGCTTGGTTTGATAATCGTCATCATCATCATCAGCAGCAGTAGCAGGGCGTGCCTTTACCAGGCTACACTTGCAAAAGATGCACCACCTGGAAATGTGTACTTTTACCTTAAATAAACATGCCAGATAGACTCTGCATCAGCTCCATAAGGGTTAAAGTAGTTTTCCACATTTTACTCCTCCTTTAATTGAGGAACTGCTGTAGTTCTGTTACAGGCTATTGGGGTGGATAATGAACTGGAGGTGAGAGAAGCCCAGTGATGTTTGTCCACCTGCTCTTCTGAACATATGTAGATAGGCCTTGTTGGAGTTTCTATTCCAATGCTGAAAGCTTTAACAGCGCTTCATTGGGGTTGGGTATGCGTGACCGGCAGTCAGGAGACTGCCGATCACCATACCGATGCCGGGATCCCGGCATCGAGATGACAGACGGGTGGGGTGGTGGGGGTGGGGTGGCGAGCGCAACAAGCACCCCGCGGCGTGCGCCACAGGTTTACATAACTACTGTACATCCCACTGCGGACACCTCTTAGGAGCCAGTGGTATTTGAATCAGGGCTTTAGATCTCTCAGGTACTTCAACCTCTCTGCAGTCATCCCAGTAGCTCTATAGCATAAGTACCTATAGAAATTTCTTCACTGTGAAAGTTTCTAGGGTCCTTAAAAAAGAAAGAAAGATGAGAAATACCTAAGAATACCTAAGAAGGTACCTAAGAAAGAAGATACCGCTTTATGTAAGAGATGTGCATGTAAAACTCTCTCATTCCCCAAGGTGAGAAACCTCTTTAGTACATATTTAAACCATTATTTTCATATTTTTACCTTACTGCTTTGATAAACAGTTATTGATGACAAATTAAATAGTAGACCTGTCAGCTTGAAACTATTTTTCACAATGTGATCCTTCAGTCAAATCTACTGTGGCTCACCAACAAAGCATTTGCTTACTGTAGCATGACATGCTAAAGATAATGAACTTACTGTAGGGCCTGATTCAGAGATGTACGCAAACTTAATTTTTTTCACAGCTGAGCAATTATTGGCAGACTGCGCATGTGTCTCTGGTGCACTGCACCTGTGCCGTGATGGTCCTATGACGCCGGTCGCAGAGAGGATTTATTCACAAAGTGATTGACAGTCAGGGATCATCTGGGTAGTAGCAGCAAAAACGTAGGCGTGTAGTGACCATTTTGGGTGTGTTACTACTAACGACTATGATCTTGTACGCAGTACAAATGTCTCCGGAGTCTTATTTCCTGCGGCCACACCGCTACCCAGATGGTCGATGTTGCTTGATGTGCATCTGATGGTTGCTTCTTTGTACGCAAGCGGCGGATGAGAGACACACAAATTTAGGGCGTCTCTATACAATCCTGGTGGCTGTGACATCAGCATACTTTTACACAGCAACTGCACACAAATTCACAGCGACGAATGCATTGCTGAGTTATTGGAGCTTGGAGGTGCTATTCTTGGTTGATTGTGATGACGCTATGCGCGGCACCAAGCACCTCCCACCTGATAAGGTCTGCAATATGTACTGCTGTGACAGCTAGCCTCTCTCTCTTACATCACACTGTGCTCTCTCTCTCTGGGATTTATTTACTAAGCCTCAGGTGGAGATAAAGTGGACGGAGATAAAGTAGCAGCCAATTATTATTATTATTACATTTTATTTATAAGACGCCACAAGTGTTTTGTAGCGCCGTACAAAGGCCAGTACAGGAAGACAAAACGTAACATTACGGAAAATAATAACAAAAATAGATTACAGGGAACAAAGAGCACCACAATTCTCAAAACATAATACAGCTTAGATGTAAGTAGCGAGTGAGTGATCAGAGCACTACTAGGAGCTGGTGGCCATAGATAGAGTTGAGCCTTTACCAGCAGGAGAAAAAGCGGGTAAAGATGGTTACTGAGTAGGAGAGAGCTGTAAGTGAAATGTGTCGAGAAGAGGGTTTTGACAACAAAAGGAAAGAGGGCCCTGCTCTGAGGAGCTAACAATCTAGTAGGAAGGGGCAACAGATAGATGACATGAGGTGCATAAGGAGCAGGAGGGAGGTAGCCTGATTGCAGGATGTAAGCAAAGCAGAGATGGTCAAGGCATGAGGCAGGGGGATGGAGGAGCAGCCTCAGGACTAGGTTATGCATTGGAAGGGTACACTTTGATGAATAGGTGGGTTTTCAGTGCCCGTTTGAAGTTTTGCAAGGTCGGGGAGAGTCTAATAGAGCGAGGGAGCGCGTTCCACTGAAGGGGTGCAGCATGGGCAAAATCTTGAATTCGAGCATGGGAAGCAGTGACCAGGGTAGAGGAGAGGCACCGGTCATTGGCCGACCATAGGGGACAGGAGGGAGTATGAAGGGAGAGGAGGTTGTAGATGTAGGGAGCAGTGGAATTAGAGATGGCCTTGTATGTAGGGTGAGGAGTTTGAGTCTGTAGGGAAATCGGAGCCAGTGCAGATTTTGTCGAAGGGGAGTGGCAGATGTGGAGAGGCGGGAGAGGAAGATAAGCTTAGCTGTGGAGTTGAGGACAGATTGGAGGGGAGCAACATGGGAGCAAGTGAGGCCAGTGAGGAGAACGTTGCAGTAGTTGAGCCGTGAGATGAACAGTGAGGGGATGATACTGTAAGTTTAGTTGCACTCTGGGAGAGAAATGGCCTGATGCGAGCAATGTTGCGTAGCTGGAACTGACAGGATTGTGCCAGAGCTTGGATGTGGGGTGCAAAGGAGAGGGAGGAGTCAAGAGTGACGCCCAAGCAGCGGAGTTGGGGAACGGAGGAGATGATGGTGTTGTCAACAGTGATATAGATATTGGTAGGGTGGTGTTACTCTGGCTGGGGGAAAGATAATGAATTCAGTTTTGTCCATGTTGAGCTTCAGAGAGCGCTCAGCCATCCAGGAGGAGATGGCCGGAGAGGCAGCTGGAAATCTGAGAGAGGACAGAGGGGGATAGATCAGGAGAGGTAGAGTTGTGTGTCATCAGCATAGAGGTGGTATTGAAGGCCAAAGGAGTTAATGAGCGCACCCAGGGAAGAGGTGTACAGGGAGAACAGAAGGGGGCCGAGGACAGAACCATGAGGCACACCAACAGGAAGGATGGAAGGGTGTGAGGTAGTGCCAGAGGCAGACACAGAGAAGGAGCGGTTAGTGAGGTAAGAGGTAAACCAGTCAAGGACAGTGCTAGAGAGGCTAATGTTTTTGGAGTGTGCAGAGGAGGAGAGGATGATCCATGGTGACAAGGGCAGCAGAGAGGTCCAGAAGGATAAGCAGAAAGAAGTGGCCCCTGGATTTGGCCGAAAGCAGGTCATTAATGACTTTTACCAGGGCAATCTCAGTGGAGTGGAGTGGGTGAAAGCCAGATTGTAGTGTGATCAAGGATGGAATTGTCAGAGAGGTAACTTGTGAGATGGCTGTAGACCAGTCTTCCAAGTAGTTGGGAAGTGAATGGGAGAAGAGAGATGGGGCGATAGCTAGTTTGTGATGAAGGGTCGAGGTTGGGTTTTTTGAGAATAGGTGAGACCAGCGCATGTTTGATTGGTGAGGGAAAGATGCCAGTAGAGAGTGATAGGTTGAAGAGGGGAGCAAGGTGGGAGCAGGCAGTGGGGGAGAGGGAGTGGAGTAGACGTGAGGGGAAGGGGTCCTGGGGGCAGGTTGAGAGGGGGAGGATAAGATGAGGGAGTGTACTTCCTTGTCTGTAGTGGGACAGAAGGAGGACAGGGTGGGATAGATGGAGGGAAATGATGATGGGGCAGGGGGGCAGCAGAGGGGTGATCGGAGGATCTATCATGTCTGATTTTCTCAATTTTGGAGCTGAAGAAGGAGGCAAAGTCAGTGGCATCGAGGGAGGATAGAGAGGAGGAAGAGGGGGGCAAAGGAAAGTGTTGAAAGTTTCAAAGAGACGGCATGGACTGGAGGACTGAGAAGAGATGAGTACTTGGAAAATGGATTGCTTGGTGAGGGAAAGAACAGAGCTGTAAGAGGAGAGAATAAACTTGAAATGGAGGAAGTCTGCCATAGAGTGAGATTTCCTCCAGAAGCATTCAGCAGAGCATGAACATTTTTGTAAGAATCGTGTTACTTTGGTGTGCAAGGGTTGGGGTTTAGAGCGGTGAAGGGGCATAGAGGAGAAGGGGGCCACAGAGTTGAGAGCAGAGGTTAGGTAAGAGTTATAGAAGGAGGCTGTCTGGTTGGGACAGGTCATTTTGGAAAGAGGAGAGAGAAAAGTCTCAAGGGAGGACAGGATAGCAGGGTCGAGAGACCCAAGATTGCATCTAGGGATGGTGGGTCTGGGCGTAGAGAGGAGAGGAGAAGATGAGAGGGTGAAAGAAAGCAGATGGTGGTCAGAGAGAGGGAAGGAAGAGTTAGAAAAAATCAGAGAGATCAGATTGATGGGTGAAGACAAGGTCAAGAGAGTGGCCGAGATTGTGAGTAGTGGTGGAGGTCCATGGAGAAAGTCCAAAGGAGGAGGAAAGGGCAAGAAGATTAGTGGAATCTGCATTAGTGATGTCAACAGGGATGTTAAAGTCACCGAGAAAGACAGAAGGGAGGTCGGAGGAGAGAAAGTGGGGAAGTCAGGCAGCAAAGTTGTCAAGGAAAGGTGAGCAGTGGCTAGGGGGGCAGTAGATTACTGCCACAAGGAGCTGAATGGGGTAGGAGAGGCGGATAGTGTGGACCTCAAAGGTGGAGAAGGTGAGGGAGGACTCAGGTGGGATGACACGAAAGGTGCAGTTTGGGGAGAGAAGGATGCCCACTCCTAAACCATGGCGGTCATCAGGTCTGACCGAGTGGGTGAAGGAGAGACCTCCATAGGAGAGGGCAGCAGGGGAGGTGATGTCAGAGGAGGAGAGCCAGGTTTCAGTGATGGCGAGAAGGTTAAAAAAGTGGGAGATGAAGAGGTTGTGGATAGTTGGCAGCTTGTTGCAGATTGATCTAGCATTCCAGAGAGCACAGGTTGGCTGGGTTCTGAATGCGTGTGGGTGGTCTGGAAATTGGCGGCGGGGGGGTGACCTAGCAGTGAGGATTGGTATGGGACTGGATCAAGAAGCCATAATTCCAGTACAGTAGTGTTGTTCAGAGGAATAATCTAGAATGGAGTAGGTGTACTATAGAATGGACAATGAGAAGGGGGGGGGGGTGTAGTAAAAGCAAAGACAGTGCAAACGGGAATTGTTGGGAAATAATGGAAGGAACAGAAGGTTGAGATTGTTACACAGTGGATGTAGATAGTGTATCTGAGGAGAAGAAAGCAATGTGTGAGAGCAGTAGGGCTGTTAGTTAATCAGACAGGGAGTTCAGTGTCCAGACTGTGCAGTCTGCAGGCGTTGGTGGTAACGGATTAGGTAACTCACTGTAGTATGTTGATTACAGTTCTTTTTGTGGAGGTGGGGAAGATAGTATGCTGTCCTTCTGTTTCTCTCCTGTTTATCTCTGGTATATCTCCAATGTTCATATTAATATTGTCCTCGTACTTATGCTAACATACTTTACAGCTAACCTACTTCACAGCCAGCGGCTTTACAGCCTAACATGTACTTATTAAACAGAAATGCACACATGGATACAGGCTTGAATGCTAGCAGCACCCACCCCCTGAAACTCCACCCACAACAAAAAGTTTACCCTAGGTGTGAATATCAACAATCCAGTACACCCCGACTAATTCACAGTGATTTCCTACTTTAGTAGAGGCCAGGAATAGCCAATCACCTCCTAACTGTTATTTTTGAAACCCAGCCTGTGACATGGCAGTTAGGAGCTGATTGGCTGGTACCTTATCTCTGGCCACTTTATCTCCGCCTGAGGCTTAGTAAATAGACCACTCTGTCTCTCTAACAGACCCAGTAAGTGTCAGACTGGAGCATGAAGGGCCCACCGGGGGGGATGCAGTGGTAGGAGCCCATGTTTTGGGGTGTGGACAGTCTCCAGAGGGGTGTGGACAGCCACCACATTGGTTTGCCTAAACATGAAAGAGGGCATGGGCTAGGCCCTTTGATAAATAAATATATATATATATATATATATATATATATATACAGTATATACATATATATATATACACAGTATATACATACACAGTATATATATATATATATATATATATATATATATATGTATATATATATAATACAGTGGGGCAAAAAAGTGTTTGGACAGCCACCGTTTGTGCAAGTTGACCCACTTAAAAAGATAAGAGAGGTCTGTAATTTTTACTTTGGCAAATATTTACTTTCCACAAGAATATATATATAAGTAAATTGTTTAAAAATCATACAATGTGATTTCCTGTTTTTTTTTCCAGATTCTGTCTCTCACAGTTGAAGTGTACCTATGATGGAAATTACAGACCTCTCTCATCTTTTTAAGTGGGTCAACTTGCACAATTGGTGTCTGTACAAATATTTTTTTGCCCCACTGTGTATATACATATATATATATATATATATATATATATACACATACATACATACATACATACATACATACATATAGAAAAAAATGCACACGTCCTTGAAGCAATTTGTGGGTGCCGATAATGTAATAGATAAAGGTGAATGCTAACACCCACAAGGATATTGCACAAGAACCAGCACTCCAATATTCATCCAGAAAAATAGTCTCTTTAATCCAACATAAAGTGCATAGCAAAAAAGTTAGAGCATAGCATTGGCATATGTAGAAAAATAGTAAAAATGCCCCACTCATTTTTGCTATTTTTCTACATGTAAATATGCCAATGCTATGTGCTAACTTTTTTACTAGGTTATCCTGTGACTTACTTCTGCCACCTGTCCTGCAAATCAGGATATCCTGCTTTGCCGAGTTTCTTGCTTGAGAAGCCTGCTCAGCATACAAGCCGCAACACTTTCGCATGAGACTGTGGGCATACCTCCCAACTGTCCCGATTTTCGCGGCACAGTCCATTTTTTTTTGGTCTGCCTCTCCCGTGGGCTGCAGTGTCCCGCGGTGGTGGGAGGGCAGTTGGTAGGCTCCTGCACTCGCTGCTCTGCTCAGTTCATGCGCACAGCAACCTGCATTTTTCTATTATGAGCACGTTTGCCCATTTTCGTCATCATGATTTGAATACAAGTCCTTGGAGTGCCGCCTCTATTCCTCTGCTGCTAACACCTGAGCCACAGGTGGGGAAGGATTTACTACTATATATATATATATATATATATATATATATATAATAACAGGAGTCTTGCTAGAATGCACTCTGCTACAAAAATTCCACGAGCGACTGACTCCAGGCTTGTGCAAAAACAACAAATACCTTTCATTCAGGTTGCTCAAAAGCAAAGATATGCATAAAACAAACGTCACTGTCTCTAGTATAAACAACCAGGGAGGTTAGGCCCTGCCTCACTCCCTTTTTCTTAATAAGGAACCCTTCAGGCCCCGTCATCCTGATGACACTAGTGCCCCAGTCTTCCGGATCCCACTGTCCCTAGCAGACCTATCACCTTGGAACTAACTGCCGTCAGGAGCCTTGACTAATGGGAGAGACTCTGCTTTATACCCAGCAGCCAGGTACTGACTGATGAAGCAGATTCTTGGGCTAAGAAGCCTATAAGACCTGGTCTGGGCCAAATGGATGTGAACTCGGTCCATCCACATTTCCCACTTACCCCCAGGACCCTGTGATTAGCTTCCAGCAAAATACCTCTCCTTCCACAATATATATATATATATATAGATATAAGAGCACAGGGTGTGTGTGTATGTGTATACACACACACACACACACACACACACACACACACACACACACACACACACACACACACACACACATCTAAGAAGGAGTGAAATGGGCACAACATAGGGAGCAACAAACCCTCCCAGCATACAGAATACTGCAGCAGCATCCAGCACAACCTCTATCCTGCTGCCCCCCCTCTTCCCCCTGCACTCTTACCAGAAATCATCATAATCTCTCGTCCACAGAGCACCAGTGGCCGGCACCCTCTCATCCGCACTAGTCTGCATGAAAGCCGGAATGTCCTCATTTTTCGCCTCCACAGAACAGCAAAAGCGGCTGCGGGCGGCACAGCACCCCCCCCCTCCCAACCCCTTCCAGCAGCACACACACATACAGCAGCAGTCTGCGCCAATGCTCAGAGGCAAATACGTGCTTGCGGGTGCCCAACCAGTAGAATGAAGATAGGAATCTATGGTAGTAACGCCCGTTTGTGGGGGCCCTGGGACGATCGCCCATGTCGCCCCTCCCATAATCCAGCCCTGCCTGCATGTACCTCATGAGTCTTCCCTCCATATCTGTGTGCAGGGTGCCACCATATTGAATTCAGTCAGCTGACTGCTGAAACACCAATGTCTTTCCAGAATTTCCTCGTGTGACTTGCTTCACCAATTCCGGTGCACCTCAGGGGATAAAAGGGCAGCAGTAATTAGATGGTGCCAGAACAATGTTGCTTTTACAGCCACGTCCTTGGCTCCCTGATCTCTGGCAATCAGGTGTATGATTCCTGTGCCTCCATTGTTAACTACGTGAACTGTGTGCCACTTTGCTTCTGCTGCTCATGCAACAACTGGTCCCAGACAGCTTTCACCTCTACTTGTGCGTCAACTGTCTAAAGCCTGCCGTTGGTGATCTCCAGGATTCTGCCAGTCGGTAGCATACATTGGTGGTTACAGTTCTGTTCCTGCTGTTCCTGAGGCATACAGTAGATGGTCAAAACCCTGCATTCCTTTGCACTCCTTTGTGATGGCTGGTTATAACTCAGCATTCCTATGCACTCCCTGTGTAGCTGGTCGTAATCCAGCATCCCTATGCGCTTCCTGAGATAGCTGGTCACAGCCCAGCATTCCCGTATCTGCACCACTGGTTCCAGACCAATTCCTGTGCATTCCGATATCAGCCTGGATTCTGTCACTACCAGTTCCAGTTTGGTCCATCCACAGCCTAGATCCAGTCCAGTCCAGCCACACCTCGAATCCAGTCCAGCCACAGCCTGGATCCAGTCCAGTCCAGCCACAACCCGGATCCAGTCTGGTTCAACTGCAGTCTTGTGGCTATCACAGTGTCCAGAATCACCATTTCCAGTTCTGAGACAAGCCACAGCTCCACTTACTATCCCAGCATCCAGAGTCACTAGTGTCAGTCTGGAAACTAACGGTAGTTCCGCTGCTTTTTCAGTGTTCAACTTCTACCCAAAATCTAGTCGCTGCTCCATTGACTTTACAGAGTTCAATCCGAGGCTGCACTGAGCACCACCCAGCCCACTGAGTATATTCTGTTTCTGACCATCCAGCTTAAATGTCAATAGTCTCAGACTTCATCCCAGCCCAAGACCCAATTCTGGAACCACAAGCAAAATCAAGCACAAGTGTGAAAGGATTAAATGAATACACGAGCAGTGGAACATGACATCTCCTCAGTCTATTGTATGTGGAGCAGTAGATACTCTCCAGTTGGTTTACGTAAATACATATTCCCAATATGTCCCTATTGTAAAGTGTCAAAAAAGAAATGAAAGAAGTAATATGAAAACAAATGTTACATACATTCTAGAAAATAATAATTTAATGCAATGAAAATTAGTTGATAAATTACCTCTCTAAGGCCTGATTCTGAGTCACATGCAGTGGCGTCTGCGACTTTATGCAAATGGCGATACAAGCCCTTCCCTGGTGTACAGTCATGAGTCTGAATGTGCAAGCACTGAGACACCCACTAAGTGTCTTTAGACATTGAAATACCGTTTTGATGCGTCTTTAGATGCCACCATCGATAGCACCATTGAAAGTTGCACCAGTCCAATACTAGGTTCAGAAACTACGTCAGACTATGGCCTCCAATACGATTAATTATGCATCTGAGCTTGCAATCACTTCAGGGACACACCCGTGACACTCACATAACACAAACGTAGCACGGGCCATCTCCGCACGTTACTTATCCTCCTCACAGTAAAGGCCAGGAATGCACAGAACATTTTCCCTACATTTCTGAGACCATACATCTCAAACGCAACTACACATACTCTGGACACATGCGTAGTGTAACTTAGACGCATGAGCAGTAGAATAATTAACTCATCTATGTTTGGCATTGGCAGGGCATCCGACTCAAAATCAAGCCATAAGTGTACGGAGGTGCAAGTCCAGGATACAGAAAAAATAATATTGATGCAATAATAACCATTTGTTTAGGAGCTTGTGCAGTATGAATAAGAGTATTTTGCAATAAAAAATGTCCCTTGCATCTAGGACTGGACTGACCACCTGGCTTTTCTGGCAAATGTCAGAAAGGCCAATGGCTGGATGGGCCGGTCTAGCAACACAGAGAGCGGTGTTGGGCGAGCAACGCATCCTTTCCGGCACTCTGCTTTTCCACCCACCCTCCCTCCATTCCACCCATGGCCGGAAGATAGGTTGCGTCACGAGGTCAGGTCCCCTGACTCATGGCATGTCCCGCAAGCCTTGGCCATGCCCCCCCTGTCATGCACGACCTTGCCTGCGGCCAGGTTTGGACAAGCCCACAGGGGAAACCACCAGTGGGCCCTACTGCCCGTGGGCCCACCTTCTGCGAGCCCACCTTCTGCTTTAAGGTTCCAGACTGTGCACTTGAAATATACATTATACACATGTTACCTTATACTGGACTATGGTGTATTTTCTACACTGCATTGCTGTTATTAATCTGTTACATTATCATGCATGCAACAGCTGAGTTTACTGTATATATATGAAGGGGCCCAGACGTTGCACTCTCTAATGGTTAGTCAAACCAATGAGGTAGCAGGCCACACCCCCTCTGCAGACTGACCACGCCCCTAACATGGGCCCCTACCACTGCATTCCCATTCGCTCGCTAGCTGCTTTTAGCAGCATTGAAAACGCTAGGCCGCCGCCCTCTGGGAGTGTATCTTAGCATAGCAGAATAGCGAACGAAAGATTAGCAGAACTGCTACTAAATAATTTCTTGCAGTTTCTGAGTAGCTCCAGACCTACTCCTAGATTGCGATCAGCTCAGTCCGTTTAGTTCCTGGTTTGACGTCACAAACACGCCCTGCGTTCGGCCAGCCACTCCTCCGTTTCTCCAGACACTCCCGTGTTTTTCCCTGACACGCCTGCTTTTTTTAGCACACTCCCGGAAAAGGCTCATTTACCACACAGAAACACCCATTTCCTGTCAATCATTCACTGATCAGCAGTGCGACTGAAAAGCGCCGCACGAACACCAGCAAATTCACTAAGTTTTTTGTTAAATAACTAAGCGCATGCGCTCTGCGTACCATGCGCATGCAGCAACAAATCGCAGCATAGCGAAAATCAGCAACGAGCGAACAACTCGGAATGACCCCCATTGTCATACTCAAATGTCTCATAAAATAGATGTGGTGAGTGGGGTTGTCTCTCACCTGAATTACTCAGATTCCTGTGGGATCAACTCCCTCCTTGAGAGACTAAAGCAAAGCCTGTGCAGTGTGCACTAGCAGTGGAGGTTTTGAATTCTGGGTTTTCCAAGCTGCACAGATCAAGCAGGAACTCATCACTGAGATACACGGAGGTTTAAAACTCTTATACACCTATTGTTCTGTGCACTGATGCTGAATAGCAGCCAGTTAGTAGGCCGGAGTCTCCTTAGTACCAGGGACTGATGATACTACAAGGAGCATTTTGCACTGTTACTATTGTGAGCAGAGCTGAATTACCCATTAGGCAGACTAAGCAGTTGCCAAGTGCCAATGCAGGAATGGCTCCAGGCCTACTAGCACCCTGTGGGAGAACTTTTGGAGCCCCCTTCCCCAAATATGTGTATGTGGATGCAGGGGCGGACCCAGAACAATATGACAAGGGGAGCAAAATGACAGGGGAAGAGGGAGGATGTGGTATTTTCTTTTGGCACGTGCGCTCCTGGAAAAGTGGGCATGGCATTGCAACAAGGGTGTGGCCTCGCAACAATGAGAGCGGCCTCAAATGGAATGTAGTATCCATGACAGGAGAGGATGATGCCTTGTATAGGTGACAGAAGAGACAGAGTGATGGGAGGATAGTGATGCAGTGGGTGAGGTAGTGGGTTGATGCCATTATTTCTGCATGGGGTTTCTTTTGTTGCTGAGGAGGAACAGGATATAACTGTGGCAGCTTGCTCTACCTTTTTGAGATGACATCCTATGCCTTTATTTTTATTTAACTGATAAAATAAGAATTTACTTACCGATAATTCTATTTCTCATAGTCCGTAGTGGATGCTGGGAACTCCGTAAGGACCATGGGGAATAGCGGCTCCGCAGGAGACTGGGCACAAAAAGTAAAAGCTTTAGACTAGCTGGTGTGCACTGGCTCCTCCCCCTATGACCCTCCTCCAAGCCTCAGTTAAGATACTGTGCCCGGACGAGCATACATAATAAGGAAGGATCTTGAATCCCGGGTAAGACTCATACCAGCCACACCAATCACACCGTACAACTCGTGATCTGAACCCAGTTAACAGTATGATAACCGTAGAAGCCTCTGAAAAGATGGCTTCCAACAATAAACAACCCGATTTGTTTGTAACAATAACTATATACAAGTATTGCAGACAATCCGCACTTGGGATGGGCGCCCAGCATCCACTACGGACTATGAGAAATAGAATTATCGGTAAGTAAATTCTTATTTTCTCTGACGTCCTAGTGGATGCTGGGAACTCCGTAAGGACCATGGGGATTATACCAAAGCTCCCAAACGGGCGGGAGAGTGCGGATGACTCTGCAGCACCGAATGAGAGAACTCCAGGTCCTCCTCAGCCAGGGTATCAAATTTGTAGAATTTAGCAAACGTGTTTGCCCCTGACCAAGTAGCTGCTCGGCAAAGTTGTAAAGCCGAGACCCCTCGGGCAGCCGCCCAAGATGAGCCCACCTTCCTTGTGGAATGGGCTTTTACAGATTTTGGCTGTGGCAGGCCTGCCACAGAATGTGCAAGTTGAATTGTACTACAAATCCAACGAGCAATCGTCTGCTTAGAAGCAGGAGCACCCAGCTTGTTGGGTGCATACAGTATAAACAGCGAGTCAGATTTTCTGACTCCAGCCGTCCTGGAAACATATATTTTTAGGGCCCTGACTACGTCCAGCAACTTGGAGTCCTCCAAGTCCCTAGTAGCCACAGGTACCACAATAGGTTGATTCATGTGAAACGCTGAAACCACCTTAGGGAGAAATTGAGGACGAGTCCTCAATTCCGCCCTATCCGAATGAAATATCAGGTAAGGGCTTTTATAGGATAAAGCCGCCAATTCTGATACGCGCCTGGCTGGAGCCAGGGCCAACAACATTACCACTTTCCATGTGAGATATTTCAAATCCACTGCGGCAAGTGGTTCAAACCAATGTGATTTTAGGAACCCTAAAACTACATTGAGATCCCAAGGTGCCACTGGAGGCACAAAAGGAGGCTGTATATGCAGTACCCCTTTGACAAACGTCTGAACTTCAGGCACTGAAGCCAGTTCTTTCTGGAAGAAGATCGACAGGGCCGAAATTTGAACCTTAATGGATCCTAATTTTAGGCCCATAGACAATCCTGCTTGCAGGAAATGTAGGAAACGACCCAGTTGAAATTCCTCCGTAGGGGCCTTCTTGGCCTCACACCACGCAACATATTTTCGCCAAATGCGATGATAATGTTTTGCAGTTACATCCTTCCTGGCCTTGATCAGGGTAGGGATGACTTCATCTGGAATGCCTTTTTCCTTCAGGATCCGGCGTTCAACCGCCATGCCGTCAAACGCAGCCGCGGTAAGTCTTGGAACAGACAAGGTCCCTGCTGGAGCAGGTCCTTCCTTAGAGGTAGAGGCCACGGGTCCTCCGTGAGCATCTCTTGCAGCTCCGGGTACCAAGTTCTTCTTGGCCAATCCGGAGCCACGAGTATCGTTCTTACTCCTCTCCTTCTTATGATTCTCAGTACTTTTGGTATGAGAGGAAGAGGAGGGAACACATATACCGACTGGAACACCCACGGAGTTACCAGAGCGTCCACCGCTATTGCCTGAGGGTCCCTTGACCTGGCGCAATATCTGTCCAGTTTCTTGTTGAGACGGGACGCCATCATGTCCACCTTTGGTTTTTCCCAACGGTTTACAATCACTTGGAAGACTTCTGGATGAAGTCCCCACTCCCCCGGGTGGAGGTCGTGTCTGCTGAGGAAGTCTGCTTCCCAGTTGTCCACTCCCGGAATGAACACTGCTGACAGTGCTATCACATGATTTTCCGCCCAGCAGAGAATCCTTGCAGCTTCTGCCATTGCCCCCCTGCTTCTTGTGCCGCCCTGTCTGTTTACGTGGGCGACCGCCGTGATGTTGTCCGACTGGATCAATACCGATTGACCCTGAAGCAGAGGCCTTGCTTGACTTAGGGCATTGTAAATGGCCCTTAGCTCTAGGATATTTATGTGAAGAGACGTTTCCATGCTTGACCACAAGCCCTGGAAATTTCTTCCCTGTGTGACTGCTCCCCAGCCTCTCAGGCTGGCATCCGTGGTTACCAGCATCCAATCCTGAATGCCGAATCTGCGGCCCTCTAGAAGATGAGCCTTCTGTAACCACCACAGGAGAGATACCCTTGTCCTTGGAGATAGGGTTATCCGCTGATGCATCTGAAGATGCAATCCGGACCATTTGTCCAGCAGATCCCACTGAAAGGTTCTTGCATGGAATCTTCCGAATGGAATCGCTTCGTAAGAGGCCACCATTTTTCCCAGGACTCTCGTGCACTGATGCACTGACACTTGTCCTGGTTTTAGGAGGTTCCTGACTAGCTCGGATAACTCCCTGGCCTTCTCCTCCGGGAGAAACACCTTTTTCTGGACTGTGTCCAGAATCATCCCTAGGAACAGTAGACGTGTTGTTGGAATCAGCTGTGATTTTGGGATATTTAGAATCCACCCGTGCTGACGTAGCACTACCTGAGATAGTGCTACTCCGACCTCTAACTGTTCCCTGGACCTTGCCCTTATCAGGAGATCGTCCAAGTAAGGGATAATTAATACGCCTTTTCTTCGAAGAAGAATCATCATTTCGGCCATTACCTTGGTAAAGACCCGTGGTGCCGTGGACAATCCAAACGGCAGCGTCTGAAACTGATAATGACAGTTTTGTATCACAAACCTGAGGTACCCTTGGTGAGAAGGGTAGATTGGGACATGGAGATAAGCATCCTTGATGTCTAGAGATACCATATAGTCCCCTTCTTCCAGGTTCGCTATCACTGCTCTGAGTGACTCCATCTTGAATTTGAACCTTTTTATGTAAGTGTTCAAAGATTTTAGATTTAAAATTGGTCTCACCGAGCCGTCTGGCTTCGGTACCACAAACAGCGTGGAATAATACCCCTTTCCCTGTTGTAGGAGGGGTACCTTGATTATCACGTGCTGGGAATACAGCTTGTGAATAGCTTCCAATACTGCCTCCCTGTCGGAGGGAGACGTTGGTAGAGCAGACTTCAGGAACCGGCGAGGGGGAGACGTCTCGAATTCCAATTTGTACCCCTGTGATACTACCTGCAGGATCCAGGGGTCCACTTGCGAGTGAGCCCACTGCGCGCTGAAATTCTTGAGACGGCCCCCCACCGTGCCCGAGTCTGCTTGCAGAGCCCCAGCGTCATGCTGAGGACTTGGCAGAAGCGGGGGAGGGCTTCTGCTCTTGGGAAGAGGCTGCATGGTGCAGTCTTTTTCCCCTTCCTCTGCCCCGGGGCAGGAACGAGCGGCCTTTTTCCCTCTTGCCCTTATAGGGACGAAAGGACTGGGTTTGAAAAGACGGTGTCTTTTTCTGCTGAGAGGTGACCTGGGGTAAAAAGGTGGATTTTCCAGCCGTTGCCGTGGCCACCAGGTCCGATAGACCGACCCCAAATAACTCCTCCCCTTTATACGGCAATACTTCCATATGTCGTTTGGAATCCGCATCACCTGACCACTGTCGCGTCCATAACGTTCTTCTGGCAGAAATGGACATCGCACTTACTCTGGATGCCAGGGTGCAAATATCCCTCTGTGCATCTCGCATATATAGTAATGCATCCTTTAAATGCTCTATAGTTAATAATATACTGTCCCTATCCAGGGTATCAATATTTTCAGTCAGGGAATCCGACCAAGCCACTCCAGCGCTGCACATCCAGGCTGAGGCGATCGCTGGTCGCAGTATAACACCGGTATGTGTGTATATACCTTTTCAGATATTTTCCAGCCTTCTATCAGCTGGTTCCTTGAGAGCGGCCGTATCAGGAGACGGTAACGCCACTTGTTTTGATAAGCGTGTGAGCGCCTTATCTACCCTAGGGGGTGTTTCCCAACGTGCCCTAACCTCTGGCGGGAAAGGGTATAGTGCCAATAATTTATTAGAAATCAGCAGTTTTTTATCGGGGGAAACCCACGCTTTATCACACACCTCATTTAATTCATCTGACTCAGGAAAAACCACTGGTAGTTTTTTCACACCCCACATAATACCCTTTTTTGTGGTACTTGTAGTGTCAGAAATGTTCAATGCCTCCTTCAGTGCCGTGATCATGTAACGTGTGGCCCTACTGGACATTACGTTTGTCTCGTCACCGTCGACACTGGATTCAGTATCCGTGTCAGGGTCTGTGTCGACCATCTGAGGTAACGGGCGTTTTAGCGCCCCTGACGGTGTCTGAGACGCCTGAACAGGCACTAATTGATTTGTCGGCTGTCTCATGTCGTCAACAGTTTTTTGCAAAGTGCTGACATTGTCACGTAATTCTTTAATTACTACCATCCAGTCAGGTGTCGACTCCCTAGGGGGTGACATCACTAACACAGGCAATTGCTCTGCTTCCACATCATTTTCCTCCTCATACATGTCGACACAATCGTACCGACACCCAGCACACACACAGGGAATGCTCTGATAGAGGACAGGACCCAACTAGCCCTTTGGGGAGACAGAGGGAGAGTTTGCCAGCACACACCAGAGCGCTATATATATACAGGGATAACCTTATATAAGTGTTACTCCCTGTTATAGCTGCTGTATTTATATATTAGCTGCCAATAGTGCCCCCCTCTCTGTTTTACCCTGTTTCTGTAGTGCAGGACTGCAGGGGAGAGTCAGGGAGCCGTCCTTCCAGCGGAGCTGTGAAAGAAAATGGCGCTTGTGTGCTGAGGAGAAAGGCTCCGCCCCCTTCACGGCGGCCTTTTCTCCCGCTTTTTTCAGGAAACTGGCAGGGGATAAATGCATCCATATAGCCCAGGAGCTATATGTGATGCATTTTTTTTTAGCCATATAAGGTTTTTATATCGTTTTTATTGCGTCTCAGGGCGCTCCCCCCCAGCGCCCTGCACCCTCAGTGACCGGAGTGTGAAGTGTGCTGAGAGCAATGGCGCACAGCTGCAGTGCTGTGCGCCACCTTATTTGAAGACAGGAACGTCTTCTGCCGCCGCTTTCTCCGGACCTCTTCGCTCTTCTGGCTCTGTAAGGGGGCCGGCGGCGCGGCTCCGGGACCCATCCAGGCTGAACCTGTGATCGTCCCTCTGGAGCTAATGTCCAGTAGCCAAGAAGCCCAATCCACTCTGCAGTCAGGTGAGTTCGCTTCTTCTCCCCTTAGTCCCACGATGCAGTGAGCCTGTTGCCAGCAGGACTCACTGAAAATAAAAAAAACTATTTAAACTTTTACTTCTAAGCAGCTCAGGAGAGCCACCTAGCTTGCACCCTTCTCGTTCGGGCACAAAAATCTAACTGAGGCTTGGAGGAGGGTCATAGGGGGAGGAGCCAGTGCACACCAGCTAGTCTAAAGCTTTTACTTTTTGTGCCCAGTCTCCTGCGGAGCCGCTATTCCCCATGGTCCTTACGGAGTTCCCAGCATCCACTAGGACGTCAGATAAATATGGATACTTTACACACATCACCCCTATACAAGACTCTTTGAGCTTGACCTCTGTTTACATTCGGGCAGCCATTACATCTTTACTCTATTGGTATTTTCTAAATCTCAAAATCCCAATGTCTGTCTTCACATACTATGTTCTTTTTTTTAATTATTATTTTTTATTAGTTAGATGAGATACAAAACAGGAATAGACGTAAGCAATGATTAACAGTAGACTTACATGGTCATCTAGATAAACATCCCAATGTGGGAGATCAAGAACCGAAACGAGTAAGTTCCTGAGAGCTTGTATTCCCTCAAAAATAAAACTTAGAGTCATCAATTTTCAAAATATTATGAGGTAGTATAGAGAGACAGTAGAAAAAAAGGGGGGGGGGAGAGAAGATAGGGAAGGAGGGAACATAGTTTCAGAGATAGGGGGAGAGATAGAAAAGCAACAAAATATAATGGATCTGGGGAGGGGGATGAGGAAGACCCGACCAGTCCTGTCCCAGGAATATGAGGCGACGGAAACCGTTTAAAACTTGCGGTATAACTGGGCCCGATTAACGGAAGGGTGGAGATGCCTTAAAAAAGGATGTCCATGGCTCCCAGGTCCTAAGAAAGGCCTCAGAAGAGCCCTTCAAAATGCTAGTGATATGTTCCATAGTATAAATGTGTCATATCTTCCCTATGATTTCTCCCATGGCGGGAACCTCTGTGGATTTCCAGGACGATGCAATGGCACATCTAGCTGCAAGAACCATGTGAGTGAATAGTTTAGTCTGACATCGCGATGCCCCGGGTAACGACACCAGGGGTGGAACTACTGGCAGTGCAGCCAGTGCATTGCACTGGGGCCTGCCGCACTCAAGGGGCCCACAGCCGCCGGCATTACAATGAGTCACAATGACTCATTGTATCATGCCGCGGCCGCCGCACACCAGGCACCAGCAACGCTCCCATCGGGTCAGCGCCCCACCGCCCGCGCGTGTCAAGAATAGATCAGGGCAGCACCAGACCCGCTGCCACCCGCCGCCTGTGTGACACACTCAGCGCCAGCGGCAGCCAGGCTGAAGGGGAAGGAGGGGTCCCGGCCGAAGAGGAAGGAGGGTCCGTCCATCCCTCATACATACTTACTGGTCGGTCAGGTCTCACTGGCTGCTGCTGCTGTAAGGAAGGAACGCTCTCTCCAGCGCCTCCTCCTTCACACGTCCTCCTATAATAAAATGCTGCTGCAAGATGTCAATCAGGAAAGCGAGGAGGGGCAGTTAACTCAACTCCTCCCCCTTCATGTTTATATTCCGCCCCTCCCTCGGCTTCCTCTCTCTCTCTGTGTGTGGGCGCCGGGGATCTGACAAGCATCACGCTAAGATCTCGTGGCCGTCCCCGGCGCCTACTGTCATAATGGGAGGGAGGGAGGAAGAGAGAGGAGCTGGAGCTGCTGGTCATTCCCTATGTGCAGCAACAGCCCCTGGTAGGAATTCGTTATTTTAAATGTCTTTAATTGTGTTGCATATGTATAAACACAATTATATATATTATAAACCGTGGTCACAGGCCTTTTCATGCACCCCTGTGTAATCTCACTTGTTCTAAACCTGTGTCAGCTGCTCCTTAGTAATTTATCAGCCAGTGTCAGGTGACTAGTGTACCTTTAAAAGCCATAAGATGCATGGCAGATACACATTAAACCTAGTGGGCATGTGTGCAGTATATTATGTGTGATACAGTTGCCAGGTTTTAATTTTTGAGACTTTGTGATAGTGTAGGACCTGCATGAAGGTGGGGTACCTTGGCGAGCGGTTTGCAGGCTTCCGTGCATTGGCCAATTCACTAACTAAACCTCCATCATTTATTTATTGATGTTGTGAGGATAAGTGAGCTTGCTATGGTGAGTGCTGAACTTTCTGTTTGTATATATTTGGGTTGGTGGCCATGGGCTGCATGCACCCCACCCTATAAGTGGTGAGTGCAGATATTGCACCCCGCTTCTGGGGTGGCGAGTACTGTGGTTTTCTAGATTTGTTTGTATATATAAATATATATATATATATATATATGTATTTATTTAATTTATTTATTTATTTTTATATCGAGTTTGCATCTCTTGCCTTATAAAAATGGGACACTGTCTGCCGTAATGTGTAAAAATGGGGACGCTGTCTGCCGTAGTGTGTAAAAATGGGACGCTGTCTGCCGTAATGTGTAAAAAGGAGACGCTGTCTGCCGTAATGAAAAGGGGACGCCATCTGCCATAATGTGTAAAAGGTTGAACGCTGTCTGCCGTAATGTGTAAAAATGGGGACGCTGTCTGCTGTAATGTGTAAAAATGGGGACGCTATCTGCCGTAATGTGTAAAAAAGGGAACGCTGTCTGCTGTAATGTGTAAAAAGGGGACGTTGTCTGCCGTAATGAAAAGGGGACGCTGTCTGCCGTAATGTGTAAAAGGTTGATGCTGTCTGCCGTAATGTGTAAAAGGTTGACGCTGTCTGCCGTAATGTGTAAAAAGGGGAATCTGTCTGCCGTAAGGTGTAAAAGGGGCTCTACCTAGTGTAGTGGTGCTACCGTGCGGCGTAATTTTAATAATGGAGACTACAGTGCACCGTTATATGAATTGGTATTATTTTGTGGCCACACCCCTTCCCCATGAAGCCACGCCCCTATTTTTTGAGCGCTCCTTCGGCGCGCACTGCCCCTGTTTTACATCGAGTGGGGGGGGGGGGGGGGGCTCCGATACCATTTCTTGCACACAGTGCTAAAATTTCTAGTTATGGCACTGTTGCTAGGTATCCATTTCTCTGGCCCTGAGCGGGTCCCCCTCACCAGATCCTCTCCAGGGGTGAGGGGGTGGACTTGGATGGGATGGGGGGGGGGGGCCCAAAGCATTTTGTCGCACATGGGCCCACCGCTCGCTAGTTCTGCCATTGAACGACACAGAGAGAAGGAAATGCTTGGGGTACAAGGGAATAGAAATACCTAGGATCGAGGTAAATAGGGAACCCAGTTCCCTCCAGAGGGGGAGTAATCTAGGGCATTCCCACCAGATATGCAAGAACACTCCATCCATTGTTTTACATCTCCAACAAAGAGGGGATAATTCTGGAAACATTTTAGCAAGTCGGGTGGGAACATAGTACCATCTATAGAAGAGCTTATACGCGTTTTCCTTTGCTCGGACACATATGGAACTAGATGCTAGGCTAGCGTAGATATCAGACCAGTCTTCAGAGTCAAACGTTTCCCCCAGGTTAGATTCCCATGCCCTCTCAACCGGAAGGGTTTGGAACAAATAGAGGAGTCTGAGCAATAGGTTCATTTTTATCGCGTTGATACGGCCGATCCAAAAGATATAATGGGTTCCCCAGTTTTCAAGATCTCTTTGAAGTTGGGAGAGAAGCTTGGGGAAATTTGCCTGAAAAAGTTGAGAATAATTTTTGGTTATAGCAACTCCCAAGTACGTAAGTTGCTGTGTATTCCAACGAAAATTGAATCTATTAGTCAGCATACTTTTCGTGGTTTGCTGGATATAAAAGTCTAAGACCTCAGTCTTATCTGTGTTCATTTTATAGCCAGAATGTGTTCCAAACTTCTCTATTTCCCAGAAAAGATGGAGCAATGAGTGTACAGGATCGGTAATTGTAAGCAACACGTCATCTACATACAACTCAATTTTGTGCTCAATAGCACCCACTTTTACTCCTTTAATTAATGGGTTGGCTCGGATCCTTGCAGCGAGGGGTTCTATAGAGAGGGCAAATATTAATGGGGAGAGCGGACAGCCCTGACGCGTGCCATTAGCAATTTGGAAAGACGGAGACATCACCCCATTGGCAAGTACAGTCCTTGAAAGAAGTGTCCTATAATCCCTGCTTGTTGAAGCGTGTGGAACATAAAAGGCCATTTAATCCGGTCGAACGCCTTTTCGACGTCCAGCCCCAGGACTAGAGCCGGCATCTTTCGTCTGTGTATTTCGTGTATCAGATCAACCATTCTGCGCGTGTTATCTAGAGCTTGACGACCTGGTATGAAACCGACCTGGTCCGGATGGAGAGGCCCCAGTCTGTTGGCCAGTAATTTTGCATAGATCTTGATATCGACGTTTAAAAGCGATATGGGTCTATATATAGTAACCAGCTCTGGGTCCCGACCGGGTTTTGGGATAACAACTATACTTGCCAAGGAGGTCAAAGCATCAAAAGATGCACCGTGCAACATATATCATTAAAATAACATGTAAAAAAAGGAGTGAGCACCGCTGCACACTTTTTATAATATTGGGGGGAGAAACCGTCCGGGTCCGGGGCAGCCAACGCTTTAAGATTTTTAATGGCACTAAGAATTTCTACATCCGTGAAATCTGCATTTAAATCTGACAGCTGTTTGTCCTAAATACGAGGAAGTAAAATGTCAGTGAAAAAAGAGGGCAGAGAGGGAGTGTCCCGTGGTTCACTCTGGGGAGGGGTAGTAGGGAGATTCTAAAGTTTTTCATACTAGGTTTGAAATTCCCGAACAATTGCCTCTGGATCATATGTGACGGTCCCCGTGGTTGGAGACCTCACTTTGTTAATCAAGTTCGAGGCCTTTTTTCCCCGAAGCTTATTAGCTAGGACAGAGTCGGCTTTGTCAGCCTTATCGTAATATTTCTGTTGAAGCCGTCGTAAAATAAAGGCCGACCTACGTGATAATATAGTGTTAAGTCTGCCTCTAAGCGTATTAATTTGAGAGAGCAAGGGGCGCAATTGATGTTCAGTTAATAGCGATGCTATTTCAGCTTCTAGGGACGAGATTTCACACCGAGTCTGCTTCCGACGGTGAGACGCCGCACCGATGAGCTTACCTCTGATCGTGGCTTTATGAGCCTCCCAGATAATACTATTAGCAATCTCATCAGACACATTGATCTCAAAGTATTCCGAAATGGCTGATCGAACGTCCCGGAGAGTGGAAGGATCCAAAAGTAGGCTATCGTCCAATCTCCAAGACACAGACCTACCACTGGAACCAACGAGATCAAACAGGAGGATAGTTCCCGAGTGATCCGTCCACGAAACAGGTTTTATACCCGCATAGGTGACGGTCGGTCCTAGGTAGCGAGAGACAAGTATCATATAATTTCTAGCATATACTTGGTAGGGAGCGGAATAGTGGGTATAGTCTTGAGCCAAAGAATTTTTAAGGCGCCAGGAATCCAACAACATCAGCCTATTCATACCATTACCCAGGACCTGCGCCATTCGCAGTATCTCAGGGGAATGTTTGATCCGTGTGGCAGCTTTTTTTATCAAGAGTCGGATCTAAGACCGCATTGAAATCCCCACCAATCAATACATGACCTCGAGAGAACCTTTCAATTTGTTTGAATATACTGCAAAAGAAACGTCCCTGGCCAGTATTCGGAGCATATAGGTTAACCAGGGTAATCGTCTCCGCTCCAATGGTACCCAGTAACATGAGAAATCTATCTTTCCGGACCCACTAGGGATTTAGTCAGAGTAAAGGGAACCCTATTAGATATCAGGATTGCAACACCTCTTTTTTTGCAGGGGGCAGAAGCGAAATAGGATTGGGGAAAGCGTTTACCTCGCAATTGAGAATGGGAACCGGTCATGTGAGTCTCCTGTAGCATCACAATGTCAGCTTTCTCCCGTCTACAAGCATCTAGAACCAACGTACGTTGCCTGGGGGAGTTGAGACCATTAACGTTCAAGGAGAAGACCTTCAGACCCATAGGGTAGGCCTGTCAGAAGAAGCTCTCAAGTTCTGCTGAAAAAGCTTAGAATAATTGAACAGGACCGGTCGAGCCAGGGAAAAAGAAAAGGAGGGGGGGGGGGGGGGGAGGAAAGAAAAGGAAGAAAAAGGGAAAGAAAAGAGGAACAAGAAGAAAAGTAAAGGGCCTTAACAGGCCAGAACCCCTTGCAGAGTGGCCCCAAACGATGGGGCTAAGCATAATGACAGTCAGGATTACACTTGTATAAAAAGGGGGAAAGAACAGGGTGAACATAAACTACAATAATGACCTCCATTGGAGGAGAGAAAGTCTAGGGCCGGTGAAACACCACGGCCCCCAAACCATCTAGAAGACCTCCACGAGGGGGAGGAGCCAAAGTGGTGGATCCGTGATATACAGACCAAAACATACAGTAGCCAATAACATCTAGAACAGATATAATGGATTATCCAAGAATAGAGACAGAATACAAAAATTGCAACTAACGGTGTTAATAGTTAACGAGAGGTGAAACGTTGGCTATAATGGTGGGCATCTATGGCAACAGTCAACTATACGAATGTAATGTTAAACAATCCTCATTACTACTCAGCGCTAAGGAGGCTAAGCGTAAGGAGGTAAACCATTAAGAACGAACACATGGTAGTAATTAAATTATCACACTTCCGTCTCCAGTCGGAATATCAGACCAAACGATTGAGAGTTCCAAGTCAAGGAGGGGCAGAGTCATTTTTCGGACCATGGCGCACCTGCTGCCATGTCGCTTGAGGAGGCCGGGTACGCTGTGGCTTAGGAAAGCCCGATGGAACAGCACCGGTGTTAGGTTCAGGCTGAATATCTAAGTCCTCCAGTAATTTTTGACCTTGTTCCACCGTCTAGGCTGTTCGAATAGTGTTGTCCACTAGAACTTGGAGTTGGAAGGGAAAGTTCCATCTATATTTAATGTTATGATGGCGCAGAATTCTGGTAATCGGTTGAAGAGCCCTCCTTTTCTGTATGGTGGAAGGTGCTAGATCTTGGAATAATTGGACTTGCGTGTCCCTAAATGTGATGGACGGTGTATCTCTGGTCGCGATGACGATCTTCTCTATTGTCTGATAATAGTGCAGGCGGGTGATAATATCCCAAGGCTGTTGGCCCGGAGGAGGCCTGGCTCTGAGTGCACGGTGCGCCCTATCGAGAAGAAGTTCATTATCTTGAAGGCCGGGAAGAATATGCCGGAAAAGATCCTTCAGAAATGTGGGTATAGACGGAGCAGATATAGTCTCAGGAACACCCCGGACCCGCAGGTTATTCCTGCGAGACCTGTTCTCCATATCCTCTTGTTTCTCTTTAAGGTTGGCAAATTCAGATCTGAGGAGGGAAAGCTCCCTTTCCACCGAGCCTTGGTATCGGCCTATGTCGTCCGTTTTGGACTCCAAAGCGTCTGTTCTCGTACCGAGAGAAGTCAGTTCAGATTTAATGTTGTCCACTGCCCGCTTGAGCTCTTGTTGAAAGGTCAGCTTTATTCCGTCTACCAGAGTAGTGAGGACAGAGTGTATGGACGGGTCTATGTCCAGTTCTGGCGGGGAATCAGGGGTAGGTGATCCCGCACGATATGTATTCTGCGGCGGTGCTTTAGATTTGCGTGTATATATAGAAGGAGTAGTCGCAGCCGACGCTTTCCTGTTCTTGTTAGACATATTAATAGCCGGTACTAGATAGCTTGGAAACACACAATATACACGGATCCACAGAGAGAATTAAAAAAACTGGGTGTGGGGGCCACACAGGGGCAGCATCAGTCCATCATTTGTGAGGGCAGAATGCGGGGCAGTTTCTTGCAATACAACAATGCTCCTAATCCGTGGAGGCTATGTATCCCATTTCGGGGGTGGTGGGAATATGGAGAGGGATGAGGGGTGGGTTAGGAGATCGTAGCCAGCGGTCAGGTTCACAGGGAAGATGTTGTACCCCTGGATGTCAGGATGTGTCCAGTCAGGGCAGTGCGTCCGCACAGCGGTAATTATAAGTGCAGAGTGCCTGGATAAGTACCGGGGAATCCCAGGGCAATCAGGGTAGAGCCATAGATTAGCCCAAATATGATCCCTTTTGTAGCGTTCGGGCTAATGTACCCGTAGCTGCACAGGCTAGCAGAGATCTGCTGTAGCAATAAAGATGGCCGCCGCAGCTGGGCTGTAGCTCTCAGGGGAGCAATGCATATATGGTGCTTACCCCTCCAGGTGACCACAGCTGCGGGTTTCTGCAAAAGTTCCCTCTCTTCGGCCGTCAGCAGGCTCCCATAGAGGGTGGTTGCGGTGGATGCCTTGTTCGAGGATCCGGAGGCCTGGCAGCGCGGGTATCGCAGCTCCAACTCCCGGCTGGAGATACAGGCGCCGCTCGCCGGGCTAGTGTGTGATCCTCCGGGCCTACGCCGCTCTGTCCCGTGGTGGCGAGATGAGTGGCTCCCTGGGTATGCCAGCCGGGGCACCGCACCGCTGGAATCACCGGCGTCTAGCTCGAACGGGGGCCTCTGTGGCAACTTCCGGTCTGGCTTCTGGGGAAATCAAGGTCCCAGCTTCTATCCTGGTGCAGGCCGCAACCCACACGGGCACCTAAAGTGTCCGCTGGCTCCGCAGTGAGCTCCGGGCAGTTGCTTTCAGGTACGGGGAGCACAGGGGTGGCCTCTAAAGACGTGTGGGGTGGCTCAAATAGGGCAAGATCAGAGCTTATCGTAGGAGCTGTGAGGCCACATGTCCATCCCATTGTACAGCTAGCCACGCCACCCACATACTATGTTCTTATTGGTATGCCATGGTGACAAATACTTAACCTGTTACTGCAATCTGGTCCATCTGGAACCGACTCTGAGTAAGCCAGTCGCAGCTTTGAAAGTTGTGGGCGGCGAGCTGCATCTATTATAGTGCCCAAGCAGCATGAGCCTTGTCTCCCGTGAGTCCCACTGATTCGGCAGCAGCAGTGCCCAGAGTCACGCGAGACTCACAACCTCTAAGTCCCAACTGGTGCTGCCGCTATGAGTCTGTTTATGATTCCTGGTGGCAACTGCCACACTGTGCCCTCTATATTGTGGAGCACCTGTTTGGCTGCACTGGTTGAACGGTCCTCTAGTGGGCCCTGGGCCAGTGGATCCTAAGGGACCTGCGTGCCACCCATTGGTGACCATTTAAATGTAATTATTATTATTATTTTTAAATATAACCTTCAATTCAATATCCATATGCATAGCCTGGGGACAGGTTGAGAGTGAGTCTGCAAATTCTGATTGTGCCCTTTGTGTCAATACCTATATTGGGTGTAGTATGGTATGCCGGGGGTCGGGCTCCCGGCGACCAGCATACCAGCGCCGGGAGCCCGACCGCCGGCTTACCGACAGTGTGGCGAGCGCAAATGAGCCCCTTGCGGGCTTGCTGCGCTCGCCACGCTGCGGGCATGGTGGCGCGCTAGGCGCGCCATGCTATTTTATTCTCCCTCCAGGGGGGTCGTGGACCCCGACAAGGGAGAATAAGTGTCGGTATGCCGGCTGTCGGGATTCCGGCGCCGGTATACTGTGCGCCGGGATCCCGTCAGTCGGCATACTGAAGACCACCCCCTATATTGGTTAACACCTGGCAGCTATAACAGGAGTGCAGCAAGGACTGTTATTCCTGTTGCAGTGTCTTTTAGAACAGCCTCAGAGGAGTGTGTGCTGAGCCCTGATTGGAAGGAAATATTACCTCTCTTATTGTAAGCAAGATGTTCTTAGACCTTTCACAAATTGGTGGTCATTCCGAGTTGATCGCAAGCTGCTTTTGTTCGCAGCGCAGCGATTAGGCAAAAAAAATGGCAATTCTGCGCATGCGTATGGTGCGCACGCGCTTCGTACTTTCACAAAAGCCTATGCAGTTTCACACAAGGTCTAGCGATGCTTTTCAGTCGCACTGCTGACCGCAGAGTGATTGACAGGGAAGTGGGTGTTTCTGGGTGGTAACTGACCGTTTTCGGGGAGTGTGTGTAAAAACGCAGGCGTGCCAGGTAAAAACGCAGGAGTGGCTGGGGAAACGTAGGCATGGCTGGCCGAACGCAGGGCGTGTTTGTGACGTCAAAACAGGAACTAAACTGACTGAAGTAATCGCTAGCTAGGAGTAAGTCTCGAGCTACTCTGAAACTGCACAATCTTTTTTTTGTAGTAGCGCTGCGATCCTTTCGGTCGCACTTCTGCTAAGCTAAGATTTACTCCCCGAGGGCGGCGGCTTAGCGTTTGCATTTCTGCTAAAAGCAGCTAGCGAGCGATCAACTCGGAATGAGGGCCGCTGTGTAGTACTGCACACTGTAGGCCTGATTCTGAGTCACACATAATACATACGCAGTGCATGAGTTATGGCATACACATGACTCAGAATGGTGAGTAACTCTGGCAACACACTCATGGCACGCTCGAGTGTTGGTTCTCCTCTGTGTATACGCCCGGTTCAGGGGCGTCACAACATTTTAGGTTGGGGGGGGGGCAAGATTCAATCCCATTTTTGCGCCCCTGGAGGTGGAGCCACTGGGGAGAAGGAGGCGGTACCATTGGAAGGAGGCGGAGCCTCTTAGGAGTAGGAGGCTTGAAGTTCCAGTAATGAAGGTGCTACAATGGGGGTAGGAAGAGCGTGGGACCGCAGTAGCTGTGCAGCCAGCTTGGCGTCTGGGAGCACATTATACATCATGAAAAGGCTGCTGCTGCTCTGTCCCTCCCTGCACTGTACGGAGGATGCAGTGTGCAGTCTTTCAACTGACCGCACATTGCTCCTCCAGTCAGAGCCGGCCCTAAGCAAATTGATGCCCTAGGCAAGATTTTCGTTGGTGCCCCCTAGCAGATAATCCCAACACCAAGCTTAGTGTTTATACATGTTAACCAAGGCCGGTTCTAGACCTTGCAGAGCTCAGGGTGACAGCATTCTTTGTCACCATCACCCCTCCTCCAACCTCCCTTTTACACAACCACTTATATACATTACACCACACTTCAGCCACTTATATACATTACACCACACTTCAGCCACTTATATACATTACACCACAGTTCAGCCACTTATATACATTACACCACAGTTCAGCAGCTTATACATGTTACGCCACAGTAGAGACCCTTATACGCGTTACCCCACAGTAGAGCTCCTCATACATGTTACACTGCA